>NC_047593.1:19982685-20692685 GCF_011004845.1 Esox lucius
TATGATGTACCCTAGTCAGGGGTATCTACCCTAGTCAATGTGATGTACCCTAGTCAGAGGTATCTACCGTAGTCAATGTGATGTACCCTAGTCAGTGGTATCTACCCTAGTCAGGGATATCTACCCTAGTCAATGTGATGTACCCTAGTCAATGGTATCTACCCTAGTCAGTGGTATCTACCCTAGTCAGGGTTATCTACCCTAGTCAGGGTTATCTACCCTAGTCAATGTGATGTACCCTAGTCAATGTGATGTACCCTAGTCATGGGTATCTACCCTAGTCAATGTGATGTACCCTAGTCAGGGGTATCTACCCTAGTCAATGGTATCTACCCTAGTCAATGTGATGTACCCTAGTCAGGGGTATCTACCCTAGTCAATGTGATGTACCCTAGTCAGGGGTATCTACCCTAGTCAATGGTATCTACCCTAGTCAATGTGATGTACCCTAGTCAGTGGTATCTACCCTAGTCAATGTGATGTACCCTAGTCAGTGGTATCTACCCTAGTCGGTACGATGTACCCTAGTCAGTGGTATCTACCCTATTCGGTACGATGTACCCTAGTCAGTGGTATCTACCCTAGTCGGTACGATGTACCCTAGTCAGTGCAATTGTCTGTCTCATGTAGAAGTTGAGTCTTTAGTTAAAATATTCTGTGTCAATATAAATTGGAGGTCATTACAGTTTTGTTGTGAATCTTTTTTGTTTTGTTATATGCAACAAACTGTAAACAGATATTCATATAGCCTGTTGGTTCTTCTGTGAGTGGAATCGGGTGATCTGTGTGATCGCTGCCTGTCCATATGAAGTATCCTTGTTGGCCAGAACATGAGGAAGACTATGCACATGTTGCTAGTAGCCATGACAACATTTCTATTGATTAGTGAACTATGTTGGGTGTGGAGTGACTGTCCATCGGTCACACCGTCTATACACACATGGCACCACGCCGGAGACCAGAGTTCAATTCCCGTCTCCACCTCATCTGCCTCCCTGTTGATTCCCACGTTTAATTAAAAAATCCCCTTCAGAAACAATAGCAATGAAGGAATTTTTCGACATACTTACAGACTTGTCAGGCACCTTCCTCAGATCCTTTTAAGATGGCTGCACTGTTTGAACCTTTTTAAGATGCGACAGTGGCCAAATAATATTTAATCTAACTTCAAAATGAGCCGTTATTATATTCAGACTGCTGTCAGAGACGCTGCCAGAAGAGGCCACGCAGGCCAGGATTTTACGTGTTATTGCACATGTCTGTTTTCCGCGCGGTTCCAGGAAATGGGCCGTGCAACATGGCCGACAGCACCTACCACTGCTCGGTTCAGGACAGCGGGAGGGACGTGGTAGAGCTAGCTGTGCAAAGTTGACCAAGTTACCTTGAAAACCGTCACTTTACGTGTAGTTTTTAGGGCCGTCGTGACTTACACATGCTGTGTTCAGGGACAGAATGAAAGCGTTGCCCCTGGCCAGCTTGGGATTCAACCCATTAGTCAGACGCCACAACCAGCAGGCTCACTGCTGGCCGCTGCATCCTGATGACGGACCAGTTGAGTATCTTATATGTTAGTGTGATATATAATACTGGAATTTGATTGGATGATTTAGAAGGATGGGCAGAGTTGCTTCAGCTGGGGCGGAGTTTCGGTGGTGGCGATCAGGCACATTTCAGGGAGCCTATGTCATGTGGGTCTTCATTTTGTGCGAAACAACACGTGTCAGAAAATCTCAATAGAACTCATTACCTGGGTTGTTTAATTGGATGCAGCCTTTTTTTGCTCATATTTATCGAGGGGGCCAATCATATTGGAGGTCGTTATTCAGCACACACCCACACATACACACACCCACACAGATAAACTGTAACACAAACACTAATACTGAGTCTCGCCCACAAAGCCAGTTTCATGTTTCACTCTGGCTCTGTCCTTCTGACACACACACACACACACACACCCACCCCCACACAAACACATTTTTTTTGATCAGGCTAGTCTGTAGAGACAACATTGATTATATCCATCTCATCATCTGACCTTCCTCTCAGAAATAGACCCTTAAGGATCACGAGTGTGTGTGTGTGTGTGTGTGTGTGTGTGTGTGTGTGTGTGTGAGAGTGTGTGAGATAAATGCTGCTGCTTCCAGATTCACCCTGATAACAACACTCGCGACCGGCAGAGACAGAAAACTCAAGATCTGCCCTTCAGTTTGTCTTTTTCTTTTCTCTACTCTCCTCTTTTTCTGCCCCTTTCTTGTTCTGTTCTTTTTCCTCTCTTTCTCTCCCGTTTCTGTTTTATAACTTATTTATACAGACACTACTAGCTCGGAATGACACACACACACACATACACACACATTGTGAAGATTCCTGCTGACCGTATATCTGTCTCTGCACAAAGCAGATGGTCTTGTTAGCATGAGGCCGTTAGCGCTCAGTCCATTGTAGATCAACAGACAGGCTAATTGGCTACCTGATTAGCGCCCAGTGCCATTATACTTCAAATGCCAGGCTAATCCGCTACAGCGCGGCAATATTTGCTGAATGTTTAAACATATTTGACATTATTTGGGATGCCTGGGAGCCTGTGAGAATCATCAACAAAAAAATGTGCATGTGGTTTAACTATATGTTCTTCAGAGATATTGTCTGAGCCTGTAGATCCATCTAAAAACACCTGGCTCCTCAAGGTTGTTATTTATTTATTTATTTTAGCTTTTTTCCATTTATTTCATGGGTGTGTCCACCAGATGGCAGTATTGAGTTAGGTTGAAGTGTATGTGTGTGTCTAAATGCTTGCAGTTTTTAACGTTACGCATTTTTTTAGCACTGAATTTTCTGAGATCTACTTCATGTTCACACACTTGAACAATTTAAAAATAGAGTAAACAAAATTTAGCACGAAATTAAGAACCTTCATCGTTGTCATTTCAGGGTAAAAGCATGAATTAGTCTTACTAAAACGTCATTTTTGTTATTGCGGAAAGTTATTCCAAGATGGACTAAAGTGTTGGCATCCAAGACCTAATAATTTATTGCACATCCTTTGGCAGAGAAAGACTGCTGTTAAATTGCTCTTGTAACGATCGGCTTCCTCTACTGGCAAGCTGGCACAGTCTTCAGCTGCCAGCTGCTCCAGTTCTCTTATATAAGGGAGACTTCACCCGGCTGCTGATTTCAACTCTTGCCATAGGTTTTCTATGGGATTAAGATCTGGCCTCATTGCTGGCCACTCCGGAACAGTCCGGCGTTTCTTCTGTTGGGGCTCGTTGTCCCCTTACTGGTGCTGGGTTGAACGTGGCCCTGTAAAAAAGCCCTTGACCATCTGCCAGGTTCATTAGGGCTTGGTCACGTTAGCCAGCACCCTAACCTGCAAAGCCAACCCCACGACGTTACGGAACCTCCCCTCGTTTGACTGAGAACGAGTCATGTGTTCATCCGTAAGTAAAGCAGCAATGTCCCACTGGCAGTTGTACAGGCACTTGTGTTTCTAATGCAGAAATGTACATTGTTAGTTTTGAGACTGTAGCTGTGACACGAATCCAAACACACAAACACCACAAATGTTCTTTCTCTAACTTTTCTTGATGAAATGGAGAACAATGTAACTCAGGGCTGTGAATATGACTGTATTACAGCTGAGTTGTCCAGCTGTCTTCAGATGAGTGCTCTGAGTTGTCTGGCTGCTTCCATCCAGCTGTCTTCAGATGAGTGCTCTGAGTTGTCTGGCTGCTTCCATCCAGCTGTCTTCAGATGAGTGCTCTGAGTTGTCTGGCTGCTTCCATCCAGCTGTCTTCAGATGAGTGCTCTGAGTTGTCTGGCTGCTTCCATCCAGCTGTCTTCAGATGAGTGCTCTGAGTTGTCTGGCTGCTTCCATCCAGCTGTCTTCAGATGAGTGCTCTGAGTTGTCTGGCTGCTTCCATCCAGCTGTCTTCAGATGAGTGGTCTGAGTTGTCTGGCTGCTTCCATCCAGCTGTCTTCAGATGAGTGCTCTGAGTTTCAGCTGCTCTGGATAAGAAACATGGAGGATCTGTGAGTTCAGCCAGAAACTTTGAAAACAAAGAGTCAAACCTGTTGCATGTCATTTATAACATTTACCCTCCCTGGATATCATGTGGAACTCAACAGCAGGCAGGGACAAAACCAAAGTGATACCATAATAACAGTAATTCTGTGTGTCCAATTCTGTGTGTGTGTGTGTGTGTGTGTGTGTTATTATTGGGTTGAGACGGCTCTGTCATCAAATCTTCTTTTAAGAATGAAAACGTCTTTAATATTTCCCTCCCTGTAGAAAACCCTGAATTAACAGTTTGATCCACACATAGCCTGTCAAATCTGGGGTGACGCAGCCATGTCTTAACTACTGCAAATGGAAGGGAGAGACGGGCGAGTGGGAGGGTGGAGAGAGGGGAGATGGGGAGGGAGGGAGGCAAATGGAAGGAACGGAAGCTGGAAGGGAAGTACGGAAGGAGCGTAAGAGATACTTTTTATATGCGGAGAGGGACAGGATATTGCGGTGTGACATCACTGGGGCCCCCACTTACTAAACCAGGGGTCCAGGGTCCAGTGGGACCGGTCTCATGGTCCATCATTCTGAGTCCAGTGGCACGGCAGACATTGTTCAGTATTGGATAGATAAGTGACAAATTGTTGTAGCGTTTTGGATATTTTACAAACCAATGTCCCTGTCCTGTGACTGTGTGTCATGCTGTTATAACAGCTGTAATGTCATTATAATGACACAGTCATTCCCAAGTGTAAAGTATAAGATGAAGGGATGGATTGATCAGGGGAAGTTCATTCAACAAGCAACCCGTTTTAGACGCCACGGCTCCTTCCGGAGAGTGTGAATGATACGGTCTGAATGCTAGCTACAGCGCCCCCCCCCCCCGGCATGATCACAGACTAGAACCCCCCCCGGCATGATCACAGACTAGAACCCCCCCCGGCATGATCACAGACTAGAACCCACCCCCGGCATGATCACAGACTAGAACCCCCCCCGGCATGATCACAGACTAGAAACCCCCCCCGGCATGATCACAGACTAGAAACCCCCCCCCGGCATGATCACAGACTAGAACCCCCCCCGGCATGATCACAGACTAGAAACCCCCCCCCCGGCATGATCACAGACTAGAAACCCCCCCCCGGCATGATCACAGACTAGAAACCCCCACCCCCCCCCCGGCATGATCACAGACTAGAAACCCCCCCCCGGCATGATCACAGACTAGAAACCCCCCCTGGGACCGTAGCTCCCCACGTCACTGGAAGCTGAATGCTGAAACACTGCAGAGGCAGTCAGCTGGAGTGGACCCGGATGGATACCCCTGTCAGAACGTGGAGCGCTGAAGTCAACGAAGCGTTTGTCACCTGCTGGGTCCCCAGTGGAAACACGCTACGCTTTCTGCTCACGCTAGCTCCTCGGCGTCGCTTATTAATCAAGCAGATGTTCCGCGGAAGGCCCGGCGAGGCGGAGAAATGGAGCCACGGGCTGTCAGCTGATAGGTTATCATTTTCACCGTTCAAAATGCGTCCTACACAACAATAACTAGATGATTCTGGTTAGTGCAGAAGCTGGTGGACATACTGTAAAGGATCTCCTGATTATGGAACAACTTTGTTTCCATGTTTGACATTTTCTACTAACCGGGGCCTCTCATAGCTTACACAGGAACAAGGTTATGTCCTGCCATTTAGCTCCCGGCTTTGGATGCATGAGTTGCCTGATCAGTGTTGCACAAGCATGCTACCACATGGTGGATTATAGGCCTGTCGCATGTTCATGCCCAAGGACGTGGTGTTATTTCTAGAGGTTTGTCCCAATTTCGAGTGCACAGCGTGTACAGTATGGCTATTGGTCTAATGTAATCGTCCTTATTTTCCCGTTTGTCCAATGCACACTGCCAGCATAGAATACTGCTGTTGTCTGATTGGTGGATTCCTGAGTACTGTTGTTTATAGGACCGAATGTTCAGTAACATTCAAAGCAATCGAACGTTAGCGGATAGACTCAAAAACTGTATGTTTTTGCTAACCTAGTTATTTGTAAAGCTTCCCTTCAGCCCCAGCGGTCTCTGTTAAGAAAGGGCCGACTGAAGTTAGTCAACCTGTGTTAATCCCACCATTAGCGCTGAGAGTTATCAAGAGGGCTTGTGTCTTTATGATGCTCTAGCGTGGCTCCACTCTGCCCTAAATAAAGATGGAGGGCAGGCCCGCTTGTAGCCTAGCGGCTTGTCTCCACTGTCCTCCAAACACACTTTGGTGTTCTCTATTACATGACCTTTTATGGAGCCCTTGTACCAGATTGTAAAAACACTAGTATTCGCTAAGAGTGTCAGATTAAGAGCTCTGACCTAGGTCCTGCTCTGTACTGTTTTATGATAAAGACGACCCCTCAGCTTCCCAGAACTGTCAATTGGTGGCCGTTTCTGTGGCAACGTGGCATGTTTCAAGAAGGTCACTTCTCAGAGTCCTAAGAGAGGAAGGTTATTCCCTTATTTAACAGACAAAATCAATATCCTGTAAAGCTGTGAAGGTCTAAATTACATTCACCATTACACAGAGGAAGTCAGAGAGAGAGAAAGAGACTGTGGAAAGGAGGGGAGAAGAGAGGAAGAGTGAATGAAAGAGAGGAGGAAAGGAAAGAGAGAGGATAGAGAGAGAAATATGGGATATGGAGAGATATGGGACAGAGAGAAATAAGGGATGGAGAGAGAGATATGGGACAGAGAGAGATATGGGACAGAGAGAGATATGGGACAGAGAGAGATATGGGACAGAGAGAGAGGGCAGCTCCTGTAAATGTAATTTTTTTTGTGTTATTACAAGTTAAAGACTTGCCTGGCAGAGCTCACTACAACACAGAAAAGTGGTAACTGTTGTCAACTCTGAGGTCAAACTCTGGATAAAAGGTCACACTACCACCATGTCTTACCTTGGAAGAAGGTGCATTTCCATGGTAGCATGTCCGGTAGAACTGACCTGTTCCAGGGTTAAGTCACGGCTGATTTACCCGGCAACTTATGGTGGTCATGCTGTAGAAAAAGGATTCCATGTTCTTGGTTCAAATATAAAGATGACATAGCAAATTTAGTAATGAGTTAATACATTTTAAAATGTCATTTTGGCCATTAAATTATTGATATATGTATATATATATATATATATATAATGATGTAAAAATGTATATCAGTATAATAAAATATGGCATGTAGTAATAAATTTGTTTTTACTAAAGCACATCAAGATGACAAATTATATGTGCTAAAATAAACATGCCACTGCGTATTTCAACTATTGTTTGCAAAATCAGCAAGATATGTTTTCAAATTTTTTTTATTTGACGCAAATGAAGCATCAATTGATTTATATTAATGAATAGCTTGGTGTTCAACTAGCCACCTTCAACATGCACACATTTACGTGCCATTTAACCTCGCCGTTAAACGTGGTGAAAAATGAAGCTACCCGAAGCTACCTTATTCTAAAGTGAAGGTACCTCATTTTAAAGCTAATGTGAATCTATCTTGGTATGCACTTGAATAACCTTGGGTTTTGATTCAGATATTAAGTTATTCTAACTCACGTAGGGTTTGTTTGTGTGGGTCTTGTGATCTGGGTAATTTAAGGGAGCATGCTAACTCAAGCACACACACTTCCACGACTCGGATCAGTGTCAGTTTAGCGGAGAACAGGCTGGTACCTAGTGATACCTTTTTAGGGTGTTTTGGTTATTGTAAAACTATAATTGTTTTTCAATCCTAGTTTTTCTTTTATTAATGCATTAGGAAATGATGGGGTTGGTTGTGCCCATTACTGTACACTTTATTACAATGTATTCTCAGGAATGTAAGACATTTACTCAGTGGTGTGACCTGTGTGTCGTAAACTCACAGACAGGGTTGTTGTTTTGGTAACTGACACAGGGTTGTTGCTTTGGTAACTGACACAGGGTTGTTGTTTTGGTAACTGACACAGGGTTGTTGTTTTGGTAACTGACACGGGGTTGTTGTTTTGGTAACTGACACGGGGTTGTTGTTTTGGTAACTGACACGGGGTTGTTGTTTTGGTAACTGACACAGGGTTGTTGTTTTGGTAACTGACACAGGGTTGTTGCTTTGGTAACTGACACAGGGTTGTTGTTTTGGTAACTGACACGGGGTTGTTGTTTTGGTAACTGACACGGGGTTGTTGTTTTGGTAACTGACACGGGGTTGTTGTTTTGGTAACTGACATGGGGTTGTTGTTTTGGTAACTGACACAGGGTTGTTGTTTTGGTAACTGACACAGGGTTGTTGCTTTGGTAACTGACACTGTGTTCTCTGTTGAACATCGATTTGTTTCTGCTCATAGTGTAGAAAAGTTTTGGTGCCAATGTGGGATGTTTTTAGTGTTTTCTTCTTCCTAAGTCTGTTTATGGAGCTGGAAAAACCTACAGAACCATAGACATGGGGGGTGGGGGCTGATATGACCTACCAGTATGATAATAAAACTGTATTCAGTAATTGTTTACGTTATCTTATTTTGTCTGCAGTAAATGCTGCTCTATGTTTGTGTTACATCTGTATAGCTGACTGGATGAACCTGATTTTACTTCTGAGAGTTGCATCATCATCACACACACAAACACACACACACCCGTGGCGGTCAAGACAGCAGATGGGACAGCAAAAGTAAAACATCTGACATCTGCCTCAGAATCTCTCTTAGCCTAACACATACACACACACACACACACACACACACACCACAAACTATCTCAGAATAAAACACACACACACCAGAAACTATCTTAGAATAAAACAACCACACACCAGAAACTCTCAGAATAAAACACACACATACCAGAAACTTTCTCAGAATTAAACACACACACTCCAGAATCTCTCTGATTAAAACACACACACACCAGAATCCCTTTCAGTTTAACACACATACCAGAATCTCTTTCAGTTTAACACACACACACACACACACCAGAATCTCTCTCAATTGAACACACACCAGAATCCCTCTCAGTTTAACACACACACACCAGAATCTCTCTCATTTTAACACACACACACCTCTCTCACTCACAACATATTTCTCAAACTGAAACACACATTTGGTATACGGGAGGAAATGGTGCAGGAGCAGTGTGCAGGTCTTTCTTCAGACACTGAGGCTGACAGGAGGAGGAGAGGGGTGTTGGTGGTGCTATGATTTAATTGGTGGGTAGACTCTGGCTCCTCCCTCTCCGGCTTACTACTTCCTGATGGGGGAGTGTGTCTGTATGGGAACACTTGCAGTTCTGCGGCCAGGCGGGTGGGAGGAGAATGGAACCTCCCAGACAGCTCAACTCTCAGTGGGAGTGTGTGGTGAGAGGGGGACAGAGAAAGAGGGGAATAGAGAAAGAATAGTACATTTCATTGTATTGTGTGTGTGTGTGTGTGTGTGTGTGTGACAGACAGATAGACAGAGGGATAGGGAGAGTGAGGGAGAGAGAGGGAGGGAGAGGGGGAGAGAGAGGGAGAAAGGCAGGGAGGGAGAGGGAGACAGTGTGAGAAATAACACTTTTCTGACTGTGTGGGTGAGAGTCTGTTTTAGTGTGTGTTTCAGCTTGTCTACATCTGTGTGTGTGTAGAATCCTGACGTGCCAAGACATGACTTAAGTCAGAGTTCAGTCTCAGCATGTGTGTGTGTGTGTGTGTGATCCACTCATACTGTTCTTTAATCCGTGTGTATAAGGACGGTGTCTGTGTGTGTGTAGACATGTAACCAGAGCTTAGGGTTCTGCTTCCACTCTGTGTGTGTGTTTGTGTATTTATATGGAGAGACGAAAGAGCATGAGGAGAAGACTCTCCTTCAGGAGGTACTTCATCACGGTGAGTCAGACAATACTATCAACTACAGACACCATGTTAACTACAGACAGAAGAGTGAATGGGAGAGAGAATGAGAGGATCAGGAAGAGCTGAAAGAGTTTAAGAATTTCAAACTATCGAGAGAGAAAGAGAGGAAGAGTTTGGAGAGACAAGAAGAGAGTTCTCTTCTTGTTCTCTGACTGTCAGATGGTTTGTTCATTAGCCGGAGCTCTGAGAAATCTGTCTGTGTGTCTGTCTGTCTGTGTGTGTTCGTCTGTGTGTGTGTGTGTGTGTGTGTGTGTGTGTCTGTGTAGGTCTGTATCTGTCTGTCTGTGTATATGTCTGTTTGTCAGTGTTTCTGTTTGTGTCTGTCTGTGTGTCTGTTTGTGGGGTTTTTGTGTGTGTGTGTGTGTGTGTGTGTGTGTGTCTGTTTATCTGTGTGTCTATCTAAGTCTGTGTGCCATTGAAGGAAACAGACACAGAATGGAGCTGAAGTGAAAATCTTTATCTGGGTTCTTATGAAATGACGTTTCAGCCCAGTGTTATTGAAACGGTCCTCAGGGACAGGTTCAGACCAGGGCTACCAGGTGATGACCACTGATTAACAGGTAGAAAATGAAAACAGAAGTGTTTCAGCCCTCCGGGGCTGTAGGTCCATAGCCCTGCTATAGCCTGATATATGTGTCATGGTTTTCTGTGGTGATGAGAGCCTGTCAGAGAAGGAAGTGGTCAGTATGAACAATTAGACATTCAAGACATTTTTAACGTGTTTGTATTTTGTGAATATGACAAAAATGTTTGTTGAAACAATTTACTGAATATCCTAGACATCACCAAGCGCTGCCGATTCAAACAATTTACTGAACATTTTGACAGATGATGTCACTAAGCACTGTTGGTTCAAACAATTTACGGACCTTTTTAATCTAAGACATCACAAAGCGCGGCTGATTCCAAAAATCTACTGAAGAATCTTATGGATGACATCACAAAGGTATGCTGATTTCCAATCATCCACTGAACATTCTAATTGATGACATCACCTTCTGTGAGTGCCAGCTGTGGTGAAACAGTGGAATAACGGTCATTGAAGTCCCCCCTGAATGGTAAGCTAAGACATCAGAGTTTCAGTGTAGATTGAGGAAGCCTGGCTCGTCAATGGCAGCTACTATTCACCCTCAGATTCATATGTAAACACTCACTGTTAGCTCAACGGCTTCCTCACACTGGGGGGGGTTGTGGTATGTGTGTGTGTGTGTGTGTGTGTGTGTTGGTATTTCTGTGTGTGCATGTTTGTGTGAGTGAGAAAGCAAGCCAGTATGAGACAAAAACTGTCCAGACTGTGGGCAAAGCTCTGTATTAATGTGTGTTTTACAGCCAGTGTGTGTGTGTGTGTGTGTGTGTGTGTGTGTGTGTGTGTGTGTGTGTGTGTGTGTGTGTGTGTGTGTGTGTGTGTGTGTGTGTGTGTGTGTGTGTGTGTGTGTGTGTGTGTGTGTGTGTGTGTGTGTGTGTGTGTGTGTGTGAGTGCTTGCTAAGCTAGAAAAGCTACACTGCTCAGCAAGTCTGTTAGACACCTTTCATGAAACCGTGCTTGTCAGTTTTAGGTGTGGTTTCCTCCTGAGTCAAGTTCATTCTGGACCCTGATTTTCAATAGAATAAATAAAACCCGGAATCCTTAGTCAAGTCAACAATTCCACTGTTCTGTTTCTGATAATTGAGGCCTTTTCTGTGGGTGAAATCCAAGTGGATAACTTCAGATGACTGAGCCCTGTTTATTACACACACGCACATTCCTTACCAAATGTGGCAGTTACAGTGGTGACCTAGAAATAGGTGTCTGTGGGTCAGAGTTATGTGTGTGTGTGTGTGTGTGTGTGAAATTTGCACTCGCTTTGCAAGGTGTAAGTGACAGTTTTTTGTCATAGAGTGTAAATCTCTGTTAATATCTCTAGATTGTGTGGGGGAAACGTTGGATGGTTTAAAATAGGTGATTTAGTATTGAAGTGAGTGAATTGTCATAGGTTAAGGGACAGTTTTGAATACCTCTCTAACCCCGATTTTCAACAATTTGTCCAAAGTCGTCGTGACCGGTTTTCTGTAGATGTCTTGTCACCAAAACTCTGGGGGCCTATTCACAGAAAGAAGGGGTATCTGGGTAACTTGTGGACTGACTGTCATTCCACTTTGCATCAAGCTCAGACGGATCAAGGCCATTAATGCATGATGTTAGAAATCTGCTGTTTCATAGAGTGGTTGAAATAATGAATCGCGTACCCGGTTGTCAAATCTAAACATAAAGACGCATACATTCATATAGTTCAACAATGAGCACTGAAGGAAAGTCAGAATCCTCCCTGCACACGTTAGAAATTATTTTTACATTTATATTGTTCCATCTAGCTCTTTTCTGCACCAATGGGGCTTTTTTTTTTTTTTAAAGTATGGCATTTATGGAAACTAGACAGATTTCCCCCAATACTAGCTAGCCAGTCAGCTAAGCTAGCCGGTCAGGCGTCCAACACTAGCTACCCAGTCAGCTAAGCTAGCCGGTCAGATGTCCAACACTAGCTGCCCAGTCAGCTAAGCTAGCCGGTCAGATGTCCAACACTAGCTACCCAGTCAGCTAAGCTAGCCGGTCAGATGTCCAACACTAGCTAGCCAGTCAGCTAAGCTAGCCGGTCAGGCGTCCAATACTAGCTAGCTATCATCAGCTAAGCTAGCCGTTCAGCTAAGCTAGCCAGTCAGGTGTCCAACACTAGCTAGCCGGTCAGATGTCCAATCCTAGCTAGCTGTCATCAGCTAAGCTAACCGGTCAGACATTCAGTGGGGAGGATGCTGAACAGTGAAACATACAGCTAGGTGTCATGTGTCCCAAGGAGCAGTTTTATGAAGTTTCCACAGTCGGGGAAAACTAGAACGATTTGTCCAACATTAGCTTGTTTGCGAACATCAGCTTTGTTAGCAAACGTTACTTTGCTAGCTGAGCTAGCTAAAGTAACGTCATAATATACTGTACGTACATAGGGCCGGGAGCGTCCTTCGACATCTAGTGTTAGACTTCGTACTTCACAGATCACGTGACTGTGTGTGTGTGTGTGTTTTCGTGCAGAGGCTTACTGTCACCTTGTAGATTTTTATTCATATTTTGCTAAGAACAACAAACAACATGAAATCAGAGTGCAAACCTGAAAGTTGAAATCTAGTGCATTTAATCAGTGAAGGGTGTGTGTGTACGGGCTGTTAGGTCATGGCAGGCCACACCTGCTCGCCAACCACCAGGAAGCCTCATATCTCTCTTTATCTCTCTTCATTTCTCCTATAGTTCTCTTTATCTCTCTTCATTTCTCTTATATCTCTCTGCTGCTTCTCAGGTAACTGTTTCGTAGGGAATAAGCATGCAGAAGTCAAAACAGGTATTTCGTAGAACTCTCTTCTTTTCTATTGCTCTTTACCTCTAACTTTCTGTCTTTCTCCTCCACTAAAAAGTATCTTAAACTACTCTCTCTTAAAGTCATCTTTCTCCTCTTTTTTTGTAACCCCCCCTGTAGGAGTTATTCTGGTTTGATGGGATATCTCTGGTCTAATCCCTCGACATGTCTGTGCACAATCACAATCACCTGTAATCTCTGAGTAAATACAGTACATTACTGCTACTACAACATACACAACCTATACACTACACCTATCTGCACTGCCTTGAAAACTATGTACAACTAGTTGGTGTGTGTTGGTTTGTGTTTTTGTGTGTGTCTGTGTTGGTTTGTGTTGGTTTGTGTTTTTGTCTTTGTCTGTGTTGGTTTGTGTTTTTATGTGTGTCTGTGTTGGTTTTTGAATGTGTCTGTGTTGGTTTGTGTTTTGTGTGTGTCTGTGTTGATTTATGTATTTGTCTGTGTTGGTTTGTGTTTTTCTGTGTGTCCGTGTTGGTTTGTGTGTTGGTGGATTATCGCTGATAAGTGGAAGCTGTTATTTACTCTGCTGACTGACGGACCTCCCATTGCTTAGGGAAAAAGAGAAACACATTTGCACCAATCAAACAAACACACACCTTTAATGATCTTTCTCCACAAAGGGGAGTGTGTATGTGTGTGTATATCCGTCTGTATTTCAGAGTATTTCCCAATTATTTCTATGACTGGCTGTTTTAGTGTGGCTTTCCGGCTCAGTGGTTAGGTTTAAGAAACAGGTTAGGGCATAGGGGTTACTTTTAGGGCTAGGTTAGGTTTATAGAGGTTTAGATTTAAGTTAAGGTTAGGGCATAGGGGTTACTTTTAGGGCTAGGTTAGGTTTATAGAGGTTTAGATTTAAGTTAAGGTTAGGGCATAGGGGTTACTTTTAGGGCTAGGTTAGGTTTATAGAGGTTTTGATTTAAGTTAAGGTTAGGGCATAGGGGTTACTTTTAGGGCTAGGTTAGGTTTATAGAGGTTTAGATTTAAGTTAAGGTTAGGGCATAGGGGTTACTTTTAGGGCTAGGTTTGGTTTATAGAGGTTTAGATTTAAGTTAAGGTGTGTGTGTTTTGTTGGAAGCACAATCTCATCTGTCTTTTTCTTTTCTTTCAGACAGCTGCAGTCTCTGATGGAGGTGAGCAACCACAAATGTTTTCTATCTACAATAGACCTATATTATTACAATATGTTTTTTATCTATTCTAGACCTATATCATTATGTTTTCAATCTACTATAGACCTATATCATTATAATATGTTTGCTATTTACTAGACTATATCACTATAATGTTTTCTATCTACTATAGACCTATATCATTATATGTTTTCTATTTACTATAGACTATATCAATATAATGTTTTCTATCTATTATAGACCTATATCATTATGTTTTCTATCTATTATAGATCTATATCATTATAATATGTTTTCTATCTATTATAGACCTATATTATTACAATATGTTTTCTATCTACTATAGACCTATATCATTATAATCGTTTTTATTTAATTATGTTTGTACTTTTATACTCTATTTTTTAGAATATATACAGTACTGTGGAAAAGTCTGAAACACCTGAAACTTAAAGTCATTTATTTGGAAGTGTTTATTTGTAAAAACAAAAAAATTATTAAAATATTATATATATATATATATATATATATATATTTTAAATAAAACACTGCCCAAATAATTTCAGGTACCTAAGACAATACTGTGTGTAATTATGGTACTCCATATGTCACATATATAATGCATGTCTTTATTAAACTATACTTCATTAGATACAGTTGAGGTGTGTCCTCATCTTCCAGCAGAGATGGTCAGGGTTAAGGTCAAGTGTGAGATGTAACTTTTTGTCCCAATAGTTTACACTCTCGGCCTTCCTTTTCACGGACAGTGTTAATGAGACAAGGATTCCATTGCGTTGACCATCTATTCTTAGCTGGTACACTAAGTACACTGAAGTGCCCGTTACTCACTGAAGTAGCTGTCAGCTGCTACGAGTCAAAGTTGGAGGAAAGTGTGAAAACTGGGTTTTGGGGAAATGTTCCAGAAGGGGTCAGGAACTCTGCAGTCCAGTCTTCAAGTGGAAACTGGTTCCGTCAGGGTGGCGTCAGGACTGAGATGCATGTTGAAACATGTGGGGGGACAAGTGTGGGCGGGGACAAGTGTGGGCGGGGACAAGTGTGGGCGGGGACAAGCGTGGGCGGGGACAAGCATGGGCGGGGACTTGCGTGTGCGTGTTGTTGGGGTGTAGAATGCCTCGACTTGCTGTGAAAGGGAACGTACATCTGTTTCTTCTGTTGTGAAATGCCTCTCCGGGTTCCTTAGCCAACACTCACCCAGCTTCCCTGCTCCTCCTTCTGTCCCAGTTAGCATGTGATTGCGTTAGCGTTAGCATTTTCAGGGCTGCATCGCATTAGCAGGCTAATGTGCAGCGTGCAGCTAAGTGATAGTGCCTGACCGGCCGGTGTTAGATAACAGTAACCCATCAGGAGGGGTGGTCACCGCACAGCCCTGATGAAGAGGACGCTGTGTGGTGATGGTGTGTGTGTGGTGATGGTGTGTGTGTGGTGATGGTGTGTGTGTGGTGATGGTGTGTGTGTGGTGATGGTGTGTGTGTGGTGATGGTGTGTGTGTGGTGATGGTGTGTGTGTGCGCGCTCTTCTCGGCTATGTTTCCCTCCCCTTCCATGGGCTTTGAATTATTCACCAACTGAAGCCGTGTGAGTTAGTCCTCTGTATCCTTTTACCACATTGGAGGCCTGTGTGTTGTGTGTGTTGTGTGTGTGTGTTTGTGTGTCTATGTCTGTGTGTGTGTGTGTGTTGTGTGTGTGTTTGTGTATTTGTCCAGTGAGCCGAATCATTGTGCTCAACAACATTCTCCACCTCCGGTTTTTCTTTCTGTCCCTGTGTGTCACTCCGTCTCCCTGGCAATGCGGTCAGCGTGGCGTTGTGCTTTTCCTGGCGAGCATCCTTGCCCCCACTGTTGTTCCTGATGGAGAGTGGAGGTGTGTTGAGGTCGTGTTTGTAATGGGGAGTGGAGGTGGATTAAGGAGGGCAGTCACTGAGAGTATAACACTGTTTCTCGACCGAGGTCCTGGTCTTCAAGCTATGACCGGTTATATTTGGATGACCACTAGATGAAAACAATCAACTGTTGAGAGAATTAGATCTAAATTGGCGCCTGAGAACCAGTACCAAGGAACTTTTCAGTTGGCTGTGTCCTTCGCGGAGCTGATAGGG
Source organism: Esox lucius (assembly GCF_011004845.1). NCBI lineage: Eukaryota > Metazoa > Chordata > Actinopteri > Esociformes > Esocidae > Esox > Esox lucius. The sequence continues at coordinate 19,999,231 of NC_047593.1, forward strand.
CCTTTTCCCTCGTGGACGCCTGCCTACCTCAGACTGTTCAACGCATCACGTCCTGTTCTGTGTGGGATGACCGGGATGGAGTGATATCGCTGACGGGATACGTACCCGAGGGCCCCGAGCGGCATCGTTCCCGGGGCCGCGTCTGGCCCAGGGGCCGGGGGTTGGAGACACTGGAGTAAAACACAATGGATGGGGGGGGCTGGTTCCCTCTGAGGGTGAAGTACCTCCCCCGCTGGCACCACACCGGCTCGTATCAGCTGTACCCAGGTAAGACAGCTCCGGGTGGCCAGCTAGCGGACAACTGGACGGCGTCCTGGTCGCCATGCCGATGAATATTTGGTGTGGCGCGGTGGGGCTACAACGCGTCCTTCTGTTGTGGATTGAATGGGCTTGTGTCTACACTGGTGGCTGCTGGCCGAATGGTCACTGGTCGACACCGATGGCCACGCTTAGGAAATAAGGCTGTGTTGGCGTGATCTGGCGTGATCTGGCGTGATCTGGCGTGATCTGGCGTGATCTGGCGTGATCTGGCGTGATCTGGCGTGATCTGGTGTTCAGGCTCGTTTGTGATCTGTCATGGTAATATGTTGGCGTGTCAATTATGTCCGATCGTTGCTTGTGTGTCTCTTGTGTGTTAACCCTGTTAACCTGAGAATGTCAGTGTGTTGATGTGTTAACCATGAAGGTGTGTGTGTGCTTCCAGAGCTGAACAGTGTGGACCTGCAGGGTTGTGGCAGTGACAACAGCCTGAACAGCAATGCCAGTCTACCCAGCGTCCAGTGTCACCGACGCCACCCTGAGAGGCGTGTGGCCAGCTGGGCCGTTTGCTTTGAGAGGCTGCTGCAGGACCCAATCGGAGTCAGATACTTCTCCGTAAGACCCCTCTCTTTCCACATACAATCCTGTTATTGAACACGTGGTTGACTTACGGTTGACATCTGGTATTGAATGGTCTCAGGATTGTGGTCGGTTGGGACAGGGTTGTTTGATGCTCTAGCGACTCCTAGTGGTAGGTCAGATACCTGCAAGCTTCATTCTGGTGCCTGGCCTATTTTTATAGCGTTATTGTTACTGGGATGTATTATCTACGATTTTGAAGTACACAAACACTCTGATTTGTTTTTTTTAGGAGTTTCTGAAGAAGGAGTTCAGTGAAGAGAATATTCTGTTTTGGCAGGCCTGTGAGTTCTTCAGTCATGTCCCTGACAATGATAAGAAACAGGTAAGAAAGGTGTGTGTGTGTGTGTGTGTGTGGGTGTTTGTTCCAGCAGGCCTGTAAATTCTTCAGCCATGTAAATAACAGACATCTTTTAAGAAGATCTTGTGGGTTAAAGGGGAACACAGTTAGTCCACACACAGTTGGTCCGCACACAGTTAGAGATATACATTTTTCTGACACCCAACAGAAGATCTGTGTCATACGGTTACTTGGGATGACTGTTTTAATTCAGAAAGCTGAATGAGTGGCTATTCCCCCTCCAACCCTCCCTCCCCCCTCGCTCCTCTCCACCTCCCCACTCCCTCCTCCCTCCCCCTCCACCCCCTCTTCCTCCTCTCCATCCTTCCCAGTTGACCCAGAGGGCCAGGGAGATCTACAGCAGCTACCTGTCCGCCAAGGCCACCACGCCGGTGAACATCGACAGCCAGGCCCAGCTGGCCGATGACATCCTCAACGCGCCGCGTCCCGACATGTTCAAGGAGCAGCAGCTACAGGTTGGCCACGCCCACACACACACACACACACACACACACACACACAGGTTTGTTCAATAACGGTGTCAGGTGTGTGTGCTCCTCCAGTCATACGTTCACTCCGAGGATCAGACCGAGAGGTTGACTACGGTAGGTCTGGCCTTCCATACTAAACGCCGTCTCCGGGGAACTTGGCTGTTCGGTGAAATCGTTTCAGGAAGTTCATTCAAAATTCAGCTCATGAATTGGAAGAATGTCCTCTGTCATTGGCTTGCATCTCAGTCACATGTTCAATTCCAGAGAGGTATTAGTATATACTATTGAGGATAATTACCAATTCATGAACTAGAATTCCCAACTACTTCCTGAATGATCTCCAGATCACCCTGGATTTGACCCCTGACCCCAGTGTCTGTAGCAGTAGTGGTGGTAGTGCTAGCTTGGCTAGGCTAAGTGTTGTTGACAGACATGCACTGTGTTAGTTAGTCAATGTCTTCTACAGGTTTGCACCACGTTAACTCCCATCTCCACCTTCTCTAGATCTTTAACCTGATGAAGTTTGACAGCTACACCCGCTTCCTGAAGTCCCTGTTGTACCAGGAATGTATGTTGGCAGAGGTGGAGGGCCGGCCCCTCCCTGACCCCCACCACGTCCCCAGCTCCCCGACGTCCAAGCACAGCACCAGCTCAGACCGCTCGAACCTCTCCACGCCCAAAAAGGTCAAACAGTCTGCACATCGAACAGGGACCAGAACATTACGTAGCTCGTAATGTTATTCAATGCCAGATGCAAATAGCACCATGATTTGCCCGCTGACCTGAGTCTCAGAGCACAGCTCCTCTCTAGGTTTCTTCCTGTGTTCCTGGGTTTTTTCTAGCCACTGTGCAACAAATGCTTGTGGTTTCAGGTTGGGTGTTTGTATAAGTGCTTTGTGGCAACCGCTGATTTGAAAATGCGGTTGATTGAGCAGGACCTCGCTAGACGCTTCGGCTCATGTGGGCCTGCAATCTGAAGGCCACGTACAGTAAACCAATGTACGTGGCCAAGACTCCTGAACACAAGAACCACACGCCTACACTGACAGCCAGGCCACTCAGACACACAATGGGCTGGTACGGAATTAAAGTGCACCGCCCTACAACACACACACACACACACACACACACCCTGTCTCCACTAGATAAACTGTACTATCAATGAGGCTCCTATAATCCTCCTACTGACTGATCCAACAGCAGCAATACACACACATCAGAGACACACACACACATCGGAGACACACACACACACACACACATCCTTCCAAGACCCACACATTAGAGACACACGCACACACATCAGAGACACACACACGCACATCGGAGACACACACACACACACACACACAGATGTCACTATGCGGTTTAGTATCAAGACGTTTGATGGGTTGTATATGAACATGGATGGTCTGGAGACTGAGGTGTTTACAGTTAACGGCCTGGGAAATATCCTATTAAAATGTCAAACTGATTCAAACCTTTATAAGAGGACAATGGAAAATCGTGTAAAAAAAAAAAAATGATACAGCCTGGCGTAAACATTTGTGTCCGAGCTTACAGTTTTTATGGCGTAACTCAAATCAAATGTGACAGTCCAAGTTTACAATTAAACCAGTTGCCCTCATGCTGGTTAGTTTGGTATTTTTACATCTTTGTTTGCATCATCCACCATCCGTAAGCCTCCATCATCCACCATTCATCCGTATCCATCATCCACCATTCATCCACCTCCATCATCCACCATCCATCCGTATCCGTCATCCATCTTCATCCGTTCATTTTCCATCCACCCACCCTTCTGTCTTATATCTATTAGTTCTAACACTTTCTTTCTCCGTCTTTTAGGATGATAAGAAAACTAAGTCGGGCCGTTCTCTAAATGAGGAAAAAGAGAAGGACGATGGCGGAGGAGATAAGAAAAAGAGTACGTTCTTTTCCTGGTCGCGGAACCGGAGCTTCGGCAAAGGCCCTAAGAAACGGGATCTGGCCGACATTAACTACAGTGAGTTTCCTGGGAAAGAAGCTGTTGGAGAATGTGGAAGTCAGGGGAACTCGTTTAGAAATGTTGCAGTTGATGGAATAAAACATTTTTAGATGTATTTCTTAAAATAAGCTGGTAGAATCCAGAAGTTCTACTTTGAACCCAAAATCTTTCTTGAAATGGGTTTAATACTGGGACTGCTGAAGAACATTTTGAAATCCTTTTTACTGCGAGTGTATCCCTGGTCTGTTGGAATTTGGCAGCGGTCTCCTCTTTAAATGTCTCGCTGACAAACCACTGTATGTGTTTCCTTAACGGCTGTTTATGCGGTGGTTTTGGCAGACTTCACTGACAGTAACCATTAAGCGTGTGTGTGTGTGTGTGTGTGTGTGTGTGTGTGTGTGTGTGTGTGTGTGTGTGTGTGTGTGTGTGTGTGTGTGTGTGTGTGTGTGTGTGTGTGTGTGTGTGTGTGTGTGTGTGTGTGTGTGTGTGTGTGTGTGTGTGTGTGTGTGTGTGTGTTCCTGGCAGACTTCTCGGGCAGTAACGGTCGTCGGGAATCACAGGGCTCCATGTCTTCTGGAGCCAGTGTTGAACTGGGAACGCCTGGATCAGGAAAGAACGAGGTCAGTCACACACACACCTGCAGTGCCTGTCTGTCAGTCCCATGCATCCCTGTTCCTGTGTGTTGTATAACCGTCAGTCAGTCCCATGCATCCCTGTTCCTGTGTGTTGTATAACCGTCAGTCCCATGCATCCCTGTTCCTGTGTGTTGTATAACCGTCAGTCAGTCTCATGCATCCCTGTTCCTGTGTGTTGTATAACCGTCAGTCAGTCCCATGCATCCCTGTTCCTGTGTGTTGTATAACCGTCAGTCAGTCCCATGCATCCCTGTTCCTGTGTGTTGTATAACCGTCAGTCAGTCCCATGCATCCCTGTTCCTGTGTGTTGTATAACCGTCAGTCAGTCCCATGCGTCCCTGTTGTATAAACATGAAACTCACCAGGCTGAGTTGTTTTATATTATACATTTTATGTTTCTCTTCCTCTTCTGTCTTTCCTCTCTCTCTCCTTCCCCCTTTCCTCCGGCTCCCCCCACTAGTGTGGCTCTGTGGACAGAGAGAGAGACCGGGAGAGAGACCGGGAGAGAGACCGGGAGAGGGGTGGTGAAGGCACCTCTCTGCGTCAGTGTAATATCAACCTGCCGGACGGGACATGTTGCACGGTTCCGGTCCGGTCTGGGGCCTCCATCAGGGAGGTGCTCCTGGGCCTCTGTGAGACGCTCTGCATCAACCTGGCTGCTGTGGATCTCTTCCTGGTGGGGGGAGAGAAGGTATGACACACACACACACACACGAACCATGGTAACAAATCTGTCAAGGGGTCTTTCTGATGACGATGATCTGTGTGTGTGTCCTTGAAAGGTGTTGTTAAGGGACTGGGTCTATATTGTGTGATTTGTCAATGGTCTCAGCTGACCTCTCTTTCTTTACCTCCCCCGTCTCTCCCCCGTCTCTCCTAGCCCTTGGTTCTAGATCAGGATTGTATGACTCTGTGTTCTCGGGACCTCCGCCTTGAGAAACGCACTCTGTTCAGGTGACGTGTTATTACCATGTTATTACCATGTTATTACCATGTAATTACCATGACTCCAGCATGTTATTACCATGTCCCAGTGTACTATGGCGTGTGCATTTGGTGACGTGGGTTTAATGTCGTCTCCAGACTGGACCTGGTTCCCATTAACCGCTCAGTGGGTCTGAAGGCCAAACCCACCAAGCCCGTCACCGAGGTCCTCCGTCCTGTTGTGGCTAAATATGGCCTCCACCTCAGTGACCTGGTCGCACGCATCGTGAGTTGTGCCCTCCGCCTGTCTCTGTGTGTGTGTGTGTGTGTAGTGAGGTTTGCTTGTTATTCTTTAAATGTGTTTTAAATTGTGTGTGTGTGTGTGTGTGTGTGTAGTGAGGTTTGCTTGTTATTCTTTAAATGTGTTTTAAATTGTGTGTGTGTGTGTGTGTGTGTAGTGAGGTTTGCTTGTTATTCTTTAAATTAGTTTTAAATTGTGTGTGTGTGTGTGTGTGTGTAGTGAGGTTTGCTTGTTATTCTTTAAATGTGTTTTAAATTGTGTGTGTGTGTGTGTGTGTGTGTGTGTAGTGAGGTTTGCTTGTTATTCTTTAAATGTGTTTTAAATTGTGTGTGTGTGTGTGTGTGTAGTGAGGTTTGCTTGTTATTCTTTAAATTAGTTTTAAATTGTGTGTGTGTGTGTGTGTAGTGAGGTTTGCTTGTTATTCTTTAAATGTGTTTTAAATTGTGTGTGTGTGTGTGTGTGTAGTGAGGTTTGCTTGTTATTCTTTAAATGTGTTTTAAATTGTGTGTGTGTGTGTGTGTGTAGTGAGGTTTGCTTGTTATTCTTTAAATGTGTTTTAAATTGTGTGTGTGTGTGTGTGTGTAGTGAGGTTTGCTTGTTATTCTTTAAATGTGTTTATAATTGTGTGTGTGTGTGTGTGTGCGCGTACAGAGTGGGGAGAAGGAGCCCTTAGATCTGGGTCTGCCGATCTCTAACCTGGATGGGCTGAGAGTGGTGCTGGACGTAGCTGATAACACACCTGGAAAAGGTGAGAGACACAAATACACTCACAAAGACACGCACGCACACATACACACTCACAAAGACACGCACGCACACATACACACTCACAAAGACTCACAAATACTGACGCTCACCAAAACACACACTCACACACTTTCCTTTTGATTTGATGCTTCCCTTCTGTGTCTCGTCCTCTTCAACAGACAAACAGAAAGGGCCTGTGTCTAAACCCAATGCCCCGCCCACCACTGCTAGGAACCTGCCAGCTACGGTAAGAATCTCCTCTACTTCCTGTTCCTTCTCTGGTCTGGGTTCTAGAATACAAGGTCTAGACAAGAGGGATTCTAATATCCCAGAACTCCCTGCTTCACTATCCAGCAGGGGACCAACTGATTGGGAGAAGTGAGGAAAACACAACTGCCTTCCTGTCATTAGTTTTAGTTGGTCATTTCCTGAAGCGTTGGTCCCATGTATTTGTTAATTTTCAATACACTCCCTCCTGGGTGGAATCTCATGTTGTCTCGACTTTGTGTCTTGGAACCCAGTTTCTCCTCTACCTGGTTCTGGAATGTTCTATAACCCACAGCATGGAATGTCGGAATGTGGACACTTTCTCTCTGATGATGTCACGCTGCAAAGTTTTAATTCTGTCCACAGTCACGCGTGCGCGCGCGTTTGGGTGCATGTGTGTGTGAACATGCATGTGTTTGATGCCTCAGTGTGTGTCCTGGCTGAGGCTGGTCTCACCTTAACGAGCCCCCCCCCCCCCTCCCCTTCTTGATGGATTTCCCTCCAACGACCAGCCTGACCAAGCCCAACCATGAGAGGCTCCGCTGAGCTCTCCATCACCAACCCTCTCTGGAGTTCTGGAAGTGGATTTGGGGATCTCTTTTGGGGCGGGTCCTAGTGGGTTGTACCCCATCAGTTTTTCTAGCGGAGGGAAAGGGGTTCAGGGAGGGTTGACATGGTGGATCTGGGAGGTTGGTGTTCACTGTGTGGTGGTGTTGTTGTGGTGGTGTTGTTGTGTTGTGGTGTGGTGGTGTTGTGGTGTTGTTGTTGTGGTGTTGTGCGGAAAATATTCAGTTCCAAAGGCTTTTTTATACTTTTCATCCATTTGCCAGCCATCAGCCCCTGCCATGAACCTCATCAGCCCCTCCCATGAACTCCCTTAGCCACTCCCAGGAACTCCCTAAGCCCTCCCCCTGAACTCCATAAGCCCCACCCCTAAACTCCAAAGAGCCCCACCCCCATAAACTCAATCATCCCCTCCAAACTCCATCAGGCCTTCCCCATAAACTCCATCAGCCCCTCCCTCCTGAACTCCATTCTCATCTTTAGATCAACAGTCCGACACATTTCCAGTGTAGTGTTTCCATCCGTCCTCTGCCCGTGGCCCCTGGGGGGGCCAGCACTGCGCCCCTCGCCCCTTAACGCTGCGCCCTCGTTGTTATGCCCATCAGGGGGATGAGAGGGCATTGGGGAAACCCCTCGTCAACGGGAGCAAGCCCTCCTCCTCCTCCTCCGCCGCCCGCGACGACCGCATCTTACCCAGCAGCCATCATGACGCCGTGGCGCCTGACAGGGCCCCGCCCCCTGAAAAGAGAAAGCAGAAAAAGATTAATGTAGACGAAGCTGAAGGTAAAGTGCACACCCCCCCCCCCCCTTGTCCCCCCCCCCTCCTCTCGGACCCTCTGTGCCGTTCACTAACTGTGTTGATGCTGAATGTACTGTTCCCATCTAACCTCACTAGCCTGTAGCCTTCACCTGTCTGGTTCACACACTCTCCTCTGGCTGCTCAAACGTTGTCTGCTCTGCTGTGATTTCATGTTGTGTGTTTTTGGGTTGGGTTCACCGTGTGTGTGTGTGTGTGTGTGTGTGTGTGTGTGCGTGTGTGCGTGTGTGTCTCCAGAGTTCTTCGAGCTCATATCCAAAGCTCAGAGCAAGCGAGCAGACGACCAGAGAGGTCTGCTAGACAAGAGTGACTTGGTGCTCCCCGACTTCCTCCGAGTCCACCACACATCTTCATCGCCTTCAGCCCTCCCTCCCGCCTGCTCCACCCCGCACCGCCGCGACGGCCATACCTACGACAGTGGAAACGACTGCGCCCACGAGGACGACGCCGGCGGTGGTCGCCGTGGCAACAAAGAGAATGGTGTCAAAGGTGGCTCCATGTCTGTGAAGACCACCTGCCAGCTGCAGAACTCAGACTCCGGAACGGGTGGAGGAGGACAGAGAGCAGGAGGGGGAAGACGAGCACTCCTGCCCCCCTCCCACCATAAAAGACCTCCTCCCCCCTTCCCCAACAGCTTGTCCCCGATCCCGCCCCCCTCCCAGGGCCAGCAGCACCTACAGGTTCAACTTATCCCAGAATGCAGGGGCAGGAACTCTGTGGAGATGTTGGAGGAGGAGCCTCTGTCTGATCTGACCCTGGTGGGTGAAGGGGACATCAACATCCCCAGCTCCACCCTCCTGCCCCGCTCGCCCCGCCCCCTCTCCTCCAGCCACGCCCCAACACAGAACCCCCCACGCTGTGGCTGGCCCAGCTCAGGTACCTCCCCGGTGTGAACTCTAAAGTGTAGCCTCTCACCTTCGGCCTTTTGAACTCTGAACTCTCACCTTTGACCCTTTTGATCTCTGAACTTTGAACTCCCACCAACGTTGACCCTGACGTCTCCTCTCCTCTCTTATATCTGTGTCCCAAATACCACCCTATTCCCTAAATAGTGCAATATTCTAGACCAGGTCCTAAAGGCTGGTCAGATGTTTCATCTAAATTAGGGCACTAAATAGGCAAAAGGAGCCGTTTGGGAGTCAGGCCAGAAAGACAAAAAATATGTATAATTTCTCAAAATGTATTGTATATTGTCGTATACAATAATCTGCACTCTTAATTTTTGTCAGCCCATTTCCAATCTTATATATATATTTTTTGAAATGCTGGCCCACAGTGTTCCAGGGTTTCAACCCTGATGTTGAATTCCACTGGTCCAGAAAGACGGTCAGTTCAGTATTCTCCAGAGATTCGGATCTTCATTTAATTGTCATGGTGTTACTGGAAATGCTAATCTGAAGTCAAAGTTTAAAAAGCCTTTTGAAGTAACTCCACTACAAGTCATTCCACTACATCGCAGTTCACATTTCCTGTTCCTGCTTCATCTGTGTGACTTAGGAAAACCTCAGCTGACCCTAGATCTGTTTGAAGCAAATATCCAACAGTCAAGGTTAGGTCTGTCTTTTCTAAAGAACATCCGATGGATGCTGAATATCTGCCTAATGGGATTGTTGACCACGAGCAGCGGCCTCATGACAGTGTAGAAGCAGGACACATGGGCTTCTGCCCCGGACGTCGGCCATTTTGGATCAGACAAGTCAGCTGTTTCTCGGAACCACCACCCCATCCGCTGTCCTCAGATGTACAGATTCTAATGCACTTTAGCTAGCAAAAGACTCCTGTGTGTATCCATCCATGCACCTCACCTGCATTTCTTTGTTTTGTTACATTTAGCTAAACGCTTGCACCATTGCAGTATGTCAGTCAGCGCTGTTATGATGAATAGATGAGTTGACTTTCACTGAAATCACCAGAGAAACACAGTCTACAGGCCTGTGGAACATACAACCGTTTCACGCATTATACTGGCATGTTATTGTCAAGGTTATGAAACAACCGCCATCAACGTGAGTGTGTCTTCCTGGAATAGCTCCAGGCTGCAGACATCCTGTCTCCCTCCCTCGTTCTGCGGGCTCATCTCGAGCTTTACACACACACACTCACACCATGTGATGATGTGGCAAATACCCTGACACAGAACACAGAACACATGTTTGAAGGCAACTTTCTACATAGACTATTTCTACCTCTCTGTCTCCCTCTCTCTGTCTGTCTCCCTCTCTCTGTCTCCCTCCCTCTGTCTGTCTCCCTCCCTCTGTCTGTCTCCCTCCCTCTGTCTGTCTCCCTCCCTCCCTCTGTCTCCCTCCCTCCCTCTGTCTGTCTCCCTCCCTCTGTCTGTCTCCCTCCCTCTCTCTGTCTCCCTCCCTCCCTCTCTCTCCCTCCCTCCCTCTCTCTCTCTCCCTCCCCCCCCTCTCTCTGTCTCCCTCCCTCTCTCTCTCTCTCCCTCCCCCTCCCTGTCTCCCTCATGTAAGAGTCATTTAGCAGATGTTCTTATTCAGTGAGTTTTCCTGCTTATTTGTCCTGGTCTCCCTGTGGGAATCAAGCCCACAAATCTGGCATTGCAAGAATCATGCTATACAAACGTAGCTACCCTTTCTCTTTTTCATTTCTCTAACTTTCCTCTCTCTTTCTCTTTTCTATCTTTCTCTCTCTCTGTCTTGGTCTGTCTGTTTTTCACACGTTCTGTTCTGTTTGCTGTGCAACCCAGTCATACTAGAAAATCAATCAGTCTGACTACACTACGATCTTCCTCCACGTCTGCAACTGTGACAGAAGACCTGGAAGAACCTTGTCTCTCTGTCTTCCTATTGAAAGCAATTCAACAATGTTTTAAAGCTGCTCATCAGTCTGTCTGTCCATGGTAGACCGCCACAGGGGCCCAGTTTTTGAAAATGTATTTAGATTTCACTTATTCAACAGGATTACTTGCATAGCCTTTTTTTATCAACTAGAACAGTCTGTTTCTATGCATGTAATCCTATCTGATCCAGGGAAATCCAGATCTGTAACTCTAAAAGAAACTGGGCCCGGGCTTACATTACACATTGGTGTTTTTAGCTGTAATTTGTATTTCTCATCCTGTAATATCTTCATGAGAAAAAGACCAGTATTTTATCCCAGGTGGTTCTAGTCTTCTATTTTGTGTTTTTTTTTTTAAGTGTATAATCTTAAGGAGTACTAATTCTGTATATACAAATGTTAACAGTTAACGTTTTTGAAGACACCTCGTTGTCACTAGCTAGTCATTGTTGAATTGCAACTGCCATGGCCTTCCTGTCATTCCGTCATGATGTCGCAATGTTTTGCTGTTGTGTTCTGCTAGTTCCACTTCCTGTCCAGTGTATTACCAACTCCTGTACAAAGACCTAATAAAGAATATACGGTGAATCACTGTCTGACACACCTTGTGGGGGATTCCCACATCCCTCTCCAATTCAAACCCAGTATGCTCTCTAACTCATTCGTAGGCTCTCCTTTTCTTGTCCCTCCCTCATCTGTGTCTCTCTCTCTCTCTCTCTCTCTCTGCCTATTAAACCGTGAATGGTCTCGTTTCCTCTTCCTTCCTGGTTCTCTCCCTATTACTTTCTCTGACATACTGTTAATGTTTCAGCTGATCAATAAGCACAGCAGTCGGAAAAGGCCAGGGGAAGTGCCCCAAATGGCACCTTATTTCAGTGTCCGTAGGGTTCCCATGTTAACCAACACGCTACGTTGGAAATGAAGCTCCCCCTTCGGGAGCCCGAGATTGACAGGTATTGATCAGCGTTCGGTGTTAATATAACATGAGCAGGAAGTTAGAATCGAATCACTCTGGTCAGAGGTCACAGGGGATCCTCACAGGGGAAACGACTGTGGCTCCTGTACTAGCAGGCTGAATTCCCCACTGGGCAAAAACACCACAGCGCTGTCGTCTCAGACATGCTGTCCAGAGGCCGCGTCGCCAAAAACCAGGGAAAGCACAGATTCCTAAACGGTGCCCTGCTCCCTGCTTGACCTTTGTCTCTGTGACATCTGTGGAACACGGTGCCTTTCAGCCCTTGGCCCAGAGGGGAATGGGTGCGTTATCCATGGTCACCCCTGTGCTCCGCTCTACTGATCAGCTCAACACCTAGTCAGACAGGCTCTGCCCACACACCATCCTGGGTCCGGTTTACACCTACAAACACACACACGCACGCGCGCCACACACTGTTTGTTTACCGCAAAGTTGATTTGACTGAGGGAGAGTGATAATGTTGATATTGATTGTTGTGTGGGTTTTTTTTGTCTTCGCCTCATCACCATATCATCTGCTTTCTGAGAGTTCGGAGATATGTGATTATCCTCAGAGAGATTGTGTGTGTGGGTCTGTATGAGCGTGTGTGTGTGTGTGTGTGTGTGTGTGTGTGTCTGTATGAGCGTGTGTGTGTGTGTGTGTGTGTCTGTATGAGCGTGTGTGTGTGTGTGGGGGGGGGGGTTCTGGGGGCGGGGGGGGGGGGGGGCATTAGGGAGCGTTCAGTAACAGGGTAATGATATTCATTAAGGAGTAGTTGTAGGGAACCATACAGACATGTGTCACATGTTTAGTGTGATTAACTCTGTGTTTCTCTGGTGTTTACCAGTTTAAAAAAAAATTATGAAAAAAAAGTGAAGAAAGAGGAGAGAAGAGAATGAATGGGTAAAATAATATGAGAATAGAAAGAGAAAGCGTGTCCCCGTTCCATCTAAAGATCGGCCTGGTTGCTGTCCATATGGCACCTATTTGCCCTAAAATGTCGTTTACTAAACGGAGCTTCAGCTGTCCACTGATTACATCATAATCAGAGTTACCCATATCAGATGGCGCCATCTACTGTTGAAGAACTGGCCTTGGTTTCCCCATCTACTGTTAAAGAACTGGCCTTTGTTTCCCCATCTACTGTTGCTCATTCCTCCTTCCCCTATTTCTCCATCTCATCTCCTCCCTGAAAACTGAACTCCTTTGTCTAGTGTCTGTTAACAGTGTGAAGTAATCTCCTCCAGTATTAGTCCATTCTGTTAACAGTATATAGTAGTATCAGTCCATTCTGTTGACAGTATATAGTAGTATCTGTCCATTCTGTTAACAGTATATAGTAGTATCTGTCCATTCTGTTAACAGTATATAGTAGTATCAGTCCATTCTGTTAACAGTATATAGTAGTATCAGTCCATTCTGTTAACAGTATATAGTAGTATCAGTCCATTCTGTTAACAGTATATAGTAGTATCAGTCCATTCTGTTAACAGTATATAGTAGTATCAGTCCATTCTGTTAACAGTATATAGTAGTATCAGTCCATTCTGTTAACAGTATATAGTAGTATCAGTCCATTCTGTTAACAGTATATAGTAGTATCAGTCCATTCTGTTAACAGTATATAGTAGTATCAGTCCATTCTGTTAACAGTATATAGTAGTATCAGTCCATTCTGTTAACAGTATATAGTAGTATCAGTCCATTCTGTTAACAGTATATAGTAGTATCAGTCCATTCTGTTAACAGTATATAGTAGTATCAGTCCATTCTGTTAACAGTATATAGTAGTATCAGTCCATTCTGTTAACAGTATATAGTAGTATCAGTCCATTCTGTTAACAGTATATAGTAGTATCAGTCCATTCTGTTAACAGTATACAGTAGTATCAGTCCATTCTGTTGACAGTATATAGTAGTATCAGTCCATGTATATAGTGGAATCACAGCCATGGGCACCGACCAACAATGTTCTGTTTCCCATGATGTAATGCCCAGTCTGTTTGAAGCCCTTGTTCCAGAACACCACCTCCAGCTGTGTCAGAGAATCCATGTTAATTCCGATATCCCAATTTCACACATTGACACCCGTGACCAGAACAACTATTCACACACACAGAGCGACAGGTGGAAAGGCTGAGTCGATACTCGTTCTGTTGAAATGAACTTTGCCACAAGCAGCACCACATATTTTCCAACTTGCCGGCTCAGGGATTCAGTCAAGAAACCTTTAGGTTAATGATCTGATCCTTTAACCAGTGGCTGGGCCCACTTGCATACGTGTGATACCTGCATGTGTGTGTGTGTGAGATTCCACTTTCATGCACGTGTGTGGTGTGTGAGGTATCTGTGTGTTTGGTGTGGCCCTGAATGCACCACCTTTTCACTACAAGCACCATGTCCTCTTAATCCACCTTTAGATGAAGACAGAATTGGAAACAGAAACAGGAGGACAGAGGGGGACAGAGGAGCCAGGAGAGGATCGCCACCAGTCTCCAACCCACCTCCTCCTGCTCCTCGCTCTCGTAAATCCAAATCTCCCTCACGCCCCAACCGAGCCCGGCTAGATGTGGACCGAGTCCGAACACGCTGCCCTGAGACGGATGATTCCAGAAGGTTCCGGGATGTCAGAGATTCCGAGCTGGGCCGGAACTGGGAGGGTGTGGCTTCGGAACTCCATCGTCGTGGTAGCAGGATGAGGACGGGCGTGTGCCAGGCGACGGAGCTGGTCGACACCAAGGGCCAATCGGAGCAGAGGCAGATTGGCAAGAGTCAATCCGGGGGGAAACGTATAGGCAGGAGCCAGTCAATGGAGAGACGGGTCGGCAGGAACCAAACGGGGGAGCGACGGATTGGCGGCAGCCAATCAAGAGAGAGACAAAGTGTGGCCAATGGGAGCAAGTTTCAAGCCACCTTTGTCTGAACGTATTCTTAAATTTACTCTGGGTGGGAATTTGGCACCACTGGGAATGTTGATTGATTAGTTAATGACTTAATCCGGTAGTTCATTGATTAATTGATACTCATCAACAGACAGAATCCTCAGCTCAACGTTGTTTTCTGTTCCGTCCTTGTGAATGTCTGTTGCTGCTGTAGACGCTGTTCCTGTGTAAGAAGATACAAAGTGAGTTATGTGACTGTTTAATATGATGTCATTTTGGTTTATTCTGGTCCTAAACAGGTAGGTAAACAAGGTCAAACACACAAACATTCCTCATAACTAATTTATTCTGTTTAGAGTTTAGTTGTGTTCCTTGGAAGTAAGTTGAAATTATTGCTATAAATAAAATCACAATAATAGATTTATTTCATCATTCATTTTGTTTTTTTCTTGTAAAACATAGCTATTAAATATATCTGAAAATGCCATAATTCCAAAGAAAGTAATAAGATGAGGGCCTTTTGAAAGTCATAACAGTAGCATGACTCATTCAAGTCTATCTAAATCTAGCTCCAGAATGCCTGCCAACTCTGTGAGACAAGTTATGCCTGTTAAATTCTTTTTAATTTAATTGCCGCCATTGTAAACACTAAAGCCTTGACACAGACCAACAACTGAACCAAGTCTTGGTTGGCCCATGGAGGGTGGCTTGCCCGTCTGGCGGCCTGTTTTCCTGGGAGAGAGCAGTTTGTGTGTGGAGGCCCCTCGACGGGGGGGTGAGCAGTTCAAAAGTTATTTTGAAAGTGACCCCAGCCAACTGAGTTGGACCAGGCAGGGGCGCGCGCACATACACCATACACGCACAGACCCCCTCTCTCTCACACACGTACATATAGGCAGCTGTTCCGCGGCGTGTCAGAAGATGACGGACACAGTTGTCGCAGAGGGACAAGTAAAATTCAGAGATGGGAAAAAGGTTCTTATCATATTTTTTTTTTTTACCAAACCTGGAGTTAAACGATTACATGTGGATTAAAAGTGGGATTTGACTGAATGGTGGATGTGTTTTCTTTAACTCCCAACAGTGGAAGAGTCGCTGGGTCACGTTGCGGAAGCCGTCCCCAGTCGCAGGTAGGATACGAACCAACCAACCAACAAATCTTGCCTAATGTAAGCTGGCTCCAATGTATCCTCTCGTGTGGACGGGCTAGTGATATTGACTAATGCAGCAGTCTGTTCATGTTTTAACTTTAATCTTTAACTAATTATCGGGTTGATTTTCGGGAATTAAGCGTGACTTGTCAATTTGACGTTTGGCGATGTGCCACCCATAGTGCATAGCTCGAATATCACAACCCGGTTAAGCGTGTTGGGATTGCGGAACACAACACTTGTAGGCTATTTGATAAGTTGCTCGCTAGGCTATATCACTAATGAGTTAGAGTGGACCGGCTGGTACTACAATGGGACATTTGTTTTTGTCTAGCTAGTTTTGGCCTGGCCAAATGTTGTGAACAGGTTAACCAAGCCTGTCTAGTTTGTAGGTTAGCCTATGTATTTAAAGCCAGTCTTAGGTAAGAAGTATAACATATCATTCTGGGTAAACGCTTTCACTGTAGTGTGTGTGTGTGTGTGTGTGTGTGTAGGCAGGCTACAGTATATGTTTGCACCTGTGTGTGTGTGTGTGTGTGTGTGTGAGTGTGTGAGAGAGAGAGAAAGAGAGAGAGAGAGAGAGAGAGAGACTGGGTGTTGAGACTTCACAGGTCTTCAGCTGTGTTCCTGGATCACTGGTCGGTGGTAGCGTTGCTATGACAGCTGCGGGCTGCATTTCTGCGTTCCAGTTCCCCGCAGCACAGACGTGCACTAGCTACTTCTGCCCTCGGGCTTTGCTTAAAGACGTGCACTATATAGGTAATATGGTGCCATTCGGGACAGTAGTGAGTTAATTCACAGCTGCTGCTCTAATTCACCTTCTCGGCCTATACAATTGTGTCCCTGCGACCACACGCTTGCATGTTGTACACCGTTGTAGGATAAGAATATACGGAGAGTAATCTTCAGTCTAGGAATTACATGAATAAAATAGAAAACGGGTAATTGGGGAAGTCCAAACATTTATTCGACTAATATGACGTCTGCTAGTTTAAAAAGCGGCACATACTGAAGTTAGCTAGCTTGGTAAACATATTGTAAAACCAGACATCTCAAGTCTCCTGGAAGTTCCCGGAGTCTCCTGCATTTTAATAGGGTCTCCCCGACGCCCGCAAATTATAACCGTGCGGAAGTATTACGTTAAAAACATTAAATCAATAATATTGAACAATTAATTCAATATCAGTGCCAATTGATAGGACTATTATATTACACATTAATATATGTTCACCTACATGTTAATATATGTTCAACACCATATTAGCACGTTATTTGCTGACATCCTGACAAGATTGACATGCAGGCAAGCCAATAAAGATGTAAGCCTACAGGGGTTGGCCTGTTACCGTGGCAACGTGATATAGGTGATACTACGTCATAAGAGGAAAGTTTACTTGGATTCAATTGAGAAAATTAAGTTCCTCGAGTTGGGAAGTTTTGTTTTGACAATTAGCCTACAGCCTTAAACTAGGTTAGTAAATTTTTGCCTAGTTTACACCGAAAAACGTGTGTTTGTTTTGTTGGGCTATTTTTATGATGGTTTTGTGTAGGACTGGTATGCAGCCTACATTTCATTTATATCCATGTTTTCATGAGGCGAAGGCATAAGACAGGATCGATAGGTGTGACTGGGCATCAATACTAGTTAGCAGCCTACACGGTTCTTTCACATTGGCTGCGTTCAATACTAATAGCCCACGACACGGCAGCGCCTTTCAAGAACCCGGAGGTAACTGAACGGCACAAGAACCGCCAGAAACCAGAACAGAACGTTTTTTTTAACAGCTGCTGATTACAGAGTGTGCTACGTTGAGGCCACTTCAACAGGTCCGTTTTGAGTCTGTTTATGAAGTATGAGGAATCTGAGTTGCGGGCGGGAGGGAAGCGGCCTGAATTCTGGGGGATGCGATGCCCAGTCCCTCGTGAATGGAGTGGTGAGTAGTCAGGAGTTTGAGGAGCTGAGACTACAAGGGGGGGTGTATGTATGGAGGAGGTCAGAGAGATAAGATGAGGAAAGGCCATGGGGAGCCTTCTAGGGAACGAGCGAGACTTTTAAGTAATGGGGACCCCCAATTTATTCCTGTTAAGTTCCATCCATCCATCCATCATCTTCCGCTTATCCGGGGCCGGGTCCCGGAACAATTATGAGTCGGCTATCCTCTCTCCCACTAATGGGTCTCCTGACACGTCACATCAGATCTTTGCATATCTGCTTTTTTTCAGAGCCGATGTAATTCCTGAAGAGACCCTAATGAAAAAACCTTGTCTGTTTACATGCAATCATACTGCAGGCTTCTAGAAAACCCAAACCCTCTCTCTCTCGCCCCCCCTTTGCTTAACTCCCCCTTCTCTTTGTCTTCTCTCCCTCCCCCAGACTGCCTCTCTCTCCTGGTCTACAGGGACAAGTCTGATAAGGTCAAAGGTCGTGGTGAGCGACTGAGGTTGACCCTGGAGGGTATCTGCGGGGTGGAGTCGGGTTCGGGCTACGACGGGGTCGCCCACGCCCTCTCCATCCTCTGTCTGGGGCGGACCGTGGCCCTGGGTTTCGACAGCAGAGAGGGGCTCTCCGCATGGGACGCCAGGATAAGATACAGCCTAGGGGAAGGTTGTGTGTGTGTGTGTGTGTGTGTACATTGGGATATTTGTGTTCTTTTCACTTACAATGAGTGCTATTCTCTCTTTGCTCTCGAAGTTGTTTCCCAAATTTAACGGGAAAGCTTGTTCTACCAACAACGTCATCAGTTGAATGCGCCCGCTGTCTAAAACCCCTAGATAGTAGAAATGACTGACTTTCAAAATGAGCTCAAGATGTTGGGTTTACACACGTCTCCCTTATGCATTATAGCTAAAGGCGAGTGATGACTCAAAATGTGACCAACGAAGTTGCATGTAACAATTTAGGGGACCTAGTACAAACGGAATGGGAATCAGGCCATAGTATGTAGAAATGGTTGGCGTTTTCCTTTACGCAATGGCTAGGTTAGATCACATTGTATGAAATATATTTTCCTTCAACACAGTATTTATCAGCTATCAGCCCTAGTGGAAAGAGTCCAGTTGGAAATAAGTGTCTATTAGGGGTGCGTGCGTGCGTGCGTGCACGTGTGTGCCCTGTGTTTCAGGTCTCTGATTCATACAGGAGTCATGATGTGCTTCACCTCCTATCTGCTCCTTTAGTGTGATTTATATTTTATCTTTCCTCTCTCTCTTTCTCTTATCTTTTACTCCTCCCCCCCCTGTCTTTCATCAGTCCACAGATTCAGTGTAGGTGTCCAGCCGGGAACTAAGCTAGAGTCTGGCCCCGCCTCACTCCACCTGTGTAACAATCTATTGGTCCTCACCAGGGACCTCCCCCCGACCATGATTGGCCAGTGGAGGCTGTCAGACCTGAGGCGATACGGTGCCGTGCCCAATGGCTTTGTGTTTGAGGGCGGGACTAGATGTGGCTACTGTGAGTATAATGGATCCACAACCCCTCAGAGGTGTCTGATGAAACTGGAAAACCATATTATTTCCGCCTGTTATGCTAGGTTATGGAACCACTAGACTGGGTGGATTGAGTCAGCTAGTTTTAGTGTTTTGTTTTGTATCTACAAACGATTCCAGGCTTAGGAAATAAACGGTTCTGGGAGCATCATTCAGAAGGAAACACACACTGTAGTGGGCTATACATTTTTTATGGGGAAATGTAACATGGAGTTTTAAATAACTTTTTTTAATGGAGAACCTAGCCCTCAAAACCTCCCCTTTTGCAATGTTAAGAACCCCTAAAAGATTCTCTAGGAACCAGTTTCCTTCTGGACATCTTCAAGAAGTCCATAGTAATATTGTTTTTTTCTGGCTTCTAATCAAGTTCACCCGATTTCCTCTCTGGCGCAGGTTTTTGTTCCAGCCCAGCCATCTGACCTGTTTGACAGTACAGAATGTTATTTCATCATTATATAAATATCACCCAATAGAGGCCAACTCATGTAAGAAGAGAGGAGAGAGAAGGGGAGTTGAGGAGAGGAGAGGAGAGAGAAGGGGAGTTGAGTTGAGGGGAGGAGAGGAGAGATGTCTTGTGACTTAGCACCTCTGTGTCTTCATCTTGTCGACACACAAACACGCGCACACACACACACACAACACAAAAACACACGGGCAATAAACAGCATCTCAGGGTACCATTGGCTGCCTGTCAAGTCTACTGATCTTAGATCACTTGGATCTAACGGCCGTCTTTAACCTCACAAGAAAACCCTTAGGTGTGGATGTGAGAAAGATGGTAATCATTTCAGCCAGCCTCCAATACAACAATTACTGTTCAGTGGGGGATGAATTTGTTCACTCAACCAAAATTAAAGACCAGTTCACAAAGCTGCTAATAGCTCCAGACTGACGTCACTGACTTCAATACCTTTATTCCCTCGGGAAAGACACACACACACACACACACACACACACACGCTCCAGAACGGGGTTGACCTCCACACCTCTTCTTGTGATGATTCGCTAAGTTTCGTTTTCACCTTTATCTCCCGCCAGCGTGATGAGAAACATGATGACAATGTTGACAAGATTATTTATGAACATTTGTAACCAAGGTTTTTCTTCTTCAGCACATCCTTACAAACGTGTGTGTGTGTGTGTGTGTATGTGTGTGTGTGTGTTCGTGCATGGGTGCGTGCGTGCACATGGGCACATGGACTTCAGCATAAACTGCTCTTTCAAGAGAAACAGTCCTGAAGTAGTCTCTCTTCAATCAGTCAGATCTCTTATCTCTAAACCCTTAGAAATATTTGACCCCTCTTCCTGTCTCTCTCTCTGTTTCTTTCCCTCTTTACTGTCTCCCTCTCTCTACTGTCTCCCTCTCTACTGTCTCTCTCTCTGTTTCTTACCCTCTTTACTGTCTCCCTCTCTCTACTGTCTCCCTCTGTTTCTTTCCCTCTTTACTGTCTCCCTCTCTCTACTGTTTCCCTCTCTGTTTCTTTCCCTCTCTACTGTCTCCGTCTCCAGGGGCTGGGGTATTCTTCCTGTCCAGTTCAGAAGGAGAACAGATCAGTTTCCTGTTTGACTGTATCGTTAGAGGCATCTCTCCCAGTCGACCACCGAGTGATGTCAGACCCAACCTACCTGGTATGCCCGCACGCACATCAGTGTGTCCCTTATCATTACTGAAGCTATTCTGGTACCTCGGGGATGGGGGGAGTTGTCAGTTATGTCATCTTATACTGTATGTAGTGTTGAGTTGTCTAGTTAATGTACATATTCTTTCCATCTCCAGGGATGGTGTCTCCTTCACCTCTAAATATAGCAAAAACACAGAGCACAGAGTTAGATAACAGGAATTCAGGCGCCAGGTTAGTTGTGATATCACATTCTAAAAGCCCCTGGGGGGGGTCACTGTTTGGATTAAGGGCCCCTAGGTGTTTGTGTTCATGTTCACAGGCGTTTCGGAGAAAACCTTTCAAGTTGAGTGACAGTTGAGGAAGGAACAACTGCATATTGAAACACGCCCACACATGCATGTAGGCCCCACCCCGTATTGCATTGCAATTATTTTCTTAGTGTTGCTTTTTCCTATAAAAATTAAATGAGTGAATATACTTTTTAAAGGGGCAAACTGGGGAGGCGGGTAGCCTAGCAGTTAGAACATCTGACTAGTAACTAAAATGTTTCACAAGCTGGAAAATATGTACCGAGGTAAATCCCTCTCAATTCTGCTAAATGCACACATTTTAATGTTATATGAATGGAAAAAGGCACACATTCCTAATAGCTCAAGTCTTAAGGATGGTCAGGTCTGGCTCCTTCCCTGAACTGTTTATCATAATAGTGAACGTTTAGTTGTTAGAATCACAGATTGCCCCTCGGAGGCATGGGGCCAACCATCTCTAAAGGTCACCCAGACAAACCGATAAAAGGATCTCTGTGCATCCCAAATTCCACCCTGTTCCTTATTTAGAAGACCCATAGGGCTCTTGTCCAATGTAGTGCCTTAGATGGGGGAATAGGACGTGATTTGAGACTCAGAAATCTTCTCACCATTTGCATGCTTTTCTAGGTAGTAAAAATGTGCTCCAATAAGGTCATTAATGGAGAGAAGGAGAGATGTTCATACATTCTTCCAAGGATGTTAAACCACTACCAACAGTAGCTGTCAATGTCAGTCTGGCAAATAATGTTCATACCTCTCAAAGGATAATTGTTTGTATGTGTGTGTCTTTATGGAGGTATTTCAGTGCCTATATGTTATTAATCTTTAAAAAAATATATTTGAATTGATTTATATTTGAATTGAATATCCGAACTTTTCAATAATGTGAAATAGTCTTCCGTGTCAGTATATCAAGTTTATTAACCAGCATTTGAAGTTGTATGCCTTCTGCTGAACACCGACTGATCATTCAATTTAATTAAAAAAAAGTTATAAATTAAATTCTATTCAAAATCAAGTATAGTAATAGTAAGTTTAATTCATGAACTTGATTATAAATTACAAATGCAAAGATATTGATTTAAAATGGAATATTTACATTTATTTTGGCACTGAATAATGATCCTTTGCTGGGTGTCGGCAATAAGAAAGTGTGTGAGGAAGGTAAATAAAAAGAGGCGTGTGTGAGTTTGTCAGTCGGGTTCAGAAAAGCTTGAGAGTTGCAGCCAATTTACCCTGAGACATTCAGTGCTGTAAAGGCGCTATAATTAGCATAGCTGAACGCTAGCCAGTGTTAGCCGACACCCTGTTCAGCGAAGTGACTAAGCCTGCTTTAGGGAGTTAGAGGTTAGCATTAGCCAACATTAACCAACACGCCATGCAGGAAAGTAGGGAGTTGGCGGTTAGCATTAGCCATTAATTAGCTGTCATACTTACCTAGTGACAGGGGCTAGATACACGCGCACGCACGCACGCACGCACGCACACACACACACACACACACACACACACACACACTGTTGATAATTCAATGTACACACACTCGTTAGCACGTTCTCTTTCACACACACAAACACACACTTAAGGCCTGTTTATAGATCCTTTCTTTAGATTTACTTTTTGTGATGACATTATGATTCTTGTCCAACAAACTTGTTGTTATAAAAAGTTTAGAAACAAAAGAGCAGCCCATTAGTTCAAATACTTTTCCTTTAAAATAAAAAACCCATCAGTTTAAAAATAAATGTAGTAAATGTCAACTTTAAACAAGCAAATTGAGTTTTGGTTCGTTTCTTTCTTGTATCTTGGTTCTATCTTGATATTAAGAAGCTAACAATATTTAAAAACATAAAAACAGAAGGCCTACGGTCTTCTGTACCATAATCTAGTTTCTTAATAGCAAGCCAGTTTACAAGATTATTCTCTTTTATTTTGCAATTAAAACACATGACAAAAACTAAGACTTTTTTTGTAACTCATCTAGTAGTTAAACCTTATTATGTTGTGTGTGTGTGTGTGTGTGTGTCTGTATGCGTGTGGATGTATGTATGTATATGTGTGTATATATATATATGTGTGTGTGTGTGTGTGTGTATATGTGTGTGTGTGTGTGTGTGTGTCTATGTATATATGTACATTATATATGTGTGTGTGTGTGTGTGTGTGTGTGTGTTTGTCTATGTATATATGTTTATGTGTATATTATAAATGTGTATGTATGTATGTGTGTGTGTGTGTAGGCATAGATCCTGTTGCTACCCAGACCTCCTCAGAGGAGAGGATAAGCCATGAAGCGTCAGACCTGGAGAGAAGACTCAGTAGACTGTCCCACTGTAGTTCACAGAGCAGCACAGGTAACCAATCAGTAACCCGATTCAGAGTGCCACCGATAACCAACCAGTCAGTCCGTGATTCTATTGGTCCGCTTGTTTCCTCCCCAGCCTCAGCCTACAGTTACAGCACGTCTGTTGTGAGAGACGACCGGAGCAGCATGTCATCGTCCTCTTCTGAGACAAGCCAATCCGATATAAGCTTCGGAAGCCACCTCCCCTTGTGGGTGGAGCCAAGACGTCCCACTTCCTCAACTGAAACCCTATCAGCCCCTTCCAATGGGAGGTCCTCAACCAATCCAGATGAGCGTCTCTACGCCGCAGTCATGAACCGCCTTTCTTCCAAGCAAACTTCCCGCACTCGCGGCCTCAACGACAGCGGGCGCCAAAGCTCATTGGACAGCGGAATCGGAATAGCCACCACCGGCAGCCAATCGTCCTACTCCGGCAGCTTCTCTTCCTGCACAGGGAGTCTGGACACAGGCAGTCAGGAAGGGGGGGAGGAGTTTGGCTCTCTGATTAGTCTGCCACCTCCTCTTTCTTCCCCAACTCAATCAAATCCTCCACCTCCTCTGTCCGTATTGAATCCCGAGCCCAGACCCCTCTCCCCCTCAACTCCCCCTTCCTCCTGTCCCTCCCCCTTCAGGACTAGCATTTCCAGCTCCCCCCATGAGCTGATTGAGGAATGCCAGACACCCAGCCTGCTCCAGCCACGCTACGACACCCCCAGGACCCTGCTCCAGAGCCTGGCCTTCAGGGATCCAGCAGCCCAGGGAGGAGCGCCCAAACCGGGGAGGGAAAGGTGGGTCGATTGGGGTGGTCACCGAGCAAAGAGCCAGGGACAGGGCTGTCCTTCCCACGCGACAGAGGACTTTCTCCAGCGGGCAGGGACTCCGAGGCAGGCCGCTGGGGAGTGGTCCCTGTCCCGGAGCAATGAAAGGACACCCCCTCTGGACAGCGGTGGACGATGCAGCCCTGCACCCCCTAGGCCCGCCCCTTCCCTCAGACCCCTGCTGCTTCCTGGCTGCCCAGTGTGTGGAAGAACGCAGGTAACACAACGAGAGACAGGAAGAGAGGGGGAGGGGCTGTGAAAAACAGTGTTTTGAGGGACAGAGATACAGTAATGTTAAAGGCTCAGATTAGTCATTCACACTGATGGCTCATACATGCGCGCATAGTGCTTTCCCTAGTGCTTTCCCTAGTGCTTTCCCTAGTGCTTTCCCTAGTGCTTTCCCTAGTGCTTTCCCTAGTGCTTTCCGAAGTGCTTTCCGTAGTGCTTTCCGTAGTGCTTTCCAATGTCAGTCCTTCAGCAGATTTCCATTTAAACCCGTCGGATGAAGGGGCCCAGTTTACTGAAGTCTCCATTATGTTGACAAACTAGTTGGCCTCTGTTTGCGACACAGAAGGCACTTCCTTAAAGCATTCCGTTTAATTACTGTCAGGACGGAGCCACCGCCTGCATAGAAACAACTCTTAAATGGGCACTCGGGGATTGGTAAACATGAACATGGATGCTATATATCCATAGTTTTAATGCTGTTTAAATCCCAGACTGCCCCTCTGAAATCACTCAGACAGAATGAAATGATTCGATGTTCTAGTTAATTAAGTGTGACAAGATTGCTCTGCTAATTGATTCCTTTGGCTTAATTCAGGTCCACGGCTGAGCAGTGTGGTCTTTTATTCTCTGTGTGAGAGGGAGAGAAAGGGGGAGGGGCGAGGGAAGGGGGGGGGAGGGGCGAGGGAAGGGGGGGGAGGGGCGAGGGAAGGGGGGAGAGAGGAGGGAGGTTGAGGGAAGGGAAAGAGAGGAGGGAGGTTGAGGGAAGGGAAAGAGAGGAGGGAGGTTGAGGGAAGGGGGAGAGAGGAGGGAGGTTGATGGAAGGGAAAGAGAGGAGGGAGGTTGAGGGAAGGGAAAGAGAGGAGGGAGGTTGAGGGAAGGGAAAGAGAGGAGGGAGGTTGAGGGAAGGGGAGAGAGAGAGGAGGGAGGTTGAGGGAAGGGGAGAGAGAGAGGAGGGAGGTTAAGGGAAGGGGAGAGAGAGAGGAGGGAGGTTGAGGGAAGGGGAGAGAGAGAGGAGGGAGGTTGAGGGAAGGGGAGAGAGAGAGGAGGGAGGTTGAGGGAAGGGGAGAGAGAGAGGAGGGAGGTTGAGGGAAGGGGAGAGAGAGAGGAGGGAGGTTGAGGGAAGGGGAGAGAGAGAGGAGGGAGGTTGATGAGTGTAACTGACAGAATAAAAAGGAAAACATTTTGTTTCCATCTTAAGAAGCCTTTGATAATAACTCAGTCTGTGTCCCAAATCAATCCCTGACCC
This sequence comes from Esox lucius, assembly GCF_011004845.1. Taxonomy (NCBI): domain Eukaryota; kingdom Metazoa; phylum Chordata; class Actinopteri; order Esociformes; family Esocidae; genus Esox; species Esox lucius. The sequence goes on from NC_047593.1 coordinate 20,025,040, forward strand.
CTACATGGTTTTCTACATTGGGTCTAATACTAAGTGTATAAGGTTTCCATTTGGGAAACAGCCTGTTGTTAAACTGTGTCCCTAATTAATTTCTTCGTGAAAAGGGAGCTTTTGTGTTTGTCATAAATGGAACTCTATTCCCTAAAGCACTACTTTTAACCAGGCCATGTGCACTGTATAGGGATTAGTGTGCTCTTTATGACACGCATTGCAATAATCTTCAGAGAGGAAAATAAAATAGTTTTGAGGGCGGTTTTCTGAATTTCAGTGACGGGTGATTGCTGTGTGTGAACAAGCCGACAGGTTTGTGTGATTGAGAGCATGTGTGTGCGTTCGTCGTTGGTTTTATATAAGCAGTGGACCGTAGCATGGATATCATGAGAGGGAGCCTGACAAAGTTGAAGACCGCTCCGACCGAGAACATGTCGCATAGTAGTTCCAGAACAGCGGTTGCCAAACCTTTTCTGCACATCCCCGGCCAATTCAGATGTTATATAGGCTACAGCAGGTAAATTGACTACAAACGCATTCTCAATTACAGTAACGAGCAGGCAGAAATTAGGGCTAACATCCATGCGCAGAGACCAGCTATGAGACTAGTACACCTGAATCCACTTGTCAGTTAATTACCGGCCCCTTGACCTCCGGATTCAGGGCAGGTCAGACGTACAGTTCGTCCCTGGATAGGTTTGAGCGCAGCGGTTTCTGGACAGTTCCGCCTGGTTCGGCAGGGTAACAGAGGCGTTTATGCTAATTGTTCTTGTATTGCCAGAGCGCCTTACCTCAGGAGTCCGATGTCTTGGAGGAGTGTTGTCGCCATATTTTACTTGTGCTTATCCAGTAGAACCTTGCGTCGATTGAATTCGAGAGCATTTCTTTACACATTTCACCTTCCCGCCACCAGATAGGCCGCGGCGTGGGAGTGCAGCCTAATCAGCAGTTCTGTTCAACATGCCGTTTAGCATCTTTTTCAGTTGACATCGTTTTGTATTTGACCGGTAAATGTCTGCTGTCCGATTTTGTTTAATAAGCGTTTGCTTAGTCAGTCAAACACAGATGAGGTATTTTGATTTATTTTCTTCATAACCCAGGTGAGGTGTTAGGTCTGGATACCACCTTAGGGGTTGTTTTTCCCCCCACCTCACCTCCCTTTTATGTTTCCCCCATCCAGTGTAGTCACCAGGGTATTGATCAGAACTACATTACCCATGAGCAATGGTTCTCCGCTAGGAAGCCAGACATTACGCAGGTAAGTCGATATCCTACCGTAGCGGTTGTTGCCAATTTGAGTGAAGTAACTTTTCGTAGCTTCTGACTAACTCCATTAGCTGTGGTCCTGTTTGTTTCGGCTGGCGGAGCATGAGGCTTGCAACGCCCAGAACGACGGTTTGATTGTAGAAGAATGTGTGCATACATTATTATCAGTCGCTTTGGTAACATGCATTGGCTGAAAGGCTTAAGTTATGTGTTGACGTCGGAATTAAACTTAATTTACCCCCCGTTACCATGTGACATTTTAACGCGGCCGCCAATGACAACAATAGCGGCTCGTCTTCATGTACTTGAACTGTCTTCACCAACTTTAACCCCCAAAATGACACCCTATTCCCTATATAGTACACTACTTTAACCAGAGCCCTATGGAGAGATGACACCCTATTCCCTATATAGTACACTACCTTAACCAGAGTCCTATGGAGAGATGACACCCTATTCCCTATATAGTACACTACCTTAACCAGAGTCCTATGGAGAGATGACACCCTATTCCCTATATAGTACACTACTTTAACCAGAGCCCTATGGAGAGATGACACCATATTCCCTATATAGTACACTACTTTAACCAGAGCCCTATGGAGAGATGACACCCTATTCCCTATATAGTACACTACTTTAACCAGAGTCCTATGGAGAGATGACACCCTATTCCCTATATAGTACACTACTTTAACCAGAGCCCTATGGAGAGATGACACCCTATTCCCTATATAGTACACTACTTTAACCAGAGTCCTATGGAGAGATGACACCCTATTCCCTATATAGTACACTACTTTAACCAGAGCCCTATGGAGAGATGACACCCTATTCCCTATATAGTACACTACTTTAACCAGAGTCCTATGGAGAGATGACACCCTATTCCCTATATAGTACACTACTTTAACCAGAGCCCTATGGAGAGATGACACCCTATTCCCTATATAGTACACTACTTTAACCAGAGTCCTATGGAGAGATGACACCCTATTCCCTATATAGTACACTACTTTAACCAGACTCCTATGGAGAGATGACACCCTATTCCCTATATAGTACACTACTTTAACCAGAGCCCTATGGAGATATGATAAACTATTCCCTATGTAGTGCCTTGGCGTCATAGTTGAACGTAGTGCGATAGGTAGGGAATAGAATCCCATTTGGAACACGGACACAGTGTGTCCCCTGATCCATCTGTTGAGGACTCATCAGTCACAGTCGTCACCCTCAGCAGGGTTCACTAGAAAATTCTCCAACTCCGTCTGTCGTCAAAGAAAAGTTGGAGAATACATGGACCTTAACTGAATTTGACATTAAGCTGAAAAGCATGTGTGTGTCTGTAACATGATGTTTGTCTGGTTTCTTTACCATATCAGGCAAACAGCCCTTCACATTCAGGACCTTCAACACCCTCACCAGGTCAGTCTGTTTTTTCATGGGCTGGTCTGTCTGTCTCTGTCTGTCAGTCTGTCTGTGGCTCTTGTATGTGAGCCATTACTTTATTGGTAATTAAATTGAATATGAATACACCTGAAAAACCTCAACCCCGTCTCCAAGGAGTACAGTACAAATGAAATATGACTAGTGTATGAATTCACTACTGTATGTCTCTCCTCTATGGGAGCATCTGCCGAAAGACTTGAAGGTCAATGTTTTGGTCCTGGACTACACTTTAACAAACCATTTATATTTTTTGACCAATCAGACTAGCGATTGCTAATTACTTCTGCAAAAGATCAGAATTTGGCGACCTGTGTAAACCAGTCCATTGTAACCAACTCTCTGTAGGGGGAGGCTTCCCATTCACTCTGCATGCTTCCTCCGTGATGAGGTCATCATCGTTGGACAGGCACCCGCATCACCACAGTGACCCCAGTGTCAACTATGTCAACATCCCGGTTAGCCCTGTGGTTAAAGCTAACACTGGCAGAGAGCTGCTCTACATGGAGCTGGATCTACTGAAGCCCGGTGCAGGCCCAGTTTCCACCAACACCACTGCAGCAAGAGGTAACTCTTTGCAGCTGCGCAGACCCAGTGAGAACACCGGCCTTTGTTAGACGGCCATTTTGGGTCAGTGTTTTCCATTTCGGCTGTCTTTGTAGCTTTACTTGTATCCAATGTTTTGTCCATGTTTTGCTGCCTGACTTTGGATGGCTGGTTGGTTGGATTATTTTTTTTTTGCAGTAACATAGATAAAAATCAAGATCAGCCTTGTTTACTAGAAGTCCTTGTTTTGCTTCAAAGATGTCTCCCAAATAACATTCCTACTCCTTACATTGTGCCAATAAGTGGACTAAAACTGACAGTTTTTTCTCATCTGCTTCCCTTAATTCCGTGACTACATTTTTAACGAGATTATAAGGCTTCAAATGTGTGGTTCATTTTGAAGGGAATTCATTTGACACACTGGGCAGCTTGGTTGATAGAATTGTAGACTAAGGCTTTGTGATGGTAGAAGAGAGTTTGCGCGCACGCACACACACACACACACACACAAACGCAGAGGTGATATCAGCGGGTCACTATGGAAACGGATGAATGTAATTGGCAGAAAATTCCTCATTAGTCTGTTGACTGAGCTGAGCACTGGAATTAATTTAACAGCTCCGCTTGCTCCACACAATCCTATGCATTGTCAAATACAGCGTTTGCCTCCCGACTGCGTCCCCATGTCCCCTTCATGGCACTAGCTGTGACTGGGTTCCTGCATGGGTCCCCGGTCAAAAAAAAGCAAACCACGCAGTGAGTCGGGGTCCTGCTTAGGACGCGTCCTTTATTAATATAGTGCTGTGTGATGATTGGATCGTCTGCTTTAATCAAAGTACAAAGCTCATTAAGGAATTATTAGAGAAAAAAAAAAGTGCATTTTTCATGTCAAGGGAAGGACCGGCAGCACAAACACACTATTCCATATGTAGTGCACTACTTTGGACCAGGGCCCTATGGGAGTAGGGTGCAATATAGGCTCTAGGGTGCCATTTGGGACAAATGTTACTCTATGATCACACTCATTCCTTAGCCGGCAAAGTGATTGAGCTGTTCTGGGATATAATGAAACAAGAGAAAATGATTATGGAAATAATCAGAGCTATATAATTGTCTCACTAAGCCAATTTGAAGCCAGTACGTATCATTGAAATTACATGGCCTTTTATCTTTTCATAACACTGCAAATGAGGGCCTAATATGGGAAATCAATTCAATAGTGATGTTGTGTGCAATTCGTTTTAATAATAAAACAATAAAAAAAGTAATCTCTGAAATGATTAAATGTAATGCTGGTGTCGTCACCTCTGGGTCCCAGTTGGTTTCCAGCCTCTTGTAAGGTAACCTGGACATCCACCAGTAGGGAAAGCAGTACGGCTTCTGGCCCTCTCTCCAACCCAAGGGAACGGAACCGTACCCACTTGAGAGCTTGTCCGGCCCCTCCCAGCATGCATTGGAAGTCAGTTCCAGAATGATGCAACATTGTTTGAACCGGCGCGTTTCAGCCCCCCAGCTCTCACCAAAGGGTAATAAAAAAGTAATTTAGGATTTATTGCTGAGAAGCTGATTTCTCATCAGCAACTGATGACTCCATAACGCAAGGAGATGTGCCCAAGAGGAGTCATTACCGTGGAGCGTTACAAGTGTTTTCTCCCTTAGCCTGGATGCGTCTGGTCTATGGAGTCGTGATCTGGGGAGCAGGGAAGGGGAATTAGCTCCGTCCCTCGGATGTGAAACCGCCATGTTGACTCTATGGTCGCCATAAATCCCACAGCACTTATTTTAAGAGTAGATGTGTCAACCGCGGTGTCATGGTCGCAGTTGTACTCATCCTGGGCAACTAATCATCCCCAACATTTAGTCGGCTTCTTCATCCCCTCATTCCCATAACTTTAAGCACCCAACATTAAGTAGCTTTAATGTCTGCCGTAGTTAATGCATGTGAGGCCCTTTGCCTTTGAGCTTTAACATTAATCTACTAATGTTTTAACAGAGTGTGCGTTTCCCGTTCAAGTCGATTGTTTATTGGGTGCCGCAGGAACCTTTCCTGTCGATCTGAGCCACAAGTGAAATGTTGAATGAACTCCACTGACACTGCCACAAACACTGCACATTATTTGACATTATCATACAGTAATACTGTCTATTGTCAGACACAACCTGCTCCGAGCCACTGGGTGTTTGTTTCTTTTGTGTGTCCCAACTCTCCACTACCTGTCTACCAAAACATGCACTTGCTTGCGCCCTCTCCGATTCCATAGCAGAGTGACCTACTGGGTTTTTCTTTCCTCCGTCCACTAGGGGGCTCCACCAAGTACGCCTGCATAGACATCCCAGCCACTGAGACGGCTCAGAGGGTGGGAGCAGAACACGCCCAGGGGAGACGGGACCGGCTGACAGAGCTGGAGCACCGGACTGCTGCACAGACACTTAGGAGGGGTGCTGCGCAATAACACCCCCCCCCCCCCCCCCCCCCCGAAACACACACACCCTGAAAGACACACACCCTTCAACTGAACAGAACCTGACCAAATCTGGACTACCAAGGACAGAAGCACAGAGCAACACAAATACACTCAAACTGAAGCTATCAGCTCTCTGCTGTTCAAACACTGCTGCTTCTCTGGACAGATGGATTGACTCATTTGCCTGTATCACTAGTGCGCAGTCCCAAATCCCACCATATTCTCTAGAGTGCATACTATAGGCCATAGGAGCCTGGTGGGAACTAGTGTGCTACAATCTAGACTAGGGTTCCATTGGTGACCCTCTGACAGAGTAATCAATGTGTCTGTCTGGACGATGGGAGCAGCTGGTCACTGGGCTTGGCCCAAATGGCTCCCTTTTCCCTCGGAGTTCAAACAGTGTTACTATGTAGGGAATAGGGTGTGATTCGGGACACAGGGTCTGTGTATTTTAATGTGTGGTGGTGTAAATAGTAACTGGTTTGATAGACAATAGAGTGGAATTGTACATTTACTTGCTATGTATACATACATGAAAACCCGATTCTGTCTCACCAGCAATGTAACACGAAGTAGTAGAAAATGTGTTCTGGATCTTTATAACGGGACAGTGGCTCTGTTTATACCTGACTCCAACATGTCATTTATCCAGATTGTTTTGGTCCCGGTAAAGACCAGATGTACGTGCTGAAAAAAGGGAGGTAGAAGACACATGTGAGAAAGGGATCTGAACTGTTCATGTGAAGCTTTTTTTGGGCTTAAATCCCGGTTTATATTAGGTTCTGGAATGCCTTGTTCTGATCTTGTCCATCTATTGTCTAAATGTGGGAACAATCAAAATGTGGACAAGATCAGAACAAAGGATTTGGGGGTAGAACAGTGAAACCAAACCGGACTGTAATCCAACAACCAAATAGCTGTCAATCTCTAGTGCTGTTTTTAACAATTGTTTTTCATTAAACCTTTGTCTGCTTATAAGACAGTGACTTTACTGACACAATTCAGGTGCTCCATTGTAAACTTCTAATTCATTAACATGGGAGTGGTTTGTGATGTCAGCAACTGGTAAGTGTAATGGGTTGGATGAGCTGCACTGTCCACTAGGGGGAGCGTGAGTGAGCCAATTACCCTCTAGGAGGGCTTCTGGCGCGCTGGATGGGTGTTGGGTTGCGTGTTCAACTCCTGCGCTAAGTACAGATGGCTCAGACCTCTCTGACTGCAGTAGGAAAATATTCCACCTGTCGGTCAGTCCCAGTAATGTCTTCTCAAATGTCTGTCAATTGGCTGAGACTGGTTCATGCAGGGGGGCGGGGATGAAACAGTGTTGCAGGTCCACAGAACCAACGCAGCTTGCAACACTCTCCCACACCTGTCAGGTGGACAGCTTGTCCCGGCAAAGGAGAAATCATCACTAACCAGGGTGTAAACGCTTGAAATTAGCCTTTTGTTTGTGTTGAAACTTGAGATCTTTATTTCAGCACATGAACCATGGTGTCAGGACTTTACAGGGGGAGTTGATGTTTTTGATCAGTTTAAATATTACTGATGAAGCATTTTCACTGCTACACATCTACAGATCACAGGCCGAACTCCACTAGTTTGACCCGAGCCTTGTATGGGATCTGCTCAGAACTAGTGCTTCATAAAACAGACATTTGGGACACAACCATGATAAAATACACTGTAATTGGATGAAACCATTAACGTACAGGCCTGTACACTTATTTACAAACAGCAGGTATGAGTAAATCTTCAGAATTAAATCAATCATTGCTGATATTTACACTGCATTTTTCAGTAGTACTATCAGATCAGTTGGTCTTAAAACCAATAACTCCACACTCAGGAATATTGTAGCCAAGAAATTAGTCATCTTAACGTTTTGAGGAAAATGGCCTTCGTGTGGAAAGGACCTCCAGTCATGGCTGTCTTGACCAGGACCTCGTTTTACTTCAGGGTTTTCCGTGTTGCCATGGTAGTTTAGTATAGTTGCGCAGGTATCATCTGTCCTTGTTCATCCAGCACAAGGTCGCATTCCGCCGCTCAGAAGTCGCTCTTAGCAACCAAAGACTCACGTCATTGGTCGATAGGCTGTGTGGTTGGCTGACAGGTGAGATGGCGATCCACACGCTGTGATCTGAGCAGAGGAGCGCGTCGTAGAGCCTGATGAGAGGAGCCCTTACAGTTCGTTACGGTCCAGGCCGTTGCGTGAGATCTTACTGGTTAAATCCTGCATGTGTTTCTTCATCTGAAAGGAAAGGGAGCATTCTTAAATTTCAACTGATTAACCGCAATGTGCAACAATTCATAATTGTATTACAGTCGCACTGGAAATGTGAAAGTACCTCTGCTCCAATTACATTTTAATATGTAAATATACACTTCCAATATTCCACGGCTCAAAACAATAAAGGGAACACTTAAGTCACACGTCAGGTCTCGATGATTTGAATATATGAAAGATAAATCTGTACTGTACATTGTGTAATTTGTTATCACCAACCGAGGGCTGGATTCAAACTCACACCGAAAATGTAAGTAAACCGTTGAAATCACAGGCTGTTCCAACCTGTGTGAATTTTATTACAGCAACTCACAATGTGACTCAGTGTGTGGCCCCCACATGCCTGTATGCACTCCCGACAAAATCTGGGCATGCTCCTGACGAGACTGTGGATGGTGTCCTGGGGGATCTCCTTCTAGACCTGGATCAAGGCATCAGTGAACTCCTGGACAGTCTGTGGTGCTACTTGGTGGCGACACCGATACATAACATCCCAGAGGTTCAAAATTGGATTCAGGTCTCGGGAACGTGAGGACCAGTCAGTGACATTAACCCATTCGTCATCCAGGAACTGTCACATGAGGCCAGGCCTAGTCCTGCACCAGGGCCCACTGCACCAGCGTAAGGTCTGACGATGGGTCTGAGGATTTCATCCCGGTACATAACAGCATCCAGGGTACCGTTGGCTAGCAGGTGGAGGTCAGTGTGACCCTCCAAGGAGAATCCTTCCCCCTCACTGCCCAACTGGATGATGTATCAGGCAGCACAACGTTCACCACGGCGTCTCCAGACTCTTTCACGTCTCTCACATGTGCTCAGTGTGAACCTGTTCCTCCTCACACAAAGGAGCGATAGCGGTCTTCTACGGCCCTGTCCGTCTCTCCTCGTGTAAAGGCCCGTCTACTGGTATCTCCTCCATGCTCTTGAGACTGTACTGGGAGACACAGCAAACCTTCTTGTGACGGCATGTATGGATGTGCCATCCTGAAGGAGCTGGACTGTCTGTTCAACCTGAATGGGCTGCAGGTACCGCCTCATGCTACCAGTAGTGACAAGGACACTAGCAAAACGAAGAATCAGCCAGGAAGGATAAGGAGAGAGCAATAGTCTGTGTCCACCACCTGCAAAAACATTCCTTTTTTCTCCCCAGTCCCCCTTTCCTACCTTATATCCCATCTCCCTGGTCTTTTCAGCCAGGTTGTTGTATTTCTCCTTGTTCCTCAGGATGTGCTCTTCATCTCCCAGTGCCTCAACGTGCCTCAGCTTCTGATGGGACAGCTCCAACTGCTCCTGAAGGACCGACAGGACTCATTATTGGTGCACGTCCACACTGATGGAAGTGTGCCAATAATCTTTATTTCCTCAGTAATTCTGAGTGACAATATTGTATATCACTTATTTTTGCCAAGTAAATCGTACCTGATAGTGTGGCTGTGTTTCTCCACTTTAAATCATATTGATGGTTTACCTGATAGTGTGGCTGTGTTTCTCCACTTTAAATCATATTGATGGTTTACCTGATAGTGGCTGTGTTTCTCCACCTTAGTCTCAAAGTGTTTCAGCTCCTCCTGTTGACACACACACACACACACACACGCACGCACCTTTACAATTGATCAACACAACAAAGGTAGAGATTTAAGTAAAACATTCTATTCCCACACACACCTTGAGTGAGTCCAGTTCATCATCTGTCAGGTTGGATCTCCGGGCAGTCTCCCAAAGCTCGATTACCCTGGGCTCCCTAAACTCTAGAGAGGGAGAAAGACTCAAAAGATTAGCTTCAGTTCAACTCCACACTACTTGAACAAAGACTGACAGGAAGAAGATAGACCGGCTTGATGGTGTGTGTGTGTGTGTGTGTGTGTGTGTGTGTCCATCACTCACCACTGTCCTCACTGAACCCTTCATGGCTCAGTTTCCTCAGACGTTCAAAGCCCTGGTTCAGATCTCTACAAACAGACACAACCCATGAATACACTGACATTTCAGTCAGTCCCAGTCAGTCAGTCCCAGTCAGTCAGTACCAGTCAGTCCATTCCCCCGAAGACAGCCGGGCGGACCCTGTGGCACTCCAACAGCAGTGTTAGACCTCGCTACATGAAGAAGCTAAAATAAAAATACCAAACTTCAATACTTTGACTTGCAACAGTTGGGGTGGTTGTGGAGTTACTCTTAATCCTCTTTAAAAGGTAGGTCTTCTGAAAACGGGCATAGGGGGCATGGGGGGGGGGGCAGTCGCCTCTTTAATCCAGACTGAAGTGCCAAGGTGGCATAAACACACCTCATCTTGTCCTTCAAGTCTGTGTGTTTCTGATGGAGGACATGTTCCTTCACCTCTCCTTCCAGCTGTGTGATGACATTCTTATGAATCTCTGTGGATGGATGGGGGAGGGACAAAAGAAGAGTTGACACACCTCTACACGACCCAAGATGTCTGACTAACACAGCACAGGCAGCAGTCAGTGGACTTGGTTGAGTCATTGGACGTCAGAGACGGACGATCTCATGTCTGGTGGCACAAAGTTGATTTCAGACGGCAGGACACCAAAACAAATGAGAGAACAAGAGACAAAAAGGGGTCAGGAAGAGAGAGGGATGAACAGGAGAGAGATGGAAATCGGTTGGTTGATGGCTCTCGAGTACGACCACCTCAGCCAGGCAGAAGATGTGATGGGACCTGTCATGTGTCCCCAATGTCCTCTTAGGCCAGACAGAGAGAGAGGGAGGGAGACCAACCAGACAGAGAGAGAGGGAGGGAGAGACCAACCAGACAGAGAGAGAGGGAGGGAGAGAGACCAACCAGACAGAGAGAGAGGGAGGGAGAGAGACCAACCAGACAGAGAGAGAGGGAGGGAGAGAGACCAACCAGACAGAGAGAGAGGGAGGGAGAGAGACCAACCAGACAGAGCAGGCCGAATGTGAGGACAGCGGTGTGTGACACCAACACACGCCAGGACACAGTGCAGATTTGTTGCGGAAAATTGCAGATTTGTTGAAAATGCTGGACTCCCAGCAACATCAAAGACAAAACCACTCACTGGGGGGGAACAGAAAACGAAGCGGAGTAGTGATGGAGCATGACATGGACCAGAAACAGGAATTAAAGAGAGAGAGAGACCGCACTAGAAAAACACAGGAAAAGACTTCAGACAAAAAAAAAAAAAAGTCTGTGGCCTTCCCAGATTTGAATGATGCAATCTGGAATATTCTATGCATTAAACAATGTACTATGTGATTGATTCTATACATTAAACAATGTACTATGTGTTATAATATATATATCAACTGTAAAGAATGCTAGCTCACCTTCTGTGCGGCTGACAGTATCCATGACGATATTGTACTCTCTGATCTTGTCTTTGTGGTGTTGAAACTCTCTCTTCAGGCTGGCCATCTCTTCCTCAGAGAACTTTCCAGAAGTCTTGGCCTACAGAGAAACACATTGACAAGGTTGGGGTAAGACACCCACATGTCACAGAGGTAAATAAATACAGAAAAACATACACATTCTCTTTAATAAATAAGTTGGCTGCTAAGTTGATGTGGGGAAACAGCGAAGAGAAAGATGTCTAAATGGTTTGTACCTGGGTTTAAAGCCAAGACAGAGAGGAAGTATTCCCCATAAACAGAAACATACTGGACAGATATTGGTGTTTCCATAAACCGAGACACTCTGTATAATGATTGGTTAGAGACATACTGTACGAATGTTGGTGTCCTCCAGGACCCCCAACAGAAACATGTTTGTTATAGCCTCAGACAAACACAGAGCCAAACGTGTCCTGTATTATGTGAAGAAGTTACCAGTCAGGGAGTAAAGCAGAGGACTGAGGACACCTCCTGGGGGGGCCAGTGTTAACATTCAGGGAGTAAAGCAGAGGACTGAGGACACCTCCTGGGGGGGCCAGTGTTAACATTCAGGGAGTAAAGCAGAGGACTGAGGACACCCCCTGGGGGGTCCAGTGTTACCAGTCAGGGAGTAGAGCAGAGGACTGAGGACACCCCCTTGGGGGGTCCAGTGTTACCAGTCAGGGAATCAAGCAGAGGACTGAGGACACCCCCTGGGGGGTCCAGTGTTACCATTCAGGGAGTCAAGCAGAGGACTGAGGACACCTCCTGGGAGGGCCCAGTGTTACCAGTCAGGGAGTAAAGCGGGGGACTGAGGACACCCCCTGGGGGGTCCAGTGTTAACAGTCGGTGTGGAGGTGCTGTTGCCGATTCCCACAGCCTGAAGTCTGCCCGGCAGAAAGTCCAGCACTCAGCTGTACCAGGTGGTGTCCAGTACCAGGAGGTGTCCAGACCCAGTGCTCTGATCAGCTGAGGGAACAGTGGTGTTGAATAACGAACGGGAGTCAACGTGAATCTCCTCATCCAGGTCTAATGTGTATTGCGGCCATGGAAACAGTGTCGTTTGTGGATCAGTTGTGGTGTTCGGCGTGACCGCGGATTCAAACGGGTGGGCCGGAGTTGGTGGAAGACAGGGAGGAAAACCCAGAAATATCGGCCTTGGTAAGGGGAAAAGGAGCATGAGAGACAAAAATGGATGAATAGCAAGTAAGAAAGAAAATCTCCAAATTGCAGCCTTCTTGAATTGTAAGACTGGATGAAAGTGAAAGAGTTAAAAAGAAAGTCAGAAAGAAATGAAGTCCTAAAAAGAGAAAGACAGGGACAGATTTTTTTTGGGGGGGAAAGGCAGACTAACAGAAACCACGATTGAAAAAATTTAATAAAAAAAGATGACAAACGAGCTATAATGGCCGCATATATATTGTAAAGTGTAAATGCTAGAGAGAAAATCCACAGCGGGAGAGAAACTAGAGGTGGATCCAGGCTGGAACCTCCACCTCACAACCAGGTGGATCCAGGCTGGAACCTCCACCTCACAACCAGGTGGATCCAGGCTGGAACCTCCACCTCACAACCAGGTGGATCCAGGCTGGAACCTCCACCTCACAACCAGGTGAAGCCCATTAACACCCACCCACATTAAACAGATGCAGTTTGGACGACATGGCAGGGAAGAAACTGGATGCCGAAAGGATCGAAAAACGGCAGTCAGATAACGTAGATAAACAGAAGCCAATAAGAAGCCAATTAAAGTAGGTGGCCTGGAGAGGACTAGCAGTGTGACACAATGACAGCAGGGAACACGGAGCCATTTGTCCCCTTACAAAGTCTGATTCATTGGATCCAACTGCACTATTCTGTCAGTGGTCTACAAAGAAATTGGCGATATTGTTTTAAAAAGAAAAAAGAAAACAGCCCATACATGAAATACATCCTCTGTAAAGCACTTCACAGAGTACTTATGCAGCAAACTGTAGAAAACAAATGAACTGAGGATACACGTCTCTGACACATTTCTACCACCATACAGTAGAATGTGTTCAGTGTGGGAGCAGCCATTTCTCCTCCTACACATCCTCTTCTCCTCCTCCCCATCCTCTTCTCTTCCTCCACTTATTGTCAGTGGTCATCAAACATGTCTCCTTGCTCCCTCCCACCTTCTGTCCTCCTCTCCTCCATGACCTTATACAACCCCCCCCCCCCCGTTTCTTGTTCCTCCATCTCCACCTCCTTCTCGCAACTCCCTCTCTCACCTTGTTCCACAGTTTGTCCAGTCTGGGATCGTCAAACCCGTCTTCGTCTGTCCTGTCATGGTCCTTCAGGTTGTTAGACTCCAGAGACCTGGTGTCTTTCTTCCCATCCATCCCATACTTAGCCAGGATCACTGGGGCGGGGGAGACACAAAATGGATGCCAGTTTACATCACTAAGTATTGGCAAGGATTACTAGGGTGGGGGAGACACAAAATGGACGCCAGTTACATGACTACTCATTGGGGGCAGGCAAGGTTCTGGCAGCAACGACACTTGCTACAGACAGTGACATAAACAAAGGACTGCCCAGTCATTTTGGGTGGTGAACACACAACCACCCACGCACCTCACTAGGTATTACAACAAACAGCGCACACACACCTCTACAACACACACACACACACACACACACACACTTTCCTGCGCCCTGAGCGCATTCTCAGCAACACCATTTGATATTATAACAAACAGTACACACACCCTTTCATAACACCCTCAACGTCCATAACACACACCTCTCTACGCCCTGAGGACCTTCTCAACACATCTATTTTATATTACAAAAAACAGTACCCCCCCCCCCCCCCCCCCCCCCACACACACACACACACACACACACACGATGGGCATTAAGGCAACAAGCCCTAAATAATAGATGCCCCGCCAGCCTGGCACAGTGCTCCTGTCAAGGCGCTTCACGGTCATTAACTGTGGTCTCGTCAGGGCCCAGAAACACTACGTAGTACGCAGGTTCAGACCAGGGTCGTCTTGGGGATAGGGGGGCCATTTGGGACGATATTCACCGAGTGAACTGACACAGAGGTGCCAGGGCTTCGCCTTCATAACGTGTGGAAAACAGGCTAGCGAGCAAGCTCATGTATTTATGTAGCACAATTCATACATCGGAGCAATTCAATGTGCTTTGCAAAGAAAAAGAAAAATATAAATATACAATACCATAAAAACCAATACTCAAATGAAAACATCCTAACAATAAGAAATACAATAAGAAAACAAAGATTAAAAAGGGGATACAAATATAGGAAACTATAAGGCTAAACAGTGTGGTTAGGTTTAAGTGCTCAGTCATAGGCATGTGAGAAGAGAAGTGTTTTTAACATGGAATTTGGCAGTGTGATGGCAGTGTGATGGCAGTGTGATGGCAGTGTGATGGCAGTGTGATGGCAGTGTGTCGAGACAACACGTGGAAGCTTTAAGATGCTGAACGGTATCTTCTAAGGATTTTTGATCAACTGTATTAAAATGCGACACAATAACCAAGTTATGTCTTGGTGGTCGTGGTGACGGTACAGAGTCCTTGTTAATCTGTGTAGTTCTGATGTTCTGTCTAATACTTAGAATTTTTTCACTAAATAAACACACAAATTCATTACATTTCAAGGTGGACATGAGTTCTGATGCTATCGGCTTTATTGGGTTTGTAAGCTTGTTGACCATGACAAATAGAGTGCGGGTATTGTTGATATTCTTGTTGATCATCCCTGATAAATGTTGCTGTCTGGCCCTGCGTAACTCATTGTTGAAGCTACCAAGGCTTTGTTTATAGATGTCATATTGAATTTGAAGTTTAGTTTTCCTCCACTTATGTTCCGCTTTCCTACATTCTCTTTTCAGGGTGCGATCCATCATGGTGGTTCTCCATGGTTCTTTCTGTTTGCTCATAGTTTTCTTTACCTTTATTGGTGCAACACGATCCATGACATTCAATATTTTGGCATTAAAATTATCCAGGAGTACATCAACCGAGTCAGCACTTGTTGAAGAGATTGCTATGGCTTCCATAAACTGAGCACTGGTACTCTCATTAATGTACCTTTTCTAAACAGAAACATTTAGGGTGATAAGTGATTCAAAAAAGACACAGGACAGGGCCAAGTCTTTAACCATGACAGAGGAAATATCGAGACCTTTAGAGATAATGTGGCCTTGAGTGTGTGTACGCTCTTTCACATGTTGAGTGAGATTAAAAGTGTCAAGTAGTGCAAAACGTTCTTTGGCATTATTGTCTGTATTATTATCTATGTGGATGTTAAAATCCCCTGTAATAATAAACAAATTATAATCAACTGATATAACAGAGTAGTTCAGCAAAATCATCAATACAATTTGCAGAATATCATGGTCTGTAAATGGTTAAAAACTAATTTAATCTAGGTTGTAAGATATTATAATGTAATTTACCAAGAATGATTTGTTGGCGAGAGATCTGATATTAAGTAAAGCCAGCTTAATAGATATAATAGGGGTTCCTGGACTAGTAGGTTGACGTGTTACAGATTAGACAGGTTTACTTTATAAGTTGCATGCACTCGATTGATTCCTTCTATTTCTAATCAACACAGGAATAGAGATACTGGGTCCTAGCAGTGGGCATTGCTATTTCCACAATAGCAGGGACCTAAAGCACATCAGAGTATATTCTGTGCTCTGTGGAAATAAAGGACAAGGCTGTTGGGGGAGAAGTGGGACATGGAGGGGGAGGATGAACATTGAGAAAGATGAGCTCTGCTCTCTTTGGTTAGAACTAGCTCCCTGAACTTTCATCTTTTTTGTTTTTGTTGTCACTTTGAATCCGATTAAGACTCATGCAATGAATTAACATTTTATATAGTACCCTTCAAATAAATGTTTCAAAAATTAAAATGAGTTAGTTTATAATAGTATGTAATATTTTGTTTTCTTAAATGTTCATTATTTACATATTTTTACTACAACATCATAAAGTAAAAATAATACAAACCTAAAGCACAGACCTGTTTAATTGAGCAATATTTTAAGTGTTTTTAATTTAATGTTTTTTTACTGCTGTTTAATAAAGCATTATAACAGTCACATAGAATTTGAGGACAAGTTAAAGGCTCAAATGAATGAAACAGCTCATGAAATCTGTTGATCTCCACCAACCATATATAATAAAACTTACTTAGTATTATGCCATTATATAATTACTATCTGGTTGGGAAATAATACTAATGATTGGATGTTCTATGGAAGGCAGGGCTACCTTATAAAGAATAATTAATTGAATATATTAAAATGAGAAAGGTTAGCTCTGACTGGGAGAGGTTTCATCACTTACCCCAAGATGCAGGGACACTCAGTTCAAATTCAGAAATGTGTGGATGCAATATACTACTGATCCCAGGCTGAAGATAAATAGAAACATTTATTGTGTGTGTGTGTATGTGTGTGTTTGTGAGCGAACAGAGTTCATAAATCTAAACAGTGTCTGCCAATATCGTCACAAACAGCTGGGTTCATCAAATGGCTCTCCAGAAGAAATAACGGCCAAGGTGACATTCTTGTTGGCTGTGTCCTGAACCAAGTAAAACGTCCCAGTCAGGTGAACATCCCTAACAACCTGCTGTCTGAATCAGTGTGGCTTTAGAGCAGCGTTTCTCAACCCTGCTCCTGGGCGCCTCCCTGCCCTGCATGTTTTTCGATCTTTCTCTGTCCTAACATACCTGATGTTAGTGATGGCCATAGGAGGCTTCATTACCATTCTTCTAGCAGCAGGATATTATGCTAGCAGCGCTAATTCTCTTTATTTTCAGAATAAAAGCAATCATTGAAATATATAAGGCAATATAGTTAAAAGTCTAGTCTGTAAATGTTATGTTTAATGTCCGTTACAATAGTGTTATTGTCTTTTCATTGTTACAGACCAGATTGTTAACTATATTGCCTTATATGTTTCAATGATGACTTTTATTGTGATAAAGAAAATCTGAGTGCTGCCAGCATAATATCCTGCTGCCACAACATCGCCAATGAAGCCACATTTGACCATCACTACCTGATGTAGCTCATGAAGGACTTGATGATGAGCTGATCATTTGAATCAGGTGTGACAGAGAAGGGAGAGATCCAAAACATGCAGGGTAGTGGGGCATCCAGGAGCAGGGTTGACAAACACTGCTTTAGAGGAAACAGGACAGAACATCACTAAAGACCTGCTGTCTGAATCAGTGCAGCTTCTGTTTCCAAACGCAAGGTGTATACGCGTCCTCTGATTAATCTACCAACAATCTCCCATCATGTCCTGTACACCCAAAAACAAATTCACAGTAATAGAAAAATGAAACTGCCGTTGCTAGTTTACTGAGGAAACACTGAATATAATGCTGTAGGCTGCTCGCTCGGTAAGTTCTCCCGTTTACATTACGTCCAGCAAGCCACAGTAATATAAAGCGGCTCGCTGTATTTAATGAACCAGTGTTCGTTCATTTAAAAAAAAATAAAAAATACACTGCATGAATGCTTACTACGCCAGTCTTAGTGCTTGCAACTTGGGGACAATGGCCTACAAAGCCTTCTAAACAGGGGCAGAGGTCCACGGTAATTCTCGGACACAAAGACTAAGGAAAGTTAATGACCAGGAAGTATAGAGCTAGCTTTTCGCACGTGACATCACTTACTAACAAAATGTATACCGTATTGTCCCACGCCTACTTGACAAAGGTGTAGTGTTTCCAAATCACGATTTTTTTTCTCCAGGAACAATCGCAGTTCAAAGTCGGAACATTCTAGGTTGGTCTCGACTGAGTCTCGCTGTTTAAAAGTTCCACTATAATATGCCCATAGGCTATTTGACTCCCTCCCTCACCGTTAAAGCTGCGACGTAGCTTAGCTTCCCTCTCTCCGTTCTCGTCCATCCCTTCTGCCTTGATTTTCTTCCACTGAAGTTCATCTTTCTCCTGTATCTTCAGATCGCTGTGCAGCTCGGCCTGGCGCACTGGGGGCAACTGCATCTGGAGACCAGGAGGGGGAGGGAGAGAGGCATGGAGGGGAGAAAGGGGGTTTGTTTATGTTATGGGGGATAGATTTGGTTTGCTATGAATGTTTTGGCCTAGCCTGGCTGGTAAACAATCAGAACTCCCATAACCACCTAACAAATGTTGAATAACATTTTGCTAATGGCTATGATACAATGTCATTTTTTTTCCATTCTTAAGATTCAAAGAATTCTGGACACAGCATTAGCTTGCTGGGCTGCTACGAAAAGCCATTGTATATTGTTAGGACTATACACAAATTGTTAGTTAAGATAATTCACACCTTTTTATATATATTAGTACAGACAATTCACTCGTTTTTAAATGTGCGATGTTGAGTATTTTCATGTAGATTTATAGTAAGTTTAAAAGCTAGCATGATTTTACTTACCCTGATTGCTTTCTCCCACACCTGGTTGAGTTTAGCTATCCTGAATTCCACTGTGTTCTTTCCGTCTATGGATGGTTTACTGTTAATCTGGTCATTCATTTCTCGAGAATACTTTCCTGCCATAACACCGACACCAAGACACAACACCGTTACCAAATAACCCAACTTCATTTTGCCCTGGACTGAAAAATATACTGATACGTTTCTGCAATAAACCCAAATTTACAGTAGCGTCTATAGTTTTGTCTACCAAGTCCGACTATCGAAAGTCATGTGATAAGAAGGGGGCTGAAGCTTCCTAAATGACCAGCATCATGGGATGTGTAGTTTTATACGAGGCCATTAGCGGTGAATGGGAAGCTAGGTACACTTCAATACCCACACTGTATATCGAAATCGTTCCCTAGTAACGGAGGACGCGTGAGCGTTTGAGCAAATAGGAATCATCCACGCATTGGAGTTAAATGGATGATTTAATGCCGTCTTTCGCACATAAAAAACTGCATACTCAAGCAGTAATCGGTCACCAATTTAGAGTTAACCATCACTTAACAGTAAAATAGTTATTGCTTTGGAACTGATACACACAAACATACATTCTATATGAAGTTAGGCTGCCATTGTGTTCCAATAATAATAAGAATCCACCAAGCCATTCCGGATTCCAAAATACCAACTTGGAATATACATTGAATCCCCACAATCATACAGTAACCACAGCAAAAGCACACCTACGTGTATCTGTTATGGCAACAATGGAACAGTGTTCATTTAAATGTAAATGCGCAACTGGGTAGAGAAATTGAGACTTCTCCTAAAAATCAGCATATTGTCCAGCGTGGAAACACACGTTCCCGAGATGAATCCAGAGCAAAGTTGCGGGCATTATAACACTACAACAGATCCGAAAACAATTCCTGGCATGTCTAAATTCACATTCAGCCCTCCACCCCCTCGTAGAATTTCAGTTTACTGGCAGGCGGGCCAGTCTCTGGAGGTCGGAGGGCGAAGCCTTCGCAAGACAGAGCAGAGAGAGAGACGTCTAACAGCTGCTTCCATGCAATCATCTTCATGGGTCAGTAACCGCTTGTCTATCCACCTGTCATACCGTAGAAAATAAATACATGTATTGTCGTTACATACTAACATTCTTACCTTGTCTACACTACATGACAGCGTTTCTTGTTCTAAATGTAATACATATTTTAATTAGTATAGTTGTCTAAGACACACTGAATAGCATTCCTAACAGAGGGCTTTGACAGAGGCTACTACCAGAAGTCACTTTTCATAGCATGTTTGATTACTCCCAACTGATGTCAGTGATAGCAAGAGAGGCATTTCCAAACTTCACCCAGAGCCTCCTAACCTGACATGTAAGTTCATTTGCGAGTTCTGATTTTCTTCTGGTTCAAGTTCAGCCATTTAGATCCCTGATGTTAAGGTTCAGTGGCACGTGGTCTAGTTGCATGTGCTGTTGCAGAGGACTAAATACCCAGGAACAGTGGTATATATTAATATTACAAATAATGACTAGTCATAATTTATTCATGTCTTTTAAAATGTTCTTCCCCCAATTTGGAAATGTTCAATTCGTGATTATGACCTTGACTCATCGCACTCCTCAATCAAGTAGGAAGTAATGCCATCTCCCAGAGTGCACCTCTTTTCACCAGTGCCCGACTGGGAATAGGCAAATCGGAAATACTCATTTGGGATTCAGTGCGGTGTATCCTTGGCCCGGTCCAGCTTTAGTGGATCCATTTAAAAAATGTGATTCATGTTTGTTGTATCAACCTGGAATTGCTACATGGTCAGACTTGATTAAAATGCTAATTGAACTAGATGCTAGAGTCACGCCAGAGGAGTCAGGCCTAGCCAGCTGCTGTATATAAAACTATTGTTTCAGCCAACCTCAGCTTTCTGCACAGGATGAACGAACCACATTTGTAGTCTGACCCCAAACACATAACTCCACGGTGTGTGTGTCTGTGTGTGTGTGTGTGTGTGTCTTTGTGTGTGTGTCTGTATATGTGTGTCTGTATGTGTCTGAACTTTACAGTTCCCCAACTTGAGCAATTTCAACCAGGGTTTTATGACCCCTCTACTCAGGCCTTGGGATGGAGGGCCAAATGCCCCCCTGTTCCCTATATTGCAGGGCACTATTTTAGACCAGGGCATTGTAGTGCACTATAAATGGAGTAGTGGGCCATTGCGGACGGTCCAGTGCTAGTCTTCTCTGTTGAAGAACAGCTCTGTTTTTTCTGGGCTCTGTGGGTGAATTATGTGTCTCTCCAGAATGACTTGTGTGGTTAGCATGGGGGGAAATGTCTCTCAAATATTAACCAGGAGCCATCAAGCCTGGCAGAGCTCAGACTGAAGCAGAGAGCATTTACTCTTTGAATGACTCTCTATCTCACTTTCTGTATATCACTCTCTGTCTCTCTCTCCCTCTCTGTCTCTCTCTCTCTCTCTCTCAGAAAACCCAAAACAGAGCTTCCCCAAGATGTCACAAAGTCCCACACATCAGCAGAAAAACGTTGCCAATTAAAAAAATGTGACGAGCCATACCTACAAACACACACACACACAGACACACACACACACACAGACACAGACACACACACACACAGACACACACACACACACACACACAGACATTATCTTAGCACTAGCTCTAGTTGTCGGGAGAGAGAGGTTTCAGCCTCAGCCAAGCCTTTACGCTGCTAGGATTTCTTCATCCTCATCAGACAATATAACAGCGTTCAGAAGTGAGATCCCCAACCGCCCCCCCGTCCCCTGCGTGGCGCCTATGGACCTGGTCAGAAGTAGTTTACCACACGAAGAATAGGGTGCCATTTGGGAGTGAAGTGGGGAACCTGTGAATGTTCTCTGTGGCCAATGCTGCAGCCACACAGATGATTACTACTAGGCTCTAGGCTCAACTGATGTTCAATTAGGAGGTAGAAAATTAATCTACAGCTCGCGGTACACACACACACACACACACACACGCACACACACACACACACACACTCTGACCAAGGGTCAGGTAATATTCGGTGTGTTCTTTCTGCCTCGGATGACTTTCTCTCTTCCAGTTGGTTGTTACTGTTATTACCCATCATCCTGGCCAAATCAAATTGCCTTTTAGTCTGTGGGGTGTGTGTGAGATTGTGTTTGTGTGTGTGTCGGCCTGTGTGTGTTTGTGAGCGTGTGTGTCCGTGCGTATAGGTGTGTGAGAGTGTTTTTGTGTGTGTGTCTCTCAGTGCAGGTCATTATATAAATGAGGGTAGAAAGAACAGGGTGTGTGAGGAAGGCCAAAAACCAAGATGAAATCCTCCTCAGTCTGCCAATTCCCTATACGGTTCACGGCTTTAGACCAGAGCCATGTGCACTCCATAGTACACTACTTTAGCCCAAGGCCCTGTGGGGAGAATTTGTGCCCTGGTCAGAACTAGAGCACTTTACCAGGTGGGATGAAGTCAGGCTGACTCTAATGGCGTGCTCCCTCTGCCAAAACACTGTCTTCCTGCTGTTTACTAGATACTGAAAGACTGGGGTTGGGCAAATAGATAGAATAAAGAGAGAGAGAAAAGGGAGGAGAGCAAGAGGGGTGGACGGAGGAGAGCTTAATGAATATATTAAATCATAGAAAAAGCAGGAACCTTCCGGAACATTAGGGATCATCCTATCTCAATAAACCTCCTTCACAATAAGAGAGTCTTCCGTTTCCTTATTAACTCTCGTTTAGGCTTCCTTGCAGACACCTGCACCCACGCACGAGTGCTTGCACGCACACACACACACACGTACAGTATCTACCCACACATACACACACACACACACACACACAGGTACAGAATCCACCCACACACACAGATGGTGTCTGAAAGCAGCCAGGTCCTGGTCAGAAGTGGTGTGGTCTGGGCATCATTAACTGTTCTGGTCTCTTAACTTTACAGTGCCCCATCTTACTTTAGTGCATTAGTCAAAGATGCCTTTTAGCCTGCCCTTCCCTCCTCTTATATTAGTTCATGAGTGAAGGACAATCCTCTGTTAATCAGGTCAACTGACAGGTTGGTTTGTGTGGGGCAGGACTCCCTCCGTAACCATGGCACTGTAGTCCTGACCACTGCTTCCTCCCTCAGCTGGTTCGCAGGCCACAAGCCGGGGATTGCTCAGAATTCGTCGGCCACAAGCCGCGGGGTTCTGGGAAGATCAGGAAAGGCACCAGAAGCTTCCGCAACGTCCATAGAACCTGCGGACCCCGTGCTCCATCCGGACGGTCCTCCTCTGCCTTCTGGACTGGCTGGGGTCGAAACCGGTCGGGAGCGGGGTCACATCGCGGAAACATGCTCCCGGTGGCTGAAGAGGAATACCTGGAAGATATGCTGTTGGAGAACCCCAGGTTAGGGATGGAGGAAGACAAGGGGTGGAGCGAGGCAGAGAGAGGGAGAGTTGGGAATGGGGAAAGAGAGAGGGAGAGTTGGGAATGGGGAAAGAGAGAGGGAGAGTTGGGAATGGGGAAAGAGAGAGGGAGAGTTGGGAATGGGGAAAGAGAGAGGGAGAGTTGGGAATGGGGAAAGAGAGAGGGAGAGTTGGGAATGGGGAAAGAGAGAGGGAGAGTTGGGACGTCAAACACACACATTGACCATCACCCTATTAACCCCCCAGGTTCCTCAGTAAGTCCCAGAGTCAGCCCCTGGACTTCTGGGAGGAGGCAGCGGTCATACCGTCGGAATACCAGGGACCATGGCAACCACAGACGTCTGAGGGGCCTGTTGTGGCGTGGGCGACACCGCCCAGATCAGTTTCGGGACAGTCGACGCCGGGGTTCAGCTGCTACCACTGATAGAAACCATGTGGCCGTTTTGACCATGTGGCCGTTTTGACCATGTGGCCGTTTTGACCATGTGGCCGTTTTGACCATGTGGCCATTTTGACCATGTGGCCGTTTTGGCCATGTGGCTCTTTCTTACGTTGTTCAGTAAATCCCTCCACTGTGCAAACAACTCTATAGTGATCTGTTTCTCAGTCACATACGGTCACCTTTCAGAGGGTCGTTCTCCGTTCACACGTTTCAAGGGCCGTGTGAAAAGCAGAGGCAAAGGGAAACACCCCTGTGTGGTTTCTCTGTGGACATTTCATTGGGACGACAGGGATTGATTGGTGAGTATCACATTTCATTTCCCCAACCACCAGTAACCTTTCATTTCAACAGGGTGTCAGTCGAGGCCTGACTGGATATTACAACAGACCCGGGGAAAACAAACTGCACAAATGGGTAGATCATAACAAAGACTAAGGCAAAAATGAAACACAGCACTATAAAAACTGCCTAGAGAAACAGCAACATTCCTCCTCAAGGAACTTGCCCAGTATCATCTGAAATTGTCAGAGCAGCACCAGAACATCGAGACGTAATATGTTTTGTTTCAGCAGCGTTCTGCTTCCACAGGAGATACCTGAGAGGAGTTAACCAATCGAAAGACACACAGTTGGCGACACAACCTTCCTCACTTTGACAACAAAGCTGCAGTAACTGGCCACTATTTCCAGATTCTGGACTCCAGCAGCAGAATGATGTGGGTGTACCCTTTCAATGAAAATATCAGCAGGACTCAATTTCTGATTGGCCCGCACATCCTCCTCCGGAGTATGACATCACGGCAGTAACGGGTTGACTGTCCATTCTGCTTCTAACTACTCAATCCAAATTCCAAGATGGTGGTAGTAGTAGCTGTATCAGTAGGTGTTGATATGCAGGAACCTGTCTCACCAGTGGTAAGGTTTGGTGGATCCTAGATGAGTGGATCTATTTCCGCACTGATGAATTCATGATCTGTGGAGGGAAAACTGTTCCTAGATCTGTTACACAATGAAGGCTGATCCCAGATCCGTTACATAGGGAAGGCTGGTCTTAAAGCTGTTTCACCAGGAAAGGCTGATCCCAGATCTGTTACATAGGGAAGGCTGGTCTTAAAGCTGTTACACCAGGAAAGGCTGATCCCAGGTCCATTACATAGGGAAGGCTGGTCTTAAAGCTGTTACACCAGGAAAGGCTGATCCCAGATCTGTTACATAGGGAAGGCTGGTCTTAAAGCTGTTACACGAGGAAAGGCTGATCCCAGGTCCATTACATAGGGAAGGCTGGTCTTAAAGCTGTTACACCAGGAAAGGCTGATCCCAGGTCCATTACATAGGGAAGGCTGGTCTTAAAGCTGTTACACCAGGAAAGGCTGATCCCAGATCTGTTACATAGGGAAGGCTGGTCTTAAAGCTGTTACACGAGGAAAGGCTGATCCCAGGTCCATTACATAGGGAAGGCTGGTCTTAAAGCTGTTACACCAGGAAAGGCTGATCCCAGGTCCATTACATAGGGAAGGCTGATCTTAAAGCTGTTACACCAGGAAAGGCTGATCCCAGATCTGTTACATAGGGAAGGCTGGTCTTAAAGCTGTTACACGAGGAAAGGCTGATCCCAGGTCCATTACATAGGGAAGGCTGGTCTTAAAGCTGTTACACCAGGAAAGGCTGATCCCAGGTCCATTACATAGGGAAGGCTGGTCTTAAAGCTGTTACACCAGGAAAGGCTGATCCCAGGTCCATTACATAGGGAAGGCTGGTCTTAAAGCTGTTACACCAGGAAAGGCTGATCCCAGATCTGTTACATAGGGAAGGCTGGTCTTAAAGCTGTTACACGAGGAAAGGCTGATCCCAGGTCCATTACATAGGGAAGGCTGGTCTTAAAGCTGTTACACCAGGAAAGGCTGATCCCAGATCTGTTACATAGGGAAGGCTGGTCTTAAAGCTGTTACACGAGGAAAGGCTGATCCCAGGTCCATTACATAGGGAAGGCTGGTACCCCCATCCGCCTACAGGGGGTGACATTGTTCAGTGGCACTGATCAATGGACAGGGTAGATGTTGGGCAGGTGTGTGTGTGTGTGTGTGTTGACCTTCTGTTCCATTAGAGAGCTATAAAAGTCCACAGAGAAACCATCTGATTTGTGGACTAACACATAGGAGCCAGGCAGTCTGACCCTAACACCCCAAACTCCTTTTTCGTCCTCTCATCTCGCTATCCCCTAACTTTCACTCACTCTCTCTATTCCTCTCTTTCCTTGCCTGATATCCGTCCCTCCTCCTCCCTCCTCCTCCCTCCCTCCCCCCTCTCCGTTCTTCCCTCCCTCTCTCTCCCTCCCTTTCTCTTGTTTCATTCTCTTCCTCCCTCTCAGAAGTTATAATAAACTTTTTTTTTTAATGTTTTTGTCATGTTTTTGTGTCAAAACAGGAAATGCTATTTAAGTGAATTGTTTTTAGTTGTTGCAAGAAATTACGTTTTGAAGTGATTCACTTAACCCCCTTTTAGCCAAAGGGGAGCTGTCTTGTTGTTGTTGCTGGAGTGAGTTTGTTACAAATGCCTTTTAATATAAAAGAGGTTTGAGAAGAGACAGAGAGACACACGGGATGAGAAATAGAAAAGAGAGAAAAAGAACGATAGAGAGAAAGAGAGATACAAAGTCAGTGCTTTGATCACATGAAAAAAGGTTATCCAGAAGTATAGCCTGAGGCTGTTGAATATACATTCAATACTCTGCTAACTGACCTTTTCCAGAATTCCTCCCCACTCATCTCTTCCTTGATGTCTTCCTCTCCTTGTCTGCTACTCTCTCTCCTTCCCTCTCTGAGCGCACTGCCCCTTTGATTAAATAACAAA
Source organism: Esox lucius (assembly GCF_011004845.1). Lineage (NCBI taxonomy): Eukaryota > Metazoa > Chordata > Actinopteri > Esociformes > Esocidae > Esox > Esox lucius. Next base: position 20,051,553 of record NC_047593.1, read on the forward strand.
AGACCTTAACTTTCCCAGCCTGATACAGATTGGCCCCTCAGGGTCTCAGTTGACTATGAGAGAAGAGGGTGATGGGAGTGTGTGAAGACCCTGCCGTTTTGAGAAAACACCAGAGAAGAACGACAATTCTCAAATGTGTCACTTTTCCCTTCATCGTTGCCTACAATTATCGTTACCTTCAACATCTCTACAGTAACCTACAGCATCTTTACAGTAACCCACAGCATCTCTACAGTAACCTGAAGCAGCTCCACAGTAACCTACAGCATATCTATGGTAACCTACAGCATCTTTAAGGTAATCCACAGCATCTCTACAGTAACCTGAAGCAGCTCCACGGTAACCTACAGCATATCTATGGTAACCTACAGCATCTTTACGGTAACCCACAGCATCTCTACAGTAACCTGAAGCAGCTCCACGGTAACCTACAGCATATCTATGGTAACCTACAGCATCTTTACGGTAACCCACAGCATCTCTACAGTAACCTGAAGCAGCTCCACGATAACTTACAGGATCTCGACAATTACCTACAGCATATCTATGGTAACCTACAGCATCTCCATGCTAACCTACATCGTTTCTTTGGTAATCTGGAGCACCTCTGTGGGAGTTTGCAGAGGAGCAGACAGAGGTTCTGTGTATTATAGGGTTATACCTCTGTACCTAGATTAAAATAAATCTGTGTGCCTATATAATGACAGGCCAATAAAGACCAAATCTGAACCTTATTTCTCCCCAGTTTCTTCATATCCAACTGAATCTTCAGCCTTGTCTCACCACATCAGCCTTAACAGCAAGCTTTCCTGTGTCCGTTTCCCACAATACAGTTGGGTAACCCGGCCAATGGTCAGAAAGTACCATGGGTGTGGCTCGCATCTAGACTGTGGTGGTCAACTTGGTGTAACGAAGAACTGCCTTAGATGGCTGCACAATCTAGGAGACTGCCAGAAAGGGATTGGAATGGGCTAGTCCCTTTCTAGTGTCTTCTTGTATTGCAGACATCATTTATAATGGAAATGTGCCATTCTAAATCATGTCCAATTAATGCAATTTGCCAGGTGGACTCCAATCCGGTTCTGGAGATGTCTGGGTGAATCTGGAGATGTCTGGGTGAATCTGGAGATGTCTGGGTGAATCTGGAGATGTCTGGGTGAATCTGGAGATGTCTGGGTGAATCTGAGCTCAATGTGGTGACTCATGGCAAAGGGTCTGACATTTCTGCACTTATTTCAACTGTTCGTTTTCAATAAAAATGTGTTTCTCGTTTAATCATTATGGGCTATTGTGTGTAGATTAATTGCAAAATAATAAATGATTAATTAAATCTATAACAACTAAATGTGTAGAAAATGCTGAGTCTGAATACTTTCCCTAGATACTGAATAAACCATACATAAATCCTCTTTCACCCTCCCGCTTTCTCCCCCTCTCTCTCCTTTTTCTCCCCCCCTCTCTCCTTTTTCTCCCCCTCTCTCTCCCTCTCCCTCCCTTGCTACGCCCCCCCCCCCCCGCGCCCCAGGTGGAGGAAGGAGCCTGTCACCTGAGGGAAAAGACAATTCTCACCTTTTTGTTCTCATTTCCTTTTCTCTCCTTCCCCAAAATAACGTGATTATGACACGGCTCAGTTGGTCAAAGATGACATTTGAGAAGATGTGATATGAAGGACATCGAGAGAAACGATCTCTGTCTTTCGTGTGAAACTGAACTGAACTGATGAAACAACCAACAAAACAGTGCTTGTGTCTCTTGTGTGTCTTGGGCTCAGACTGCCTGAAGAGACGTGTTTATGCTCAAGCATTATTCCTGCTCTTAACCACCCAAATCGAGGCCCAGTTCTACACACTTGATTCCATTAATGAACTCCTCACCAACCCTTGGATGAGGGCGTGTATGTTTTTATATTTAGACTGCTGTGTAATAATTGATCTCTTGCATAACGATGTGTTTTCAGAACTTTTGACCTGGCAGCCTTTTGTAGTTCACTACTTACCAGGGTTTTGAGACTCTGATCCCAAACAATGTAGTCTACAGGGAGTAGGGGGCCATTTGGGACGCCGTGTAAAATATATAATCCAGAACGACATACATCAACAGAACGAAATTTGGAATGGGTAGAAAGAGAAGACAAAAAGAAAAGAGAGGTAGAGAACTGCATATGGGGTACGCTGAAGGAAAGAAGTGAGGTACTTTGTTGGAGGAAGAGATTAAAAAGGAAAACAATTCTGTGAAGTAGATTCCCATTACTCCCGGCTGCTCGTGTCGCGCTAAGCGTTCCGACGTTCCCAGAGATATATTCAGTGGTAGGAGAGACTCCAGAATCATGTGAATATTAACCACAAACAGCAGTCGTTGCAGTCAGCTGACCGGGAGATATTGGGGACTTAGATTAATAGATGAAACTATTAAACAGAATGGGGTTCTAACACTATTTGAGGTCTTTGAAGATATTGATGTTGGACTGAGACCGAATTAGTTGGCTTGGACAAGTCCTTCAGTGAACTCCGAGAGGAAGACCTGTTTAAAAATGATGCCTGACACTGTCTGGCTGTTATTCTCCCACTCTCTCTCCCAATCCCTCTCTCAGGGAGGCGTTCATTACTTTCTCCAAGTGTTGGATCGACTTAACATGGTGGGAACCCAAGGGGAGAGAGGAGAGAGGAGAGAGGAGAGAGGAGAGAGGGGAGAGTGGAGAGAGAGGAGAGAGGAGAGAGAGGATAGAGGAGAGAGAGGAGAGAGAGAAAGAGGGTGAGGAGAGAGAGAAAGAGGGTGAGGAGAGAGGGATGTGCGACAGAGCGAGAGGTGAAATATGGGAAGAGAAGGTGGAAAGAGGAGTGAGAGAACCCAGTAGAAAGAGAGGAGTGAGAGAACCCAGTGGAAAGAGAGGAGTGAGAGAACCCAGTGGAAAGAGAGGAGTGAGAGAACCCAGTAGAAAGAGAGAAGGAAAATAAAGATATTGGAGAGATAGAGAAGGGATACAGAGAGACATTGATAGAGACAGAGATTAAATATATATATTTATATTAAATATATATATATATATATATATATATATATATACATATATATACTGTATATAAAAGAGAAGAGATATAAAGACACTGAGAGACACAGATGATATATATATATATATATAAAAGATGTATAAACATAAAAGAAGACAGATGGACAGGGGCATCACCAAGGGCAACCCGACCTTACCTATAATGCAATATGGTGCTTCTGATGGACTCAAATACACAGGCCAAGACACAGAATGTACCCACCAACACCCACACACACACACTAGAATACACACAAAGATACAAACACACAGCAGATGTAGTTGAACTCAAAGACATTCTCATCAGCACTTTCACTGAGTTATAGATTTGATAATTAAACTGAAGTGGGTTTGATTAGTGTATTAAATCTTTCATAAAACTTGGGGCTTTTGAACCAGCTTGCCAGGAGTTAGATGTGAGTGGTGTGTTTTTGAGGAAGTCAAGTTTTGAGTGAGAATATTGTTTGTTCTTCAAACAAACTTCATCTAGGCTTCTCTCATATTTTCAGGGTTATATCAAGCTGACATTTATTTTCTTACCTTTGTTTGCTCGTCCTCACCGCTGGGTGCTGTTACTCTGAAGGAAACAGGCTGAAGTCTGATTCCACAACTCGGTGGAAGCCGTTGAAAGCCTTCTGGGTAAAAACCAGGTGAATTTCGCCTGTAATCCTCGACACAAGGGAGCAAAATGGAACTGGCAAAGCAACACAAATATGACATCCCGGAGAATTGGAGAAAGGTTAATAACATGTCCTCATCCAGGCTTTTAGATGATTCCCTTGAGTCAACTTGGTGAGCAACATTGATTTCAGCCCTCATTATTCAAGATACTAATGTGATTTTTCCTTCTTTCTTGTGTAAGCGAGGAGTCATCCATACATGCACTTTATCAAACTAATTAGTTAGAAGTTGTTAGCTTGGCCCAGTCCTTTCAATACGGCATAGCCATTCCAGGAGGACGTCTCTAGGGTATTACAAAACATCACAGACACACTCTCTCCCTCCCTCTCTCTCCCTGTCTCTCTGTGTGTCTCTCTGTCCGTCTGTCTGTCTCTCTTTCTTCATCTGTGTGTTCTCTCTCTCTGTCTCTCCCCCTCTCTCTCCCTCTCTGGGGTGTTAATTACCTCCCATACCTGGACTGTGTTAACCTGTGTAACCAGTGGAGAGGGAGGATGGGAGGAGAGACATGTAGAAGATAAAAAACGAACTGCACAAAGAGGAGAGGGAAAAAACTATATTGATATCCAGAGAGAGAGACATTGAAAAAAGAAAAGCAAAAGAGAGGAGACAGAGACAAATAACAAGGGTCATAAAAATAATGAATAAAACTACAAAGGACCAATATATTCTACAGAGGCCAGACACATTATACAGAGGACAGATACATTCTACAAAGGACAGATACATTCTACAAAGGACAGATACATTCTACAAAGGACAGATACATTCCAGAGGACAGATACATTCTACAAAGGACAGATACATTCTACAGAGGACAGATACATTCCAGAGGACAGATACATTCCAGAGGACAGATACCTTCTACAGAGGACAGATGCATTCCAGAGGACAGATACATTCCAGAGGACAGATACATTCTACAGAGGACAGATACATTCCAGAGGACAGATACATTCTACAGAGGACAGAAACATTCCAGAGGACAGATACATTCCAGAGGACAGATACCTTCTACAGAGGACAGATGCATTCCAGAGGACAGATACATTCCAGAGGACAGATACATTCTACAGAGGACAGATACATACCAGAGGACAGATACATTCTACAGAGGACAGATACATTCCAGAGGACAGATACATTCCAGAGGACAGATACCTTCTACAGAGGACAGATGCCTTCTACAGAGGACAGATGCATTCCAGAGGACAGATACATTCTACAAAAGACATATGCATTATACAGAGGACAGATACATTCCAAAAAGGACAGATACATTCCACAGAGGACAGATACATTATACAGAGGACAGATACATTCTACAGAGGACAGATACGTTCCACAGAGGACAGATCCCTTCAACAGAGGACTGCTGTATCACCTAAGAAGGGCAACCCGGCCTTACCCATAATGCATTGCGGTGTAATAAGGCGTTTTAAACACTTCTTGGTTACAGGTTGTTCGGACCGCACCAGAAATCCAGGCAGGCCACCTCTCCATCGTACATGAGTCACCAGCACCAGCGATGACACCGACCAGAGTGGTTCAGTCCGCAAACGGACAGCTGGACAGATTCATGTCGGGGGTCCAGTCGTTGGTGTGGAGTGAGCAGAGGAGGGGTGAGACAACCCATCTGTTTTGGGGGTCCAGTCGTTGGTGTGGAGTGAGCAGAGGAGGGGTGAGACAACCCATCCGTTTTGGGGGTCCAGTCGTTGGTGTGGAGTGAGTAGAGGAGGGGTGAGACAACACATCTGTGTCGGGGGTCCATTCGTTGGTGTGGAGTGATTAGAGGAGGGGTGAGACAACACATCCGTTTTGGGGGTCCAGTCGTTGGTGTGGAGTGAATAGATGAGGGGTGAGACAACACATCCGTTTTGGGGGTCCAGTCGTTGGTGTGGAGTGAGCAGAGGAGGGGTGAGACAACACATCCGTTTTGGGGGTCCAGTCGTTGGTGTGGAGTGAATAGAGGAGGGGTGAGACAACACATCCGTTTTGGGGGTCCAGTCGTTGGTGTGGAGTGAGCAGAGGAGGGGTGAGACAACACATCTGTTTTGGGGGTCCAGTCGTTGGTGTGGAGTGAGCGGAGAAGGGGTGAGACAACACATCCGTTTTGGGGGTCCAGTCGTTGGTGTGGAGTGAGCGGAGGAGGGGTGAGACAACACATCCGTTTTGGGGGTCCAGTCGTTGGTGTGGAGTGAGCGGAGAAGGGGTGAGACAACACATCCGTTTTGGGGGTCCAGTCGTTGGTGTGGAGTGAGCGGAGAAGGGGTGAGACAACACATCCGTTTTGGGGGTCCAGTCGTTGGTGGGGAGTGAGCAGAGGAGGGGTGAGACAACACATCCGTTTTGGGGGTCCAGTCGTTGGTGTGGAGTGAGCGGAGAAAGGGTGAGACAACACATCCGTGTCGGGGGTCCAGTCGTTAGCGTGGAGTGAGCAGAGGAGGGTTGAGTGCATACATCCTTGCGGCGCTCCGGAGTCTGAAATGTGCTTACCCATCTACATGTCATGTGTTTCAGGCCAGGAGCTCTGTGATCAGTCTTTCACTCTAAAGTCAACGCCTGCTGTATTTGGGGCTAATGACCATTAATAGATGAGTAGATTGCCCCAAAGCAAAAAGATCAGCCTTCTATTTTAACTGGGTTACAGCTGTCTCTGCAGGGCTTTTCATTTAGTTACTGAGTGTGTCTGTCTGTGTGTGTGTGTCTCTCTCTCTCTCTGTGTGTGTGTGTGTGTGTGTCTTTATGTGTGTGTGTCTCTCTCTCTCTGTATGTGTGTGTGTGTGTGTCTGTATGTGTTTGTATAATAAACCAGGGACAATAATACTGACAAAAGACCTTTTCTGGTCCAATTCTTTTTGAAAGGCTAGTTTTTGCTTAGAGGTTATGGGCGAGAATTAATGTGTGTGGATTCATTCCATTATGTTCATATTTCAGGGAACCTTCCTGACCTCCGTTCATCAATATGAGGGAGACAAGACAGTACGTCCCAAATGACACTCTACTCTTTACATCTGACAACAGCCTAAGTGCATAGGGCGTAGGGTTTCATTTGGGAGGCCAGACGAGGTCTGTTCTATAATGAAGGGAAGCAGCCCTATAGATCATAATGATGTGTGTGTGTGTGTGTTTCAGGTCTAACTATACTCATGGGGACCTTTTGCCCATGAGGCAAAAGTGAATTTCCGGCTCAGGGTTTAGGTTTAGGGTCAACATTACCATTCATTTTAGAGTTAAAATTGGGGTTTCTTTAAGGTCCAGGTGTTGTTGGTTAAGTTTAGGGTTAAGGTTAGGCATTACATCTAGGTAAAACTTAGGCATAAATGTTACTTTATTGAGGTTAAGGTTAGGGTTAGATTAGGGTTAGGTTAAGGTTAGGGTAAGGGTTAGGGTTAGGTTTAGGGTTAAAATTAGGGCAAGGGACTATGCAATTTCTATTTTCTGGTCCCAATGAGGATAGCCATACAAACTTGTGTGTGTGTGTGTGTGTGCGTGTGTGTGTCTGCTGCTGAGATGGGGGCAATTGTTTCAAATAGGTGAATCTTAATTTAAGTTCCAGGCAATCAACTGATGTAGCCTGTGCTCAGACCGAACAGTTTGACTCAAGAACAGTTTCTTTTTGTAATACACTCAAACCATCTATGAGTTTGAATCAAGGTTGCGACATGTCTGACAGTGACCCACAGAGGGCGGTACAACTTGTCTCAGTGGTGCCTGGGACGAATGGCTGGAAGGTCAGACAGGGACGGCTCGTGTCGTCACGCTCAAGCAGCTCCTGGCGGAGGCTTGTTCTCTTGAAGGCTCAGTGGTTAGGAACAGGCTCTCCTTCCGGTGTGCCAGCAAATACTTCCTGGTTGTGTGAGCAGCGCGATAGGAAGCAGAGCAGCCTGGCGAGACGTGCATCAGGAGACACGTGTCCAAACCTAACTCCCCAACCCTCTAATCCCAACCCCCCAACCCTCTAACCCCCCCAACACCCTAAACACCCTGACTAAAGAGAGACCAGCAACAGATCAGTAACAAGACCTTGACTAAAGAGAGACCAGCTACAGACCAGTTATAACACCCTGACTAAAGAGAGACCAGCTACAGACCTGTTATAACACCCTGATTAAAGAGAGACCAGCTACAGACCAGTTATAACACCCTGACTAAAGAGAGAGAGACCAGCAACAGATCAGTAACAAGACCTTGACTAAAGAGAGACCGGCTACAGACCAGTTATAACACCCTGACTAAAGAGAGAACAGCTACTGACCAGTTATAACACCCTGATGAAAGAGAGACCAGCTACAGAAACAAAAATACACTTTCAAACAATCTCCAATGCTGGAAGGTGAGTGAAATTTTTAATGTAGATGTACTAACAAACAGTCAAAGTATCAGTGAAAAGTTTCGAAAAAAAAACAGTTGAGCAAAAAAGTAGGTCAGTAGTCAATAGAAAAACAAGTCCCTTGGTCAGCACTGTGTTCTTAATTAAAGAGATTCTCTGGAGCGTATATTTATTTTTGGCCTGCACTGCCCAGTAGCTAGAAAGGGACCCAGAAAGTTGGTCAATTAGTTACGTACCATACTTTGTACGGCACAACTTGTGATTTTGCAATTACCTTTAAGCGTGTTCATGTACACACTTTCTTCCATGTTTCCTTGAAAGTCATAGCTCAAAGCTGCACATATACTGGATGCTCCCCCTGATTATAGAAGGTCAGTGTGAAGCCACAACAGCACCAATGACTTGTTGGCATTCGGTTAACATTCATGCTAAATCTTCAGGTAAATCCCTGGAAACCAATGAGTCGCTGGAGTGTCCATCTTTCCCTGATAGCTGTTGATTATTATTAATGTATAAGCCAAACAATGACACATAAAATGGGTGTTTATTTTGCTCCTCTTCGAAATGTCTTTAATTTGTTGTGAGTTGTATGAAAGAGACTAAAGCAGGAAACGTTTTAGAGGAGCACCTGGGAGGAGAGCAGACTGTCTGGGGAGAGGAGCACCTGGGAGGAGAACAGACTGTCTGGAGAGAGGAGCACCTGGAAGGAGAGCAAACTGTGTGGAGAAAGGAGCACCTGGGAGGAGAGCAAACTGTCTGGAGAGAGGAGCACCAGGGAGCTGCTCCTCTTAAACAGTATCCCAGCTCCCCCGTTTGTACTATCAAATCAATCAATTAAATGTATTTTATGAAGCCCTTTTAACATCAGCAGTTGTTCCAAACACCCAGCCTAAAACCCCAGAGTCAGCAGCAACAGGGTTGATTCACGGTGGCTGGGATAATCTCTCTAATCATAGCTTCTCCGGAAGGTTGATGCTGTCACAAAACAACTCCCCTCCGTAAGCCCGGCTCGGCCCTTTTTTGACAAACACAGAAGAATGTTTTCAGGCAGGCCCTGAACTGATAGTCACATGCAGATTCCCTTGTCTCTTGGAAAACGCTACGGAACCCCCGACAGAGATCAGACGTGTCTTGGCCCTTCAAGATGGTTGGGAGTTTTGGAAGTGTGAGGACACATTGGATCTCTAACACTCGCCTTCAACCCGAGGTCACTGGCTTTGAAGACTCTCACTGATGTCTGGTTCCGCGTCACACTCATGCCAAGACCCTGATGAGGTTGTCGTATGATTGTTCCTCCGTCCTCCCCCAATCCAACTCCCACGCTGATACGTAAGTTAGACCACCCCGTGATCTGTCAGTTCTAGAAATGACCCTCTTCTCTTGACCAGCTGGCCATTTGTCCGTTTAAAACTGTTGTGCGGCTCGAATCGAACGAGACAGACACCTTTGAAATAACATTCAAAATGTGTACTGTAACTATTGGGGTTGTTTAGGATTCTCTGATCAAACTGAATCAATTGAGAGGCAAGAGAGGCCCAGATAAAAGACCCAGAGAAAGAAGGAGGCGGAGAGGCAGAGAGGATAGATGGAGTGCAAGGAGAAGGAAGGATATATAGAGGGAGAGAGAGACAGAGACGAGAGATGGGTGAGAGAGAAAAACAGAAGGGGTAGAGGGGGAGATAAAGACATAAGAAACATTTGGACCCACAGATAAACAAGGACAGGGGATAAAAATCCAATCAAACTTTGTTTCAGAGCCCATTTGAAGCATCCCAAACCCAAAATGGACCCACTGAGGGAGTGTGCTAAATCACACCCTATTTCCTTTCCAACGCACCACTTTCAGTTCCTCTAGGGAATAGGCTGCCATTTAGGACACGTGCCTTGACATAATGGACAAGGACACAGGGGTTAAAGGATAATGAACATGACAGTGGACCGCGTCCCAAATACCTCCCAGCTCCCTCCATAGTACAAGACTCCTGAATGCAGGTCAAAACTAGTGCACTATCACATCAGGAGGCCATTTGGACCGCACTCTGTGCTGTGTGAGTTAAATTCATTGGGATTGTGGGTTCCCTCTCTTAGAGAGCAAAGGTCATCAGGTCAATACCCCTTAAGGAGAGTCATCTAGTCCAGAGCACGATGGCAGACTGGAGAGCACACATCGTTTTGTTGTAACGCCCCCCCCCCCCCCTCTCTGTCTCCCCCTCCCTCTCTGCCCCCTGTCTCCCCCCTCCCGCTATGCCCCTCCTGTCTCTGTCTCCCACCTCCCTCTGTCTTATCCCCTCCCTCTCTGTCTCCCCCCTCCCTCTCTGTCTCTCCCCCTTCCCTCTCTGTCTCCCCCCTCCCTCTCTGTCTCCCCCCCTCCCTCTCTATCCCCCCCCCTCCCTCTCTGTCTTCTCCTCTCCCTCTCTGTCTCCCCCCTTCCCTCTCTGTCTCCCATCCTTCCCTCTTTGTCTTCTCCCCTCCCTCTCTGTCTCTATCCATTTTCTCACCATGTCTTCTGTCTATTTATTAAGTTGTTTATTTCATGTTTATTTTCCCATCAGACGTTCTCCTATTTATACATTTGATATAATGTTGGGTGTGTGTGTGTATGTCTCACCCTGTGTGTGTGTGAGTGTGTAAGTCACAGCTTATTATTTCTGCTTGTCAAACAAGAAGACAAAGAAATGAGACATCTGTTCTTTCCGCTCAGATTTCTGTTTTTCATTTTGTCATGTCAGTTCTGTTATCCCTCATTAATGGTACCTTGTCAAAACAAGACTGAAATAACCCAGTGGACTACACACACAAATCTCACATTTTGTTTTGCCGGTTTGAATCCCCAAGGTGAATTGTACTTTGTTGAGCCCTTGAGCAAGGTACTTAAAGCTAATCATTGTCAGGTCCTGGCTGGGGGCCTCTCGGCATCTCGATGCGCCTGGGGGCCATAGTCAGGAACTAACCACAGAGGTGCCTCTAGGCATCGCTGCGCTGCAGTTTTGGTTGTCCCCAATTAGAGGCAGCTGCGCTGCGTTCCCTCTAATTGGGGACCCTATTTAAGTTGCCCTTGTTTAGCGTTCAGTTGTGGCGTGCCTCAGCTCGCGGTTTGCCTCTCCTTTTGTTGTTTTCTGTTTTGACAAGAAGAACATTAAGAAGATGTCGCCCTACTCTCTCGCTCTGTGCCTGGTGTGCTGCTGACAATAACCCTATTAATTCACTCTAGATAAGAATGTCAGTTAATAAAAGGTATTTTATAAAACACCTTTAAGCAGTTGTCACAAAGTCCTTCTACAGATACCAAGCCTACAGATACACATACAGTTATATCTGGAATAGGGTGCTCTTTGAAAACCAGATGTACCCTGTCCTTGTCCATCTGGTCATGCTTCTGACCTGAACAAGGTTTAATAGACTCTGGACTCAGCCTACATTTAGTTATTAGAACTTGTACTTGAAATGTTCACCCGGCACAGCCAGAAGAGGACTGGTCACCCCTCTGAGCCTGGTTCCTCTCTAGGTTTCTTCCTAAATTTCGGCCTTCTTAGGGAGTTTTTCCTAGCTACTGAAATTCAACACCCTTGGGGTTTGCTCCTTGGGGTTTAAGGCTGGGTGTTCTGTAAAAGCACTTCGTGACACCTTCTAATGTAAAAGGGCTTTATAAATACATTTGATTGATTGATGGAAAAGCAGCCATACTATAGATTATTCTTTATAACAAGTGTGAAAACCTTAAGAGGAAGTGGTCTTTGAACCGTCGTTCTGTGTGTCTGTGTGTGTCTGTGTGTGTGTCTGTGTGTGTGTGTGTCTGTGTGTCTGTGTGTGTGTCTGTGTGTGTGTGTGTGTCTGTGTGTCTGTGTCTGTGTGTGTGTCTGTGTGTGTGTGTGTGTGTCTGTGTGTGTGTGTCTGTGTGTGTGTGTGTGTGTGTGTGTCTGTGTGTGTGTGTGTGTGTGTGTGTCTGTGTGTGTCTGTGTGTGTGTGTGTGTGTGTCTGTGTGTGTGTGTGTGTGTGTGTGTGTGAGGGGCACACAGGTTTTAGGGAACAGAGGCCAACTGTGCTGTGACTTAATTATTTTATTACAATATAATTTATCAAGCTCTAGTGACTGAACCTAAGCTCTGCTTTTAATCACGCATTCACTCAACTGCTATCGTGCAATTTCATTTCTCTGTGTAATCTCATATTCTCACACTTACACATTTACAGTGTTCAAATTAATACAACCCATATCCCTGTTCTCCCTGCTAAATATTTAAGGGCCGTCATTCAGTGAATGTCGAATGTAATTGGCTGATGATGGATGATTGACAGACTCCGCCTGACTTTGCGTGCTGTTAGCAAACCGGCAATTTAATACACTTTGAACAATCTGAAATGCAGTCACGTTACTTATCTACATTCTTTGTGTCAAAAGTGACTACATCTGGAAGTGTCAAACAACGGGTGTCAAACAACGAGCCCAGCTGTTACTGTGTTCACCTGAGGAGATGGACTGAGAAGCAATGAAGACATCTGGATTGAAGTCACCAGCAGGAACAGGTGAAACCAGCCCAGTAGAATAATTCATCAAGATATGTCTGTCACACATAATATGGCTAGGAGCCAAAGAGCTAAAAAAAACATAATACATGTTTTGTACCTGATATTCGTAGATTATATTATCTACAATTACTGGGATGCAAAGAGTGAAAGATCTGTACTGCAGGCTGGCCATTTCAGTACCCGGATACTTCTTCTATGCAGCCATGACATTGTAATTGATGCAGTATGTTGTCTGGCATTGTCATGTTGGAAAATGCAAGGTCTTCCCTGAAAGAGACGACGTCTGGATGGGAGCATATGTTGTTCTAGAACTTGGATATAACTGTCAGCATTGATGGTGCCTTTCCAGATGTGTAGGCTGCCCATGCCACACACACTCATGCAACCCCATACCATCAGAGATGCAGGCTTCTAAACTGAGCGCTGATAACAACTTGTGTTGTCCTTGTCCTCTTTAGTCCGGATGACATGGTGTCCCAGTTTTCCAAAATGAACTTCAAATTTTGATTTGTCTGACCACAGAACACTTTTCCACTTTGTCACAGTCCAGTTTCAATGATCCTTGGCCCAGAGAATACGCCTGCGCTTTTAGATCCTGTTTAGATGCAGCTTCTTTTTTGACCTATAGAGTTTTAGCCGGCAACGGTGAATGGCACGGTGGATTGTGTTCACCGACAATGTTTTCTGGAAGTATTCCTGAGCCCATGATGTGATTTCCATTACAGTATCATTCCTGTATGTGATGCAGTGCCGTCTGAGGGCCCCAAGACCACGGGCATCCAGTATGGTTTTCCGGCCTTGACCCTTACGCACAGAGATTGTTATGCACTGTAGATGATGATAACTTCAAACTCTTTGCAATTTTATTCTGAGAAACTCCTTTCTGATATTGCTCCACTATTTTACGCCGCAGCATTGGGGGACTTGGTGATCCTCTGCCCATCTTGACTTCTGAGAGACACTGCCACTCTGAGAGGCTCTTTTTATACCCAATCATGTTGCCAATTGACATAATAAGTTGCAAATTGATCCCACAGCTGTTCCTTATCTGTACATTTAACTTTTCCGGCCTCTTATTGCTACTTGTCCCAACTTTTTTGGAATGTGTAGCTCTCATGAAATCCAAAATGAGCCAATATTTGGCATGACATTACAAAATGTCTCACTTTCAACATTCGATATGTTATCTATATTCTATTGTGAATTAAATATAAGTTTATGAGATTTGTAAATTATTCCATTCCTTTTTCACTCACAATTTGTACAGTGTCCCAACTTTTTTGGAATCGGGTTTGTAAATCAGAATCTGTTTGTAATCAACCTTCCTGTGAAAAAAAGTGTAAAAGATATGTACTTGGTCTCTGATATGTTTGTGATATCTAATATGTCTGTGATATCTAATATGTGTGTGATATCTAATATGTGTGTGATATCTAATATGTGTGTGATATGTAATATGTGTGTGATATGTAATATGTGTGTGATATGTAATATGTTTGTGATATCTAATATGTTTGTGATATCTAATATGTGTGTGATATGTAATATGTTTGTGATATCTAATATGTTTGTGATATCTAATATGTGTGTGATATGTAATATGTGTGTGATATGTAATATGTGTGTGATATGTAATATGTTTGTGATATCTAATATGTGTGTGATATGTAATATGTGTGTGATATGTAATATCGTGCTACACTACTGATGATATTCGTAGATTATCTACAATTACTGGGATGCTTGTGAGGCCCGGTGCATTTAGTATCTGTCACACTGATATAGGAAGATATAGACTTTCCCTGAATAAATGTTCACACTTGGGTCAACATAGACCTCTCTGAGGAAGATATAGACTTTCCCTGAATAAATGTTCACACTTGGGTCAACATAGACCTCTCTGAGGAAGATATAGACTTTCCCTGAATACATTTTCACTCTGGGGTCAACATAGACCTCTCTGAGGAAGATATAGACTTACCCTGAATAAATGCTCACTCTGGGGTCAACATAGACCTCTCTGAGGAAGATATAGACTTACCCTGAATACATTTTCACTCTGGGGTCAACATAGACCTCTCTGAGGAAGATATAGACTTACCCTGAATACATTTTCACTCTGGGGTCAACATAGACCTCTCTGAGGAAGATATAGACTTTCCCTGAATAAATGTTCACACTTGGGTCAACATAGACCTCTCTGAGGAAGATATAGACTTTCCCTGAATACATTTTCACTCTGGGGTCAACATAGACCTCTCTGAGGAAGATATAGACTTACCCTGAATAAATGCTCACTCTGGGGTCAACATAGACCTCTCTGAGGAAGATATAGACTTACCCTGAATACATTTTCACTCTGGGGTCAACATAGACCTCTCTGAGGAAGATATAGACTTACCCTGAATACATTTTCACTCTGGGGTCAACATAGACCTCTCTGAGGAAGATATAGACTTACCCTGAATAAATTTTCACCCTGGGGTCAACGCAGACCTCTCTGAGGAAGATATAGACTTACCCTGAATACATTTTCACCCTGGGGTCAACATAGACCTCTCTGAGGAAGATATAGACTTACCCTGAATAAATCTTCACTCTGGGGTCAACGCAGACCTCTCTGAGGAAGATATAGACTTACCCTGAATAAATCTTCACCCTGGGGTCAACGCAGACCTCTCTGAGGAAGATATAGACTTACCCTGAATAAATCTTCACCCTGGGGTCAACGCAGACCTCTCTGAGGAAGATATAGACTTACCCTGAATACATTTTCACTCTGGGGTCAACATAGACCTCTCTGAGGAAGATATAGACTTACCCTGAATAAATCTTCACCCTGGGGTCAACGCAGACCTCTCTGAGGAAGATATAGACTTACCCTGAATAAATCTTCACCCTGGGGTCAACGCAGACCTCTCTGAGGAAGATATAGACTTACCCTGAATACATTTTCACTCTGGGGTCAACGTAGACCTCTCTGTAGCATTCCTCCTGCTGCCATGGCAACATCGCATCACAAAGCCTTAGTAAGAACTAGCCTTTAAACTTTAGAGGAAGTGGGATACCAGGGTCTCAGATGGTGTGAGTGACACTCCACTGTAAGAGAACACATATACAAATAGTAACTCAGAAATTAAATTAATAATAATAAAGATAAAACATCATGTTAAGAATACCATTCATGTATTATTATATTAATATAAATGTATAATAATTGGTCGATATTAAAGAAAAAATAGCATGTGAGAATGCACCCGGGTGTATATTTAGCTGTCTGCCCATCCTGACCATTTCGAAACTAACGCTTTTGTCAGGGGTAGTCACATGATGGACAGTTTTGACTTTAATGTAGTTGATAGTTGAAACTCTTTAATTGCATGCATCACTCAGAAGCCTGCAGTGCCGGGAGACATACCAAAACTAAAGCAACAGGCTAAGTTAAAAGGGTAAAAAGTTAAGGCTAGCAGTTCTTAGAGTAAGTTAAAGGAACGAACGTTAAAAGAGTAGCAGTTACAATAGTTTGGAGATGCCACGGAGGACCTACGAAAATTGTCTCGGATTTAAAGACGATGATCCTAATGTCATAAAGACAGTGGATATTGATGCACCCATTTACGAAAATGAAAGACCCTTTAAGCTGCGCAACGCAGACGGAGGGGGGACTCAATATCCAGGTAACAGCGTAACCTGGTGATCAGGGCGGGACTTCAGATACTTTGCTTTCACATTTGTGATCTTAGCTGGGCGGCATCTCCTGGGGTGAAAAGCAATGGCTCTGACTCCATTAGAACACAATCCATTGGATTGGAGACTGATTGAGGCCCTTTAGAAAATGCTTTTGTAGCCTTTTCTTGCCTTGTGAGCCTCAACAAACCTTTCACTTGAGGTTTTCTGACATTTCTTTTGACCAGGCTATATTCCACTTTAACAGGTCTCTGTAATGAAAGACAGACTTTGCTGGTGACAAAACCTTCTGTTTTCCACCTATATGACAGGGCGCTAACGCACACTTGGTGTGTCATTGATTGGGCCGCCTAGCCTGTTGATTTAACATTGGTAAACTACATCTAATTGGTGTTTCAGCGTGGAAGAGTTATCTCCTTGCCGCAGTAGGGTGCCTGGGGCTGCTGTGTGTTCTCCTCCTGGCTGGGATCATCGGCCTGGTCCTCCAACGTAAGTTTGAAGTTAAAGGACAAGTGGTGTAATAAAGACGATCCCACAACTACTTCCTTGGTCATCATAATAGTTTTTTAACTTATTATTTCACAGTGAGAAACCAACTGACCGGCTACAACGTCCTGATTACAGAGAGAGACCAGCTATACACCAGCTACAACAACCTGACAAAAGAGAGAGACCGGCTAAAACAATCTTTAGTGCAGAAAGGTGAGTGGAATCGGCTAATGACAGCTGATAGATACCGCCGATTGCAACACTGAACAAAATCCAAATGTTGTTTATTACACAGTTTATTATTTTGTTTTAGCTTGCAGTCATACCACTGAATTAAAACGACTATATCAAGAACTGTCAAACTAACACAGTGTCCTAAAATAGGGTGTCCAAAAAGATGGGAGCGGTTTGGGTCCAGCTGTTACTACCTCTCCGGTAAGGACAGTAACTGGATGGACAGCCGAGAGGACTGCCTGGAGAGAGGAGCAGACCTGGTGATCATCAGCAGCCCTGAGGAACAGGCGGGTGTGGGTTTGAGAGAAGGGTCGGGAGCACATTGGGTTTTTAACAACGTATTAACACGTTTTTTCTCTCTACCAACCGCAGACATTCGTTAGTGGATTAAAACCCAAAGGCCGTGGGGTATGGATTGGCCTGAAGGGCTCTGTTACCAACGCAACCTGGACATGGGTGGACGGAACAACAATGACCACCTCAGCGTAAGATATCTAATGGGCTCTTTGTCAATGGGAATTTTCTGATTGGTCAAAAGATTTGTCCTGGGTGTTTGAACACGAGCCTATGAAAACCCTGACTGGGCTTTGAAATGTTATTCCGTACACGAGCAGCTATGTCACTTCCCTCTCGTCCCGAACGACCAGGCACCCTTTTGGGAAAGCGCAAAGCGCGGTAAAAGTGCCCGTGCGGTTGTAGACGAGACCCGTGCCCAATTGGAAATATTACTGGCACTATGTATACAGGCTGCTGCGTCATTAAGCAAGAAAAAAAAACTTTCTTTACTTCCCCAAAGAGCGAAGGACAGTAAAAGAAGAGATCTGTGGCTCATACATTTTTTGGTGTGATGCATCTATAATCAGTAGCCTTACATTCGTGCATGTGCATGTGACGGGTAAGGATGGAATTATTAGGTCCAATCCCAATGTCCAAACTCACAGACTCACAAACTTTGAATCGCGTTCTCGCTAAGTCTGTGAGGGTTTAGGGCTGTCCCACTGTCAAATCGTCAAGTGCTCAAGGGCTCTTTCGCAGACATTCTCAGCACTTTACGCCTGATGTCCACCAGATACGTCAACATTTAGAGTACGTTATTTTTGTGGGATGTCCTGTACGTATTTTATTGTACTTGACGCCCATGTGCTTTCGCTAGGTATACGGATGGAAGCAGGGAGTAGATAATTTTTGCAGTCTCTAGAGAACCTGGTCTATACAATCAAAGTGCCTAGCGGCTATTGCCACCGGGACACTCCAAAAATGCTGTCTGGAGGAGGATTGCTACCACAGTTATATCTGCGCAGTTGAATGTGCACGAGAGCCTGCTATAATTGTGGAAAACAGGTGCTGGTGATTCGGCTAAGTTAGAGCAGAAAGGTTCGCATTGTACAGTAGTTGATACAATGCTAGCTAACATCAACATTCAGCTATCTACTTAATTCCTTTTTGAGTTGGTTAGGTCGTTTTCATTAGTCGGCTGTGGTCATGCTATGTGCCACTCGCTGTCACGTACTCCTTTCATTGGGAACTTGAACTTGCGTCGTACCATCGCAACAGTAAAACCACGCACAAGTTGAAATTGAGTTGACATAAGATCTACAGGTATTGGAGGAGTGGTCAGTGTGATTCTATATGCTGTTTCCTCTACATGTATTGGAGGAGTGGTCAGTCAGATGTTATATGCTGTATCTTCTAAGGGTATTCAAGGAGTGGTCTGACTAATTCTACATGTAGTTTTTGTCTACAGGTTTTGGGGACCAAAAGAGCCTAATGGTGAAGCAGACGTGAATTGTGTGATTTCTGGGTTTAGTTCATTGGACACAGCACGTTGGTGGGACTGGACATGTTCATCTGTAACAAAGTGGATCTGTGAATGTATGCTTCCTTCCTATTAACTATGTAAATGATGATGTGAAATCACAGGCTATCTGCCAGAACATAGGACATTGACTAGAAAGACATATAACACACAGAATGGCATTCATCAATCACTTCTTGCGATGCAAGTAAGTTACATTAATCACAGACATTCTGCAAAACGATTTTTTTCTCGTCAACTTCCATATATACGTAGAAACTTACTATACACAGAATGTCCATTACAAAATGAAAATATACCCTGCTGTATTGGAAAGAGTTGGTTTGAATTTATACCGCTGTTGCTGCAATTCATCTAGCTTCCACATAGAGAATACATTCTAGATAGTGCTCCTTTAACTGTAACTGATTAAAGTTAGGGTTGTGGTTCAGAACAGATCTACACCCACTCATTCTGAACGTCAGACAGGAATAGACAGCTGCCTCTTCCTCTACAGCTTCCTGGATCACATCTTCCGTGGGTAGGACCCAGGGATGACATAAGGCTGTTATATTTACCGCTCATTTTATGCATGAAGTAACCACTTGGTGTTTACTACATTTACCTTGTCAAGTAAATTCCATAACACGCTTCAGTAATAAATAAACATTAAAATAATGTTTTTTTTAATATAATAATTATTTAAAAGCAGTAAAAAAAACGAAACCTTTATATTTGCCTGTCAGTTCTTTCGATGTAAACGGAGAGAACTTGTGTGAAGGGCCACTGAAAGAGGGGAAGAAAAGAAGTCTGGGGAAATCCAGACATGTTGCCTGTCTGACAAAAAAACTGAATAAATTACCAAAATGACGTATACAGCCATTATTAGTAGCCATCTATGGCAGTGGTTCCAAAACAGGGGTACGAGGGCCCTAGGAGGTACTCCAGAACACTAATGAGAACACAAGCTCAGTGCAGGTTAAAACAATGACCAAAAATAGCTGTTAAACACTGACTTATGGTCCCTGGTGCCCAGGGCTCTACAGTGCAAGTGGGCTCTACACTGCAAGTGGGCTCTACAATGCAAGACCTTGAAATAGATATGTGCAAACCAGAAAAAAGATTTACGAGCAGCGTGTGAGTAAAGATTATATCCTACCATAATCTATTTGTCACCTGTTAATTGTTTAAAAACTGCCAGTCCCGCATGCCGCACGGGCCAACCACAGTAGAGTTTTCTGGGATGACGCAGTCCAGTCAGAGTGAGAGAAAGGTGAACAACAGTGGAGAAAAGTACTGGTACAGGCTATAAGTAAAATTGCAGACATTGCAAAAAAAAATTAAGCCCATTCAATATCTTTTTAAGCAAAAAAAAAAAAAGAGGAATGTGTTCGAGGGGGATTTGCAAGGTTCAACTAATGAAGCCTCTTCACAAGGTTTCCCTGAGGCGGCTGACGCTGCCATGGGTGCTGAGAACAACGTAAGCGAAACTCCCGCTGTCAACTGTAGCCAGCGGAGGGAGGACATACAGACTGATATCCTTTGTGTCTGGCAGGCATGGGTCAATGTGGGATTTTGGTGGTATATGCTGTTGCTGAGATGTGTGTCCCTCAGCGCACATGCACGCAACGCAATATAAATATGTATGTAATGAACGGTTTGTTAATAAACTCTGTGTTACTCGAAGATTTTTCACAGTGCTCCTAAATTTCTTTGTGTGCCCCTACATTTTTTTAATTTAGGAGCACATGTACTCCTTGGGAAAAAAGTTAGCATAGAACTCTGCTCGTTCCACCGTGGAAACCCAATACAATCTAAACTCAGTATAAACCGCCTATATAAGTTTCAAGGAAGAGGGCCTCCGGTTCGAGAAATGCTGTAAATGAAATCAGCACTGAGAAAGAAAGGTTTAAAGCAATAAACAAAGGCAAAAATATAGCAGGTTGATGAAATAATTCACTAACTTCTTTTGGCATATTTTGGCTAGGCAACTTTCAAAGGTAAACATGCTTCATAATATGAGATATAATATACAGGTTTGGGGGAAAAAATACATGAATTGTTACAAACTTGCTGACTGCTTCATTGCAATTTATTTCAGCAATCAATTGTTGAGTTAAAGGGATTTCAAGACATGCATAATTTCTATACCCAAATCTTAGGATTAGCTTCATGATGGGAGTTAGCATTATTAACATGTAGTTCATGATAAGTCTAACTTTCACCTGTCACACAAACGTTTTCCATTTGACATTTACAGCTCATGATTATGAAGAACTCCCCCTGTACCATCTCTCCAGGCAAACAAAAAAAGACCCAAAAAGCTCCAAATCAGTGTTCATAATTATTAGTTCAACCAGCAATAATTACTTGTCGGATTCCACACAAAGCGCCATTCTGTCAGCGGAACATTTTCATTAATTACACATTAGTATTTATATAAATATTGAATGTAAAACAGAGAAGTTTTGCACAGTTCTGCAGCAGCTGTGACCCTTTGGCCTGAAGATAACGAGAAATGTTGTTATTTGGTTGTTCTTTGTACCTTTCAGCAGCTTGACTGGAGGAATCATCCCTCTTCTATAGCATAGAGAACAACATCTGGTATGTTGAACACAAAGTGCTTGAGGGTGCATATGAGAAGCTTCATATTTTCAGATATTTAAATATTTTTATTATTATTATATATTTTCTTTGGTATGTATGGACTATTTATATATGCTTTATGTGGTATGTATGTACTATTTATATAAGCTTTCTGTGGTATGTATGTACTATTTATATATTTTGGACTCTTTACAAGCCGATCCTCTGAAACCTCCTGGTTTAACCATGTCCAGTGGCAGGAAGCCTTGCCCAGTGATGAACTCTGTTTTTCCCAGCATCCTTTGAAGTGCCATGTCAGCCAGAACCTATGTTAGCATTTCTCCCCACATCTCCCTAGAAGAAAGAAATCGGTCTATAAGAAACAACTTCTTCTGAACCCCAGATGGATGCCTGGCTGGGCCTCTCTGGGCATCTTTGGGCCTGGCTGGGCCTCTATGGGCCTGGCTGGGCCTCTCTGGGCCTGGCTGGACCTATCTGGGGCACTTTGGGCCTGGCTTGGCTGGGCCTGGCTGGGCATCTGTGGGCCTGGCTGGGCCTCTGTGGGCCTGGCTGATCAATTCGCCAAGTGTGCTAAAGGAACATCCCCAACAGTCTTTCACAGGGTAAGACGTCTTTTCCCGGGGCCTTGTCACTCAACGACTTTTGATTGGCTTTTGTGTTTTCCACATTCAGGAAGTAAGTTGTATTTGCCATTCAAGGACGGGGCAATTACATGACGCTTGTTTAAAGGATTAGCACCTGCCGTGGTAACGTGACATCCCATTACCTCAACAGAGATTAGGATTAGGTGTTCAGACAGATTATGTCAACCTCTTGAAGGGTAGGAACTGTCTTGACAGGAGTTACATTTTCACAGAATAAATATGACATAGTATAGGAAGCATCCTCTTTGTCCCTCTCCGAGTCAGCTGTCTGTTATTTATGAGATTAACTGATTTATAAGGTCCACTGCTGTTGTTTCTGGATATTATCTAGATCTAGTGACTCAGTATGTGATTTAATATGGTTGTGTGAAACGGAAAGTGCATGCGGAAAGAGTGAGAGAGAAAGAGTGTTTGTTTGTGCGTGTTTGAGAAAGATAGTTTTAGTCAGAGTTCATTGTTTCTGTTCTAGAGACAGACAGACCGAGAAAAGGAACAAGACACAATGTTCCATCTGCTTTTGTTTTTATTAATTCATTTGTTTTGTTTTTCATTTGTTTTGTTATCCCTCATCCACAGGGCCATGTCTAAACAAGGGAGAAATTACCTGACAAACTGTAACAGACTCAACAATTATCCACTGTTTCACAACATCATCCCCGTATGACAAAATAATCCCCTGTATGACAACATGATCCCCCGTATGACAAAATAATCCCCTGTATGACAACATGATCCCCCGTATGACAAAATAATCCCCTGTATGACAACATGATCCCCCGTATGACAAAATAATCCCCTGTATGACAACATGATCCCCTGTATGACAAAATAATCCCCCGTATCACATCATCCACCATATGACAACATCATCCCCAGTATGACAACATCATCCCCAGTATGACAACAGGGTTCAAAAAGCTATAGTCTTATTTTATCAGCGAATTGATCATTATAACCTCTTTTGAAAGTGCTCGGAACAGCCACAACAACAGAAGATAGAACAATTATAATCTGACAGAGATGCAAGAGGGGATACACCTGGGCGGGACAGACCCCGCTGGGCGGGACAGTCCCCGGTGGGCGGGACAGACCCCGCTGGGCGGGACAGACCCCGCTGGGCGGGACAGACCCCGCTGGGCGGGACAGTCCCCGGTGGGCGGGACAGTCCCCGGTGGGCGGGACAGACCCCGGTGGGCGGGACAGTCCCCGGTGGGCGGGACAGACCCAGAGGGCTCTGGTTAAAAGCAGGGTACAGTTTTGAGAATAGGGTGCAATTTGAAACATAGGACAGGCCATCATTATAAAGCCATAATGGACAGGCAGACTAGAGCTTGAATGACTCCATAAAGCTCCTCAGAATAGGAGTACTGCTCTAGGATCAGTTTGTCCATTTTGTTTCATAATAGACATCATATAGATGGCTGGGACCTGATCCCAAGCATGTCTGTGATTCACTGCATATCCATCACACAGATACATAGAGTGTGTGTGTGTCTAAGTGTGTGTGAGTGTGTGTGTAAGCGTGTGAGTGTGTGTCTAAGTGTGTGTGATTGTGTGTGTGTGTGCTAGTCTCAGTCTTAGATGGCTCTAATGATCCTGTAACTGATTAGCTTCACGAAGGTTCAATTTATTCCTCTATTTCTCTTTATTCATCTTTCTCTCTTCTTCAATTCATTCCCATCTGGCCAGGAGGAGTAATTTGTTTTAGTGTGTGTTTTCTTTTGTGTGTATGTGTGTTTTCTTGTGCGTTTTATTTTTGTGTGTGTGCCTGATGAAGTGTGATGGAGAATTTCTTTATTTGATCTCTACATCAGCACAACCGGGAGTGGTACACACACACACAAACACACAGAGGGCATTCTGGGACACGTTAACTATAAACATCCTTCTTCATCGTTGGTACTCCGCTTAGCAACAACAAACATCTAGTTTCCATTAAGTGGACAAAGCTGTATTCACTTTTCTCTAAACTCAGCTGGTTTTTAAATACAAATAAAACAGTCTTCACACCCTCCCCCCCTCTCTCCCTCCCTCCCTCTCTCTCTCCCTCCCTCCCCCCCTCCCTCTCTCCCTCCCTCTCCCTCCCTCCCTCTGTCTTTCAATCTCTCTCCATTTCCATCTCACCTCCTTGTTGTGATAAAATTATGCAGAGCATTCAGAGGTCACAGGTCACAGATTCAGTCAACCACCCAACACCCATCAGTCTAGGAGTGTGTGTGTGTGTGTGTGACATATCAAGAGAGTAAGAGATTTGTGCCGAGACAAATTATGAGGCAGCTGGAATTGCTGAAACAGAACTGAAAATTCAGAACACAAACTACACAGGTTCCCAATGAAATGTACTATATAGGGAATAGTGTGTCATCTCTCCATAGGACTCTGGTTAAAGTAGTGTACTATATAGGGAATATGGTGTCATCTCTCCATAGGACTCTGGTTAAAGTAGTGTACTATATAGGGAATAGGGTGTCATCTCTCAATAGGACTCTGGTTAAAGTAGTGTACTATATAGGGAATAGGGTGTCATCTCTCCATAGGACTCTGGGTAAAGTAGTGTACTATATAGGGAATAGGGTGTCATCTCTCCATAGGACTCTGGGTAAAGTAGTGTACTATATAGGGAATAGGGTGTCATCTCTCCATAGGACTCTGGTTAAAGTAGTGTACTATATAGGGAATAGGGTGTCATCTCTCCATAGGACTCTGGGTAAAGTAGTGTACTATATAGGGAATAGGGTGTCATCTCTCCATAGGACTCTGGTTAAAGTAGTGTACTATATAGGGAATAGGGTGTCATCTCTCCATAGGGCTCTGGTTAAAGTAGTGTACTATATAGGGAATAGTGTGTCATCTCTCCATAGGACTCTGGTTAAAGTAGTGTACTATATAGGGAATATGGTGTCATCTCTCCATAGGACTCTGGTTAAAGTAGTGTACTATATAGGGAATAGGGTGTCATCTGTCCATAGAGCTCTGGTTAAAGTAGTGTACTATATAGGGAATAGGGTGTCAAATCTCCATAGGACTCTGGGTAAAGTAGTGTACTATATAGGGAATAGGGTGTCATCTCTCCATAGGGCTCTGGTTAAAGTAGTGTACTATATAGGGAATAGGGTGTCATCTCTCCATAGGACTCTGGTTAAAGTAGTGTACTATGTAGGGAATAGGGTGTCATCTCCCCATAGGGCTCTGGTTAAAGTAGTGTACTATATAGGGAATAGGGTGTCATCTCTCCATAGGGCTCTGGTTAAAGTAGTGTACTATATAGGGAATAGGGTGTCATCTCCCCATAGGGCTCTGGTTAAAGTAGTGTACTATATAGGGAATAGGGTGTCATCTCTCCATAGGACTCTGGTTAAAGTAGTGTACTATATAGGGAATAGGGTGTCAACTCTCCATAGGGCTCTGGTTATAGTAGTGTACTATATAGAGAATAGGGTGTCATCTCCCCATAGGGCTCTGGTTAAAGTAGTGTACTACATAGGGAATATGGTGTCTCCATATGTGTGAAAAGGGGTTCTCTAAGTGGTCCTTGTTAGTGTCAGTATGCATGTGTGTGTGTGTGTGTGTGTGTGTGTTAATTCGATTTTCTTCTGTTAATTAATAACAACACAATGTGACTGAAGGTCTTCCATTAATCACCTATTCAGTCAACAGCTAACAAGCAGTTTCCTTCCTCTGTGTAATCTCACAGCGACACAGAGGACCCATCATCCCATCCAGGTAACAGCTTCCCAAATGGCCCCAAGGGCCCTGGGGAGACCTGGGGGCTTAAAGAAGTGCACTACGGAGTATGGATGAGGGTGCCATTTGGGATTCAGACCACTACTAGATGAATTAGTAGCTGTGTGTGTGTGTGTGTGTGTGTCTGAGATGGGGGGGGTCAGTGAGGGTATTTTAATTCACTGTCATTATTTTAGGTATTCGTTTAAAATAGTTAAGGTGAGGTTAAGGTTGGGTATTAAGGTTAGGGCCTTTGGTTTAAGTCTTTGTTGGTGACACTTTAATACCTCAATTTCAGCTGTTGAAGTCTTACAAATGTGAAGATCAGACTGTAAATGAGTGGCTTTTCTGTTTGTTGAATCAGCACAAATTAGTTGGTGCAATAGAAACTCCACTTGCTGTTCTTTGAAATGAAATGTTTTTCTGTCAGCTACATAGCACTTATTCTACAGTGGACAGAATAAAAACTGTTACAAGAGCACTTTTCAGTGGCAGTCAAAGGGGGTGCAAAAACAATGACAAATAGTCAGTTCAGATTTTGTTCAACTCAACCATTACAGAGTTACATTACAGAGTTACATTACAGAGTTACATTACAGAGTTACATTAATGAGTTACATTACTGAGTTACATTACTGAGTTACATTACAGAGTTAAATTAATGAGTTACATTACTGAGTTACATTAATGAGTTACATTACTGAGTTACATTACAGAGTTACATTAATGAGTTACATTACTGAGTTACATTATTGCTAAACAGAGACATTCATGAGCAAGCGTCTAACACACACCGTCAGCAATGCGATTCATTTAGAGGGCAGAGGAGTGATTCACATCACTGTGAATTATTAAACATCTCACACCGTGGTCTTTTTGCTTCGTCGACAGACAATAAGAATTTGGGATTTCATGGTACTTCTCCCGAGAGCAGAGCGAGCAGAATAGATTTCTCCATCATTAAACCCTGAAGTAAATATCTTTGTATTTTCTAAGGCACGTAATCTGATTACAGTCGGTTACATGCATAACAAAACCGTTACTCCTTAAACCAATACATGAACAACACACACACACAGAACAGGAGCTAGCCATTTGTGGCAAAGAAATTGATTGAGAAGCAAAGAGAGGATGAGAGAAAGAGAGGATGAGAGAAAGAGAGAGGATGGAAGAAACACAGACCTGATGTCTTGAAGATGCATAGAGACCTCTGCCTTGAGACACAAAGACACACACGCACACACACTCACTCTTTTCTGAGACAGTCAGAATTCCATGCATCAAGCAGTCTTGGCAGACAGACAGGATGTGATATGACAGAGTCAGGGGTTAGAAGTCAAAGGTCACAGACAGCGGAGCAGGGAAAGCAGACATAGATTTAATTGCCTTTAGAATGAAACACCTATGTATCTGGGCACAGACAGCTGTCTGGAACACTTGGCTTCCAGTTCTGGAGATTTTGAGAGCATTCTCCACAAATGTGCCTAAAGAATACATGGAATAGGACTGGTAGTAAGTGGAATAGGACCGATAGTAAGCGGAATAATACCGGTAGTCAGAGGAATAAGATTGGCAGTCAGAGGAACAAGATTGGTGGTCAGAGGAATAAGATTGGTAGTCAGAGGAATAAGATTGGTAGTCAGAGAAATAAGATTAGTAGTAAGAGGAATAAGATTGGTAGTCAGAGGAATAAGATTGGTGGTCAGAGGAATAAGATTGGTAGTCAGAGGAATAAGATTGGTAGTCAGAGAAATAAGATTAGTAGTAAGAGGAATAAGATTGGTAGTCAGAGGAATAAGATTAGTCGTCAGAGGAATAAGATTGGTAGTCAGAGGAACAAGATTAGTAGTCAGAGGAATACGATTGGTAGTCAGAGGAACAAGATTAGTAGTCAGAGGAATAAGATTGATAGTCAGAGGAACAAGATTAGTAGTCAGAGGAATAAGATTGGAAGTCAGAAGAATCAGATTGATAGTCTCCAGAGGATGCAGCGTTTAGAGGATTGGTCGACCCATAGTGATCCCATATGTCTGTTTGTTTTGTTGTTTGTTTTACAGCCATATTGGATCACTATGGAGCATTTATGATAAAGTATTATTCATAGAAGTTTCTCATCCCATTATGTATTGTCTGGGGTGTCATTTGGTTTTGTCACAGTAAGATGCAGAGCTCCTTTGTAAAAGGTTCAAATAATGGTGAATAACTCCGGGCAAATAATGATGTACACAGGTTTTAAAGGCCCAGCTTTATCAACCCCCACCAAATTTGGATGATGCTGGTCAATTGCGCCGCCCTACCAGGGACACCTGAACTAACACACAAGCAGGATTCGAAACGTGGTCTCGCAATGCAGCTAACTGCAAGACAATGTCTTCAACACTCTACACACTCTACAGTGGACGATATTACATTATTATTACACTGTATACACACTACAGTGGACGATATTACATTATTATTATACTGTATACACACTACAGTGGACGATATTACATTATTATTATACTGTATACACACTACAGTGGACGATATTACATTATTATTATACTGTATACACACTACAGTGGACGATATTACATTATTATTATACTGTATACACACTACAGTGGACGATATTACATTATTATTACACTGTATGCACACTACTGTGGACGATATTACATTATTATTATACTGTATACACACTACAGTGGACGGTATTACATTATTATTACACTGTATGCACACTACTGTGGACCATATTACCTTGTTATTACACTGTATACACACTATAGTGGATGATATTGCATTGTGGACAGAATGTTCTATTACACACACATATTTATGTCATATATTTCGAAAAAAGTTTTAATTCCAATAAAGAGGCACAATTTGTAGACAAAATAAAGAAAAAACTGCTGACAAAACAGTAGAGAAACAGAAGAAAGACCTCTTCTAGTAGAGGTAATTAATCAACCATTAGTTGTGATTTGAACAGTGCCTGGGTTTCTGAGAATTAGCCGGGTCACTGGTTTCTTTTGTGGTTTAAAGCTGAGTGGACTGAAATGTCTACGGCTAATGACAACGACCCGCCTGTTCGGTTTGCCGTTTATTCTGGAAGCACATCGACAGCCTCGCAACATTTGGTCGCAGAGAAATCTCTACTCTCCACTCCAACATAATGGACTATAAATCAGTATATAACCCACAGAGAGAGAGAGACAGAGCGAGAGAGAGAGAGAGAGACAGAGAGAGAGACAGAGAGAGAGAAACAGAACAGATTGGAGCGTACAAAGCAGTAGAAGAGGCGTTTCCAGGTTAAGTAATCGGAATCTGTCCTCTTATATATTATAAAGTGTTTCTTTATGGAAAATCAGTTGCATTGAGCTGGAAGAACAGAAATAAGATACAGTGGAGGAAAGATATGGAATGGGAGGGGGGGTGTTAACTGTTTGTTCCGTCACGCTAGAACTCTCTTAGCTCGGATGTTGTAGAAGCAAAGAAAGTTGTGGAAGTTCAGAAACAATCATTAAATTTCCTGTGACTTAGGCCATATATTATATCTACAAAGTTCCACCTAGTCTCACAGCAGGCTAGAGTCATCTGATGTATACACATTACTGTCTATTTACTGCAGACTGAGATGGTAATTCATGGCTATTGCAATGCCAAAGTTGTAGGTTCGAGGCCCAGTGAGGACCAGAACAAGAACACAAAAGTGAGTTGCTCCTCCTGCCCAAGGTAAAAGGCATTTTGTTCGGGTCATTGTGGCCCGGAGTTCAAATCCCAGCTGAAGCGCTCTGACTCTCTCCGGGACCCCCCAGATGGCTAAACACAGACACAATCAGACGTTACATGGTATTGATTACATGGGCTTTCAGGGCAGGTTGGAAAACATCCATCTGGGGTGGCTGGGCAGTTGCCAGAGGGGCTTGAAAAAAGCAAGGTAGAGAAAGTTAATAAACAACAATGACAACAGTTCAAACAAAACTGTGGCCATGTCTCTAGCCAATGCTCCTGGCCAGCCCACTTTTGAAGAACATAACATAACTAAACCCGCACCCCTATATAGCACTCACACACACACACTAAAACCTACAGATTAAATTATTAATATTCTAATAAGTGGATTATTTATGTTGCTCTGTCTCCCGTGGCGATGGCCGACTGGGAACCTGGTGCTCTCAGCTACCCGGCAGCAGCGGACGGATACCTGGATTATTTATGGTGTTTGGTTTTCCACGGCAGAAACACCAGCATAAGTTACAGTTCGGAGCTCAGACCTCCACCCAGCCGCGCTGTGAAAAAGCCAAAAGCTTAATCAGTGCTGCTCTGTGAGTTGGCTCGGACGCCAAGAAATCCGAGCCTGGATTCCAACACCTCCCGGAGTAGACCCCGGGTGTCAAAAGAAGAAATATCTGGTTGGTTCCAGTAACTGAAGGGTGGGGTTGGAACCAGAACGTACCTGTGTCTGTGGCATGGACACTGTGATTGGCTACAGACCATCCAGTCACTGGTGAAATTGTTTTTGTAACACTGGTAGAACATCACGCTCTGACGTCGCTTCAACAACTGCAAGTCCCAGACTGAAATTGTGTAGGGAACAGAACACTACCGTTTTAATTGTGTAGGGAACGGAAAAATACCGTTTTAATTATGTAGGGAACGGAAGACTACCGTTTTAATTGTGTAGGGAACGGAAGACTACCGTTTTAATTGTGTAGGGAACGGAAGACTACCGTTTTAATTGTGTAGGGAATGGAAGACTATCGTTTTAATTGTGTAGGGAACGGAAGACTACCGTTTTAATTGACGGTCAAGGACATCCAAACTCGTGACTGGTCTCCGATAGGAATTAAACATCCCTTTGTTAGCCAGTGTGGATGGTGAATTAATGTACAAATGAAAGGCAACTGGATGCCACAGGATTGAGAGGTTGTTCAACAAAATGCCACGGAGACGTGGACGAAGACATCCAGGTGGTGTATAATAACGGAAAAAATGTCTGATTGTGTCAGACAGCTGCCTGCAAGTCCCGCCCATCTAATCAATAGCATGTAACGGAGGGTGTTCTGGCTAATAGCTGATCAATACAGCTGACCTGTCAGAGGTTGCTAATGCCAATGTGTGTGTGTGTGTGTTTATTGTACTTGTTTTACTATACTTGCGAGGACCAGAAGTCGTTAAGAGCAGAGACACACGCAGTTTTACTAACCTGGTAGAAAATCCCCCCCAATGAGAGCACAGCATGCAGTAATCTTGTTGCAGCCCTGAAGTAGCAAACCCTTCTTCATATTGTTCATCATCATCATCATCATCATCACAGCTGTCATTATAAACATCATCTTCACCATCATCATTATCATCACAGCCGTCATCATAATCATCATCATCAAAGCTGTCTTCATAATCATCATCATCACAGCCGTCATTATAAACATAATCTTCACCATCATCATTATCATCACCACAGGACAGCAGCAACATCTCTACAGTCTAGTGAGGACAACAGCAACATCTCTACAGTCTAGTGAGGACAACAGCAACATCTCTACTGTCTAGTGAGGACAACAGCAACATCTCTACAGTCTAGTGAGGACAACAGCAACATCTCTACTGTCTGGTGAGGACAACAGCAACATCTCTACAGTCTAGTGAGGACAGCAGCAACACCTCTGCTGTCTAGTGAGGACAGCAGCAACATCTCTACTGTCTAGTGAGGACAACAGCAACATCTCTACAGTCTAGTGAGGACAACAGCAACATCTCTACAGTCTAGTGAGGACAGCAGCAACATCTCTGCTGTCTAGTGAGGACAGCAGCAACATCTCTACTGTCTAGTGAGGACAACAGCAACATCTCTACTGTCTAGTGAGGACAACAGCAACATCTCTACTGTCTAGGGAGGACAGCAGCAACATCTCTACTGTCTAGTGAGGACAACAGCAACATCTCTACTGTCTAGTGAGGACAGCAGCAACATCTCTACTGTCTAGTGAGGACAACAGCAACATCTCTACTGTCTAGTGAGGACAGCAGCAACATCTCTACTGTCTAGTGAGGACAACAGCAACATCTCTACTGTCTAGTGAGGACAGCAGCAACATCTCTACTGTCTAGTGAGGACAACAGCAACATCTCTACTGTCTAGTGAGGACAACAGCAACATCTCTACTGTCTAGTGAGGACAACTGCAACATCTCTATTGTCTAGTGAGGACAACGGCAACATCTCTACTGTCTAGTGAGGACAACAGCAACATCTCTACTGTCTAGTGAGGACAGCAACAACATCTCTACTGTCTAGTGAGGACAACAGCAACATCTCTACTGTCTAGTGAGGACAGCAGCAACATCTCTACTGTCTAGTGAGGACAGCAGCAACATCTCTACTGTCTAGTGAGGACAACAGCAACATCTCTACTGTCTAGTGAGGACAACAGTGGAAAAAGATCACTGTCCATGGTTCTGAATCTGCACTTCCAGTCAGCAGACTTGGTGATAGGAGCCCATCTACTGGTTCTGTTGAGGGAGGGAGCACGACCTCTGGGTCAGGAGATTGTTTCTGTTGCATCAGCTCCCATGTTCACAGTCTCAGCTGGGGTTCCCTGCCATCCAATCACAAGGGCAGACCCTAGCCATCCAATCACAGGGGCAGACCCCGGCCATCCAATCACAGGGGCAGACCCCGGCCACCCCATCACAGGGGCAGAGCCCGGCCATCCAATCACAGGGGCAGACCCCGGCCATCCAATCACAGGGGCAGACCTAGCCGGGCTTCCTGGGTGTCCAGACAGACACTGTAACCCACCAAGCCACTGAGTCGTCTGAACATTGGGAGAATGTCCTGGCTGTGTCAAATGCTATCAGGCAGAAAATCTCACAGGCTTCCCCCACAGGGAAGCGTCAGGCAGTTTAATTGGTTGATTTGATTACGGCAGTGAGTGACTGACGGCTTTGAGTCCAGGCAGCGAGGACGAGAGAGGGAGAAAAAGGCTGAGAGAGAGAGGACGAGAGAGAACAGCTTGATGGATCAAGAATGGCCGAGGGAGGGAAAGGAAGACATATCTGAGCTGATAGTGTACTAGAATAGATGGATAGATGAGACATCTGGTTTTGATGAATGGAAAGACACACAGACACTCTCTTTCTCACCCACACACACACACACACCACACACACACACACTAGAGTGCCATCTTTATCTCTCTTTCCTGTAATTGACGTCTGAGACAATTATCCATCTGTTGCCGCAGGCACCACACTTCCCGGAAGGAAACACACACACACACACTCACACAGACACACAGGCAGACACACACAGACACACAGACACACAGACACACAGACACACAGACAGACATACAGACACACACACACAGACAGACGGACACACACACACACACAGATACACAAACACACACACACACACACACACAGACAGCCACACACACACAGATACACAGACAGACGGACACACACACACACACACAGACAGATACACACAGACAGACAGACAGACACACACACACACAGATACACACACAGACAGACACAGAGACCGAAGAAACTACAACAAAACAAAGAGAGTTAAACCTTCTGGCTCTGAGGTAAACAATTGCATTCTATTTGATTTAATTTATTGTTCCAATACACTGTGTCTGTGTCTGTCTGTGTGTCTGTCTGTGTGTGTGTCTGTCTGTGTGTGTGTGTGTGTGTGTGTGTCTGTCTGTGTGTGTGTGTGTGTCTGTGTGTGTGCGAGACGGAGAGACCAAGTCCTGAGACTTCTTCAGATCTCCAAAACACTGTGATCCTTATTCCCTTTCTTTCTGTCCCCAACTTCGTTCCCTCTGTCTGCGCCTCCCTTCTCCTCCTGCCCACTTCATCCTCATCTCTCTCTGTCTGCGCCTCCCTTCTCCTCCTTCCCACTTCATCCTCATCTCCCTTTGTCTGCACCTCGCTTCTCCTCCTGCCCACTTCATCCTCATCTCTCTCTGTCTGCACCTCCCTTCTCCTCCTGCCCACTTCATCCTCATCTCTCTCTGTCTGCACCTCCCTTCTCCTCCTGCCCACTTCATCCTCATCTCTCTCTGTCTGTATCTCCCTTCTCCTCCTGCCCACTTCATCCTCATCTCCCTTTGTCTGCACCTCCCTTCTCCTCCTGCCCACTTCATCCTCATCTCTCTCTGTCTGCACCTCCCTTCTCCTCCTGCCCACTTCATCCTCATCTCTCTCTGTCTGCACCTCCCTTCTCCTCCTGCCCACTTCATCCTCATCTCCCCCTGTGTACCTTGCTCCTTCTCCCTGGCTTCGGCCCAACTATCCCCCCCTCCTCCCTCCACTCCCAGAAGTGTGTACTTGTTAAGTTCCCTTGATTTGAAATGACGTGAATGGAGGAAATCTGACAGAACCGCCCACTAGCCCATTCCTTCACCAATCCAGTGCTTTTGCAGTAGATTTGTGGGAAGAGGTGAACAAAAGCACACTTTAGAGGGAAGGAAATGTTACTGTGACACTCAAAAACAAGCTAAGAGAGATTATGTACAAAATCACAAATAATATTTTGTCTGAAGAAAAGACAAAATCATCCCAACCCCCCAAACCCTGATCATGTTAACAGGTATAAATGATATAAATGATATTCAACTCGTTAAATGTAAAAACCTACAGACAATATATTAATATACAGATAATATATTAATTTATTTGGAGAGATGCATTCTAAAGATAGGCTTACCAACGGCAGATAATACACACGGTAATGCTTTGTAACATTTAAAGTGATTATTATGTGACTTTCTAAAGTTATCAGATTGACCAGGCATGTCAGTGAGCCTGCATTAACAATCTGAGCAACAAGGAATGATGAGAAAACAGCTGTGTTTGCCGTGAGTAAAACAGCTTTAGAAGACATCGTTCTGTGTTTATGTGCTCTGACCGGGAGAACTGATAGACCAAATAAACTGTCACTCACTGTCTCACTTTCTCTCTGTTAGTGGGTGTGTGTGTGTGTGCGCGCGCACATTTGTTCAGGCCAGGAGAACTGATAGAGAACATTAACACATCGTTATAATTACATTAGTTCAACAGACACACACATACACACACAACATTAGCTTACATCTAGGATTCAGTTCATTAAGCTGAATCTGATGGTTCTGAATGTCAATGAACATCTGCTTCCAACACATTGTTTTAACTTTTAAAATTGTAATTAATATCTTTGTTAAAATGCAGCTTTTCTGAGTTGGAATGCTGTGGGTGTAAACCAGCAATTGAAAATATGAATTTGAATATAACACCGATTGGCCAGCACATCCTTCTATAGACCTCCGATTGGCCAGTTCCTCCGCAGGAGAATGATGTCATACTCTGTGGGATTCTTAAACTGTATCTTTGAGACAGGGCTTGTAAAAAAAAACATTTTCCCTCCAATTTATGTTTATGTATGAAATATGACTTAAGGATGAAACAACTCTTTTTTTAAGAGAGCTTTTCACTAGACAGTTTATTTAGGGAGTACACAAACATATTATATATGTTTCTATTGGTGAGAGAATTTGGAGACATTACTGCCAAATTAACAAGTTCTACATTAATAAAGCACTGCACTTCGCCAATCATACTATACTTTGATAATAAGGTGATAAATATCAGATGATTTATAACAGCATTTTTGCCATGAAACACACAAAAGTTACTTGACCATACAGATGCAAATGCTCCCCATTTCTGAGTGGTCCTAAGTGCTGTACCAATGTCTCAAGTATTCTGTCGTTTAGTTTTTAGACACATTCAACCCACGTTAGACTCATCAACTATGAACTGTGATAACGCTCGATATAGCACAAATCTATGTTGGCCTTTATCCTGCCATTTGCGTTTTCCACAATCTTATCTCTTTCTGACTCACTTCTCCACTCCTTTCTTTGTCAGTCACTGGCTCAGCTGGCACACCCCTTCCTGTTAAGCCTCATCCTTCTATCTGATCCCCTCTTCTCTACAGCCCCTCGCTCCCATTCACCCACCTTCTCTCTGTGCCCTTTGCACATTCCCTCTCTTTCTCCAATTTGTTAGACACACACACTCCTATTTACCCATAATCCTCTATGCTGCTGTGTCCAACCCTAC
Organism: Esox lucius; assembly: GCF_011004845.1. Taxonomy (NCBI): domain Eukaryota; kingdom Metazoa; phylum Chordata; class Actinopteri; order Esociformes; family Esocidae; genus Esox; species Esox lucius. Next base: position 20,087,425 of record NC_047593.1, read on the forward strand.
ACTCTCTTTACCACTCTTCCCTTCGTTTTCCTCCTCTCTCCTAACTTCTCTCTCCGACTACTCCCTTCTCCCCCCCCCCCCCCTCCATCTCTCTCTCCTCCCTTCTCCTATCACTTGCTCTGCTGGTCTATGTAGCCTAAGGGACAGGTCATAGACATATACAGCTTTTCCTGTCTCTTATACATAAGTCTCCAGTGGGGTGAGATCAAGCTATAAATTAACAGTAATAATGAACAAGCAGAGCGAGACTGACCTTGTCCCAAAAACCACCCTATTCCCTTTGTAGCACACTACTTTATACAAGGGCTCTGGTCAGCAGTGGGGCACCCTCAGAGCCTCTTCTGAATCAGAAGAAGTGCACTGCCAAGGGAATAGGGTGCTGGATGTGGCACGGTAGATATTTTGGTAAATGTGAGAATTGCCCTCCTGACACACACGCACGCACACACACACGCACGCACACACGCACACACACACACAACTTGCTCTCAGTCAGTGTCTCAAATGATGTGGAAGATGTGCTGTCTTCTTCATTTCATCCTCTCCACACCCCCATCCCTTTCTTCCTCTATCTTTTTTGAGATTCCACCTGCACTGATTCGCCTCGTATATCAGAGAGGATAACGGGAACGCATCAAATCGGTCTGGTCGTCGCATGCTGCCATAACGTGTGAAATATTCCCTTGGCAATACCTTCGGCTGAGCTCCATTTCTGCCTCAGAACAGTCTGCATGATTTAGTAACGACTGTAATTACAACTGTTGAAAGTATTCAGGATGCTTACTTACACATCATCTCTCCCTGTTGTTTTCTGTGTGTCTGTTCTGTGTTCATAAATAGTGTTCTGTCACACATGATCATTTACGTTATCTAATAGGAAACTGGGACAGTTATATTAAAACCGACACAGCTCCTTTGCAATCTCAACCAACTATAGATCCTACATTTCATGATGGGAAACTGTATTTCGTTGTCATAGTACTTGTACTCTGTGCAATGACAAAGTTTAATTTAATCTAACCTAAACTCTGTCAACATCAGCAAAGGAGTCCCAAAGCTTCAACTAGTGGTATTTCTGGAGATTGATAAGGTGCACAAAAGGTGATCTGGATTCATCAAGGTTTACTGTCCAGCAACCAGAAATGTTTTCTAGGAAAGAAGTTCTGGAACACCTTAAAACCAGTGGGGGGAAAAATTTGCTCCTCTCAGCTTGCCACACAGTGAAGAACAGCATCTCCTCGACAGAATTGGAACGTGAAGTTTAAACAATCATTTAGTCATGGCCTGCCGTGCATTTCCCTTAGCCCCGCCTACTCCTGCTACGAGGCCCCACCAGAATGCACCCTCAGTGCCCCCCCCCCCCCCCCCCCCCCACTTCAGCACCACGGAAGGTGATAAAGCACCCGTCCACTTCAGACCAGGCTGTTTGATTTGCCTGCAGCCTTCGGCTCAACCGTCTCATCCTAATTCATAAACTGAGCTGCTTAATGTATGTCATCCTGGCTTCAAAACATTTTCTCTGCCTCAACAATCGGATAAATCTGACGGCCTGCTAGACCATTGGCTGTGTCTATAGGAGTATGTTAATCTTGTGGAACTTGCTGCTAGCACCTCATTTATATTCCTGCTGACAACACCATCCCCTATATACAAATGGCCCTTCGGTCCTTCACTGTATACTGTGCTGTCCAATCCACAGCATAGATGTATTCACCTTTCACCCTCCCCTAGTCCTCCAAAAACGAAATCATTACATAAATCGGAGCCCATCGGAGCCCTGTATGGGACCGGGGTATGTCCACACCTATATGGATTCTGGTATATGCCTGTCCTGCTCACTCTCATTCAACACTCGCATGGTTTCTAGCTCCACAACAGGTCATTCTTCACCCACGCTGCCAAGAATACACAGGGAAAAGTGCCAAACCTTGGCCCATGGTAACATAGCTTATAGGCTTTCCGCCAAAAGGTTCCTCACAAAAAGAGATGGAATTCTACCATCCCCTCTGTCGGTTTGTCCCTCATCAGTATGACTTTTACACTCTGGTCAACGGGCTTTTTGTCCCATATGCAACTCCACCCTCAGCTCACATCTCAATGTCTGCTATTTCAGTAGTAACTTGTGCTCTGGATATTGATCTGACTCCGGAAAAAAATACGAAACACTCATAAACGTGACACTTTGATCACACCTCACTCCTTAATATAAAAAAGAAGACCCAATCAGATCATTGCACCTGCTAACCTCTAAAACTGTATGTATGGGTCAGTCACTATATCGCAAATTAATAACTATTAACTATCAGTGTGTAAAGGGTTTATATGTATTTATATATTTCTTTACATTATTTGTGGTTCTGTGAGTCCTCAGTAATTAGAATGCGTCGGCCAGGTTTCAATGAAAATTAGTATTGGTTCTTAATTGATATATCAGGTTTAAAAAAAAGTGAGAGTACAAAAAACCACACACTTGCGAGCTTCCTTTATGATGAGATTTTATCCGTTTTATCACAGCAGCAGTGCTGCCTATGTGGCCTCGAGCAGCGTTGCTTGTTAATGTTAGTAGCCTCCAGAACCGAGCAGATGTCGCGCTCAGCTGACCCAACGCTAACATGTAGCAATGGTGGAGGAACATGATGGCCCGATCAACGAACTGATTAACATTCCTTCAGACTATTGGGGCAGGAAGACTACAACTGAAGTTGTTGATTTGAGAATGACATCATCCCCCTCATCATCCCACGCTACTCCATCCACCCATATCACTCCAGATTGTCCCTCTCACCCATCCTCACTCTTCCTCCCTTTCTGCCTCCTTTCCCCGCTCCCTCGCTCTTCTGTTATAAAATACAGTGAACGACACCAGTTGAACGACACAAAGCTATAACTATGAACAGTTTACCAGAAAGAGGCTATACAAAAGGGTGGTTAAAGGGTGGTCAAGGTAGAAGATGGCCTCCTGTGAGAGAGGGTAAAACAGAAAGACACAAATAGGGAGAGTGAGAGGAGATCGTGTGTGAGAGGCAGACAAAGAGATGCAAAGACGAATAAATAAATGCTAGCGAGGAGCAGAGGGAGAGAAGAGTAGAGGGAGTGAGACAGACATGGACAGAAGAGAAATCGAAAGAGAGGAGGACGGTAACAGCATTAGAATCTACCCTTAAGACATGATGTTATTGCATTTGCTATGGAGACAAAAAAAACAAGGTAACACAATATAAATTAACAGAGACTACTGTATAAGAAACCAAAGTGTTTAGGGAGAGCATATATACAGCACATAAAGTAAATGGGATAGAATAGTTTCAATGGTTTACAGAACGTTTTCAGCACTTTGACCAAATTCCTCTTCCATTTATGCTAGTCAACTATAAGGACTTAGGAATATTATGCAGTGTGGAAAACGTGACTGAGATCATTATTCCTCTTATTCCATGGACATAATTAAACTTACTTGCAACTAGAAATGTGAAAGTCCGTTAACCATAACATTTTCACTACAATTACTGAAATAGCTAGCAAGTCTGCAAGTTAGCAACAGCGGTTGCCTCGGTAACCAAACAGAAAAATGGTCACGTGGCGTCAACTGAAGTGCCTAAACAACTTTCCCACGTTGTTCATTCAAGATGTGCATGCAATAATTATCTCTCATTACAGACTAGCACTTTTGGATTCACAATCGGAGGATACACACTTATCTCTCAGCCTAACAGACCACTACTACATCTGCTTCCTCAATCCCCTTAATGCATGTCGATTAAAAAGGTAACTCCGGCTGGAGTGCCGACAGATGCCTCGCTCACGGACGAGCTGAACAAATGCTACGCTCGCTTCAAGGGAGACGACACCAAGACAACCAGGTGCTCAAGTGAACACTCACAATGCCGTGGATCCAGATGGTATCCCCGGTCACGTCTTCAGTGTGTGCCAACCAGCTGGCGGGGGTCTCGACGGACATCTTCGATCTGTTCCCGCACCAGGCCGTAATTCCCACTTGTTCATTAAATCAGACCAACAGCACCCCAGTATCGAAAGATAACCAAGGTGACATGCCATAATGAGTATCGCACCGTCACAAACACCCCCGTCATCTGTAAGTGTTTAGCGAGGCTCGTCGTGTCCCACGTCCCCGGCACTGTGACATTATCTCCGGATCGACTGCGTCGAACGCCAGATCATGGTAGTATAAATGACCTGGACTAAATGATTAGCTGGGGAATTCAATATAATTAGGTTCGAGGCAGATCGTCTTTTATAGGATTATGTATCTCCTCAGTTACAGGGGCTCAGGTATATTGTATCACTCAACGGGTTTGCGAAGGACAAAACAGAGCATTCTGTGCCCTGTACCACTGTCAAGACAGCGAATACCAAAGAACAGCCAGGAATAAATAATCCTAAAAACGGAGATATCCAAGGTTACAACACGGTCTTATATTCATAATTAGGACAGCCCAGAGAATTATCAAGAAGACACTAGACCTCGGATGTCCTTGAAAGTTGCTTCAAACGATTGACAGCACACGTTGAAAAACTGCTGAAGATCTGAGGCATACGTGCAGGAAAGCTTGATTAACCTTCACAGAAATACAATCTGTAGAAACCAAAAGGTTCTACATTTTCTAGCTAATTCATGTTGATTAAATAGAAAACTATTTTTTGAATTAGTGCCAAATGCAAACCAAAAAAATACACATTCAACAGGACACAAAACGAACCTGAAATGACCCTAACTTGGATGGACAAGAAAATTGAATGAGTTCCCTTTGAGTTGGCATGAACGGTTACTCTGTCAGGTCAAACATTTCCCCCATAATGACACATTTCACTTTCCAGTTCAGCACTTCTGACCAGGGCCCTTCTTGTATAAAGTAGTGTGCTACAAAGGGAATAGGGTGGTTTTTGGGACACGGCCAGTCTCGCTCTGCTTGTTCATTATTACTGTTAATTTATAGCTTTGTCTCACCCCACTGGAGACTTATGTATAAGAGACAGGAAAAGCTGTATATGTCTATGACCTGTCCCTTAGGCTACATAGACCAGCAGAGCAAGTGATAGGAGAAGGGAGGAGAGAGAGATGGTGGGGGGGGGGGGGGGGGGGTTGTCCCGGAGGCTTAATAGGCTTGGACACACCAGTGGAGCGAGTGATAGACAAACGCGCATGTGTGTGTGTGTGTGTGTGTGTGTGTGTGTGTGCGCATGTGTGTGTGTGTGTGTGTCTATAACAAACATGAGAGACTGGAAGTAGTATGACATGTTGCATTTGCTATATTGGTTGTTTTAGAAGTTCTGCTGTCCTGTCTCGTTCTGGCTGGGTCCACCCCTGGAACGTTGGGGCAGAGAGGAGTTCTGGCTGGGTTCGGTCCACCCCTGGGTCATCAGGACAGAGGAGTTCTGGCTGGGTTCACCCCTGGAACAATGGGACAGAGGAGTTCTGGCTGGGTTCGGTCCACCCCTGGGTCATCAGGACAGAGGAGTTCTGGCTGGGTTCGGTCCACCCCTGGGTCATCAGGACAGAGGAGTTCTGGCTGGGTCAGGTCCACCCCTGGGACATAAGGACAGAGGAGTTCTGTCTGGGTCCACCACATTTAAAACATTGGCTTTGTTGAATTAGATTTTCCAAATAGCACGATAAATAATGCTTTTGAGCAACTCCAGTTAAACGATTTGTATACACGGATAAAAACAAATCCATAAAAGCTATTTTTAAAGTCTAATAATAACTATCAATACTAACCATGTTGCTTTCAGAAATATTCCACCGATGGGAGACCCAAGATAAAGTCTTCGTCCGACCGACTTGTGATCCTGAATGGCGCGTGGGCGTGAAAGGACCTTGATGAAGTGCCTGGATTTCACCAGACGTCACGCAGGCTGGGCGTTCTAAGTGAGGACCCTGGTGATGAATGGCTCATTCTTTGCCACCCGCCAGAGGCCCCTGAGGTCCCTGATGTGGTATGTCCCCCACAGGCTGGGCTGCCGCTGGCCAGGACACCGTGGGAGGGGACCCGGCGTGGCGTGGCCGACCTCTTCATGCGCCTCGGGCAGCAGAGTCACCGTTGCGCCATCTTGACAACGCAAGTGGCACTGATGGAGCAGCGAAGTGAAAACAGAGGAAGTGACACACACACACACACACATGCATGCACACGCACTCACACACACACGTGCACACACACGCGCACTCGCACACACACACAAACACGTCCTGCCATATTCAGCACTACAGTTGCTGGCAAAACAATTCACAGACTTTTTTTAAATAGTGATTTTTGTGATGTTTCCCATCAGACTGTAAGAATAATTTCTGCCAATTCAACAGACCAACTTATTGTCATGATTCTGCATGGGTAGCAGCTGCAGGACCCAGCCATAGAGGTTACTCAAGAAAGACTCAAAAGCAACACAACTATAGACATACAAACGCACACAATTACCAACCAGAAGCACTGGGGGACTGGGGAGGAACTGAAATAGGGACACAATGAGGGGGCAAACTAGACACAGGTTTAAACAATAACACAAAAGGACAAGCTACATTCAATATCAAAGGACAAAAAACAAACAGAACAGGCTACGTTCAAAAGAAAAAGCAAACTCTTAACTGAACAAAACAGTACCTCATACTTACTCAGTAGAATGTAATGATCAGCATGCCTCAACGTTCTCTGAGAAGTATATAAACAAGGCAAAGCCACTCACATTGTCCCCCAAAGCACCCAAAGAACTGACAATGTCTCTTCCATCCAATGAGATTGAAGGAACAGGATTGCACCCAGGTCTGAACCGTGGCTGATTTAAATTTAAAATCCATTTCTCAGACCGAAAGGACCTCAACGCTTGCAGGCACATTTAAAATCAGAGACAGTTTAGAACTTGGCCAAGTTGTCAAGGTTACTGGTGTCCTCAATGTTAAGGAGAGGAAGCACATAAGTAGCTTTCCAGAATGTGGGAATATCTCCTGAGACCACTGATAGATTAAAATATGGGTTATGGAGTCTGTGATAAGCGAAGCTGCACTCTTAAAGCAGACCTGGGTCCATCTCGTCAGGCCCTATGGACTTCTTTGTGTCTTTAGCTGGCAAGGCATCAAGGACTTGTTTAATTGTGAATATCTGAAAAGAAAAACCTTGACTATTATTTTCTAGGTAATATTGCAAAACAAACCCTGTCGTCCTATTCGCTGGCGTAGATGTTCTCTCAGTAAGATTTGACCTTGGCTGTGAAGTGCTGTTTAAATGCATTGATTTGTTTGACACGGCTTTGTGGGATGGACATATATTGTCGTATCCAAACGTGAGAATGGACCACCACCTTTTTGCGCTTGCAACTCCAGAACATCTCATCTAAAAACTGGTTTTCACCCAGACTCTGTTGTCTGATGGACAACCAGCTTCCATACACCTTTCCTTCTACCCCAAACCAGTCCATCTCTCCCTGACCTAATGTCATCCTTCCCTATTCGTCTGTCTTGTCTTTACCACTCCTTCCTAAAATCAAGAGACTACGACTGTCTTCTTCAGTGGGGTGACACCAATCGGGTTATCCAGTCAACTCCACTGAGACCAGCAAAGCGTTGTTGAGCCAGTCTTGTGTGGGTGGCCTCACCCTGGGGGCAAGGAACAGAGACTGGCAGAAACATGGCGTCCTGTGAGCTTTGCGGGAGAGAGAAACATGGAGGGAGAGAGAGGGAGGCAGAACCAGTGAGAGGAACACAAAGAGAAAGAGAGACAGAAAAAGAGATTGAAGGAAAGAAGGACGGTAACAGCATTAGATTCTACCCTTAAGATATGATGTTATTGCATTTGCTGTGGAGACAAAAAAACAAGGTAACATGATATAAACGAACTGAGAGAGACGGCTGTAAGAAAACCAAAGTGTGGGTGGAGGGAAAGATACACTATCAATTTAGCTTTGATGGCTTGTGGACGTTTCCAGGACTATATGCCAGTCAGGTTTTCATTTAAGCGGTATTAAATAATGAATTATTAAAGGAAAGAATACATTCTACAATCTCAGACATAACTAGGTGGGGGCTGTGCAGCCTGCAACAGAGAACCCAAACTGGGGAGGTGGGAAAGGGGGGCGGATAGGTGAAAAGGGGGGACTCTGGGGGCTTAAAAGGGGCCTCTGGGGGGGGATACAATATCCAATAAGAAAAAAATTGAAACAAAGAAACAATGGCTTCACTTTAGTCAGCACAAAATGAATGAACTGATGAGCTAATTTGAGACGTGTGTGTTTGTGTGATTAGCTTGACCTCTATATACTGATTAACTCCATCTGTTTGTACTGGTCCCCCTGGGGGATGTGTCTACCATCAAACTATGTGTGTGTGTGTGTATGTGTGTGATTGGGCATGTGAATGTGTGTCTGTGTGTGTGTGTGTATATGTGTTTGATTGGGCAAGTGAATGTGTGTAAGTGTGTGTATGTGTGTGTGCAATTGGGCATGTACGGGTGCTGGTCATAAAATTAGAATATTATCAAAAAGTTGATTTATTTCAGTAATTCCATTCAAAAAGTGAAACTTGTATAATGTATACATTCATTCCACACAGACTGATATATTTCAAGTGTTTCTTCTCTTAATCTTGATTATTATAACTGACAACTAATGATCAACTTTTTGATGATATTCAAATTTTATGACCAGCACCTGTATATGTGTATGTGTGGGAATGTGTTTGTGTGTGATTGGGCATGTATATGTGTGTGTGTGTGTGTGTGTGTGTGTGTGTGGGTGTGTGTGTGAAAACCTTCCTTTTCAACTTTTGGACATGTATACAGTATCTCACAAAAGTGAGTACACCCCTCACCAAATTTAACACACCTGCTCCCCATTCACACTTGAGACCTTGTAACACTAACGAGTCACATGACACCGGGGAGGAAAAATGGCTAATTGGGCCCAATTTGGACATTTTCACTTAGGGGTGTACTCACTTTAGTGAGCAAAAAAGCAAATTTACACTGTTATACAAGCTGTACACTCACTACTTTACATTGTAGCTAAGTGTCATTTCTACAGTGTTGTCACATGAAAAGATATAATCTAATATTTGCAAAAATGTGATGGGTGTACTCACTTTTGTGAGATACTTTATATGTGTGATTGGGCATGTATTTGTGAAAACCTTCCTTTTCAACTTTTTGAAAGGAAAGAAAAAGGTGCAGTGGTCTTTTTTTCGGATATGTATATATGTGTGTGTGTTTGTGTGTGTATATATATATATATATATATACTCACCTAAAGGATTATTAGGAACACCTGTTGCATTTCTCATTAATGCAATTATCTAATCAACCAATCACATGGCAGTTGCTTCAATGCATTTAGGGGTGTGGTCCTGATCAAGACAATCTCCTGAACTCCAAACTGAATATCAGAATGGGAAAGAAAGGTGATTTAAGCAATTTTGAGCGTGGCATGGTTGTTGGTGCCAGACGGGCCGGTCTGAATATTTCACAATCTGCTCAGTTACTGGGATTTCACGCACAACCATTTCTAGGGTTTACAAAGAATGGTGTGAAAATGGAAAAACATCCAGTATGCGGCAGTCCTGTGGGCGAAAATGCCTTGTTGATGCTAGAGGTCAGAGAAGAATGGGCCGACTGATTCAAACTGATAGAAGAGCAACTTTGACTGAAATAACCACTCGTTACAACCGAGGTATGCAGCAAAGCATTTGTGAAGCCACAACACGCACAACCTTGATGCGAATGGGCTACAACAGCAGAAGACCACACCGGGTACCACTCATCCCCACTACAAATAGGAAAAAGAGGCTACAATTTGCACGAGCTCACCAAAATTGGACAGTTGAAGACTGGAAGAATGTTGCCTGGTCTGATGAGTCTCGATTTCTGTTGAGACATTCAGATGGTAGAGTCAGAATTTGGCGTAAACAGAATGAGAACATGGATCCATCATGCCTTGTTACCACTGTGCAGGCTGGTGGTGGTGGTGTAATGGTGTGGGGGATATTTTCTTGCATACATTCATTCCACACAGACTGATATATTTCAAGTGTTTTTTTCTTTTAATTTTGATTATTATAACTGACAACTAATGAAAACCACAAATTCAGTATCACACAAAATTTGAATATTACTTAAGACCAACACAAAAGTATGAGCATGTACAGCACTCAATACTTAGTTGGGGCTCCTTTTGCCTGAATTACTGCAGCAATGCGGCGTGGCATGGAGTCGATCAGTCTGTGGCACTGCTCAGGTGTTATGAAAGCCCAGGTTGCTCTGATAGTGGCCTTCAGCTCTTCTGCATTGTTGGGTCTGGCGAATCGCATCTTCCTCTTCACAATACCCCATATATTTTCTATAGGGTTAAGGTCAGGCGAGTTTGCTGGCCAATTAAGAACAGGGATAACATGGTCCTTAAACCAGGTACTGCATCTCCATAAAGTTGGTCAGCAGCAGGAAGCGTGAAGTGCTCAAACACTTCCTGGTAGACGGCTGCGTTGACCTTGGACCTCTGAAAACACAGTGGACCAACACCAGCAGATGACATGGCAACCCCAAACCATCACTGACTGTGGAAACTTTACACTGGACTTCAAGCAACGTGGATTGTGTGCCTCTCCTCTCTTCCTCCAGACTCTGGGACCTTGATTTCCAAAGGAAATGCAAAATGTACTTTCATCAGACAACATACCTCAGCAGCAGTCAAGTCCTTTTTGTCTTTAGCCCAGGCGAGACGCTTCTGACGCTGTGTCTTGTTCAAGGAATATGACAGCTGAAACCCATGTCTTGCATATGTCTGTGTTCTTGAAGCACTGACTCCAGCTGCAGTCCACTCTTTGTGAATCTCCCCCACATTTTTGAATGGGTTTTGTTTCACAATCCTCTCCAGGGTGCGGTTATCCCTATTGCTTGTACACTTTTTTCTACCACATCTTTTCCTTCCCTTCGCCTCTCTATTAATGTGCTTGGACACAGAACTCTGTGAACAGCCAGCCTCTTTAGTAATGACCTTTTGTTTGCATTCTGTTTTTATTCACAATTGTACAGTGTCCCAACTTTTTTGGAATCGGGTTTGTATACACGGCTCTGGAAAATATTAAGAGACCCCTGCACCTTTTTCTTTCCTTTCCAATTTTTTTTGAAAAAGAAGGTTTTGAGTGAGGAACTGAAGGGTTAAAATTCAGAGACCACTGCAAATTGAACGCTTCTGTTCCTCACTCAAACCTTCCTTTTTGACTTTTTTGGAAAGGAAAGAAAAAGTGGTCTCTTACTTTTTCCCGGAGCTGTATGTGTGTATCTGTGTGTGTGTGTATCTGTGGGTGTGTGTGCATGTGTGTGTGTGTGCGTGTGTGTGTGTGCGTGTGTGTGTGTGCGTGTGTGTGTGTGTGTGTGCGTGTGTGTGTGTGTGCAAATGTCCGATCATGGGAGAAGGCAGATGGATAAACCAAGGCAAACATCCTCTCTCTGTCTCTCTCTCTGTCTCTCTCTCTGTTGCTCACTCTCCTCTTTTTCTTGCACTCTCTTCCCCCCCCTCTATTTCCCTCTGTTGTCCTGTTCCTCACACCTTCCATCTCTTAGTCTCTCTCTCCTAACCCTTCTCTCTCACCTTTGTCTTCCCTCTGGTCTCCCCCCCCCTCCCTCTCTCTCACCTTTGTCTTCCCTCTGGTCCTCCCCCCCATCCCTTTCTTCCTTCCTTCACAACAGATATCCCTGAGGCCTGATCCTGGGGACGTTTCTCTCACTACAGTAATCCTGAAATAGGGTCTGAAGACTCCCCCGAGAGTGAATAGAGCTAGAATCTGATGGAGAGTTAAGAAGGAGCAACTAACCCAACTGACCCTAGGAACATTTACTATGTAGAAAACTCAGGACTGAGAAACGTTACTGTGTGCTAGCTATGCTAGCAACTCATACAAACTGGACGTAGCATTTAGCATTCAGTTCTACTGAGGCCGAGAAGGAGAATGCCCGAATGTCATGCCGAAAACATATATAAACTGAACCGATATTATACAAACAAATAAGACCTAAATGACCACATTCTCTGCCTGTGGAAATGAAGGCATTTTTTTGTGGTTCCTTTTTTCCAACCCCACGCTGCCGTCTACTGTCCATCACAAGTGTCAAGATTAATTGTCAGATCTGACAGCAGTTCTGGTGGTGTCCTGGGGGGGGGGATTGACAAGTCGTCATGTCTGAAACACAGGTCTTCCTGGGTCGGCAGTTTCTGAGCTTTGTCACAGAAATGTAGAACTGCAAGGCTGTGAACATTTAAATGTATTTAAAGAGGAAACATGAAGTGACGTCAAAAGTTGACGAAACTTGAGAACCCCAAAATGTGTATATGAGTTGCTGGGAAACATACCGGCAAGGTGAAAAGTCTCTGGTTCTGGGAGGAAAACAGCTAACTGTTCTGGTAAGGTGCTCTGGGGGGTCTGATTAATTATTTAAGTATCAATGTGTCCTTATGGCCAATATGAGGCGTTGAGGGCTGTTCTCAGGATACAGTCAGGAACCATGTTCCATTGGGGCTGTTCTCAGGATACAGTCAGGAACCATGTTCCATTGGGGCTGTTCTCAGGATACAGCCTGGAATCATGTTCCATTGGGGCTGTTCTCAGGACACAGCCTGAAACCATGTTCCATTGGGGCTGTTCTCAGGATACAGTCAGGAACCATGTTCCATTGGGGCTGTTCTCAGGACATAGCCTGAAACCATGTTCCATTGGGGCTGTTCTCAGGATACAGTCAGGAACCATGTTTCATTGGGGCTGTTCTCAGGATACAGTCAGGAACCATGTTCCATTGGGGCTGTTCTCAGGACACAGCCAGAAACCATGTTCCATTGGGGCTGTTCTCAGGATACAGACTGGAACCATGTTTCATTGGGGCTGTTCTCAAGATACAGCCTGGAATCATGTTCCATTGGGGCTGTTCTCAAGTTACAGCCTGGAACCATGTTTCATTGGGGCTGTTCTCAAGATACAGCCTGGAATCATGTTCCATTGGGGCTGTTCTCGGTATACAGTCTGGAATCACGTTCCATTGGCCTCAGACCCAAATCCCCAGGAGCCTAAATGCTGTTATATTAGGTTCATATTAGATTCAGCAAAGTCAGCCCCAAAAAGCAGAGAACACACTTGAACTGTTTCACTCTGTGTGTGTGTGTGTGTGTGTGTGTGTGTGTGTGGAGGCATTCCGAGCCCCTGTGGGTGTTTCAGAGTTCTGGCCCATCAATCAAACATATGCAAATGTGTGTGTGTGTGTGTGATGCAGATGACATGTGAACGAAACATGACTGAAGTAACAACAGAGAAAGTGATAAGACAAAACAGAAAGACAGGAGAAGTAAAAGAAGAATGAGCAAAAATGAAGTTTAATCTCTCCTTCCCCAGCATCCAACCTAGTTGGAGTGAATAAGTCAGGGAATATTGTGTGTGTCTGTCTTTGTGTGTGTGTGTGTGTGTGTGTGTGTGTGGAGGGGTGTGTGTACGTGTGTCTGTCTGTCTTTGTGTGTGTGTGTGTGTCTGTACATAGTTACTGTTGTTGATGAAATGGGTTTGTTGCCTATTCAATTGAAAATAATGAATATGCCTCTTGGGTCAATTTGCATAAGCAAATTATATGGGATTTGATTGGGTTCAGAAAACAGCAGGGAAACTGTAGGAGACATCAGACAGACAGGCAGAGACCGACAGACAAACAAGCAGACAGACAGACAGACAGTCTGGCAGAAAGACAAGCAGAGTGACAAGCAGACAGAGAGACAGACATATAAGCAGAGAGACAGACAAGCAGACAGAAAGACAGACAGATATAATGTAGTTGCTTAATCATTGAGAGAGTGAGTCATTATGTCTAATTTTGCCTCAATTCTCTAAAAGTTTGGATGTGAAATTAAAAACAAGCTGAATGTATAAAAGCTGAAAGTCTCAGCTTTTATGTATTGTATTTCATTACAAACTGGTTTTACCATTTAGATTTTATACATAACGCCCTGATTTCCAAGCAGTTAAGGTACAGAGGCAGATGAATATAACCTCCAAATAAAGCACTTATGTTTAGTCTTTGGTCATTTGCTTGCAGAGGCAGTCTGATGTGTGAAGCGTTGACGCCACCAGACACTAGGTATCTCCTCTGGTGAAGATCTGACACGCCTGAACTGTAGCCTTCCTCAGTTGGTCTTTGTCTCTCGGGAAAGACATGTTTAATTAGAGAGGGAGTTAGCCATGATAAAACCCTCCCGGGTCTGGAGTCCTGAATGATAAACAGATACAATGTGCATGACACATTCCATCAAATGCTTTTTCTTGATCTATACAAATGAGTCCAAGATAATGACCATCCATCTCAGTGAAGTCTATCGCCTCCCTGGACAAAAGAAGGTTTTCCATAATTGTCTGCGTCCAAACAACCTGTGAAATATAGTGTCCAAACAACCTTTAGGGTGATTTGCCAAAACTCTTCAAGGGTTTTTTATAGTCCAAGCAGCAACAACGCTGTCCTTCAGCTCTTAAACAGTCTGCCTGCTTTGGCAGTAGTGACAGCAGAGGCTTGCTGGCTATTCACAAAGGTCCCTTCCCAGCACACCCCAGAAATGATTTATTAAACCCTGTGTTAGCTGTCAGACTGTTGAGTGATAAAGAGAGTGAAAGATATAGCAGAAAGAAAGAGGACAGTGAGAAAGACAAAGACAGAATGATGGAGTGAGAGATGGATATACATACACAGAGAGATAGAGGGATAAAGGGATGGACCAAGATGGAGAGATGAGTTGATGTTGTTGGTCCCTAAAACGTTGATAGTAACTTTGAGAAGCGACCATTAGGGGGCAACAGTGAGAGGTGTTACAGTGACTGGTGGCTAGCTTTGGGGAGGCACATGGGGGCGATGTATTGAGGCTGCGAGCGGCCAAATGCTATAACAGGACCAAACTCTAGAACAGGACCAAACGCTAGAACAAGATCAAATGCTAGAACAAGACCAAACTCTATAACAGGACCAAACGCTAGAACAGGACCAAACGCTAGAACAGGACCAAACGCTAGAACAAGACCAAATGCTAGAACAGGACCAACTCTAGAACAAGACCTCATGCGAGAACAGAACCAAACGCTAGAACAGGACCAAACGCTAGAACAAGACCAAACGCGAGAACAGGGCCAAACGCTAGAACAGGACAGGATGGATCAACTCCGACACAACACCCACTGACCCCGGACAGTGCAGATGAGCCCCGCTCCACGCGGGCCCCTGGGACATTGTCAGTGTGCCATAACAAAGAACCATGAGTACCAGCGGGGTTGCAGTTTAGCTGGAAGCTTCAGAGTCAGTTCCGCTGTGTGTTAAAAAACCCTAAACGTGACCACTTCACCCATGGATGTTTAGGTCGCCTTCCAGTTGGGAAAACACTGGCAAAAACCTTCATGACGCCGTGCGAAGATATGATGAATAAAAAGCCCTGCCAGTCCTCGGAGAGACGTAAAGTCGTACAACATGAATATAATGATCAGTGACAAACCATCAGCTGAGGCACGAAAAGCAACACAACTCCCACGCTGTCCCCAGCACAGCCCATAGTCAATCACATCTGAGACTCTAACAACCACTAATGACACACGCCTGCAAAGACATGACAACAAGGGAGCACGCACACGCACACACACACAAGTGTTTGCCTGGTCCCTGGGTGATATGGCCTGTAGTTTTAATGAGTGGAAGACAGAGATATCCGATATGAGCCCCGTTTCAACAAAAGAGAGTGCATGTGTGTGTGTGTGTCTGTGTTTGTGGGGCGGGGGGGTGTTTTAGTATGTGTTTGTGTGTGTCATTACTAGGGTTTAGTATAATGTCTTAAGAAAATAGTATAATTTTTCTGGTCCACACAAAGATAGAAAAACAGAGTGCGTGCGTGTGTTTTGATATGGGCTTTTGTATGCTTGTGTGTGTGTGTGTGTGGGCGGGGGGTTAAGTGTTTGTAGACATTTAAAGCCAACAGGATTCATAAAAATCACAGGGTTTTATTTCTATATGAAGACGCTGTGAAAGACATACTGCATCTAAAAGGAAAACCAAAACCATAGAGCTCTGGT
Organism: Esox lucius; assembly: GCF_011004845.1. Classification (NCBI taxonomy): domain Eukaryota; kingdom Metazoa; phylum Chordata; class Actinopteri; order Esociformes; family Esocidae; genus Esox; species Esox lucius. Next base: position 20,103,500 of record NC_047593.1, read on the forward strand.
CCACCCTCACCGGGTTGACAGATGTCTCCACCCTCACCGGGTTGACAGATGTCTCCACCCTCACCGGGTTGACAGATGTCTCCACCCTCACCGGGTTGACAGATGTCTCCACCCTCACCGGGTTGACAGATGTCTCCAACCTCACCGGGTTGACAGATGTCTCCAACCTCACCGGGTTGACAGATGTCTCCACCCTCACCGGGTTGACAGATGTCTCCACCCTCACCGGGTTGACAGATGTCTCCAACCTCACCGGGTTGACAGATGTCTCCACCCTCACCGGGTTGACAGATGTCTCCACCCTCACCGGGTTGACAGATGTCTCCAACCTCACCGGGTTGACAGATGTCTCCACCCTCACCGGGTTGACAGATGTCTCCACCCTCACCGGGTTGACAGATGTCTCCACCCTCACCGGGTTGACAGATGTCTCCACCCTCACCGGGTTGACAGATGTCTCCATTCTCACCGGGTTGACAGATGCCTCCACCCTCACCGGGTTGACAGATGTCTCCATTCTCACCGGGTTGACAGATGCCTCCACCCTCACCGGGTTGACAGATGTCTCCATTCTCACCGGGTTGACAGATGCCTCCATTCTCACAGGGTTGACAGATGCCTCCACCCACCCAGGATTGACAGATGCCTCCACTCTCACAGGGTTGACAGATGTCTCCACCCACATAGGGTTGACAGATGTCTCCAACATCAGCGGGTTGACAGGTCTCCACCACGTCCCTGACAGACTTTGATACACAAATGTCAGATTTTTAAGTGAATTGGTGCTAACCTGTTGGATGGATGCCTGGCCAAGTAGAAGTGTCTCAGCGTCCAGATGGACTACACACACACACTCACAGACACATACACACACACCACACACATACAGACACAGTCACACACACACACCTACAGACACAGACACACACAGAGAGATGGATGGAGAGAGAAATGAAAGACGAGTGTGGGAGTGAGAAAGGGGGGTGGACAGAAAAAGGGATGGCGGGGGATGGAGAGAAAGTTAGGGATGGAGAGAGAGAGGGATGACTGAGAGGGATGGGAGAGAGAGGGAGGGATGGGGAGAGAGAGAGAGGGATGGGAAGAGAGGGATGGGGGAGATGGACACAAAGAGAGCTTAGTCACAGTACTGAGTGTGTGTAAAGCTAATCTAAATCCGTCCACCCACAGACAGGCTCAAACACACACACACACACTGATAGACAAACATACACACTCACATAGACACAAACACGCACAGACACACGAACACACACACAGACACACTCACAGAGACACATACACACACAGACTCACACATAGCGTGTAAAGCTAATCTAAATCGATCTTTATTATAATTGAACAATTACAATAATTAAGAGCCTTCCTGTGGGCCAGAATTGTCAGAACACGCGTGTGTGTGTGTGCGTGTGTGTGTGTGTGTGTGTGTGTGTGTGTGTGTGTGCGCGTGTGTGTTTGTGTGTGTGTGTGTGTGCACGTGTGAGAAAGAAAAGGAAAAGAGAGACAGAGGCTGAATGACCAGAAAGAATGAGTGTTTGTGTGTGAGAAAGGGGGAGGGAGGGAGAGAGAAAGGGGGAGGGAGGGAGAGAGAAAGGGGGAGGGAGGGAGAAAGAAAGGGGGAGGGAGGGAGAGAGAAAGGGGGAGGGAGGGACAAGTGTGTGTTTTACCTCCACTGAATTCACAACACATGTCTACATAGAAATGCGCCTTTTAGTGTGTAGCGTGTGTGTAGCGTGTGTGTAGCGTGTGTGTAGCGTGTGTGTAGCGTGTGTGTCCACTGGAGGGGAGGGGTACTTGACAAAAGAGACGTTATTGCCATGTTACAGTAATTTATTAGTGAGAATGAAGTATGTTGGTATTAGAGGTAGAGGGGTTCATGTGTTTCCCTTGGGCTGTATGGTATTAGAGATAGAGGGGTTAATGTGTTTCCCTTGGGCTGTATGGTATTAGAGATAGAGGGGTTAATGTGTTTCCCTTGGGCTGTATGGTATTAGAGATAGAGGGGTTCATGTGTTTCCCTTGGGCTGTATGGTATTTGAGATAGAGGGGTTAATGTGTTTCCCTTGGGCTGTATGGTATTAGAGGTAGAGGGGTTCATGTGTTTCCCTTGGGCTGTATGGTATTAGAGATAGAGGGGTTAATGTGTTTCCCTTGGGCTGTATGGTATTAGAGGTAGAGGGGTTCATGTGTTTCCCTTGGGCTGTATGGTATTAGAGATAGAGGGGTTCATGTGTTTCCCTTGGGCTGTATGGTATTAGAGATAGAGGGGTTAATGTGTTTCCCTTGGGCTGTATGGTATTAGAGATAGAGGGGTTCATGTGTTTCCCTTGGGCTGTATGGTATTAGAGATAGAGGGGTTCATGTGTTTCCCTTGGGCTGTATGGTGTTACAGATAGAGGGGTTGATGTGTTTCCCTTGGGCTGTATGGTATTAGAGATAGAGGGGTTCATGTGTTTCCCTTGGGCTGTATGGTATTAGAGATAGAGGGGTTCATGTGTTTCCCTTGGGCTGTATGGTATTAGAGATAGAGGGGTTCATGTGTTTCCCTTGGGCTGTATGGTATTAGAGATAGAGGGGTTCATGTGTTTCCCTTGGGCTGTATGGTATTAGAGATAGAGGGGTTCATGTGTTTCCCTTGGGCTGTATGGTATTAGAGATAGAGGGGTTCATGTGTTTCCCTTGGGCTGTATGGTATTAGAGATAGAGGGGTTCATGTGTTTCCCTTGGGCTGTATGGTATTAGAGATAGAGGGGTTCATGTGTTTTTAAGGCCACACAGCTTTTACAACCCTGACCATCCCCAAGTGTGTTAGTTGTACATTTTACCTTTGTGCGACTAATTCCAAGCAACAGCGTTTTCGTCACCTGACTGTTTCGGCCCGCCAGCCTGGTTGCCATGTCAACACAGCTGACAGGGAGCCTTCAGTTGCGTTTGAGTTGCTTAGTGTATTTGCCAAGTTGAAAACGATGTATCTTCACCGTGCGACGGCAGACTGACTTCCCAATTAAACCAAACCTGTATTGCGGTTCCCTCACAGCTCAAATTAACTCCCAGACTGGTCTTAGGTACGGTACAAGAACCTACAATCTGACTGGATCCAGGACTAAGCCCCCCTGGGTGAACTCTTTGTGGAGGCACAACTAGCTCTGCACATCAACTGTGTGTTAGCAGTTTTGGACAGACAGCTTTCACAAGAGCAGAAGTGTAAGACTTTCTCCCTCTCCTTAACTCTCCTTAACTCTCCAACTACCTCTTATCTCCATCTGTCTTTCTCTCGACCTCTCTTGTACTCTTTTCTCCGTCTTTCTCTGTTTCGCTCTCTCTCTTTATCTCAGTGTACTCTGAATAATAAATGGAGTGTGTCTCCTTACATACCCTTTATGTGTGTGTGTGTGTGATCCATATAAAACTGTGGTTAACTTTCTCAAAATACAGAAAGTACAGCTGAATCCGAGCTAGAAACCAAACCAGACCACAAGACGTGATATTCAGGCCCCGTGGATTGTAATAAGGATCTGGGTTTTACCTGCAGATTACCTCAGAATCACTTAACATGCTGCTGAAAGGAAATTAATTAAAGCTCCAAGACAAAATAAAATGTTTTGTAATGAAGAAGCACCGAAAGCGACCGATGATTAATGGATGAATATCTTAACCGAAATGATAAGAAACAGGCTTATGTAAATGACTATGATTTAATGCATAATTGGGTTTATGCGTCAGACAATGTAGGTCTTCATTAATTGAATCATCACATTTTTAACAGTTGTTAACAGTTGTTAGGGAGAACAACACGTGATTAATTCTTCAGGGAACAATTTTTCGTAAAGAACAAAAAATCTAATAACTGAATCACCCTTATTATAATAAATGATACATTTATTGAAAAAACAACACAATTACGATTTCATTAAAAATGTCAGAGTGTAGCATGCAACGTGGTTTAACATGGGTTGATAATGTCCAGAGACCAGCATTGTGTGACGGTTAAACAAGAGTTAATAATGTCCAGAGATTAGCAGAGCAGGAGGTTTTAATGAGGGTTGATACTGTCCAGTGATCAGCTGGGGTCAATCCACTGACCAGTCTTAATAACAATACGCTCAAGAGGTCATCAACAACATCATCAACAGGGAGAAGCCAAGGTCACAGTGGGTAAATCAATCTCATGTATCTTATTAAGCCCTTTTTACAGACACTCAGCCTGGAACCACAAACCAAGCAAGCAGCCAAAAGAACTGATGCGCAGTGGTTAGAAAAACTCTGTAGCAGGGCTGAAATGAAGAAACCTAGAGAGGAACCAGACTCTGAGAGGTGGCCAGTCCTCTTCTGGCTGTGCTGGGAGGGAACATTACAAGAGAACACGACTTTCTGGGCCATGTCAATGTTTCTGCATGTTCCGATGACAAGCAGGTCAATAAACACAGGTGGGCTGTGGTAAAAGACTTTAGGCAGATTCCAGATCAGCTGCACAACCAGGTGGACAAGGACTGGGATGACCAGGTGGAAAAGGACAGGGACGACCAGGTGAATGGGTATTTTGGATGAGTCTAACATAGCCCGTTTTCAACCCAACAGTGATTGGACATTTTGGAGTCAAACACACTGTGTCTCCAATCTGGTGGAGGGTCGTAAGCCAAATGGATCCTCTGAGCAAAAATTTAATCTACCCGGTCTGGAGCTATAGGCTTGGCAAGACTAAGTGAAGTCCTTAAAATTGGAATAAAAGGGAGAGAGGAATAACAAAACCCTCCTAATCTAAACACACACACACAAATAAACATATACACAAAAAATCACCCAAAGGCTATTACTATTATTTGTCATTATCCGGTTCAGTCTCAACGGGACGGCAAAGTCTAAATCCGTCTGATTCTGCTATTCTAAATTTGCATTGACATCATTTAGCGAACACTGTTCTTCAGAGCAACTTACATTAGTGAGTGCGTATATAACTTCTCATGGGAGATGAACACACAACACCAAATGATTTATAAGGTATGGATTGGCTTTCATCCAAAAGAGGCCTTGGACTCATAAGAAAGGAAATAAATTATGTAGTATAATTTGAATAAAGTTAATAATAAAATACACCAGGCTACAGCAACTAACAGAGTGAGGGGCTGTCAATTATAGAATTCCATCTGGTTTAAAATCCACAGAGACAGAGAGATAGAGAGAAAGTGAAAAGGAACAGATGAAGAGGATGTATAAAAAGAAGAAGAGGGAGAAGGAAGCAGAATGATCAATTGTGCTCCAAGTTTACACCACTCGAGACTGGAGAAAGGTGGTATGGGAAAATTGTTAACCCATCACTTCTTTAGGCAGTGCTTTAATTTCTACTACTCAACCAGTCCTCACACACTTCTGATCTTGAACAGTGAATACTCGAAAGCACGTCGCTGTAATCACAAAACCTGTCTGTGGACTTATCTGTCAATTGGAAAAATGTCAAGCCCAGTACACTTTAGATCTTAGACCAGTGGTATTCACATCTGGTCCTCCAAGCCAGTTCCACTCCACTTTTCTCATTGCATCCCCCTAATCAGGGACTTATTTAGACCTGGGGCACCAGGCACGGGCAATTATTGATGAGGTAGAACAGAAGGCTGGGTCCCTGATTAGGGGGTTGTGGTGGAAAAATGGAGTGGAACTGGCTTGGAGTGCCAGATTTGAATACCTCTGTCTTAAACTATTAAAACCTAGTTGAAATGAGATTTAAAAGGGAAAATGGAAAAAAACTAAATGGAAGTTAAGGAAGAAAATGTTGTAGACTATTGAGCCTCTCCTGACCGCACCTAGGACAGAACCAAGGAAGGAGTAACGAAGGAGACTCCTAAGACAGAACCAAGGAATGGAGACACGAAGGAGACTCCTAAGACAGAACCAAGGAATGGAGACATGAAGGAAACTCCTAAGACACAACCAAGGAATGGAGACACGAAGGAAACTCCAAAGACAGAACCAAGGAATGGAGACATGAAGGAAACTCCTAAGACACAACCAAGGAATGGAGACATGAAGGAGACTCCTAGGACAGATCCAAGGAATGGAGACACGAAGGAGACTCCTAGGACAGATCCAAGGAATGGAGACACGAAGGAGACTGTTCTAGACTACAGAGTGTCTCTCCACCACTCCTAAGACAGAACCGATATATTAAAATAAGAAGGAGACTGTTCTAGACTACAGAATGTTTCTCCACCACTCCAAGGACCAACGAATGAACATGGGAAATGAGAAGAGTTGTTAGCAACAAACTCACCCTCAGTATCAGCAACAGGAGGGCCTTTCAGGTCACATCCTTAAAGGTAAAATACTTTATTACCGGGAAGCCCAATGCAGATTATCTGAAAGTGGAATGAGTATTTTTTGTTCTTATTACATTGGTAAACAGAAAGGGGTTTCTAATAATCAATTAGCCTTTTCAAATGATAAACTTAACAAACACAACGTGCCATTGGAACACAGGACTGATGGTTGCTGAAAATGGGCCTCTGTGTGCCTATGTAGATATTCCATAAAACATTTACAAGATTAAGAAAGTCTACACTGTATTTCTGATCAATTTCATGTTATTTTAATGGACCAAGGATTTGCCCCCGAACTTCTGAAAGGCAGTGTAAATATTACCAATGCTTTTTTATTCGGGAGCCTATGTGTCTGGCTCCTAACATTTTGTGATGAATGTCGCCCAACCAAGCCACGCCCCCCTCAACCACCGTCCCCAAATCACCAAACTTCCTTTCCCTTGGGTCAGATGCATAACAAATGAAAAACAAATGGTGGTACGTTACAAACCAGGTGTGTTTGTTTCACTAATGTCCCCTGGTTCACCATCTGGTATGTGGTTAAATGGAGTGGCAGTACACAGGGAGCAGGCTGTCATTTGGGATGCATGTACGAAGGTCATTTGTCATGAGACTGCACTCCATGCCCCGGGATACATCAGGGACCCAAGCACCCCCTCAGGACGGGGTGTTCCTACACACATGTTGCAGTCCTTATGAATGTACACTACGATGACAAACGCTCGCAAAAGAAAACGTGCGCACGCAGGTCGTTAGGTTGCCATGGTGATTCATCAACGTCAGTGGGCATTGAGATGTGTTCACGTGCGCGTGTTTATGTGTGTGTGTTTATGTGTGTGTGTTTGTGCTTCTACACGTTCTAATGTGTACTTAAATTTAACCCAACGGTGTGTGTGTGTGTGTGACAGAGTGTGTGTCTGTGTGTGACTGTGTGTGTGTGTGTGTGAGTGGGTGGGTGTGTGTTTGTGTACACACTGTTGTGTGATGTGACATGTGTGGCTGTTCCCTTTGTTCAGCTCGGGCCGAGACAGCTGCTTGGTGTGTATGTATGTGTGTGTGTGTGTGTGGGTGGGTGTGGGTGGGTGTGTATGCAGGCATACACGTGTTTGTGTGCGTGTACACGTTTGTGCGTGTTTACATCTTTGTGTGAGAGTGTATAAGTGAGTCTGTTTGTCTGCGTCCCTGTGTTTTGAGTGTTTGAGGGTCTGTGTTGTGTGTGTATTTACGTGTGAGTGCGCGTGTTTCTGTGTGTGAGTGTGTGCATGTGTGTGCGTGTGTGTGTGTGTGTGTGTGTGGTCTAATCCTCTATCAATCCAGTCAGCCTCACAGTTAGAGCTGTCAGATAATAAAGCACCACTCTAATCCCTACACACACTGGAACCCAGGATTATGATATCTCTGTCACACCAACACCGCCAGGCTGGTCACTGCAGATAAAGGTCAGTATTAGACGTCTGTCCAGGTGGGGGAAACCGATGTTAAAAACGGCCACTAGGGAGCGACGGTGAGGTCTACTACGCTGAAAAAGACCGCCTGTTAAAATGTTTAATTTTTTGGTTCAGATGTTTGTGTGGTTTAGATTCCAAACCTTCAACTTCAACTCAAGGAGGAGATCCCTGAATTGTTCCCACCCTCTCTGCTGGCCTTAATTACTCCAACCGTGGTTGGACACTGACTGACAGCAACATCACATTCATACCATCTCCTCCCCTTTTGGTCAACTAGGTGACAAAATATTTTTAGATGGCACCAATTGAATTGTTGTTTTCTTACTTCAACATGAAGAGAGTGAACTGTGTAGCATGTTAAAAACCAGGTGATGGCACACTTTCGTAAACAACAGAATAGGTCTTCTGTAGACCAATAGAAACTCAAAGTTTATTTGATTTCTGAAGACCAAAGGAGCCTCAAAGAAAGAAAGAAAGAAATGACACATCGATACATGGCCATAAACACCCAGCACCACCAGAAGAGGACTGGTCACCCCTCTGAGCCTGGGTCCTCTCTAGGTTTCTTCCTAAAATTCGGCCTTCTTAGGGAGTGTTTCCTTGCCACTGAAATTCAACACTACTGTTGTTTGCTTCTTGGGGTTTAAGGCCGGGTGTCTTTGTAAAAGCACTTTGTGACAACTGCTGTTGTAAAAAGGGCTTTATAAATAAATTTGATTGATTGATTGATAAAATGAATATACACAAAGTGCAATACCTTTGACAGCCAATAGGGTGTCATTTTTGACTGACTTGGTTGGGCATCTGATATACTATAGTGAAGTAAAGAAGCAAGCCTGTTTATTATCCAATCATGCCCTGCTACCTGTCAGATTTTACGACGGACTAGTCAGATTCATGAGGCCTCTTTTAATCATCAATTATAAACAAAAATGTGACATCCATTCTAACCCTAACCGTTCATATGACAAACATCCATTCTAACCCTAACTGTTCATATATCACAGCAGTTGGGGGTTACCACATCGGGCGACCGCGGAGCAATTAGGGTTAATTGCACTACTCAAGGGCACAGTGATTGATTTGTCACCTTGTTGGCTTGAGGATTCGACTCAGCTGCAGCCCCAAAGCTCTATCCACCAGCTACAGTATTTTCCTCAAACATGAGAAAAAAAGGCTTCCAGCCTGTTGTCACAGCATCGATAAGATGAGATTAGACTCCACAACGGATCTGTATGAAGTCTATGGCGGAAATAAGCTCTGAGATGAATTTCACTGTTTTTCAACTAGATAGTTAGACAGGCCCTAAGCCGTCTGCGTGCCAAGACAAGCCACGCTCCAGTTATCTTTAAATTGCCATTACAAACTTTTGGCTCACTTTAGGCACCGCTTGCAAAAAAAATCACAAGACTTAACAAGAGCATGTGAGCAGGTTTATTAATTGCCAAATTGCCTTGGTTGAAGTCAGCTGAAGTTTTAAAGGAAAAATACAAGCAATGAAATGAGTTTAATTTCCTGGTTGCGATGTACACAGCACCACCTGGTGTTGGTAGGGCTGGTGTAGGACAAGTGGGACAAGCTTCCTGGTGGTGTTTGGCAGGATAATGCATTCTCCTCCAAGAGCGCTGAACATACAGTATTGCTTCAAGCTGCAGGGTTAATTTAAAAGTGGCATCCAATGAGAATATATGTTGCTGGAGTAGAGCGGAACTTTATGGCAGATTTCCGTGAACCCAACCTTTTTCAGACCTTCGAATCGAAGGCATGACAGCAACAGTAAAGTTTACATTCAAGAATCTTTTTTTGTTGATATGGATTTGAGAGTTGAACCTGATTGAAGACCAAAGCTACATTTTGTGGCACACCAAACCACTTCAATTTATCTCTTGACTTCTTGCTGACATCTCAAAAATGAAGGGATATAAAAGTGGAGTAAAGAATGCTGAAAAGGAGGAGAAGAAGTAATGAGGGAGATCACTCACACATACACACACATTGATGTGCGCACACAGAAAATGCACCAACACCCACACAAATAGACCCAACACCAGTCTGCACACCAATCCCCCCCCCACATATCAATGACCAGTGGTTTAATGTGGCTGATGGGAGAATGGACTTCACGGCCAGGGGTCTTAATGAGTTGACAGGGCCCCAGCATTATCTGACCGACTGACCAGATGACAGGCTGAATGACTGACCGGCTGGTTGACAGGCTGAATGACTGAGCGGCTGAAAGACTGACCGGCTGTCTGGCTGAATGACTGACTGGCTGAATGACTGACCGGCTGTCTGGCTGAATGACTGGCTGGTTGACAGGCTGAATGACTGAGCGGCTGAAAGACTGACCGGTTGTCTGGCTGAATGACTGACTGGCTGAATGACTGACCGGCTGTCTGGCTGAATGACTGGCTGGTTGACAGGCTGAAAGACTGACCGGCTGTCTGGCTGAATGACTGACTGGTTGACAGGCTGAATGACTGACCGGCTGAATGACTGACTGACCGGCTGTATGACTGACTTCTCACTGTTTGTCATTCTCCATCCCATCCTCTCTCTCTCTCTCTCTCTCCCTCTCTCTCTCCCTCTCTCTCTCTCTCTCTCTCCCTCTCTCTCTCCCTCTCTCTCTCTCCCTCTCTCTAACTCTCCCTCTCTCTCTCTCTCTCTCATTATCTTCTTCACCAAGGAACGAAACCGAAAGCTGCCTTACTCACAACTCTGTGGCTTTAATTGTCTGTCCAGCCGTTGGCCCCCTCTGTGATGTTCCGATCGTGTGTTCGTCCATCTGTTAGCTTATGAGCGTCCATTAGTTGCCTTGTGATAGTGTGTCCCCAATGCTTCTCTGAATAGAGTCCTTCCAGGTCCCGGTCTGTCCCAAACAGCGTCCCACGGCCCGTGGTCAATTACCAGTAATGTACTATATAGGGAATAGGGTGTCATCTCTCCATAGGACTCTGGTTAAAGTAGTGTACTATATAGGGAATAGGGTGCCATCTCTCCATAGGAATCTGGTTAAATTAGTGTACTATATAGGGAATAGGGTGTCATCTCTCCATAGGACTCTGGTTAAAGTAGTGTAATATATAGGGAATAGGGTGTCATCTCTCCATAGGACTCTGGTTAAAGTAGTGTACTATATAGGGAAGGGGGGTTGTCGTTAAATTGATATGCGGCCACGCGGGTCTGAGTTAAACTGACTGATGGTTGGCCGGACGGTGGACTCAGGTACACCTGCAGATTAACTCCGAATTTGGATTCAGAGACAACCGTTATTTCTGGTCTAGCCTTAGCTGTAGACCTGACTAACCATGACGGTAACGGTCTTTTCAAAGGATCCGTCCCGGTCAAGTGTATGTCGTTCAGGCAATCAGTGGCGCCAGTTTAAGTTCGCCATACGCGTGCGTTAGTGAATACAGGTGAAAAATGCATCGACTTAAAATTCATAATATCTATAATTGGCATTTTCTCAGTGATCTCTAAGCGATTTTGTGAGGCTTTTTTGCCGTATGCGTTTGTGTGTGTGTGTGTTTGTGTGTGTGTGTGTGTGTGTGTGTGTGTGACAGTCACCCTGGGTCTATGCACAGTGACAGTACATAGGCCAGCCTACTCTGGCTGAGTCCCAATTGGGCTAAAGTTGGGCACTGCAGTATATAATGGATATGATGTCTCAACAAGGTCACTGTCTGTATAATGCAAAAAGAGTGGAGGTAGAGAGCCTAGATAGAGTAATGACTAGATAAAAAACAGAGGAAAACACTGGAGCAGAGAGAAGAGGGACAGATAAAGGCAGTGGAAAGGGGAGATGGAGATAACAGATCGCATGTGGGGTGAGAGAAAGACTGTAGAGAGGGGAGTAGAGGATATATTAGAGCGTCAGCGCAGGCAGTACCGGGGGCTTTAAAACTTGTTGCGCCACCAGCATCGCCGCCACGCCCCCCAACCCCCCCCCCCCCCCGCCCCAAAAACGCACCCCTTTTCTCTGTCGTAACGAACGTGCGAAATATATTCGGGTATTTCCTAGGCGAGGCAAGGTCAGACACAGGCAACGCTGAGTTGCCATGAATAATTCAGTGTGCATTTGAGTGTGTGGGTGGATGTGGGTTTGCGTGTGAATATGGGTTCCCGCGTGCGTGCGTTCGTGTACGAATACATGTGTGCGCACTTTTGTTGATTGAGTGTTTGTGTGTGTGTGTGCGTGTGTGTGTGAGTCAGTCAGGCAGGCTGACGGACTGTGTGTCGACTAAACAATTATATCCTTATACTAGCCTACTAATCTAATCGATATAGCAATATATTTCTCTTTGGTTCAAATTTTTCATGTGTATAACGAGTTACACACCGGCATCGTTTACTGTGTCCTATCCTCTCTCATTCAAGCTCTCCTCTCTCTCCCTCCGGGGCTAGGCTGTGTTAGCAAGGAGGAGAACAGACATAGCGCGTCCTTTGTCTTGGAATACAATAAAACACTCCTGGAATTAATTAAAACGGTCTGTAATGATGGCGAGGTTGTTCGGTATTCTCAACTGACTGAGAGAGATCTGCACGGTCTGTGTGTTTGCGTGTATTTGTGTGTGCGTGTGTGTGAGTGCTTGTGTCTGTGTGTGTGTCTTGTGGTAGCATATGTTTTTGTGTGTGTGTGTGTGTGTGTCTTTGTCTTTGTGTAGCATAGCCTCCCTCAGTTCTCCTGATGTCTGCGCGTAATGTGAATCCCGCTGTCATTTCAGAATGTGTGTTGTCGTTATTCCTCTTATCTGAGACTGAGCGCATCGCATCGCACCTTGGAGAAATATTAGGTCCCAGTTATATCCTGTTCCGTTAATTGTGCAAAACAAAATGACTGCAATACCTTGGGAATAAGGTGCCATTTGGAGCAAATAGCTTGTCAATCGTTGCGCAGGGCTACAATTGCGCAATTGCTGATATTCTGATAATCATTTCTCAGAACATATACAACATTTGCTCAAATGTATTCTATAACCTAATATTAATTAAAATGTTTGATAATCATCCCTGGTTGATTTTAGCCTATTGTCTCCACTTTCCTTTTCTCAACCTCTCCCGATCTCTCTCTCCAGACCGCTTGCTCTCTCCTACAGGGGAGGAGCTGAGTCCCAGTTAGTTTTAACGAGACTAGCACGTGGATGTTACAACCCTCACTAGCAGGACACTCTGTGGAGCAGCGGGCGAGCTCGAGGAAGGTACTGATTCAAACACTGCCGGCATGGAGCAGGGAGGACATACGGTAGCCGCCGAGGGCGCGTTGATGGATGTAATAGATTTTCCGTTTGTGACTAAATTATGTCAAATCTTAACTCAAGATGACGGTTTGTCTTCAGAGTATTTTTGAACTGAATTTAAAATTAATCTCTAATGATAAGAGACAGACGAGTGAAATAGTAGGATGGAGAGTGAAGAGGGACGGTGTAGTTTTTAACAGTGTCCTCCAAAGACAATGAAATGAAATACAACAAATCCCTCATGGGTGTGCGCTCGCGATGGATTTAGTTTGGGTTTTTTTTACGCCCAAGTGATTGAGAAATACAAATGGATTTCTTAAATATCTCCAGTGGTGGGATAGAGGACAATTGGAATACCACCGACCCCACCAACTCCTCCATGGTGACCGGGGGCAGTGGGTACTCTCTCCTCTCCATAACAAGTCTGGCGATAATCGTTGGTTTTCTCATTCTGTTTACCATTGTGGGCAACGTTCTAGTGGTTATCGCCGTTCTGACCAGCCGCGCTCTCAAACCGCCGCAGAACCTCTTCCTGGTCTCGCTCGCCAGCGCGGACATCCTTGTAGCTACTCTCGTTATGCCTTTTTCATTAGCCAACGAACTCATGGGCTACTGGTTCTTCGGCAAAGTTTGGTGCGACATCTACCTGGCGTTGGACGTTCTCTTTTGCACCTCGTCCATCGTTCACCTGTGCGCCATTAGCCTCGACCGATACTGGTCCATCACCCAGGCGATAGAATACAACCAGAAGAGGACACCTAAACGGCTGAAAGGGATGATCGTGGTGGTGTGGCTGATCTCGGCAGTTATCTCCTTCCCGCCGTTGATCTCCATGGACCGGAGCAGCGGAGGGGATATCAGACCCCAGTGTCGACTTAACGATGAGACCTGGTACATTCTTTACTCCAGCATAGGGTCCTTCTTCGCCCCATGCGTGATTATGATATTAGTCTACATCCGGTGAGTTAATGTGTCCCAAATGGGATCAGATTCTCTCTACAGTTTAGGGCACTCCTGATTATACATTTACAATGTGGGCCAGTGGATCTTAAATCGCGCCTCAGTCCCATCTGTCTGAACGGCATTTCAAATGTAATGCATTACTTTTTAATAGGGTGCCATTCTGAGCAAAGAACATTCGAGACATTGAAAGTATTGAACAAATACACTGAAATAAATACTGCACTATTATGATGATGATGATTGAAGAATGAAGATAGGGATTATGTATTATGTTGCCGATGGATGATGATGCTGATGACCATCTAGTACACTGATACAAACAGCCTGAAAGCCAGACAGAATTAAATTGTGCCATTTGTGTGGGTAATGTTTGAATCTAGATGAGGAGATGTAATTAAATTAATTGCATTGGAATTGAATCCTCCTCCTCTTATTCCATCACCTTTTTCTTCTCCTCTTCTCCTTCTTCTCATCCTCCTCATTCTCCTCCTCATCAGGATCTACCAGGTTGCTAAGACGCGGACACGGACCATGTCTGAGAAGAAGAGGGAGGTGGAGTGCGACGGAACTGCACCGCCAGACAACAACCGGGTAGAGCAGGGGGGCCAGGGAGGTGAGGGGTCGCTTCGGGAGAACGGCAGAGATGGGGGGGCAGAACAGGAGAATGGGCACTGCCAGCAGAAGACGATTGTGCCCCCCGGGCCTTTACCCAATGTGCCCAAACCCACGCCCGACCCCGACGACCCCGACGACTACGAGGACAGCAGCTCGTCGGATGAAAAACACACATCTACGAAAAGACACGTCTCCCCCTCCTCGTCCCACCCTCATCATCACCACCACCACCATCACCAAGATGACAAGACAGATCCCAAGGACTCCAAGGAACCCAGGAAGTCCATAGGAAGCAGGAAGAGCAGTTCCATTCTGTCCAAAAACTCAGGAAGCAGGAAGTCTCGTTCCAGCTCCAAGTCCATAGACCTGTTCTCGTCCCGTAGGAAACGTCGCAGCACCGTAAACAGGAAGAAGATTACGGCGGCACGGGAGAAGAGGTTTACGTTCGTCTTGGCGGTGGTGATGGGTGTCTTTGTCATCTGCTGGTTTCCTTTCTTCTTCAGCTACAGGTAGTCTCCAGGTTTATCCTTTGTTCTGTTTGGTGTCATTTGCGGTTGGAGTTCTGTTGTAGAAGGATGATTTGATCAATTCATTGTATTTTATCTGTCTACAGCCTGTATGGAGTGTGCCGGGCGCCGTGTGAGATCCCTGAGACGCTGTTCAAGTTTTTCTTCTGGATAGGTTACGTCAACAGCTCCCTCAACCCAGTCATCTACACCATCTTCAACCAGGACTTCAGACGAGCCTTCCAGAAGATTCTGTGCAAGTCATGGAAGAGGTCTTTCTGAATGTGGATATGGACCCATATTTATTTTGATTTATTATATATCTTATAGGACAGTCCACCACTTTTGACCAGAGCCCTGTCATTCAGAAGATAACCCCCAAGTCACTGAAGATGTATTGCTACGAGGAGGTAAAATGGACCCTGACGCTTCGCTGAAGTCACATGGACCCTGACGCTTCGTTGAAGTCAAATGGACCCAGACACTCCATTGAAGTCACATAGACCCTGACATTTCGTTTAAGTCGCACGGACACTGACGCTTCGTTGAAGTCACATGGACCTATTGGCATTGAAGCCGATACAGCATTACAATGTGTTTACCTGAAGTTGTGAAGAACCTTCCAGAGCATTCAATGTAAATGAATACACAGGTAACAGCCATTACAAAGGAATCGTGAAGCGTTTTAAAAAGGTATCTTAAGCCAACTGAACAGCTACAATGAGCCATGGTAGATATTCTACAACAGTGCCTGGAATTTAACTGGTGTGACGCCAAACTATTTTGGTGGTCACCCGTCCCCATGGTCACCCCCAGAAACGGCCAAATTCCCCCCGAAAACACAAGGAAAACAGTGACCTCACCTTTTCTAAAAGTGACCTCACCCGGTCTCAGGCAGGTCATCACCCTCCCAACCAGTGAGGTTAAACTGTGCACCATGTCGTTTGGCGAGGGGCATGCACCGCTCTCTACATTGTAATAGGCTGGATTCAGATGTCAGTCTTATCTTGTCCTCTAAACCAGTGGTTCCCAACCAGGGGTACTAGGACCCCTGGGGGTACTTGGCCTCTCCACAGGGGGTACTTGAAAACACTCATGACACCATAGACTTACTAGTGAAATTAACATGAGGGGGTACTTCAGGGGTACTGAAAGCAGTGCAAAAACATTTTGGGGGTACAGTAACGGAAAAAGGTTGGGAGACACTGCTCTAAACCAATGGCCTGGTTGCATCGAGGGACCTTTTCGCCTGGAAGCAGATTTCAGATGGACGATCATGTGACCGGAGCGCTCCTTTAATAGACCCAGTATTTCATTGTTCCCTTGATTATGACCTTCACCTGTAGTTACGTGGAACTTCTGTATTTATGCAAACGCATTAGTGAGCTGCTTCCGGAATTATCTTCTAAACATTGGTTGACCTCTCTACCCGAGAAACACTGACCTATATTTGTTGGCCAGCTTCTGAAATGTTTCCCATATTGGTTACACAGAGTCCCTCTGCCATCGCAGTAGTCTCCATATTTATATTTGTGGGACATATTTATTGTGTGGGACAATGTAGGAATGTTTAAAAAAAAAAAGTACATTTGTGTATGTGTTTTGGTGAGCACGCAGGAAATTCTTCCCTCCAAAAGAAGTCTGCCCCTTAAATTCTGATGAAAAAAATCCCATCTGAAATAGTTTAAATACCACTGTGTGGGAGGGGCCTCATGTGTGTTAATGGAGATTATAGCAGGGTTGTTGGGGTCAAGTACATATTAACAACAGCCAAGTCAGAAAGTCAATTCAGGAAGTAGATTTTCGAAGAGGAATATTTTCCATACTTGACCAAAAAGGCTGGAATTATAATGGCTTGTACGCCAAATACTCTGGTGAAGGTGCTGGTGAAAGGCACTGGTGAATGGGCGGCGTGGCAACTCGGCATTTTGAAACGATGCCCTTCTCCTGTCATCGGCGAGCGTCATTGAACGGCGCACGGCGCCAGCAGGCTGTATGGTCATTACCTGTTTGCTGGGCGGACAGCCATGAGGACATTATGGGGTCAAGGACTAGAGACGTCGGTTGGCCACAGTGGCAATTGACTCTATGATCACTCTGTGATTGGCTGTCAAGAGGTTACTGGTCACTCTGTGATTGGCTGTCAAGAGGTTACCGGTGAGCCGCTGAGACCTTTTTACTGACACACCAGACGTGGTGCTATGCATGCTGGGAGAGCCGCTGAGCACGGCGCTGTCGCGGACAGACGGACAAAGGCAGACGGGTCAGAGGAAGATGCCGCGCGCTGACTGATACGATGACCTCCGTGGTGACGTTTTAACGGCCCGGGTTTGACGCCGGACCTGTTCACACCTCCCTCCTCTCACACCGGCCCGGAGACTCCCATGACGACGGAATGGAAGGTCAGGCCGGGCTCCGGGTCAGGAATCGGCCCGCGTTTGTGAATTTAGGACGTTTTTTCGGACAAGGGGACTGTTTACTGACTGGTTCCCGCCGTGACACAAACAACATCAACCTCGCTGGTGGCACGATGCATTATTCACGCTTTTAGTGTTTTCTTTCAGCCGCTGGCAGTGAAAAGGGCTGCATGGCCTCTCGCTCCCTAGTCCCTCCTTACCGCCCTACCACAGCCCTACCACAGCCCTCAGTAGGGCACCACAGAGGGCGTAGGGACCCATTCAGGACACAGGCAGTGTCTCATTCAACGGTTACTGCAGGCAGCGTGAGAGGCACAGATGAGTATGTGTGTGTTTGTGATGGAGGGAGAGAAAGAGTGAGAGAGGGTGGTTGAGACGGGAGAAGGAGAGAGAGGGTGAGACAAGGGGAGAGAGAGGGTGAGTAAGTGTTTTCGGAGCGCAGGTTTCTGGCTTCTCCCAGCTGTCGAATGAAATCTGTGGGCATCTACAGCATGTTTGTGCGTGTGTGCGCGCGCGCGCGTGTGTGTGTGTGTGTGTGTAAGGGTGAGAACTGATGACCATTTTCTTGGGACAATCTGTGTCAGTGCAGCTTCTATGTGTGTATCTCTGGGAAGTGTCTTCATCCGTGGAGGTGTGCTGGGCTCTGAACTGCGCCTATTCTGTGACTCTCAATTCATCATCCTATTATCTTCAGGGTGCAGTCTCTTTCCCTCTCCCTTTTTATCTCCCATCCCACTCAGTGTCTCTCTCTTTTCCCCTCCCTCTCTGTATTCCTCATATCTCCCAGCATCCCTCGGTCTTTCCCTGTTTCGCCTCCTCCCTCGTGCCCTCCCCACCGCCTCCGTCTCTCCACTCCTTATCTATCTCCATCTCCGTGGCATCCCTCTCCTCCTCCACCTCTTCCCTCCCCTCTCTCCCCCTCTCCTCTCCTCCTCTTTCTCTCAATCAACCCCTCACTCTCTCTCTCTCTGTCCTCCCTCAACATCTCCCAATGCGAACCACCTCCTCTCTCCCCCCTCTCTCCCCCCTCCCTCCCTCCTCCCTCCTCCCTCCCTCCTCTCTCCCTCCTCTCCCCCCTCCCTCCCCCCTCTCTCCCCCCTCTCTCCCTCCTCTCTCCCTCCTCTCTCCCCCCTCTCTCGCTCCTCTGTCTCTCCCATGGCTCTGTCACTGACCAGCCCCAAAACCTCATTAAACAGAGATGAATCTTTAGTCACAGTACTTGTATATGTATTTGTTTTTCCAAGGACACTGACTGATGCCGACCCGCATCCCATTACAGTATTTACCGGCTCAAACTGCACCCTATTCCCTACCCAGCGGCCTACTTTCAACCAGGGGCCTGTCGGTTCTAGTCCAGAGGTAGTGCACTGGAAAAGTGGACCGGGGTGTGGTTTGTGACACGTTCGTGGCCTAGCGGCAGTATAATCAAAATACACGGTCAAATTAATACGAGCAACAAGTCTTTTTTAATACTATTCCTGAATAATAAAGAATGCTTTTGATTGATGTTCAAGTCAACATTGACTTTGTGCTTTTGTGCCAATTTGTAATCATGCGGTGGGTCCCAAATTGAGCCCTAACTCTTATATCAGGCCCTCATCACCCAAACCCTCCAGTAAGCAATGAGAAGACTTTATCGTCTCATCACCAGGCCTTCGCTGACTCGAGTAGGGTCTGTTTGTCCTGGGCTGGCGTGTGCTGCTGTCGGTGCCAGAAGAAAACTGGCACCACTCATATATCTGGCCGGCAGGGTCTCTGGTACCAGGTCACTTGGGACACTCATTTTCAGAAACGTCTGATGGCTGGACCGGGTGTGTGTGTGTGTTTTAGGTCTTTCTATACTCATGGGGACCAAATGTCACCATGAGTATAGTAAAACCTGAAAATATTGGACTCATAGGGACCTTTTTCCAGTCCCCATGAAGCAAAAGTAAATTTCCGGCTCAGGGTTTAGGTTTAGGGTTAAGGTTAGGTATTACATCTAAGTACAGTTTAGACATAAATGTTACTTCATTGAAGTTAAGGTTAGGGTTAGATTAGGGTTAGGTTAAGGTTAGGGTAAAGGTTAGGTTTAGGGTTAGGTTAAGGGAGCATGCAATTTGTATTTTCTGGAGGATAGACATACAAACTTGTATGTGTGTGTGTGTGTGTGTGTGTGTGTGTGTGTGCCTTTGAGAACATGATGGTCAGATAAACTGATGAGAATTTACAGATGACCGCAACACTCACAGAGCCTGGGGGAACACCAAAACGTACCGTGGATTCCTCAGAAGACAGACCATCCACACATACGAACCGATATCGTCCTCATAATATCTAAACCCGGCAAGAACACGTCCGCATGGCCCAAAATGGTTTTCCAATGTCTCCAAAACAGTGTGGGGTTAAATAGTTCTGAAGGCAGCAAGAACGATTCTAGAACGAGTCAACAACAGGTTTAACTCTCCTGGAGGGGATCAAATGACCCCGGAACGTTAGCAAAACAAGCAAAAACACAATTTAATAATTTATCAGTACAGGAGAGGAAAAATTATCAGAGGGGAGTGGTCAAGGACAGGGAGGAGTAGAGATGTTGGGGAGATGGGAGAAGTGGAGGACAGGGAGGAGTAGAGATGTTGAGGAGAGGGGAGAGGGGAGTGGTCGGGGACAGGGAGGAGTAGAGATGTTGGGGAGAAGGGAGAGGAGGAGGACAGACTCTCTTTCCTTTTCCACTATGCTCATAAAAGTCAACATTTGCCCATGAAACATCTGATTTCAAACTGAGACTGATGTCTTTTGGGTTCCAGTCACAGAACCTCCTCCCTCCTTGAAATCTGTCTGGGATGAATGCTTGATGTGTGGAGGCAAGAGAATAGTGAAAGTCAGTCATGGACAAAAATAAATGTTCTTTATGTGTATTGTTTTCCCTGTGAGTAATTTGCCTCAAGTGATGTCATGCTTCTCTCTTAGGTCCCTGGGTCAAAAGTTTAATTTAGGTCCCACTCCGCACCCAACTTTATAAATATTTGTGCTCCTGTCAGAAATTGTTCCCTAGGGAATAGGGTGTCATCTCTCCATTGGGCTCTGGTTAAAGTAGTGTACTATATAGGGAATAGGGTGTCATCTCTCCATTGGGCTCTGGTTAAAGTAGTGTACTATATAGGGAATAGGGTGTCATCTCTCCATAGGACTCTGGTTAAAGTAGTGTACTATATAGGGAATATGGTGTCATCTCTCCATTGGGCTCTGGTTAAAGTAGTGTACTATATAGGGAATAGGGTGTCATCTCTCCATTGGGCTCTGGTTAAAGTAGTGTACTATATAGGGAATAGGGTGTCATCTCTCCATAGGACTCAGGTTAAAGTAGTGTACTATATAGGGAATAGGGTGTCATCTCTCCATTGGGCTCTGGTTAAAGTAATGTACTATATAGGGAATAGGGTGTCATCTCTCCATAGGACTCTGGTTAAAGTAGTGTACTATATAGGGAATAGGGTGTCATCTCTCCATAGGACTCTGGTTAAAGTAATGTACTATATAGGGAATAGGGTGTCATCTCTCCATAGGGCTCTGGTTAAAGTAGTGTACTTTATGGGGAATAGGGTGTCATCTCTCCATAGGACTCTGGTTAAAGTTGTGTACTATATAGGGAATAGGGTGTCATCTCTCCATAGGGCTCAGGTTAAAGTAGTGTACTATATAGGGAATAGGGTGTCATCTCTCCATAGGACTCTGGTTAAAGTAGTGTACTATATAGGGAATAGGGTGTCATCTCTCCATAGGAGTCTGGTTAAAGTAGTGTACTATATAGGGAATAGGGTGTCATTTCTCCATAGGGCTCTGGTTAAAGTAGTGTACTATATAGGGAATATGGTGTCATCTCTCCATAGGAGTCTGGTTAAAGTAGTGTATTATATAGGGAATAGGGTGTCATCTCTCCATAGGGCTCTGGTTAAAGTAGTGTACTATATAGGGAATAGGGTGTCATCTCTCCATAGGGTCCTGGTTAAAGTAGTGTACTATATAGGGAATAGGGTTTTATATGTGACCTGTGGTCAGTTGGTTGCAGTCAGTTCAGTCCATCTACATGGAGGTCTCCTACTTCATTGAGCTTTGAGGTTTGAGGTAAAAGGGGACAGGAGGAGGATAGGAGCGAGGAGAGGGTAGAGGAGAGGGGACGAGGAGAAAAGGAGGAAGGAGGCATTGAAGGGAATTTCCAGGAAGCCAGAGGGCATGGGGAAATGACCTAACCAAATGCATCAATGTCCAGTTCAATGGGATTTCAATGGGATTCTAATTCTTTAATACACTTTGGGGTTTTTCGAAATGTAACTCAAGTTGACCCACATCCCTAAGCGAAAGAGGGTGTCATGTCTGATAAATATATGTCACAACAGAAACACAGAATGGTGCCTCATTCTTAGCAGTGGGCAATACAGGTAATGAGGTGTTTTAATACATTACAGAAATTATTCCACTAGTAGTTCCAACTGTATTGTATACAAATGTAGTAGGTACTGGCAGACACACACACACACACACACACACAAGCACCTCATAATCTAACAAATATCTGTATCCCTTATTCTGCTTCCAGATGATGTTTTCCCTCTTCAGCACTTACCTCCTCCCTCTCCTCCTCCTCCCTCTCCTCCTCCTCCCTCTCCTCCTCCTCCCTCTCCTCCTCCTCCCTCTCCTCCTCCTCTCTCTCCTCCTCCTCCCTCTCCTCCTCCTCTCTCTCCTCCTCCTCTCTCTCCTCCTCCTCCCTGGATTCTAGACTCCAGCATCAGAAGAAACAGGACTAGAACTGAGTGTATTTACACTATGACTTGTTCGACTCATTTTCCAGACAGTCCTTTAAGTTGTACTGGCTGGCGTCACGATATACAGAGGGAGACGGAGGCAAGCGCAGAGTTGAAGGGGTGTTTTGTGAAAACAAACAAAAACAGAGTGCCGTGCATTACAGAATATCACCCGGAGTCAGGAACACAAAACCTGACATGAACAAACACAATGACCGACAAAGACAAGGAGAAAATGGCTGAATGAAATACACAGACTAACAAGGAGAACAGAAACAAGTTGGCTCACCTACATTGTTAGCAGGCTATTTTCCATGACTGTCAAACCTAAGGAATTTAGCCTGTTGCTCCACAAACCACTGTAGCTACAGAAAGCCATTTCATGTCCGGGTTCAATTTGATGTGTGAAACAAATAAAAGAAATGACAAAATGTTGTGTGCCATTATACATGGGTTAGGTCACGTTAGCTTTTGCTCCAGCCTGAAAACAACGAAAACGCTGTCCCTTTCAGTCCTTCTTAGGATCCACTGGAATCCATGGAACTGTGGTCTTGTTGTTCAGATGAGATCAACCTTTAGTTCATGATAATAACTGACTATATAAGGAACTAAACAATCAAACAAGCCAACTTTCTTAGTTCCAACACAAAACTGTATTCACGTATTATGTAAATGGTATTCAAATTAAACTGTTGTCACGACAACTGTTGTAGTATCAACAGGCCATTAGAGTCAGTGGAACGGAGACTGGTCTAAGAGTTTCTCCCCCGGCCGCTGAAGGACGGCTCGCAGTTGAAAGCGACTGATCGACCGTGGCCAGTCGGGAAAGTATCTCACTCAGGATGTGATCAAAAGTTTTGATTATACGATTCCCTTTTTTCTTCTTCATCATCGTCTTCTAAGCATTTGGACACTTTAATTTCCTTTGATTAATTCCTTAGTTCCAATTCTGTCTCACTGAAAGGAGAGGAGATTGATCTGCCTCTTTCACAGCGGTGTGTGTCCTGCTCAGTACGCATGTTATTACTGAAGGAGGAGTTCTAATCTAGATCACACCCCATTTTTCCATCTGCGGGGCTGCGTTACCGTATCAACGCCCACGATATTACAGCAACGTCAAAGGGAGCGTTACAAAATCACAATGTCCACGGCAGGGTTTGAATCCAGCACGCTGCTATTTCAGCCAGCCCTCTGTTCTCGCCTCCATCCTCTTAACAGTCTGACCGATTAATAACAATAAACAACAAATGCACCGTTTTAAATGCTAAAGCAATAATAGCGTTACAGCCCCGTCGTGACAACGTTACAGCCCCGTCGTGACAACGTTACAGCCCCGTCGTGACAATGTTACAGCCACGTTGTGACAGTGTTAAGTGGCTCTCTGCTCTGCTTGGCCACCCAATTTGCTCAGAAAAGGGAAATTGGTAAAAAGATCTGAAACACATCTGAAACACACTCTCCTCAGGGCCTTTTTTATTTCCTCCCTACTGACCCTCTCTCTCTTCATCCACCTGTGCCCTCCTGTATTCCTCCTCTCGCTATCTTTATCCCAGTATTCACTCTTCCACCTCTCCGCATCGACTCTCTCCATCTCTTTATCTTCTGTCCCCATCTTTCTCCACTCTCTCCATCTCTTTATCTTCTGTCCCCATCTTTCTCCACTCTCTCCATCTCTTCATCCCAGTGTCCCTGTGCCTCTTCTTCGTTCCTTCTGACAGTGTCCATCCATCATGTAGTCATTAAGATAGATACTGTTTCCTCCCAGTGTGTGTGTGTGTGTGAGTGGGTGACAGAGTGAGTGTGTGTGTGTGTAAGAATGTGTTGCCTCGTTGTGTGTTTGTGTGTGAAGATTCACTGTGTTTGTGTGTGTGTGTGTGTGCTTCATTGGATACTGGGCCTAGTTTTGAGGCACTGGAATTCATCCAGCGGGGAGAAGAATAAGAGAGACTGGTGAAAGAGAGAGAGGGAGGGAAACCAAGCTAGGGGAGAGAGAGAGAGGGAGGCAAACCAAGCTAATTAAGGAGGAGGAGCTGAGGAGCTGAGGAGAGGGAGAAAGGGAGAGATTCAAACCAAGTTGAAATGTTCAAATGAAACTGAGAAGGTTGTCCTGAGATGCTTGTACATGCATCCACACACAGAGAGAAAGGTGGAGGAGTGAAAGGATGGGAAATGAGAGAGAGAATGAGAGAGAAAGGTGGAGGAATGAGGGGATAGGAAATGAGAGAGAGGTGGAGGAGTGAGGGGATAGGAAATGAGAGAGAGGTGGAGGAGTGAGGGGATAGGAAATGAGAGAGAGGTGGAGGAGTGAGGGGATAGGAAATGAGAGAGAGGTGGAGGAGTGAGGGGATAGGAAATGAGAGAGAGGTGGAGGAGTGAGGGGATAGGAAATGAGAGAGAGGTGGAGGAGTGAGGAGATAGGATATGAGAGAGAAAGGTCGGGTCACTGTGTTCCAGGCTAAGTACAAAATCTTAAATGTCAGACTGTAATGTAAAAACATTTTACTGAACATAAGTCTGCACTGAACACCACATAAAGGCTCCTTTAGGCTGCATCATTTAAATCAAAAGCTATTTATATATGAACATGCTAATGGATTTGCTCCACTGGTTTTGTTTGCAGGGCATTCTTACAGGCCTACGTTTTGCTTAAATTGCCAGAAAAGTAACTTAAAGTGGATCCAGTCTCAGTGTTCACTGTAATTGCCTACCGGAAGTTGCACACAAGTTTCCACTCAGGAGACAAGACATTTGCACTGTACCCACAAAAAGAATTAGAAGGAAAATTGGTGTTATAACTGTTTGGTTCGACAGTTTCCTCTCCAAAACAACATGTGGTCTCTTGCATCAGTGTGAGCCACACAGACATAATGCTCATAATAAATGTAACAACAAGCTTTTTACTAAGTAAATAGGTTGAAATGCCTGTGAAAGGTTAATCAACATATGTGGTAATTTAACATGTATTACCAATTAATCACTCTATAACTGGACTTAATATTAAATATTCATCTCAAAAGTGTAGCACTTTTAATGCCTGTTTGGAGAGCACACACCAATAAAGCTCTTACCGTGTGTGGGTGTGATTTTATGTGTTGAGAGGAGTGGGTCATAAGTGTCTGGTTGTGTGTGTGTGTGTATTGTATAGCCTTTTATTAATTAAAAGGCTTGATAATCCTCCTGGTTGTTTTTAGCATATTGTCTCCCACTCGCCTGCTCTCTTCTACAGGGGTGTGGCGGAGTCGCTGATATTTTTAAGGAGCACGAGGGTGTTAGAACACCTGAAGCTGGACATCCCGAGGGACCGCAGAAGAGGGTGGGACGGATGAGAAAAGTGAGGGTGTGCTTTTGAAGTGTCCGCCGACAACAAGTCAAATACAACCAAACCTCATGGGTGTGCGCCCGCGATGGATTTAGTTTGAGTTTGTCTTATTTTACGATGGAGTAATTGAAAAATACAAATACAAGGCCTAAGTTTTGCTTAAATTGAGTTCTCCTCCTCCTCCTTTCTGTCTTCTTTTTCTCCTCCTTGTTCTTCTCTTTTCTCAGAATCTACCAGGTTGCTAAGACGCGGGTGCAGACCATGTCAGGGACACAGAGGAGGTTGGAGTGCGATAGAAAAGCACCGCCGGGCATCAGCCATTTACGGCGGGGTGAACAAGAGAGCAGTTAACTCCGGGACCTTTACCCAACGACGATGGTACCACCGGGACCTTTACCCAACGACGATGGTACCACAGTGGCCTTTACCCAACGACGATGGTACCACAGGGGTCTTTACCCAACGACGATGGTACCACCGGGACCTTTACCCAACAACGATGGTTCCGTCGGGGCCTTTACCCAACGACGATGGTACCACCGGGACCTTTACCCAACGACGATGGTACCACCTGGACCTTTACCCAACGACGATGGTACCACAGTGGCCTTTACCCAACGACGATGGTACCACAGGGGCCTTTACCCAACGACGATGGTTCCGTCGGGACCTTTACCCAACGACGATGGTACCACCGGGACCTTTACCCAACGACGATGGTACCACAGTGGCCTTTACCCAACGACAATGGTACCACAGTGGCCTTTACCCAACGACGATGGTTCCGTCGGGGCCTTTACCCAACGACGATGGTACCACCGGGACCTTTACCCAACGACGATGGTACCACCGGGACCTTTACCCAACGACGATGGTACCACAGGGGCCTTTACCCAATGACGATGGTACCACCGGGACCTTTACCCAACGACGATGGTACCACAGGGGCCTTTACCCAACAAGCCCAAACCAACCCCCAATCCTGACGACTATGATGACAGCAGCTCGTCGAATGACAAACACACATCCTTTACAAGACACGCCTTCCCCTCTCTGTCCTGACAAAACGGATCCCAAGGACTCAAAGGAACCCAGGAAGTCCACAGGAAGCAGGAAGTCCACAGGAAGCAGGAAGTCCATAGGAAACAGGAAGAGCAGTACGATTCTGTTCAAAAACTCAGGAAGCAGGAAGTCTCGTTCTAGCTCCAAGTCCATAGACCTGTTCTCGTCCCGTAGGAAACGTCGCAGCACCGTAAACAGGAAGAAGATTACGGCGGCACGGGAGAAGAGGTTTACGTTCGTCTTGGCGGTGGTGATGGGTGTCTTTGTCATCTGCTGGTTTCCTTTCTTCTTCAGCTACAGGTAGTCTCCAGGTTTATCCTTTGTTCTGTTTGGTGTCATTTGCGGTTGGAGTTCTGTTGTAGAAGGATGATTTGATCAATTCATTGTATTTTATCTGTCTACAGCCTGTATGGAGTGTGCCGGGCGCCGTGTGAGATCCCTGAGACGTTGTTCAAGTTTTTCTTCTGGATAGGTTACGTCAACAGCTCCCTCAACCCAGTCATCTACACCATCTTCAACCAGGACTTCAGACGAGCCTTCCAGAAGATTCTGTGTGAGTCGGGGGAAAAGATATTTCTGAACAGACGCAGATGACATTGGCAAATCAAATGAACCACAGTCACCATAAAAATGACATTGTTCAGACAGAAACGGTTCCATTCTATTGTGAATCTAAACCAATGGATGCTTTGCAATTTGGGACTTTTTAGGTGGAAAGAAAAAGTCCCCTAAAAATGGCCGAAAGGACAAGATCCCGGATACAGGCGGCTGAAATGAGCTTTCTCCGCAGGATGGCTGGGCGATCCCTTTGAGATAGGGTGAGAAGCTCGGTCACCCGGGAGGAGCTCAGAGTAGAGCCGCTGCTCCTCCACATCGAGAGGGGTTAGCTGAGGTGGCTTGGGCATCTGTTTCGGATGCCTCCGGAACGCCTTCCTGGGAAGGTGTTCCGGTCCCGTCCCACCGGGAGGAGACCCCGGGGAAGACCTAGGACACGCTGGAGGGACTATGTCTCCTGGCTGGCCTGGGTACGCCTCTGTGTCCCCCTGGAAGAGCTGGAGGAAGTGTCTGGGGAGAGGGAAGTCTGGGCATCTCTGCTTAGACTGCTGCCCCCGCGACCCGGCCCCGGATAAGCAGAAGACGATGTATGTATGTATGTAGGTGGAAAGAGATTTTCAGGTGGATGTTTTTGAGAAGCATTGCTGAGGATTGCTGTTAATTGGCCTCTTATATTTAGGTCATTTCTACTATGCTGTGAAAATACCTTTCTTATTTATAGTAAAGTTGTTTAATAAAGTGGATTTCAAAGGTTTGTTAATGAGGGCAGTTGTCCTTTATTTGAAAAACTAATCTTAAAAGGGAATTAATAAGCATTTTGCACTTCTTTTCATTGAATGTAGGCGATTTTGCCAACTCCCCGGTCATTCCTCAACTTCTGTGAGAAATATAAGACCTACAAATATTACTTTGTAGTCCTAGTTAAAATCTTCATAATTTGTCCAGTTCCTCCTTTTTTCACATGAATATTGTATTTATAATAAATAAATGCTAACATTTAATGTGTGTCCCTGAAATCATTCCCACCCTGTTGGGTTGTAGTAGGTAATTAAAAAGCACTTGTCACATTTTTAACAACAGCTAAGTAAGTACTTCATCTTCAATCAATGTTACATTACATTTCCCTGTATGACTCCTTCATAAATGTCTTACCTGTTAGGTTAAATTAGACAGAGAATAAGTCAAGCTCCATCATTTTTAAATATGCTTGATGGAGATGTACAAATGCTACTCGAAGGTTCATCATCAATGAGAGCTGAAACCCGCTCAGTCACAAAGCTATGGATAACATCCACTCTGTATGCATAACCTAACCTAAACACATCCACCCTGTATGGATAACCTAACCTAAACACATCCACCCTGTATGGATAACCTAACATAAAACACATCCACCCTGTATGGATAACCTAACATAAAACACATCCACCCTGTATGGATAACCTAACATAAACACATCCATCCTGTATGGATAACCTAACATAAACACATCCATCCTGTATGGATAACCTAACCTAAACACATCCATCCTGTATGGATAACCTAACCTAAACACATCCACCCTGTATGGATAACCTAACCTAAACACATCCACCCTGTATGGATAACCTAACCTAAACACATCCACCCTGTATGGATAACCTAACATAAAACACATCCACCCTGTATGGATAACCTAACATAAAACACATCCACCCTGTATGGATAACCTAACATAAACACATCCATCCTGTATGGATAACCTAACCTAAACACATCCATCCTGTATGGATAACCTAACCTAAACACATCCACCCTGTATGGATAACCTAACCTAAACACATCCACCCTGTATGGATAACCTAACCTAAACACATCCACCCTGTATGGATAACCTAACATAAAACACATCCACCCTGTATGGATAACCTAACATAAAACACATCCACCCTGTATGGATAACCTAACATAAAACCCGTCAACCTTTATGCCCATTTGTGAATTATTATTTAATTATTTAAATAATTAGTATTTTTACTCAATTAATTAGCAAGAGAAAAGTACAAAATTCAGTTTTTATGATATAGCCATTGACAATTTAATGTATTTCCTTTTAATTCATTTTATTGGCCAAGAGCCGGCAATTACCAGCTAATTGAAATGCTGATGTGTGTGTCTGTTTCAATCTGTTATTCTGAAAGAGGAAGGGAGAGGGCCTGGTTTCAAGACTATGTAGTCAGCATTGAGTTGTTCAGCAGATAACGAAGAAACAATGTACTATTTTTT
The DNA here is from genome assembly GCF_011004845.1 of Esox lucius. NCBI lineage: Eukaryota > Metazoa > Chordata > Actinopteri > Esociformes > Esocidae > Esox > Esox lucius. The sequence continues at coordinate 20,132,997 of NC_047593.1, forward strand.
GAATTTCAGCAGTTTACTCTCTCTGTTTGTGAGCTTGAGGTTAAATTTGTTGTAACCTGACCACAGACCCATGTGTCGAATCCCCATTTCTGAGGAGCTTTGGACTAAAACAGCAGGCCATTTCCTTCCTCTAACAGAATGACAGAAAAAAACACACAGCGAAGACATCAAGTAGTTAGGTTGAATTATGACTTTCAAGATGTGAATCTGTGACTGGGGAAGTGGTACCTTCGCAGCTCTTTCTATGAATTTGCTCATGCATATTTGCACTTCTGAAGCCTTGAGAGGTCCTACAGAGACGTTCAGTGGTTATTGATTATGGAAATGATTAACCGTGCAGTGTAAACTTGTAGAAAGCTCAAAATCTTGACCATTACCATTCTGATCAAGCCACCCCTGAATGACCACTGTCTGAGACATAGAGCTATTCTGTGAACATTTCATTGTGAGAAAAGCTGTTAGCTGGGTAAAAAGCTGGGTAGTTAATGTATTTACAGTATCTCACAAAAGTGAGATACCTAGGGGAGTACTCACTTTTGTTGCCAGCGGTTTAGACATTAATGGCTGTGTGTTGTGTTATTTTGAGGGGACAGCAAATTTACAGTTTTACAGCAAATGTAAAGTTATACAAGCCGTGAGTGTGTGCGTGAGTTGTGAAAGGGTGGTGTCATATGAAGTCACATGGTGGTGATAATAATCAAATTCTAGGGGGCAGTTCCCTATTTAATAATGCATTTAAATTTACCAGAGAACCAGAGAAGTGAAACAGTTGAAGTCAATGCACTTGAGAACAAGTGTATCAGGATGTCAGAGAGAGTCTATGAACCTATGAGCTCAATACGACACGAAGAGAACACACCAGATGACATGAAGACCATGGATATTGACAAGAATGTATATGCAAGCCTGAATCACATGAAGCCCAGCAAAAACAGTGACGTTTCTGCTCAACATTCAGGTAACAGTTGATCCCCTGTGTGCACCGCTCGGCTGACATTGGGTTACATATATTGACATAGGCTGACATATATTGACATAGGGTTACATATATTGACATAGGCTGACATATATTGACATTGGGTTACGTATATTGACATAGGCTGACATATATTGACATGAGGTTACATATATTGACATAGGGTTACACATATTGACATAGGGTTACACATATTGACATCAAGTTACATATATTGACATAGGCTGACATATATTGACATAGGGTTACATATATTGACATTGGGTTACATATATTGACATAGGGTTACATCTATTGACATAAGGCTACATATATTGACATTGGGTTACATATATTGACATAGGGTTACATCTATTGACATAAGGCTACATATATTGACATAGGATTACACATATTGACATTGGGTTACGTATATTGACATAGGCTGACATATATTGACATAGGGTTACATATACTGACATGGTTTCAAATAACACCCCATGAGAGGTTTTGAAAACAGTACAATATTTGTGATTCTGGGACTCAGTTGTTGTGTTTTTGTCCAAATAAAGCTTCTGTATTTTCCTCTTTGCTTGAAAGAGCAACAGGGCCCAGACGGACATTAAAATGCTTCAGTGTTTAATGAAGATGTTATGATAACATTTCTGTTACATGTTTGTGTTTCAGTTTGGAGGAAACGTTTCAGGGCTGCGGTGTGTCTTGGGCTGCTGTCTGTTGTTCTGCTGGCTGGGAGTTTATGCTTGTTACTCTACCGTGAGTTCTGTGTGTTTGTCTTCTTCCCAATTATCAACACTGATGACTGTGATTTACATGTGTTAATGATTGATTACAATGGAAAGTTCACAGATTTGGTGCCTGTTTTTTTTTTCTCTTTGTACCTGCAGTTAACTTCCCAAAACGATTCTCATTTCTAGCCAGTGAGGCCTCCCGATTCCTGACAAAATCAGTTTCCAAGATTGTTTGGGGATCAGTTAGCTCAAAAAGAGTGAACTTGGTGAAATCCAACTTCATATGAAAATATTGTCAGTATGTCTAATTGATCCATATTATTCTACAGAGAGAAATCACATGGCCATTTACTCTTTCTGCAGAGAGAGACCAGCTAGAGGTCAACTACAAAAACCTGATTAAAGAAAAACTGCAGCTACAGACCAACTACGTTAACTTGACTAAAGACCGAGACAAGCTTCGGAGTGAGAACGAACATCTGAAACTATCTTCGGCATTAAAAGGTAATTTTCTTTGGCAAAACTGTGATTCAACGCGTGCGGGAAGTAGGGGCTCCGGGGTAGTTGAAGACTCAGCTCATCCATCCAGTCAAACGTGTGTGGTCAAGGCTGGCACTGCATTGGACGGGTGTATGATACTATGTGAGTTGATATAATGTGGCTGAAGTAGGGCCTTTATGGTGACAGGGTGTCAACCAGGATGGCTGTCGCTCGGGAGCAGATGTTACTACGTCTCAGCCGAGTTAAAAACCTGGGACCGGAGCAAACAGGACTGTCTGGAGAGAGGAGCAAACCTGGTGACCATCAAAAGCCCTGAAGAACAGGTGTTTTTGAGTGCGATTGTGTGTGTGTGTGTACCGGGGGTGTGTTGTGGGGACATTTTGCTAGTCCACACTTTTAGAAATTGCCTTTTTAGACTCTGGGTTCTAATGAGGTTTAGGGTTAGAATTACAGTTAAGATTAGGCATCAGGGGACAGGTTTAGCGTTAGGTTAAGATTAGGAGAAACGTTTGGTTTAAAAAAACAATGCGGTCCTAAAATAGTGCTAAAACAGCCCTGTGAAGGACGCGGGCCGCTGTTGCGACAATTCTCTGATGAGACGCCCGTCACTCTAGTCCAAACAGCGGTACAGCTGAACACCCCCTGTCCTCCACCTGGCCCACTCTCAACGCCCCCAGTCAAACAGTCCTGGCCCACTCTCAACGCCCCCAGTCAAACAGTCCTGGCCCACTCTCAACGCCCCCAGTCAAACAGTCCTGGCCCACTCTCAACGCCCCCAGTCAAACAGTCCTGGCCCACTCTCAACGCCCCCAGTCAAACAGTCCTGGCCCACTCTCAACGCCCCCAGTCAAACAGTTCTGGCCCCATCTCAACGCCCCAAGTCCAACCGTTCTGGCCTGGTCTCAGCTCCCCCAGTCCAACAGTTCTGTCCCCGTCTCAGCTCCCCCAGTCCAACAGTTCTGTCCCCGTCTCAGCTCCCCCAGTCCAACAGTTCTGTCCCCGTCTCAGCTCCCCCAGTCCAACAGTTCTGTCCCCGTCTCAGCTCCCCCAGTCAAACAGTTCTGTCCCCATCTCAGCTTCCCCAGTCCAACAGTTCTGTCCCCGTCTCAGCTCCCCCAGTCCAACAGTTCTGTCCCCGTCTCAGCTCCCCCAGTCCAACAGTTCTGTCCCCGTCTCAGCTCCCCCAGTCCAACAGTTCTGTCCCCTTCTCAGCTTCCCCAGTCCAACAGTTCTGTCCCCGTCTCAGCTCCCCCAGTCCAACAGTTCTGTCCCCGTCTCAGCTCCCCCAGTCCAACAGTTCTGGCCCGCTCTCAGCTCCCCCAGTCCAACAGTTCTGGCCCCGTCTCAACGCCGCCAGTAAAACAGTTCTGTCCCCGTCTCAGCTCCCCCAGTCCAACAGTTCTGTCCCCGTCTCAGCTCCCCCAGTCCAACAGTTCTGTCCCCGTCTCAGCTCCCCCAGTCAAACAGTTCTGTCCCCGTCTCAGCTCCCCCAGTCCAACAGTTCTGGCCCGGTCTCAGCTCCCCCAGTCCAACAGTTCTGGCCCCGTCTCAACGCCGCCAGTAAAACAGTTCTGGCCCGATCTCAGCTCCCACAGTCCAACAGTTCTGGCCCCGTCCCAGCTCACCCAGTCCAACAGTTCTGGCGCCGCAAACACTTGCAAGTATAATGAAATAAGTGAGCATGTTCTATTTATCTCTGTGTGTACGTTTAAGAGAAAGAGATAAATAGAGAAAGAGATACAGATGAACAGGAAATGAGAGAGGGAGATACATAACAAATAATATAAAGGGGGACTTCCTGTTTACATAGAATTCACAGAAATGATGTAACTTGGTTATGTCGTCACTTTTTCATTTTTCATTCTTTTATTTCCATTTCCGTTGGCAGAGAGAGAGGAGTACTGGCCAAGTATTAACCATGATGTCTCTCCTCCAACCACAGAAATTTGTCAACTGGATGTGTGGAGTGAAAAACTACGTCTGGATTGGTCTGACGGATTTGGCCACTGAGGGAAACTGGAAATGGGTGGATGGAACCCCACTGACCGCAGTGTAAGACTCTTTAAACGGGACGTGCATATCCTGAATCTGTCATACTGATATTGACAGGTTGAAATGCCAGGACGGACATTTCACATTTAAGATAGTGACCTGTTTGTGTAAGAACAGTTTAAAACAGCAGCCCTGAAAATTCAGTCTGTTCGGGTGGGATGAAATTTTTTAATCCAGATCAGAACTTCAATGTGATCATATTAATCAACCAAATAATATTTGATTGATTGAACAAACAATTCTCTGTTGTTTGTTTCACAGGTATTGGAATGAAGGAGAGCCGGATGGTGGTGAAGCTGAGAACTGTGGGTATTTTTACTCCTGGTCATCAGACTCTGGTGAATGGTGGGACTCTTCCTGTTCTGACACACATAGATGGATCTGTCAGAAATAGGGTTCTCCAAAGGTGCTCTTTTTGCAACACTGATTGTTCGAAGGCCGTAGAACATTTTCTCTAAGAATATTTTGAACCGAAAACCGGCACACATTCATATTGGCCTGCATTCACTTTCATGTAAAATGTTTTATTCATTAAAAATATCTTAAAATCGCATTTTGTTTTTATTATCATGGTACATTAATGCTAGCGTTATATATTGAAGATGTTTGCCAATGCATTTGATATTGCAGGACCATTTTCTTATTCTTATTTTTCTTATTCTGTGGTGGAGGATATCAGTATATATTATTGTGTAGCCATATAGCTCTACAAATGGATGTGCAGCCACATAGATCTAAAAAAATGTATGTGCAGCCATATAAATCTAAAAAATGTATATGTAGCCATGTAGATTAATAAATGGATGTGTAGCCATGTAGATTTATAAATTGGTATGTGGTCATGTAGATTTATAAATGGATGTGTAGCCATGCAGATCGATAAATTGATGTGTAGCCATGTAAATTTATAAATGGATGTGTAGCCATGCGGATTGATAAATGGATGTGTAGCCATGTAGATATATAGATTATTGTGTAACCATGTAGATTTTATGGAGCAAGAGCAAGACAGTTATCCCTAATTGCTCGTCCTCCCCTTGGGAACATTCCCCCGAGGTCGTTGCTGTAAATAAGAATTGTTTCTCCATCAACGTGCCTGGCTAAATAACGGTAAAATTGGGTGTTAAGCTAAACCATAAGGCATTATATTGACATACCACCCTTGCTGTCTTTGATGGGCAGGTTCCGCTTTCTGTACTAGGATATTGCCTCTGATCCATTTATGGTGGTTGTGTCACTGGCTTGCGCCTGTGCTCTCCCATGCTGCTAGGCTATCTGTGGTGGGAGGGGCATCTGGCAGGGCTACGCCCAGCCTTGTCTCAGGGTAGTTATTCATCTGTTCATGTCCTTTTGGTAATCTGTCTACAAGCTCTCTTGGTCCCATTCTAGATTTTTCTAGTTGTCCTTTTTTTGAAGTCTAACTGGTTGTGTTACTGGTCTAAAATCATAACAGCTCACATGGCGCCGTTGACATTTTGGTCCCAACCTCCTAACATCACCTATAATGCCAAGTGATATTAACATTTTCCCTGGGTTAATGGGACGAATATTTTAGAATGAAAAGACAACTGACATTTACATCTACCCCTGTGAAGTAGAAATTCTTCTGACCTGCTTGTCATTCAAACTTTTTAATATCTCGATGATCAATCCGGCCTTAAAAGGATGGGCCGGTGCTGGATCAGCCTTGGACATTTCAACAAAATCAACATTTTAGTCGTTTCCTTTGCTTGAATTCTCTCTGACATGTTCCACAAATCGCACAGAATCTGTCTAAACTGTTCGATCTGTACAAATTGAACATCGGTGCCTTTTGAAGGGGTTTGTTTGACACTAAGATGAAAAACATCACCACTGCTTATGTTCCTGCTACACAACAAAGTAATAAGCAGTGACAGGAGTCGCATGACAAATGTCCACTACAGCCACCTGGCTCACACATGTCAATCATACTAAATATCCAGGAGTTGAAATGTGCGAACACACCATGGATTCCTTATGGGGGTAAGATGAATCTACTTTCACCCGTCTAAGTCGAAAGGTTATGATATTGCAAAATAAAACTGCAAAAACTTTTGAACAATATGTTTAAAGGTTACTTTCTGGAGGGGATAATTATGTCAAAGGTGGTGTCAGATTCATTTTATTTTGGAGTAGAGAAGATAGAACAGGCTTTTGTCACAGTCGTTCTGCATAGAAAAGACACACCAGACAGAGTCCTGGGGTGCCAATAACAGCATAACTGGTAACGACAGTTACATTTAATTGAAGCAGGGGAGGGGGTGACAATTAAAAGTAATAAAAAACTTGTTATGTCAGTCAGCTTGGATGTATTAGTCAAATTTACCGAAACATTTTGAATTTATTTTCCTTCTAAATGTATCAGAAACCAATTCATAAATATTCCTTTAAAATCATCTCGTGCCATATCCTCCTGAACTCCCAAGACACAATAGCCTTGATCTTCCAAATATGCAACATATAACTGCACCCTTAGTGATTATTTTCCACTGGCAAATGATTTATGAGGACCTACATTAAACATCCGCTAAATAATCTTACGAATCATTATTAAAAACTGTGAAGTTGTTAACAAACATGTGAATTCCCATTACAGAAAACCTTCCAAGCCTGGAGGCCCCCACAAACTAATAAAATAATAATAATGCAGGGATTATTACAAAATGTGGAAGGTGGAAACATAATAATGAAAACGTAATAATGTGGTGCATTATGTAATAACCAACCAAAATAGATGGCTTCATTCATGAAAATCATTATAACATAACAACGTTTATTTAACGCATTCAAGCATGATTCATACTGAATCAAAACTAATTTAAAGTACCAATCTACTGAACTGATTGTATCTTTTATTGGCCAAAATCTCATCAAGTGTCACTTTATTCCTTGGTTAATAGAAACTGTACTTGTGGGTTCAACTGCATGACACTCAGTGTTATACTGACACAAAGTATTGGCACACACACACACACACACACAGCTCTGCCATTAAGGATTATGCAAATTGTTACTGTATTTTGACCAATATGGAAGAGTAAATTCTTTCAAGTTCTTTATTCTCTCAATGCCCAATTCTGGTATATTTAGGCAAAGAATATGTACCACACCATAGTGGTTAACCTGATACATTAACAGACAATTTGAAAGAAAAGACAATTGATTTATAAAAACAATGAATATACAAATACAAGCCTGTTTCCAAAAAAGTTGGGACCCTGCGTAAAATTGCAAATAAAAACCGAATGCAATGATGTGCAAATCATTTAATCCTTATATGTCATAAAAAATTATACAAAGACAACATTTCAAATGTTGAACAAGAGAAACGTTAAGGTTTTTTGACAAAATATATGCCCATTTTTAATACATTTTCAAAATGATCCCTGTCACTTGCCTTGTTTAAACTTAGGAGGACATGAGGTCTTGGTCCACACCTCCAGAGTACCTGGCTTGAAAGACTCATTGCTGTCCCTGTCCAAAGTCCCCCTGGTTGTGTTGCAGATCAAGACAATACCTGACGATTTCAGCTGCCACTCTGCTGACCCCCCCCACTTCCTAAATTTTGGCCTTCTCAGGGAGTTTTTCCTAGCCACCGAAATTCAACACTACTGTTGTTTGCTCCTTGGGGTTTAAGGCCGGGTGTTTTGAAAAATCACTTTGTGACAACTGCCTGATGTTAAAAGGGCTTTATAAATAAATGTGATTAATTAATTGATTGATTAGTTATTGATAAACTTAACCCAGCGGCTTTTCACAGATCCAGTGGTTGTCGCGGTAACATGGCGCATCATTCCAAGCCCTCAGCGGGCTGCCATCAACAAGGTACAAGTGAACACAATCCTCGGTTCCTCCCGCGTTGCTTGGTTCCCCTTGGTTCCAGTACCCAGTGGTCAGTGTGGTACCGTCCACCCACATCCAGGCCCCCTCGGCGTCCGCGCTTGTCAGGCCGAGCCAGGCTCCGTAGTTCAGGGATTTCATGAAGGCCTGCTCCTCAGGGCTGGTGATGACGGCCAGGTCGGCTCCTCTACCCTGACAGTCCCGTCTGCTGTTCTTCCAAGTCCCCTTCTGAGTGGAGATGAAGTAACAGCTGCGAGCAAACCTCTTCCATCTTGGTGGACATCCTTTTGGGTGAAGACAATGGCAACTAATTAACAATTAGCATTTTGTTCCTTTTAACTTTTTTTGTTCAATACATTTTATAATGCTTGCTTGTAAATTACTATCAAACAGCACAGTCATTTATAAATTATACTCACCTTTTAGAACTAATGATTGTTTCAACATTTCTGTTTCTTGCAGTAGCTGGTCCCTCTTGTTAGTCAGGTTATTCAAGCTGTTCTGTTGTAGGTCTCTATCTTTAGTCAGTGTGTGGTAGCTGGAAAATTGGTTTCTCTCTGCAAAATAAAGCAATCGATGGCTGAGGTAACAGCGGGGGGGGGGAGTAAAATATATATTCAAATGTATGACTTTGTACCACTGTCGAGATCAGGACCAAAATGTTAAGTCATTCTGGGAGTTGGAAGAAATTTGGCGAAACCTTCGAAATTGACCGGAAATCAAATGAAATGTAACCCAACCCTGGTGATGAAACCACTGATGACGACGCCCACCAAAGGGCAGTTTGGTCTCAACTTTTATGTAATTCTCATCTGTAGCAGGAATTCCTGTTCAGGATCCCACATCCGAAGTCTGACACAGGCTGCTAATACAGTCACACACCGCAATTCATTTGATGCCCACCTGAAGTGGAATAACAGCAACAAACAGCTGTCAGGAAAACTATTTGCCATGACAACATACGTGCCATGGAAACACCAATAATACACTCCGACGATATGGAGACCTTTAGTATGAAATTGAGACCTTAAGTATGAAATTGAGACCTTTAGTATGAAATGGAGACCTTTAGTATGAAATGGAGACCTTAAGTATGAAATGGATACCTTTAGTATGAAATGGAGACCTTTAGTATGAAATGGAGACCTTTAGTATGAAATGGAGACCTTTAGTATGAAATGGTTTGGGCCCAAATTAATGTTTTGAAGCATTTAGCCATGGACCTTTATACAAAATTTTTCAGGTTTTATTTGTACATTTCTGAAAACCAGTATATTTACACATTTACACCAGTATATTTACAGTAAATGCATATAAAAAATGTATATATGAAATTGAAAACTCACGTTTGATTAACAGGCCAACGATTCCAGTCAGGACAGCAGACAGCAGCCCCAGACACACAACCGCAGCTATGAAACGACTCTTCCAAACTAAACACAAGACATTATCAGATGTTAATCGATAATGCATTTGTATCAAGTTGCTCTTTAACGCAATGAGAAAAATGCACAAGCTTTACTTGGGCTACAAAATGGAGTTCAATCATCTCAGATATTCTACTGGTTCACTTTAATATAATACTGGTCTAAACATAATGGCAGAGGCAAGTCACCTGAGACAATTGTAGACAACTATCAGAATCCAGCACTCTAGAAAAGGATAAACTGTTACCTGAATGTTGAACATAAAATCCATCCTTCTTGCTGGGCTCAATGGATATTTTGTTGATTGGTGTAAAATCACCAACACCAATCATTTGGATCTCACTGGGTAAAATTTCTTCATAAATCGCCTCCAACATATTTGGATGTTACATGTTCAATTAACTTTGCATCTGCTTGTAGGTTTATACCATTTTACTTCTCAGGCAACAGTGTGAATCCTAGTTCTGACCTGATTGAAGGGGAACCTGTCAAACCAGTACTCTGCTGACCACCAGTACCCTTAGTTTCTGACAAACCAGTCAAACCAGTCTTTGGACTCCAGACCAGGACTCCATAGATATAGAATCTATTGAACTGAAATCCACAGAACGAGAATCCACAGATCTAGAATCCAAGGAACAGGAATCCATAGATCTGGAACCATTGAACTGCAATCAATATATTTTGGGTCCATAACCACGACAGCTGAACTCATGAGAACACCCAGAGTTACCAGCAGTACATTTTGGTGGATTCTTTATTTACTTGACAGTTTTTAGGAAACAACACCACATGACTAGCACACTTGATTCTACCATGTATGATCACAATAAAATGTATATTTGTTTGTAGATTAAAATAAAAAGGTCAGAATAGCAAGAGATTTCAACCACTCATGCCGACTATATAGAATAATAAATCTGTCGTGGAATATAACCTGTAAGGCTCATCTTATTTAATCCGCAGCCTAATAAACGACATGGTGTCGTATCGGAAGAAGAATACAATGTAATGTACAGATGCAAGAGCATGACCATGTTGAGGAGACAAACTGATAGTTAATAATATTATATTGTATTAACATGCCTTGTTTTTTCACTAGCCCAGGATGACTTCCTGCTATTAGTCAGAGTAATTCATCCAGATGGAATTGTTGTCTCTCCCTTCTTCAGGAAATCTCTCAATGTTATGGCATGGCATCCTTCCCCTCTCTCTCACCCAGTCCCTCCCTCCTTTAACCTCCCCCCTCTCTCTCTCTCCCTCTCTCCCCCTCTCACTGCCCTCTTTCATCTCAGTCTGTCGAGACATTTTACAAAGGTCATGTTCAAGGATTCTCATCATAAAAGTGTACCAAGTCATTGTGTGTGTGTGTGTGTGTGTACGTGTGTGTGTACGTGTTAGTGTGTGTGTACATGTGCGTGTGTATGTACATGTGTGTGTGTACATGTGTGTGTGTGGTTACATGTGTGTGTGTGTGTACATATGTGTGTGTACGTGTTAGTGTGTATGTACATGTGTGTGTGTACATGTGTGTGTGTGGTTACATGTGTGTGTGTGTACATATGTGTGTGTACGTGTTAGTGTGTATGTACATGTGTGTGTGTCCCTAGACATCAATAACATTTTGCTGTAATCGCTCAACCTGATCACTTGATTGACAGGAAACAGGGCTCAGGTGTCCCAACTATTAGGGGTTCATGTTTCTGTGAGTTCTTTCCCTCCCTTTTCTCCTCTGTCTCCTTATCTTTTCTCAGCAGTCCCCCTCTCTCTTATGTCTTCCCTCTCCTCTTTTCTCTCATTCTCTCTCTCCATCCTCGCTCTCCTCCTCCCTCTCCTTCCTCCCTCTCCTTCCCTCTCTCCTTCCTCCCTCTCCTTCCTCCCTCTCCTCCCCCTCTCCTTCCTCCCTCTTCTTCCCTCTCTCCTCCCCCCTCTCCTTCCCTCTCCTTCCTCCCTCTCCATCCTCCCTCTCCTCCTCCCTCTCCTCCTCCCTCTCCTCCCCCCTCTCCATCCTCCCTCTCCTTCCCCCCTCTCCTCCTCCCTCTCCTCCCCCCTCTCCTTCCCTCACCCCCCCCCTCTCCTCCCCTCTCCTCCCCCCTCTCCCCCCTCCCCCTCTCCTCCCCCTCTCCTTCCCCCTCTCCTTCCTCCCTCTCCGTCCTCCCTCTCCTTCCCTCTCTCCTCCTCCCTCTCCTTCCTCCCTCTCCTCCTCCCTCTCCTTCTGGTCATGTTCAGAACCACTTTCCTATCCCCACAGCAGGCTATAGATCATATTGAACCCAGTCGGTAGGCTGAAAACACACATACAAGCTGGTGGACATTTCTGCTAAACACAATCACACCATCACACACTCACACAGTGTGCTGCCATCAGGTTCCTTGAGTCACAACCGTGTCAATCAACAGACACGGTTGTGTGTGTGCATGCGTGCCCGTGTTCGCCCAATCACCCTCTCATGACCCAAAGTGCTTGCGATGGGAACAAACACAATTGATGTCCAAGATGAAGAGGAGCATGATCATGGAGTTCAGAGAGGAGAAGGATGGGGAGGAGGAAGAGGAGGTGGGGAGGAGAAAGAGGAGGTGGGGAGGAGGAGTTCTTGTGTGACCAACTGAAGAGAATATTAAGACGGTAGTTCTGTACATAGGGCTGTCATAGAAGCACATCTTCAAACCCCCAGAACAACAGGACAATCACACCTGGGATTACATCCAGAGTGGTGAAACAGGACAAATTAAAACACAATGAAATGTATTTTCAAAAGGCTGCAATCACCATTTAACACATTAAATATATACAGTACATTTTTACAGAATTTTTACTTGTTTTCCGTTTTGATTGTCTGTTTGATTCTTACAGATCCCAGCCTGGCATTCTGTCCAAATTGCACACTCAGTATTCTATGTGTCTTCCATCTGCGCACTCCGTTACGCTCCAAGCTTTGACACCACTGAAACACTGTCCTGGGAAATAACAATTGTATTAGGTCAAGTTTTGTATTTTCCAGTGGCTGAAATTAAGCGCTTTTGGCCACATGTTTAACGAACACCTTCCCAGTGGGGCACGAGACCAGGGTCAGACCCAACATCCACCAGCATGGCAATCTGATCCATGACATCCGGTAACGTCCCTGAAAATGAAACACTCCCTCTCATATCCCTCCCCCCTCCATGGTTCTGTCTCTCTGAGACTCTCATATCCCTCCCCCCTCCATGGTTCTGTCTCTCTGAGACTCTCATATCCCTCCCCCCTCCATGGTTCTGTCTCTCTGAGACTCTCATATCCCTCCCCCCTCCATGGTTCTGTCTCTCTGAGACTCTCTTTCTTCTCTCTCATTCCATCTTTCTCTCCCCTCTGTCCTTCCTTGGCTCTTTCTTTCCTCTCTCCTTCACTTCCTTCTCTCCCATCTTTCATTCCCTGTCCTTGCAGCCTTTCATTCGTCCCTTCATTCGTCCCTCTTCCTACTCCCGGGCAGATGCCCTTTTTATTGTAATTGTTCTCTGCAAACCCATGCTTCTCTGTTACCCTAACACACAAAAACACACACACACCAGCGCGCACACACACACACACACACACACACACACAGCACTGGGAAGGGTCAGCCAGGACACAGGCGCTCTGTGTGGGAGACCAGATGCATCAGTGTATTACTCCAGATTGAATCTAGCCCTGTGGTGCTTTCATTCCCTATACTTTAATTCACTATGCTGGAACCTTTCACACACTGGAGTTGGCGGTTTGACACTGGAAGCCTCTCTCTCCTGTTTCTGCATGTCCTGAGATCGAAGAACATACTGCTGTTATTATTATGGGATTCAACCCGCACCCGTGTCGTCCTAAGAACCTCACACATTAGAACCTCACATTACATTCATCTGTCCATCTGAGTGTTCTTCCCGGAGTCCTGACCAGACTTGACAGGTGTTAGATCCCTGGGGTCTTTTTGCTAAGTTTACTCCAGCAAATGAGTTATTATCTTGACAGGTACTTCCTTGACATCTTCCAAAAACCAACCACTGCAAGGTGGAGGTAGAACGGGGTGTTCAAAAAGGTGGAGACAGCACAGTGTTCTCCAGGAAGGAGGAGGTAGAAAGGTGTTCTTCAGGAAAGTGGAGGCAGCACAGTGTTCTACAGGAAGGTGGAGGTAGCACGGTTCTATCCAGGAGGTTGGAGGTAGAAAGGTGTTCTCCAGGAAGGTGGAGGCAGCACAGTGTTCTATAGGAAGGTGGAGGCAGCACGTTTATATCCAGGACGTTGGAGGTAGAAAGGTGTTCTCCAGGAAGGTGGAGGCAGGACGGTGTTCTCCAGGAAGGTGGAGGTAGAAAGGTGTTCCCCAGGAAGGAGGATGTAGCACAGTGTTCTCCAGGAAGGTGGAGGTAGCACAGTGTTCTCTGGGAAGGTGGAGGCAGCATGGTGTTCTATAGGAAGGTGGAGGCAGCATGGTGTTCTATAGGAAGGTGGGGGTAGCACAGTGTTCTTCAGGATGCTCTGCTGTAATAATGCACATTAAAGGAACCATGGGTTCTGCTCTCCATGAATTCTGAAAGAGAATGTCAGGCTGAAGTAGGAGAGCGGCTGGGTAAAGCGGGAACACAGTAATCCATAACTCATGTCAACATCACAATGAGAGTGTGGGTTGGTGAGTTTGTCCATCCAACCACATCCTTAAACTCTCTCAAATCTCAGGGATTTAGTGGCTTGTCTGGTGGACAGTGAGCTCCTGACAGCCAGGTCTGCTTTAGAGGGAAGTGGGCTCTTGGTCGGGTCCTGACAGACAAGTCTGTTTTAGAGGGCAGTGGGCTCTTGGTCGGGTACTGACAGACAGGTCTGTTTTAGAGGGCAGTGGGCTCTTGGTCGGGTCCTGACAGACAGGTCTGTTTTAGAGGGCAGTGGGATCTTGGTCGGGTCCTGACAGACAGGTCTGATTTAGAGGGCAGTGGGCTCTTGGTCGGGTCCTGACAGACAGGTCTGTTTTAGAGGGCAGTGGGATCTTGGTCGGGTCCTGACAGACAGGTCTGTTTTAGAGGGCAGTGGGCTCTTGGTCGGGTCCTGACAGACAGGTCTGTTTTAGAGGGCAGTGGCCTCTTGGCCATGTCCTGACAGACAGGTCTGATTTACTGTGGCCGCTTCCATTAGCAAGGCTGTGCTTACTGAGCTGGTTCATTGTCAGTGTGCTCCTGTTTTCCATCACTCACGCTGGTCAGGTAGTCTGCCACTTCGTACAGCTTATAGCCAAATAGCATTTAAGCTAACTGTCTCTCAACCTAATCCCTCTCCTTCTATTCTTCACCTCCAACATTTATCCTTTCTCGCCCCCCCCCATCCCTCCAAGTTACCGTTCTTCCCTCCCCCTGTTTTGCATTCCTCCTCCCCCGCTCCCATCCTCCCTGTAATTCTATTTTGATTCAACATAGGCGCACATGCTAGCTGCGAATAGGGTCAGCGTAGACTAACAACCGTCTAAAGCTGACATGGAGAAGGACAAATAGAAAGAAAATAAAAAGAAATAGGACGCGTTTTGACTGTACAGCCAGAAGATAAACAGATACATACCTATTCTAATCGTTCCATAACATAAACTTCGCTTTAAATGACTGTACAGCCCAGTGTAAGACCCCAAATGGAATATTATCATCATTCAACAGTTGTTTCACCTTGGTTTCAATTCTGAAGTCAGTTGTTTACAGAAGCACATTTCTAAATCAATATCAACCAAAGAAACCAACGCACAGTAGACTGCAGCTCTCGTTCGGCACGCCTCCACAGGCCCTGAACCCCAGGACGCCAGGGTTCGTGCCGGGTTGAAGTAGGTTTCACCTGAGTGGCGCTTCTCACCGGTGAGCAGATTCACCGGCATCGGTAACAACTGGTGGGACTCGGCCGTCCCTGTGAGCAGGTTTGGTGGTTTGTGTTTACAATGTTTTTCATTGAAGTGAAGTGTGCTGGAAGCTTGTGTCGTGAGGAACATCAAACATAACTCTTTGATAAAGAGAGGAGCTCCATGGTTGATTGGAATTAACAGCATAGAGGGTGGTTTGCATGTAGACAGAAGATAACTAAAAATAGCCAGGACAACATCTTTTCAAATGTAATTCTTATTATTTTTAACAATATGCATGAGAATCCAGGGATTAATGTATAGCGCATGGTAATCCTCGGGTTTCAGTGCCCTATTGTTTTGATTAAAAAATTACTTCATTATTTAAGTGAGTAAATTCCTTTCATTAAATCTTTCCACAACACAGCCTTGTCAAAAGCCTGTGATGAGACGGGGCTAGTTGATAAAAAGACAGATCCGATTAGTTGCTAAACAGACAGATCTGATTAGTTGCTAACCAAAAAGGCTGGAACATATTTTGGGATGCTTATATTAAAAAGCTGTTTTGAATTCAATTAATTTCACATTGCTGATTTGCTTTGTTGACCAAGTCAAAAATTGGATTTCACAAAATTTAATGGGGGAGAGGTGCATTCTCTCAGTTACTCCTCTAGGGACAATTAACCATTAAGATTGATTCTCAGGTGGATAGGCTGATCAATAGCCTTATATTAACCATTAATATTCCAAACCAAATATTATCACGGCCTACCAATGAAACTGTTATCCTGCATTACCCACGGAACTGTTATCCCGCATTACCCACACAACTGTTATCCCGCATTACCCATGGAACTATTATCCTGCATTACCCACGGAACTGTTATCCCGCATTACCCATGGAACTATTATCCTGCATTACCCACGGAACAGTTATCCCGCATTACCCACGGAACAGTTATCCCGCATTACCCATGTAACTGTAATCCCGCATTACCCACGGAACTGTTATCCCGCATTACCCATGTAACTGTTATCAGTTTTCCCATTAGTCAATTTGAATCCAGGGTCAAATTACTTATTTTTACGAAGCACCTTTTGAAATACAATCTCAGTTAAAAGTAGCTTGAATTCAGAAATATGCATTTCTATTTGTTTCACCTACGAGGTGAACATTTACACACTTCATCTCCAGAGTCAGGTCTCTGCTTGGTTTGGTTTCCAAGGTAACCATCCAATAATATCTTGCTGAAACACTCCAGATCCGTCTGTCATGTAGCCGTCTACTGTGAACCAAACCATAATTGTACCGTAATTGTTCAAGCTTTGATAACTTTTTATCCTTCATTCACAATAGTTTTTGCACACACCAAACAACCACTACTGCAACTATTACATTATTAAATGGGGTGTGTGTGTTTGTGTGTGTGTGGCAGTTAAAATGTACTTTACATGCAGGTTAGACCATGTCTTTGAACAAAACTAATGTGCTGTTATGGTTAGACGTTATCCGTCTCCATGCATAATAGAAGTTTCCATGCACGCACACACGCACGCGCACGCACGCACACAGACACACACACACATTCATTACTGAATCGTTGCAGTGGTGTGTGTTAAAGTAGTTAAGTCATACCTATAGGCCACTAACCTGCCTGCTAGTTTCTCAATCTCCTCAAAGATCTCAGCAAGATCTGCTTTGGTTTAAAAGGAAGCTTTGGTTAGCTTCACAATCCAGTTTAGACTCCATTGATTATACCGGGGTAGACGTTACATGTCATGTCATATATTTGCTTTAGACCAACTTAAACTGTATAAACTGTATAGACACACTATGTACTGTATAGACACACTATGTACTGTATAGACACACTATGTACTGTATAGACACTATATACTGTATAGACACACTATGTACTGTATAGACACACTATGTACTGTATAGACACTATGTACTGTATAGACACACTATGTACTGTATAGACACACTATGTACTGTATAGACACTATATACTGTATAGACACACTATGTACTGTATAGACACTATATACTGTATAGACACACTATGTACTGTATAGACACTATATACTGTATAGACACACTATGTACTGTATAGACACACTATGTACTGTATAGACACTATATACTGTATAGACACACTATATACTGTATAGACACACTATGTACTGTATAGACACACTATGTACTGTATAGAAACACTATGTACTGTATAGACACACTATGTACTGTATAGACACTATATACTGTATAGACACACTCCTATCATCAATAACACTACAGTCATTTATAACAGCAAGTGAAAAACTAATTTTCTAAAGAATTGTGTAATTAGTAAATGTATATGGACATATTGACATTTAATATTTATACTTTCAACAGACAAATATTTAATTAGTCTTTTTGTTCCAGCAGGACCTGTTTGGGTGTCCCCAGGAGTCTTTATGAGAGATGGAACCTGATTTAATCGTCCCCAACTCAAACTCCAGCTATCTAATTCATGCTAAGTGCAGCTCTAGAGGATACGTTGTCATAGAAACGTCCCTAGATATGAGGTGTGACAATATACACCTCATACACATTATTATGACCTTTGATCCCCAATTGAATAATATCTAACTCCTCCATCCACGCACATATCTATGTCGTTAACCCCTCGGGTGGTAAAGGAAAGAGAGACAGACAGGGAAATAACTATCACAGACAGACAGGTAAATATCTGTTGAGAAAGACAGGTAAATAGCTATGAGAAAGAGACAGACAGGTAAATAACGATAACAGACAGACAGAGTATTGATGAGTTACTTCTACAACCCAAGCAGGTTCTTGACCACTGACTGGTCGTCATAGGTTGACACCTGAGCAGTTGTGTCCCAACCATCTTGTCTTCCTCCCAACACATGTCGTTCCCTTTTAATAACAACAAAGCATCCCAAACAAGTGCACACTCCGTGGCAACAGAGGGTTTCTTTGGGACTCGCCCCCCCCCCCCCCCCCCAGCACCGATTCTGAGCCGGCAACGGGCAGAAACCTCTTGCGTAACACCTGTCAGACTTAACGAGCAGCTGGGCCACCGGTCACCGCCCTGGCTCATCCACCCGGCAACCAGAGCCGTCAACCATCTGATCTCCATGGCAACCAAAACCAAGGTGCCTCCTGACAGGATCCGTGTGAATGTGTATGCCAACAGGGAAGCGTGGGACTAATGAAACCCCGGGTTTTGGACGTTCCTCTTTACTCACCTGCCGTCCCAACAGTCTGGGCGCACACAGACAGGCAGGGGGGACAGGTGGCGCTCAGAGAGCGTCAACATTAATGAGGCAAAACAACCTCCTCGTCCAGTGATTGACTGCCAGGGACAAAGGTCAGACAACCCCCCAGTGTATCCGTCATGCAACACCTGTGGACAGGTACGTTTGGACACACTGGACTTACTCAGACGAGAGACGCCAGGAGAGGGCAGTTAATGAGAACAGAAAACCAGCCGGTTTCGGGCCACACAGGGTCCAGGGGTTGAACACTCCTGAGTTAGGTTGTAAATGACCGTTGAACCTAAGTTAGACAGGGTGTGTTTGTTTGAGCATAGATGCAGGCTGATGTTTTTCGAGAGACAAACAGAGGCCGTTTGTTGCCTTTATAATGCATCCCAAGTCGCCACACAAACTCAGTCACGTCAGATAATAATTTTTCCCTCAGACACTGCACAACCCGACTGGGCAAATAAAGCCTCGGTTTAAGGAGGATGAGGAGGACTTATGTGACGGGTGGTTTGATAACATGTGATCCGCTCTTTTAAAACCGAGAAGTGACCTGGAAATGGTTCTGTTGAATGATGGATGAGTTTGGGCCAAAGGTTTTGCTGCATGTTTGTCTGTCTGTCTGTCTGTATGTGTGTGTGCCTGTCTTTAGTTGTATGTTTTCCCTTCTGTTTCGCCCTCTTCTTCTCTCTCCTTCTGAAGTGAAGATGGCGTGAGGACGGGGGCTGTGACTGCCTCGGGTGCCACACACTCAGGGGGGCCACATCACTGAAATTATTCAACACGATAAAAACAGCCAGATGGATTTTCAATAAGATACATGATTTAATAACATCTAAATTCAATCAGTGGCCAACGCAGCACATCTGGCGCTGGTTCAGTTGTGACAATGTGTCTCACGCGTTATCTCACAGCTACAATACAAACTGAATGAAACACTGACCGGTTTGAAGTGCAGACTGCCTGATCTGTTCTGAGATTATTTTCATTCATATTGGATTAACCATTAAGAAATTATATCACATTTCGTCCACAGTCATACCATTTTAGGTTTCCAAAAGTATTTTGGAAAAGCAGCTTCACAGATGTTGCCGCTTGTCAAGATGGCTGTCAGGAGACAGATTCATTAGAATAAATAGATCAGAGACACAGCCGATTAATTAGTCGAGCCAAAATACACTGTTTGGTGCATTAAGAAGAAGAAAGCCACTAACGAGCCTGGCATTGGTCTGGTGGACCAGGGATGACCTCTACACTGGATGACCAAAAACTCTCCCCACAATGAACAAAACAAACAGATGGAACAGGAATGCTCGCCAGGATGTAGGCGCGGATGTGTCAGACACTACCATCTGCACAAGACTTCACAAGCGAAACCACAGAGACCAGACTGGCAGGTGAAGACACCTCAAGCCAGGCCAGCTTCGCAACACACAGGAACACCCTCGTTGAAAGCGTTCAAAACATTCCAGCTACACAGGTCATACCAACTGGACAGCCATCGGGGGAAACAAATCGTGAGCTTGCAGTCCATTCGTAACTATGTCGAAATTGCAGAAATAAACTGTGCGATAAAAAAGAAACTTGAGCACCACCTCATCTGTGAATATGGAGAGAGTGTTGGGTTTTAGGCATAGATATCTGCAACATCTTCCAGTACTCTAAACTAATTTCAAGTCCCCGCAACAGCTACCCAAAACAATAGGGGCTCTTCACTGACCAAGTCAATCAGAATCCAATACCTTCAGCATAGAAGTCTGCAAGCCTTTAACCTCGTAGTAATTTAATCGTTAAATCATTTGTCATCGTACATATACACTTTTCCGCGTGTTTCAAATTCATTTCTCACGTGCGTGCGCGGAGTCCGTTCGAAAGCAAAACTGGAAATAAAGGAAGAAATAAATTAAGGAAGATAAATAAAGGAAGAAAACAAAGAAAAAAACGTAATATCATCAACATTATGATATGTTGTCTATAACTGTTCTGTGCTCTGCGATGTGTTGAATGTTTCAGTCCTGCCTTGACATGACTGTCACATTTTTATTAGTATTTACAGGATCCCACAGACGTGAGTACACCTCTCACATTTTTATTAGTATTTACAGGATCCCACAGACGTGAGTACACCCCTCACATTTTTATTAGTATTTACAGGATCCCACAGACGTGAGTACACCTCTCACATTTTTATTAGTATTTACAGGATCCCACAGACGTGAGTACACCCCTCACATTTTTATTAGTATTTACAGGATCCCACAGACGTGAGTA
Organism: Esox lucius; assembly: GCF_011004845.1. Lineage (NCBI taxonomy): Eukaryota > Metazoa > Chordata > Actinopteri > Esociformes > Esocidae > Esox > Esox lucius. The sequence goes on from NC_047593.1 coordinate 20,153,905, forward strand.
CACCCCTCACATTTTTGTAAATATTTGAGTATATCTTTTCATGTGACAACACTGAAGAAATGACACTTTGCTACAGTGTGAAGTAGTGAGTGTACAGCTTGTATAACAGTGTACATATGCTGTCCCCCCAAAATAACTCAACACAAAGCCATTAATGTCTAAACCACTGGCAACAAAAGTGAGTACACCCCTAAGTGAATATGTCCAAATTGGGCCCAAAATGTCAATATTATGTGTGACCACCATTATTTTCCAGCACTGCCTTAACCCTCCTGGGCATGGAGTTCATCAGAGCTACACAGGTTGCCACTGGAGACCTCTTCCACTCCTCCATGACGACATCACAGAGCTGGTGGATGACATCACAGAGCTGGTGGATGTTAAAGACCTTGCGCTCCTCCACCTTACATTTCAGGATGCCCCACAGATGCACAATAGGGTTTAGGTCTGGAGACATGCTGTATCTGGAGATACTGCATTCTTCAGTGTCTATCAGTGTCTATTGACTGACCAAATGCAAGGCTGATAATGGTAATATCTATGTGCTTGCCTGACAGAACGTTTGTTCAATTTCTCATTATTAATGGATGTCTTTATCAGAAGGTTTTAATATGATTTTATTGAAATACTGTCCGGATCTATTTAAAGAAAACAGTTTCCACATACAACTGTTATATGTATTAATCCTTATGGCTTTTGAAATGCTCCGTCCAATAACTTAAGTGGATTATAACTTAATTTATTGATCCAGGCAAGTCTAGTTAAGACAGAAGACACCACCATGTATGAGTTCACCCATTAGAGAGGTTATGTACAGCCCTGTACATGCAGGCCTTGGCATTAGGTTCTGCTCCTTTAGGGTAACTCATTGCCATCACATGATCATGTACACGATACTACCCCAATAACATACCTTGATATTATTAATGCAGTTCCCATGGCAACGAACAAGTTACACAGAACCAACTCCCGCACAAGGAACACAGAAGCCAATCGAACACGCTGACATTCCAGGGTTTGTTTTCCAACGGACACCACATTAAAAAAAGGCATTATCGGACATTTTTACAGTTTCAAAAGGATATTTCAAACACGGTGCTTAGGTTTTAGAAAGTATTATAAAGATCCATGATACCAGCTACTTCATCAATTATTAGACCTACAGTAATTGTAAAATACTAAATGAACTGCTCTACCCCTTCTATCCAATACTCAACCCATTCATATTTAATAAAACAGAACATGTATTTTTGTTCTTACCCACATAAATGATGTTACCATTTACTGTACATCGGCAGTTAAGAGGAGTAAGACTATCTCATCCCAAGATATTTAATCCTAATAAAACGATTCAGAGATAAAACAGGTTGAAAGATATATTGAAAAAGGATAAATGATATTTCCATCCAAGCCCCACTTCCTCGTCGCGGCCCATTAGCTCCCGGCCGCTTCTTCAAAAGAGGAGCGATCAGAAGATGTTCTTTAATGGGTCATATTAGAACATTATGTGCCTTTGAGGAACGAAACATGAATGCGTCAAAATGTCAAAACTTCAAAGAAATACTGTTTGGATATTTCCTTTGGTCATCATATCTATAGTTAGTCTGTGATTATAGGCAATCTGTGATTATATGTGATACACCATTTCTTTTCTTTACTCAAACCGAACATGTGTATATGTGGTCAATCCATCCGCATATTGCCGAGTGCCCCTTTAAACCAATCGGAAGACAGAAAATGCGAAAAAGCATTCTGCTGTGTCTACCGCCTTTTAGCCTGGTATTTTTTATTACCATCACTTCAAACCAAGCTAGGTTTTTACTTTTTCTACTTCTATGTAGCAAAACTGTAAGTTGGCTTGTTGTAGGTTAGCTTGCCACAGTGGTTAGTTATCGCCAACAAGTTATTCTTATCATCTTTTCACATAAACTACCGTTTCACAAACTCATCGGCAAACATCCAGGAACAAATGAATCCAGAAACGATGCTGCACATTTAAATCCGGGTGAAAACGCATGTTCAGAATTCCACAATCAGAACTCCATGATGGGAATACAAAACAAAACTTCTAAGCGCAGACACGGCATCCAGACACCCACTCACTCACCCTGTGGCAGTTCTAACTTTTTATGAAGTGAGAAAAAATGACGCACAGAGAGTGACAAAGAAATATACAGTATAAAAAACAGGGGGACAAAGAGAGAGTGTGGGATAGAGAATGAAATTGACAAACGACAGGAGGGATATCGCTTCTGACTCAGTTGAAATCTGACTGCGGTGAGCAACGGCACAGAGGTGTGTGTGTTTGAGTGCATGTGTGTGTGTGTGTGTGTGTGTGAGTGAGTGCGTGTGTGAGCGCGTGTTTGTGCGAGAGCGTGTGTACGAGAGCGTGTGTGTGCGCGTGTTCCTGGACTGCTTGACATTTCCTACATATCTTCATCTTAATAATCTGTGTGAAAGATCTCTGGTCATTAATAGTCATTAATCATTCATGTCCTGAGGAAAGAAGGAGAGAAGGAGGGGAGGGAGGAGATGGGGGAGATGGGGAAGAGGGGGAGATGGGGGAGAGGGGGGAGAGGGGAGGCGCGACAGAAGCCTGGAATAAAGGGAGGTAGAGGAAGAGAGGACCTGAATAGAGGGTAAGAGGGAGAAGGAGGACAGAAATGTGTGAGGGATGTTTGGGGGAAGCAAGGGAGGGAATACAGATACTTTCTCTGTTAGCACCTTGTTTAAGAGGGAGAAACCAGATACAGATTCTAGCTCTACGTGGACATGTACTATCCACACACACGAACACGCGCACACGCACACTATCCTTGTATGTACTGTAATGCCCAAACATAAAATTAACCTAATACAAACACGGCAAAAAGGTTTTCCTTCAAACATAACTCCAACCCTAACCTCCAAACTGGAAATCTCCTTTTCCATTGTGGGTACAAGCCTAAAGACAGTGGGGACTGACTTGTCAGGTTCGATGTCTTGAAGGCAAACTGGACATAACTAACAAAGCAGAGTAAATGGGGATCATGTGGACCTTTCAACAAGCCAACGCTGATCCTTCCTGATCCTTCCAACACCCCTACAGTGTTCTACATAGATCCTATAATTAGTTTAGTCTTTTGGCCCTCGCTAATTATTCATGGGGGCAATTTGCAAGGGTTAGCAGGGGCCCCCCAAATGATGCCCAGTTCTGTACATAGTTCGCTGCTTTTCCCAAGGGCCCTCAGCTCACAGTCCTTGTGTAAATAACTGACATTAATGTCATTTAGGGGCGGACCCTGATGGCAGTCAAACCCGCAAACCCGACACTGCAAGAACAATCAGATCTCTGGGACAGTCGGTTCTCTGGATTCTACAAAATCGATACATCCTAATTGACCTATAATCATCAGAAACAGAGACATGTTCCAGAACCTGTTAGTTGATCACTTAGATAACATTGCCATCTTGTGGTCAAGCAACCTCATTACAACCATTTGAGAGGGGATGCTATTGGACCAATCCCAAATCATATAAATAAGGCATACTAGTTTACATGACGCAACCATTTTGTTTTAATGTTTGATTCACTGATGACTGCCCTGAAGTTACCCTTAGAGTATAATCAACCACACATTATTGCCCCCCTGAGCAAGACTGTAAGGGGGGAGGTGGTGGTTTAGAATTCACTAAGTCTTTTGAGTGTTTTGAATAACAGATAGAAAAAACGTAAAAATGTAAACTATTACATACATAGAAAGAGATGAGAAAGTTGTTTTAAAGAAAGGTAAGTATTGATGTTTAGTGGTGATTATGGGCATTTTGTCATTTCAATAAAATGTATGTGTAATATGTAACAGTGTGTTTAATGTCTGAATAGGGAGAGATCTTTTTATAGCAACTAATCAGACTGCAACACTATCAAGCTACATAAGGATTAGGATTTATGACCCTTCACACTGCTAAAGGAATGACATTAATACTAGACTAAACATACAATCAAACAGTATACACTCACCTAAAGGATTATTAGGAACACCTGTTCAATTTCTCATGAATACAATTATCTAATCAACCAATCACATGGCAGTTGCTTCAATGCATTTAGGGGTGTGGTCCTGGTCAAGACAATCTCCTGAACTCCAAACTGAATGTCAGAATGGGAAAGAAAGGTGATTTAAGCAATTTTGAGCGTGGCATGGTTGTTGGTGCCAGACGGACCGGTCTGAGTATTTCACAATCTGCTCAGTTACTGGGATTTTCACGCACAACCATTTCTAGGGTTTACAAAGAATGGTGTGAAAAGGGAAAAACATCCAGTATGCGGCAGTCCTGTGGGCAAAAATGCCTCGTTGATGCTAGAGGTCAGAGGAGAATGGGCCGACTGATTCAAGCTGATAGAAGAGAAACTTTGACTGAAATAACCACTCGTTACAACCGAGGTATGCAGCAAAGCATTTGTGAAGCCACAACACGCACAACCTTGAGGCGGATGGGCTACAACAGCAGAAGACCCAAACCAGGTCCACTACAAATAGGAAAAAGAGGCTACAATTTGCACGAGCTCACCAAAATTGGACAGTTGAAGACTGGAAGAATGTTGCCTGGTCTGATGAGTCTGAATTTCTGTTGAGACATTCAGATGGTAGAGTCAGAATTTGGCGTAAACAGAATGAGAACATGGATCCATCAACTGCAAGATGCTATCCTATCAATATGGGCCAACATTTCTAAAGAATGCTTTCAGCACCTTGTTGAATCAATGCCACATAGAATTAAGGCAGTTCTGAAGGCGAAAGGGGGTCAAACACAGTATTAGTATGGTGTTTCTAATAATCCTTTAGGTGAGTGTGTATAAGTATATTTGTTGATTATTTTTTATGTTGGTAATTTCCAAATGTTCAGGCATTCCAATTTATGTAAGTAATAACATGAATAGTAAACAGTAAACAGTAAAATAGTAAAAAAAAGCAACAAAAATATACCTAATGCTTCGATCAATCAAAGGTATTTTCTAAAGCTCTTTGTACATCAGAAGTTGTCAGAAAGTGTTTGTACAGATAACCAGACTAAACCCCTAAGAGCAACAATAAGAAAATATGCACAGAGGTTAGGAATAATTTCCCTGTTGGGGCAGGAAGCAATGAAGAAACCCCATGATGAGCCAGACTGAGCAGTGGCTAGTCCTCTTCCAGCTCTGCCAGTTGATGATTACCTTGACATTTTGGGCCACATCAATGTTTCTGCATGTTCAACAGACCAGTAGGTCAATATATACAAGGGGGCGTGTCCAGAGTCTTTAGCCAGAATCCAGATCAGGTCAATAAATATAAGGGGGCGTGTCCAGAGTCTTTAGCCAGAATCCAGATCAGGTCAATATATATATATACAGTGGGGAGAAAAAATGTATTACTTAAAAATCACACAATGTGATTTTGCTGGATTTTTGTTTTAGATTCCGTCACTAACAGTTGAAGATATGTTTATGTTTATTATTTTAATTAAATATTTGGAATTTCGAACTGAGTTAAATAAATAACATATTATAATTCAACTAAAGTGAATTTAAAAATACAACCTTGGCACAGCAAAATGTTATTTCATCTGCATGGTTGAACTGGCAAAAACATATAAATCAATAATTAAAGAATTTGGATTGAAAACTAATTAAGCAGAGTATATTCTACATTTACATAAAACTACATGAATCAAATTGAACACTAAAATGAATGACAAATGTAGAAGTCATAGTCAAGTTAAAAACAGAGGTATGGCTTGTAATTTAATTAGTATTACTTGAATTAATAACTATTAAATTAATTACTCATCAAACTCCAGAAAGACCTTAAAAAATACCAAATACCAGGGGTCCTCTTCACTGTACCAACGGATTAGGACATAAGTGAAAGCAAAAGAGATGTCTCAAATCAATCCCTACTCAAGACGATGACTGATCCAGATCTGGACTCTCAGATTAAGATTAGGATGTAAATTAATCTAAGATCAGTTCAGTGGCAAGTCAGTGATGGGAAAGAAAGGGAGAGAAAGGGGGAGAGGGAGACAGAGCGAGAGAAGAAATGTTGTGTGTGTGTTTGTGTGTGTGTGTTTGTGTGTGTGTGTGTTTGTGTGTGTGTTTGCGTGTGTGTTTGTGTTTGTGTGTGTGTGTGTGTGTGTACGCGTTAGAGGCTTTCCCAACCCTGCCATCCACCGGAAGGTCACAAAGAAAAGTGCTTGTGTGTGTGTGTGTGTGTGTGTGTGTGTGTGTGAGTGTGTGTGTGAGTGTGTGTGTGTGTGTGTGTGTGTGTGTGTGTGAGTGTGTGTGTGTGTGTGTGTGTGTGTGTGTGTGAGTGTGTGTGTGTGTGTGTGTGTGTGTGTGTGAGTGTGTGTGTGTGTGTTGGGACAGAGGGTCAGATAGAGAGAAGGGTGAAGACACTTAGAGGAGGAGGGGAGGGAGGGGCTTTGCGTGACAAAGTGAAGGAAAATGGACCGCCGGGGGCCATACACACCACAAAAAAACACACTCAGACACACACACACACATACACACACACATACACACCACACATACACACCACAAAAAAACACACTCAGACACACACACACACATACACACACACATACACACCACACATACACACCACAAAAAAACACACTCAGACACACACACACATACACACACACACATACACACCACACATACACACCACAAAAAAACACACTCAGACACACACACACACATACACACACACATACACACCACACATACACACCACAAAAAAACACACTCAGACACACACACACACATACACACACACATACACACCACACATACACACCACAAAAAAAACACACTCAGACACACACACACATACACACACACACATACACACCACACATACACACCACAAAAAAAACACACTCAGACACACACACACACATACACACCACAAAAAAACACACTCAGACACACACACACACATACACACACACATACACACCACACATACACACCACAAAAAAACACACTCAGACACACACACACACATACACACCACAAAAAAACACACTCAGACACACACACACACATACACACACACATACACACCACAAAAAAACACACTCAGACACACACACACACATACACACCACAAAAAAACACACTCAGACACACACACAACACACACACATACACACACATACAGTGAGGGAAATAATTATTTGATCCCCTGCAGATTTTGTACGTTTGCCCACTGACAAAGAAATGATCAGTCTATCATTTTAATGGTAGGTTTATTTGAACAGTAAGAGACAGAATAACAACAATCCAGAAAAACACGTTATACATTGATTTGCATTTTAATGAGTGAAATAAGTATTCGACCCCTCTGCAAAACATGACTTAGCACTTGGTGGCAAAACCCATGTTGGCAATCACAGAGGTCAGACGTTTCTTGTAGTTGGCCACCAGGTTTTCACACATCTCTGGAGGGATTATGTCCCACTCCTCTTTGCAGATCTTCTCCAAGTCATTAAGGTTTTGAGGCTGACGTTTGGCAACTCGAACCTTCAGCTCCCTCCACAGATTTTCTATGGGATTAAGGTCTGGAGACTGGCTAGGCCTTAATGTGCTTCTTCTTGAGCCATTCCTTTGTTGTCTTGGCTGTGTGTTTTGGGTCATTGTCATACTGGAATACCCATCCACGACCCATTTTCAATGCCCTGGCTGAGGGAAGGAGGTTCTCACCCAAGATTTGACGGTACATGGCCCCGTCCATCATCCCTTTGATGCAGTGAAGTGGTCCTGTCCCCTTAGCAGAAAAACACCCCCAAAGCATAATGTTTCCACCCCATGTTTGACGGTGGGGATGGTGTTCTTGGGGTCAGAGGCAGCATTCCTCCTCCTCCAAACAGGGCGAGTTGAGTAAATTCCAAATAACTCGATTTTGGTCTCATCTGACCACAACACTTTCACCCAGTTCTTCTCTGAATCATTCAGATGTTCATTGGCAAACTTCAGACGGGCCTGTACATGGGCTTTCCTGAGCAGGGGGACCTTGCGGGCGCTGCAGGATTTCAGTCCTTCACGGCATAGTGTGTTACCAATTGTTTTCTTGGTGACAATGGTCCCTGCTGCCCTGAGATCATTGACAAATCCTCCCATTTAGTTTGTGGCTGATTCCTCACCGTTCTCATGATCACTGCAACTCCACTCTGGAGCTCCAGACCCGAGGGAGATTGACAGATCTTTTGTGTTTCTTCTATTTGCAAATAATAGCACCAACTGTTGTCACCTTCTCACCAAGCTGCTTGGCGATGATCTTGTAGCCCATTCCAGCCTTGTGTAGGTCTACAATCTTGTCCCTGAGATTCTTGGACAGCTCTTTGGTCTTGGCCATGGTGGAGAGTTTGGAGTCTGATTGATTGCTTCTGTGGACAGGTGTCTTTTATACATGTAACAAACTGAGATTAGGAGCACTCCCTTTAACAGTGTGCTCCTAATTTCAGTTAATTACCTGTATAAAAGACACCTGGGAGCCAGAAATCTTTCTGATTGAGAGGGAATTAAATGCTTATTTCACTCATTAAAATGCAAATCAATTTATTACATTTATGACATGCGTTTAGTGTGTGCGCGCATGTATATGTGTTTGTCATAACCTTATGTCAGTGGTCATAATGTTATGGCTGATGGGTGTATCAGTGTTATTCACTTCACCTGTCAGTGGTCATAATGTTATGGCTGATGGGTGTATCAGTGTTATTCACTTCACCTGTCAGTGGTCATAATGTTCTGGCTGATGGGTGTATCAGTGTTATTCACTTCACCTGTCAGTGGTCATAATGTTCTGGCTGATGGGTGTATCAGTGTTATTCACTTCACCTGTCAGTGGTCATAATGTTCTGGCTGATGGGTGTATCAGTGTTATTCACTTCACCTGTCAGTGGTCAAAATGTTCTGGCTGATGGGTGTATCAGTGTTATTCACTTCACCTGTCAGTGGTCATAATGTTATGGCTGATGGGTGTATCAGTGTTATTCACTTCACCTGTCAGTGGTCATAATGTTATGGCTGATGGGTGTATCAGTGTTATTCACTTCACCTGTCAGTGGTCATAATGTTATGTTATGTTATGATGGGTGTATCAGTGTTATTCACTTCACCTGTCAGTGGTCATAATGTTATGGCTGATGGGTGTATCAGTGTTATTCACTTCACCTGTCAGTGGTCATAATGTTCTGGCTGATGGGTGTATCAGTGTTATTCACTTCACCTGTCAGTGGTCATAATGTTCTGGCTGATGGGTGTATCAGTGTTATTCACTTCACCTGTCAGTGGTCATAATGTTATGTTATGTTATGATGGGTGTATCAGTGTTATTCACTTCACCTGTCAGTGGTCATAATGTTATGGCTGATGGGTGTATCAGTGTTATTCACTTCACCTGTCAGTGGTCATAATGTTCTGGCTGATGGGTGTATCAGTGTTATTCACTTCACCTGTCAGTGGTCATAATGTTCTGGCTGATGGGTGTATCAGTGTTATTCACTTCACCTGTCAGTGGTCAAAATGTTCTGGCTGATGGGTGTATCAGTGTTATTCACTTCACCTGTCAGTGGTCATAATGTTATGGCTGATGGGTGTATCAGTGTTATTCACTTCACCTGTCAGTGGCCATAATGTTATGTTATGTTATGATGGGTGTATCAGTGTTATTCACTTCACCTGTCAGTGGTCATAATGTTATGGCTGATGGGTGTATGATTCAATATGCTGAATTGACAGAATTCAGTCGTTTTGGAGGATACACCACGTCCATAGGATTTTTATTATTTTGATTTGTGACATAGCATGCAAACACAAAAAAAACACACATACAGTATACACACACACTATACATTATATTTTTTGAGAACAGGACAGAAGAGGCCTCACATGAAGCATATAAATTGAACTGTCTGTACGGCAAATCAAAGACTGTCCTGGTTCTCCTAAATGATCCTGGAACAATTAGACTTACAGGTTTGCTGATCGGATTAATCAAAGAGAATACCCCTAAGAGCGCAAAGCCAAAGATAATTATTTATTTCTCAGAAAGAGTTTACAAGGCCAATTAGGAAGACTTGCAACATTTGTTGGTATGAAGGTAAATAAAGGCATAATTTGGCATGGTAAACTGGAAATAATGTATTGGTACATTTCAGTATTAATTTATGTTATTACACCTGGACCAAGCTTGACAACTTGAACCCTCAATTCCCTTTAACCTAGTTGTTTTATTTACCTGTTAAAGGCAGCATGTTATGGACAACTGTAGAGAATGTAAAATCTCTGTAGACGATCACAGACAACAGCCTCTTTCTGCATTAAAGGAGTCAACTGAAGAGAGAAGTCAACAAACATCTCTGCAGTTGAAAACAAGCCTGTGTTGGAGCATTGCTCCATTAATCCATGGATAGGGTTGGGAACATACAGCCAACCGCCTAACCCCCCCCCCCTCCGCCACACACACAGCCAGGCCAGAGCTACTCACCGACGGATTACCGCCAAATCGGCATTAATATGCTTATCACAAATGAGATCACTGGGTGCCTCAGATCCAAAATGGCACCTCATTCCCAGACTTAGAATACCTATTGAATCAGGTGGAAAGTGGTGGACTGGGAAGGGAATTTAGTGTTGGTATACACACTATCCCCTTAAACCCTATTCCATACACACTATCCCCTTAAACCCTATTCCATACACACTATCCCCTTAAACCCTATTCCATACACACTATCCCCTTAAACCCTATTCCATACACACTATCCCCTTAAACCCTATTCCATACACACTATCCCCTTAAACCCTATTCCATACACACTATCCCCTTAAACCCTATTCCATACACACTATCCCCTTAAACCCTATTCCATACACACTATCCCCTTAAACCCTATTCCATACACACTATCCCCTTAAACCCTATTCCATACACACTATCCCCTTACACACTATTCCATACACACTATCCCCTTACACACTATAAAGTTCCAGAGTCATGCTACTTTTCAATAGACTACCATGTGTACAGAGCTTTGACATGTTACTGAGGCCAATCTGTTGACAATTACTGCTACTGTAACAGGAAACTGCAAAAATGTAAACGCTGAAGTACATATAAGCTAAGGAGTCCACAATTTGGGAAACTGGATATAGATCTGTTCTTCTTGAAACAGAGATGTGTGGGCGTGTAATACCCCCTGGCCTCAAACATCAGGAACCTGACCTAAAATGAATAAGGGGTAATTATTGGTCTATAAAAGAAAAATGCAAAAAAGTCAAAATGTTGTCAACATTCTGAATGGCGCAAGTAATTTCACGAGTGTTCTACAGCAAAACTGCTTATTACAACTTAATAACCTTTCACGCCGAGTAAAGGCTTAGCGTACTTAAAAAAATTTGCAATGATAATGTTACAATGGGAAGTAGCCTATTTCAAACTTAGTTCGACTTGCCCTGGTCTAGTTAGCAATAACACTTTAGTAACCTCGAATTCTTGTTGCTACCCTGAAGAGTTAAGAGACTTTCCGAGAAAAAGGTGCGAGGGGGCTCAGCGTTTTGGAACACTGTTGACAGAGGGCAGTGGGGTCCCCGTTTCTCGCCCCATTGTACTTGTGATGAGCTGGTCTTGACAGAGGTTAACGTACCGTGAGCAGGTTAAACAAACGGACGTTAGCATTTAAAACCCTCCGACTGACAGAGGTAGAAAACTATATAATGAAGCTGGGGGAAATGACATTTCTGAGACACCAAGTCAATTGTCTTAAACTGGCTTTCAACCCACTCGCTCTAATTAACAGCAAAGGTCAAAGGTATCCCCGTAGTCGCTCCAAATCAAAAGATGATCAATGTGTGTTGACAGGACTTTCGGTCTAGACCTGCTTGTTATTTGCGCATAGTGATTATAGAAGACCAGTGAGCGTTCATAAATGGACAATTTCCTAATTTTAACTTCAGCTGAATATCTTGAATAGCTGACAAATCCAATTGATTACGGCATTTGATTTAACTGCGGATAGGTTAAGCATTCAAACTGTAAATCCAATAGCCTACAACGCTTTTTTAATGTCAGTTAATAACTCCAACCAATTAAAAGGTTTTCTCTTGATCTGTGATAAATAGGCTGTTGTTGGGGTTTTAGGCTGACAGTTCGGCCGATAATAACCTGAAATTGAAGTAATTCGTTAATAATCTCTATTTGGCAACTTCATCGCTTGTACATATTCGAGCATGACAAAATGAGGCTATAATTAAGAATATTCCCGTTCCACACAAAAACTCACACTGCAGGCATTTGTTTAAATACATTTTGGCGACAATTTGACAAATACCGGTGGGCTGTGTAAGCAGTAGGCTGCCGTTATTCCCAGCTCCATTCAGCGTACCAGACTACGCAGAACGAACAAGTCTACTGTCATAATGGAGTGCCCTCCAGAGGGGGAACTCTATTGTATCACAATTGGCCTTAAGAGCTTCAAGTGAATAAGCATAAGCACAAATGTTTCTGAATCTTCAGTGGAACTGCTACTTTTGTTTTCGAAAAAATCAGATAGAAGACGGATTTGAGGCCAATGCGAAACTGACAAGACCTATTTTTCTGTTACACAGAACGACTCCAACTCTCATTCCCTGTCTCTCTGTTTCCCTCCCTCGCATCCCCTCTGCTATCTTTACTGTCTATTCTCTCCGTTCTTTCCCGTAGGTGTCCGTTTGATAGACACAACGGCAGGGAATTATTCTTAATGCCCAATCCAACCTCTAACATCTCTTCATCTCTATACCCACTTGTACCTGCAGGTTAACTTACCTTTACACAATTCCTTGTTTGTTTTTAAGCACGTGTGTTTCTGTGTGTGTGTGTGTGTGTGGTGTGTGTGCACGTGTGTGTGTATGTGTGTGTGTGTGTGTGTGTGTGTGTGTGTGTGTGTGTATGTGTGTATTGGTAGACTACTTAGCTCATGTGTCTGTGTGTACACAGGGCCGTCTCACCGATGTGGCAGCCCGACCACCGCCCCCTGCTTCGGGTTGCCCCCCCCCCACCCGAGGGGTGCTCTCCCCCATCTCCCCCTACTCCTCCCCGAGATGCCCTCTCTCTCTCCCTTTCTCTCCCCCTCTGATCCTCATACACTCTGGCGTGCCCTTTATTGAGCCAGCTGGCCTCCACAAGCAGCCATCTTTAAACTCTTTCCTTTCCTCTCAGACATGCGGCCTTGCACCCAGGGCACAACAGACCTTCTCCTGGGGCCAACGCTGCTCTAACACCTGAACCTTCACCACCACACCACCACACCACGGTCCAACCGTGGCCTCATAATCAGGCTACCGGGCAATCTACGCAAAACTGGATCCAACTATCAAACACCCTTCACTTTTATGGGTCTGGTTCTTTTGCAGTCCCCAAGAACAGACTAAAAACAGGGCCCTCAGTTGTTTGGCTCCTAGCCTGTGGATACTGCTCTACTGACATTGATAATGTTGCTCTGCTGGTTGGGCAAACCAGAATATAACTTAGAATATCTGCTGAAAAAGTTATATGTTTTGGATTGTATTTTTATGTAAAGGGAATCCCAGTCTGTGGGCAGACTAGGATTTTGATTTGTTTGACAGCTGAATGTAGTCAATCAGAGAACTGAGTGCAGTGTCCGACAGGAGTACCTGTTACTCTCCAGAAAAGGATGTAGCAAATCATTCCCGACTACAACGCTGGTCGGGAATGGGAACGCTCTCTGGTGGTCAAAGCATGGAAGTGCACCCTGGCCTGCTAATTTGTTAGTTTTTAACGCAAAATTACACACGCACACACGCGGTATTCAAGAACGAGTTAAAGGAGCGATCAAGAGTCTTGGTCAAATGACACAACATGGGTTTTCGAACCTGCAACTTTTCTGCTAGTTGTCTAAAGCTCTAACCACCATTCGCTCAATGTCCGTTGTCTGTGAGTTGTCTGTGCAGAGAATACTGGTTTACTTTTTTGTAATAACAAAACATCTACCTTCTTTGTCCAGCTTTAGCGCATTAACATTAGTATTAATAATTCACTGCGTTTTAAGCTAATCACTTAGTGCTGCTGCTACTTACCCATTGATAGCATTAGCATTAACGCTAGCATTAACAGGAGGTGAGCATTCCTGACCAGACTTTGTGACGCCAAACACACCAGCAGTAAGTGGACCTTTAATTCAGCAAACTATAATCTCCACTCTCTGTCTCTTTCTCTCTCTTTCTCTCTCAATCTCGCTCCCCTTTGTCTCTCTATCTAACTCTCTCTCAACTCTCTGTCCCCCCTCTCTTAGCAACTTCAGTCCTGTAATTAACCTTTGTATTTTAAGCGGTTAAACATAATGTCTGAAACTAATTCATTTGAACTAAAGCAGAACACTCATTAGCGGGGATTATATTTTCCTACTCTTTCCTTTGGAGAGGACATTCGTTTTTATTAACGTTTGTTACATCCAAATGCCGCATAAAACACATTAATATCCTGTATTAAGGCATTATCACAGCAATATATCATGGCTTTCCAAGACGTGTCTTAAGAGGTCTGGACCGGTTGGTTTAGTGCTCCAGGTGTTACCTTAAAATTCACAATTTAAAAGTAATTCTAACCTTACAGTGTAAACAATAAAATCAAAACAAAGAAAAGTTTATATTTTTTATTGTTGTCTCATTTCTGTCTGGTACAGTGAAGTGACCACTGCTTGTTCGCCGTGTGGTGTGTCAGTTGGGTTCGACGTTCTCATTGGAAGATGAAACGTGTTGCCTCAAAAGATAGAAGTGGCTACCCCTGCGCGAGACCCTGTTTGCGTCCCAAATTGCCCCCCCCCCCCCCCCCCCCCCCACCTCCCACCACTTAGGTTATAATTTAGGACAGACTTTTCCCGGGTTGGGTGACCGTGACTCGTCGTGTTTTACCGTAAGGCGAGCACTTCTGATTACACTGGAACTTATGTATATATAAGAGAACATCTACTATTAATTAACAGCCTAGTGGATTTGCAGGTACATGTAAAGACGATTAAACCTAAATATATATTGGGCCTATAACTAACAAAAAACGATAATAACATCTTAAGGACCGTTTTGTTCAAAGCCACCAATATGACTCAGGCAAGTAGCAGATTTAAATTACTTCAATATGTATTTTGCTTGACTTCATTTAAACAATTTAGATTGTAGGCTAATTTAAAATTAAATTTGAGATAATAGTCTCAAATTTAAATTTAAATTAGGGAGGCTATTAAACGGAATACGAGACATATAGGTCTTAAATTACTAATCGGACCTGAACAAAAATATTAAGAAATATTCTAAACTCCATATATAGGCAACGTAATTTTATGATAATAGAAATCATTTCGGGTACAAAAAACGAGTCACATTTAACACACTTTACCGAAAAGGGACAATAATTATATTTTTGTTTGTTTTTATACATAGTCTCAGTATTGTCATTAGATCACTTTTTTATATTCTTACCTGTATATGCATTTAAAAACGATAAACGATTACATTACCAAGAGTGAATACCATATGCCTATTAATAAAGTACAAAATGTCTCGTTAACATTTAACCGGAAAGGGCAAAAGGGGCCTCCGGCGCTCTTTTGATTACTAACACGAAGGATAAGGAAATACAATATTAGTTAAACCCTAAATCGATGCCAGAACATATGTTGAAACGCCTATACACATTCAATATTAATTTACTCTGCGATCTTAGAAAGAAGTGGCTATGTGCAAGTTTTAGATAGCCTATGTTTCTTTTCGAAACAGTGTAGGTAAGCTACATGCCACTCTTGGTCTATAGGGCAGGCTATTGCAGGCCTCTTCGGTTAGTACACCTTTAAATGTTTTGTGGTAGATCAACCGTCATTTATTTCCATAACTTTGAACTGACTTAATTCTTCTATTCTGAGTTCGGTAGGTGTTATAATACAGGCATGAACTCTATGTAGGCCCTCTGTAAATATTCAGTAAGGCTACATACATTTCATTAACATTGTCAGAACTCAAAAACTAAACTACACCCAAAAAGTATTTTCTTGAAATAAATCAATAAAACAACAACTATTTTGAAGACATTGAAAGTCCAGCAATGGTCCAACAAGTTCTCATGTTGTAGCCTATTAGGCCACGGGCTCGGCTTAGAAACATTCAAACTTACAAACATTCACTCAAGAACAACTGAAAGCTAAAACAATTATAGGGACATTTAATAAATAACACACTTTGACAGGAGGAAGACGTAGGTCAATTGAAAATATATTTCTCCCATGTACTCCGAAATATCAAATTCACGGGTCGCTTGATGGTAATGTTAGGGTGTATAAGCCTGTAATACAAAAGCCCGTTCTTATTAGGCAACGGCATACGGGGTTTGCTTCTTATTATTCTAAATAATTTAGCAACGAGTCTTGTCCAGGCCGAATTACAGGAATAATTAAAGTATTCGATGCCTGAACCTCTAGGATGTCTGCTCACCAGCCACAGACATTAAACATTCAACGCGATCACGTCATAGTGTAGAACTGCACGAGTCACACGGACAAACAGAACGCAGAGACCAAAATGCAGTACTCGTGTCCTCGAACAGACGTCGCACCAGTTGAGTAGCATTTTTTTTGGAAGAAAGAAAAATGAACACACAATTTTAAATATGCGGCATTTCATAGTCAGCTTCTGTGAGCCTACAAGCCAACGCACATACCTACTGCATTCACTCAGTCAGCCAATAGGCGGTGGTGTCTGTGTGGTGGTTGTCGCTGACAGCTCTTGCTTTCCACACAGCTCAGTGGAACGTGGAAAAATATGGAGACCGGGGCTGGGCCGGATTCTTCCCGCGCGCCCTATCTGCTGCATTTTGATTTGCCTTATAATTGACCCAAATAAAAGCTCGTGCACTAACGGGGGGGGGGGGTAGTCCCTGGACAACGAAGGCAAGCGCGCGCACACACAGAGATACACTCTAGCCGAGGGCAGGCGAAGAAGAGGGTTCCCTCGACCCTCAGAGAAATTCAAAAATGTGTCACAAATTGCTCCCTCTCCCCTATATAGTACACTGATGTGCTCGTCCAATCAGCAGATGCCCTCCGCCAGTCAACAGTTTGACTTGACTTGCATCCCCCCTCTACAGCTCCGGTCTCGTCCCGTGCTGCTGCTTCTGGCGCCACAAAGCTTCGGAGTGGTCCGGTAACGACATGCACGTTTCAGTAAGGATCTATAATTTACCCTGAGGAAGAGATTACAATAACGCGTTTGATGACGTGTGGGATCTTTTACCGGGGCGCAAAAGGGACCCGTTTTGTTTTGCATAAAATAACGTAAAGCTTTGAGAAGATTCGGACAGATGCAGAACCCGTCCTGGTCGTTTTGAGACCCCCTGGATATTTTTGTTTTAAATTTAAAATGACCATGCCCGACAAGGTGACCGAAACCCATGGATCGACGCGGTCCAAGGTGGTCTCCTCATTTTACATCGAAAACCTGCTTGGTTCGAGGAAGGAATGCGAGTCAGCGGAAAACAAACGAAAATATGCCAACGGCACACACAGCAACAGTACAGAGGATGAGAGCGGGAGGCAGAATGAGATGGTCTACCCAAGCCGAGCCCTAGCTGGTCCTCGCAGCCAAGTGGCCATCAAAGTGCCTGCCTGCTCCCGCCTCGGCGCGGACAGTTCCCCAAGAAGGGAATCGGCTCTGGAAATGTATAAAGGGTGTGGAGCCAGCAACTTAAAACCACTCAGAAGATCAACCAGTAAGTATATGCAAGTGGATTAACAGTTGACTTAGTTCACGACAAGATTGTTGACATATTATATTAATTGTACATTAAACTAATATAAGTTCAATTGTCTTCAGACGTGAATGTGTAGGATATTGTGTTTTAATATATTCAAAAATAATAATAAACTATCGTAGGCTACAGGCCGTTTATCATTGACAGATAATCAGGTTATTGGATTATCTGTAAATAAAACACCAAAGGGACGATCGGTAACAGTTTGTAATCCGCGCGGTAGCCTAAATAGTCTGGGATTACAGTGTAGGCTACTTTATGGCAGTGTGTAGGCCTATTAACCAAACCGCTTCTTAATGCCATAAAACGGGAACGGGCGAACTTAGTAACACGGGCTGATGCCATACCTCACCAAGTAAACCTGTGTGCCATGTCTACGCACTTGCCATGGAGACATTGCCGTGTACGGGATCACTACTGGAATCGCCACCTTTATCCTGTCTCCCATGTAGACCCGTTTGCGATTTTAGATTGTTGCAGTAACCAGATGTTGACGAGGAGCTGATCACTTGAATCAGCTGTGTAGTGGCATGGCCAAAACGTAAACAACCTCTGGGAGACACTGAGGACGAGTTTAGAAAAAACGTTCATTACGAAGCACACACGCAAACACAGCAACTATTATTTTAAAAGGTTCAACGTTGTAAAGGTGAAAAGATAGCAGACGTTGTGGATGCAGTGAGATGTCAATTTCCCGTCTCCTGAACTATGCAGTCCGCAAAGTACAATTAGGCCCAAACGACACCGCCAACGCATCCTAAACGGAACCCTGTTCCACATAGAGGGCGACTGTCGATCAGAGCACTGTAAGGTCAAAGTAAGCTCCCTGTACAGGGAATAGGGTTATCTGGGTCCCTGTCAAAGGAGCAATGCACTACTAAGGGAACAGACTGTGTCTCTGTCCTATAGCCATCTGATGAAGGGAGTGAGCGAGCGGGTCAGAGCGACGGAAATAATTATCAAACTGGCACGTCTGCTTTAGCTTTGTGCTTCATTAGGTAAAACTAACAGAGGCATAGAGGGAGTGTCCCGAGCCGGAGAGAGACACTCATCTCTCTCGCCCTAATCTCACTCTCTCTTCTCTCCCGCTGTCACTCCCTCTGTCTCACTCTGTCTCTTTAGTCGGTCTCATTGCCCCCACCCTCTTCTTCCCCTCTTTGAGCGTACATGTCCTAACATTGATAAATGCTCACGAGCGTAATTGGTTTGTCTGGTTGTTGACCCTCGGCCGGGTCATGTTGCAAAGCGTGGGAGAGAGACAGTGGACCGGGCCACAACAGAACGCGCCCGCACTGGGACCAACAGGCTAGAGGGAGGACTTCAGATGCATCTTAAATTACAATCACCTATTTTGTACGCTACGTTCAAGTCATAAGATCCCTGGTCAAAAATACCGTGTTATTAAAGGAACTACCGGACTGTACTGGCCTATGCAATTCAGAATGGATTATAGGCCCTGGACACTTACAGGCCTTAAAAATGTAGTTTGGTATGGCAACCTCTACAGGCTACACATATTGGAGTTTGGTTAATATAAACCAGAGCTATGTATATCTACCGGCCTATTTGAATAATTCCAACTGTAACGCCATAAGTCCATATTGTATACATTTTCTATCGTATTAGCCTAATGTTCAATACATCTTCTACTTTATTTCTACAGGTTCCTTGGAGGTTAACCGAAACTCTGGTGACCGTTGCTGCTCCATCGCAGCCAGCGAACGGGACTCCGTTTCTCCAGTGGTGTCAGAACCCATGGACCGCAGCAACGAAAGGGACGGGAAAAACGGGGACAGCAGAGTGACAGACGACAACGATGAGACTCAGAACGTCTTCGATGAACGATCGGACCCGGAAGTTCCTTTAGACCCTAACTCGGCCCGAAAGAAGAAAACTAGAACCGTTTTCAGTCGGAGTCAGGTGTTTCAGTTGGAGTCAACGTTCGATATGAAACGGTACCTAAGCAGTTCAGAACGGGCGGGCCTCGCAGACTCGCTGCACCTAACGGAAACTCAGGTGAAAATCTGGTTCCAGAATCGGAGGAATAAGTGGAAGAGACAGTTGGCGGCGGATCTCGAGGTGGCCAATCTTTCCCACTCAGCGCAGCGGATGGTCCGAGTTCCCATTCTTTATCACGAGAGCTCCACACCAACAACGCTGGGTTTCAACGTCAGCATGCCCCAGATCTCGCCACCCCTGGTGGGGTTCCCCAGCCCCGTGAACTATCCCCTGTCTTCCTTCGCGCACTCAATGAGTTTGCTGCGCTCGCACATGACAGGACTTGTGTAAAAAACGAGACTATTATTACACTTTTGTTGTTCGTATACATGTTATCATTATTCTATTACTGAGGGTATACCGAATTGTGCAATAACAGCAGTGGCCGCAGTAAGCTTTAGACTAGCTAAAAGGCTAAAAGGTTGCTGCATCCAAAGAAAAGGCCTACATTGATTTATAGTAATACACACAGTTTAAAGTGATACATTCGTTTTTGGTGTACTTTACAGATTAAGCCCAGGCCTATATATTCTCGACACAGAAGAAAGCACCGTTCCGCGCATGCTGGCCGACTGGAGACGCACCATGTTGGCCTATATGTTTTGAATACACACTTATTTTTGCAAATACTTTTATATTCAACGCCACAGTTTTTCAACGTTGTCACTTTTTCACAATATAGATCCAAATAAAACGAATCACAAGGTGTAATGCAATGTGTGTACATTTATGCTGGTGTTTTCGTGTGACCTTAGTGGTTGGGGTTAATTTCGTATGAAGCAAGTCGAGCTTAACCTGCATTAGAGTCAATGTTTCAACTGTAGGCTACATAAGACCTTCATTCGTGTGAAATCGGAAGCACTTAGATCGCAATTTCAATATATAGGCTATTTAGTCTAGTTAAAACGTTGTGTACCTTTTCACATTCTAAAAAAAATTATATATGTCTATACCTACGTTAAAGCAGAATGACAACCGGAATAAATTCTGGGTACACGTTAGCTGTTGTCATGCACACCTGCCCCTACACATAATACAATAGCACGTTAAAGGAATACAATGATTTGTGTACCATACAAAAGCTAATGTTTAGCGCCATAACATTTCAATGTAATAAATACATCTACAACAAGAATAGAATGCAACTATAACTTTAACTGAGAGCTCTACTTAGCCGCTTAATCAGGCCTAAACCTTAAAATCCCTGTAAACTCAGAATGAACTGCCGTCTTCACTTGGTGAACAGAAAATCCCTCCATTAGCGGGAATAGGTCAGACAGCTTCTTTCATATTCATAAACAGAAGGGGGTATCGTGAGGACGAACCTAAGGACAAATAAATTACATGGCATACATATTCTGATGGCAAAAGGAATATGGCCCCATTGCATAATATTAATTCACGCAAATGTATCCGACAAAGTTGGGAAAACGACCAGCAGTATAGACTACAGTAGCGTGCATGATAAATATACTCGATTAATACAGTTTGTTCATGATTATTCCAATGGAATAAATAAATACTGATATGTATTGGTTCATGATGGAAGCTATTCCAGTAAATAGGGCCGAAGATATAGCCTAGACTAAGCCACCTAGAATAAATGATTAATGTAGCCACTCATTTCTAGAAATAGAAAACCAATACTTAGACTAATCATATTGTGCATAGGCTAATTTGATTACTTAGTTTTACAATTTGTAAAATGTGATTTAGACATTGTAAAATTTATAATTAGACATATTGTTGTTAATACTATTTTTTAAATGATGCTTAAGCTGCGAAAGAAGCAGGTCTACTTTTATTAGTGATTTTCCAGATTTAATATCTAAACTTATGTTTGCTATTCTTTAGATTTGTAATGTGGCACAGATATGTACAAAAGTATAATTATGATCATCAACTAGGCGTAGATAATGCTCCTCTATTTCATAAAGTGTATCAGGTTTATAGTGGTTAGGCCTAAAACATTTACTCATGCAAAATAAGTGTTCTATTTATTTGATTGTAACAGTAAACATTAAAAGTTTCCGGAGATAAAAAAAAAAAACGAATGATTGAATCTGATGAACAACACTATAAACATAATATACTATAAACACGTAATATGGAGTGTTTCATATATTAGCATAGCAACATTATGTTAGCATATCTATAGCCGATCAATCGACCTAGAGAGAGAGAAAGGCGTTTATTGGAGTTTCCTTGATTTTGAAAAATATTCCCCATCAAGTAGGCCTCGTGAAATATTGTTCAGTATAACTTCCCTTCCCCTAAATACGCTTCATCAACATGAGACTAAAGCACATCTCCTGTGGAGCAGGTAATAGTCCTAAAAAATCTGAACCATAATCCTGCAAACACTGCTGGAGAAAATGAAGATAGCCACGCCAGTGCTGACCAGAGTGGCTCGTTTGTTGGCGTGCTTGTGGGCGTGCGTGGGCGTGCTGGCATCATAACCTAGACCAAATCCCGTGATTGGTCAGTGACCAGCGATTGGCGCGGGTGATTTGCATAAAATTGGGAAAGGCTGGACTTCCTGGTCTCCCACGCCTTGCAAGCATCGTCCAACGAGGTACTCGCCACGCTTCCATTGATTGAAATTAATTGAGCCATTGCCCCCAATGCGAACGGTCAAAATAGCACGTCCCACAAAAACACACACTAACCCAAGAAAAGGAAAATAATATTTCAAATAGGGAACCACATTAATCTAATTTATTTATTTAGCGCGCCTATATCGAATCTTATATATATATATATATATATATATATATATATATATATGATACCTCCTTCTTTAACCTCCTATCTCACCTTCCGATTGATGTAATTGGCCCAAAGTGTTAGGGGCGCTACTCTTGTCCAATGACAGAGGGCGAACACGTTTCATCCAGTGCGAGAAACTAACAGGCGAGGCAGAGAGACAGAGAGAGAGAGAGAGAGAGAGAGAGGAAGTCGAGCCCCAGTCCAGTACTATCCTCGAATGGACCGATGGTCCATGGAACGTATAGACGTCGTTTGGAACAGAAGGAGGCAGTTCTAACTTGCACTTCTAGAGCGTGACGTTTGTTCCAAAATCATTTGTCGAAGAAAACAGGCTATTTTGTATTAGGAAATGATGAGCAAAGTGGACGCGCCCTGCAGACCTACTGCAGCATCGCTCACATTTACAATAGACAACATTTTAAACCTAAAGTCTAGCTCGAGCTCTGACGGTAGAAGGACCAGTGACAGCTGTCACTCCAATACACCACAGCATGGAACGTGGCAGTGTAGAAACCAATTCCTCAATCACCGGTTTGAAGAGCATAGAGTCCTACAAAGAGAGGACCCAGAGACGAGGCTACACGATACAGGTATGCTACTGTTTATTATTATGGAAAAAATAGAGATGTGTCTCACTCCACTGTAGCCTAAAGGTTTGTTCGGTTTAATTCCAAACAAATGACCAGCGCTATTTTATGAAGCATATAAGCTATTCATGAATTGTCGACATGGAAGCTATTGTAGTATACAACAGTTGTTATAATTTACGTTCTCAGAGCCTATTAACGACTGTTGCCCAACCGGAGGACCTGATGGCGACATAATCACCCGGGAAGACTCTTTACGGATCACCGACACTCACTTCGAGAGCGGAGACAGCGGCGACGACTGCTCCTCGACGCCTCACACCCGGGAGAGTGGCACCGACGGCAAGAAAAACAAACAGCTAGCCAAGAAGAAAACACGCACTATCTTCTCAAAGAGACAGATCTTTCAGTTGGAATCTACGTTCGATATAAAGCGGTATCTTAGCAGCGCCGAGCGTGCCTGCCTCGCGAGTTCACTGCAGCTAACGGAAACCCAGGTCAAAATCTGGTTCCAGAATCGAAGGAATAAATTGAAAAGACAGATTTCCACCGAGCTCGACGGATCGAACGGGGATTTCTCCGACGCTGGGACGGGGAAGGAACTGCAGCTCCCGGGTTTGTACAAGGAGAGCAACCTACTGGGTAGATTCTTGCTGCCGATGCCCCTGCCCATCATATACGCTGGCAGTAGCACGCCTTATTTATGCTTCTCCAATGCCAGCAAGTACTTTAGTTTATTCGATGGAGACGCAGCCCTATAGACTAATGTTTTCAACATAATCGCCGTCGAGAGACAATGTTTACAAGCCTATAACATATCACATTGATAGGCTACGCCGAATTCATTTGTTGACGGAAAACCACAACTTCACGACATATTTGCAGGTCACAAAGGCATTCAAATAAATCATGTTATAATATCGTTTTTGGGGGTATATATTTGTTTTTAAATTTAAGGTAAAAGCGTATACCTAAAATACTATGCTTTATTAGCGTAGGCTTACTATTATTATTTTAATTAATAATAGGTTATTATCAACAGCATTTTCAGCACTCTGAAAACCGCCAAAGATATAATTATATTTGCATGCATTTACTGTATCATATTATATTGAATTTGGAAATTAATTAGACCAATGTATTTAAATGAATGTAATGGATTTTATTTTTTATTTTGTTTCATGCATGTTCAAAGATTATTTCAATTACAATTATACCATGAATTCTAATTTAGTCCTAAATCGGGGTAACACCACAATATTTACTGGATCTGTTATTAAAACATTTTTATTTAAAACAGTTTGATACCAATGTTACATTATTATTATTATTTTTATTTTTATTATTATAAATTGCTGTGCCTAATGTAGCCTGTACAACCTACAGTTGTTGATAAAAACCTAGAAATACAGCCCATAAACGCATTTTAGTGTTTTAAAAAGGCCACACTATAACACTGTATGTAGAAAAGTCTAGGTTCCAGCCACACACACAAACATTACTACTATATGTCTGCCAAGCTTTTTAATTTGCTACAGTTTAGAGTATAGGCCTGAATACGGTCTTCTCACATGTGATTATGAATTATTATTATTAAATTGTATTACTGTGAAAGTGAAGACAATGGAGTTGTTGTAGGCCTAACACACAATTGGCCTTATACTAATCAGTTAACACAACATGTGAATCTGATTATCGAAAACAACGAGAAAGAGGGAGAGGCAGAAAGAGCATTTACTTTGATTCATAGGCCTAAATAGGTCCTTCCCTAAGCCTATTGCAACTGGCACAAACAAATATGCTAAATTGAAACACCAAATATTAATGAAACAACCGGTTGTTTCATGAATTGGTTATACTATAGCATGACATTACAACAAGGACTCTCAATCTCACTTGCTGTAATTTATAAAGAATTAAATGTAGGAGGGATATAGTAGCCGTGTGAAAAATTAGTTATGTGCCCGCAGCGTCGTCATTCACACACTTTAGCCCCGTGACCTACATTCTTCGTCTTCAAGCCGGGAAATAGCGAACAGATGCCGCCACTCCAGCCGCGGCTGAGCGCGTGCTAGGGCCGCGCGGGTTATCCCAGACCGCTTCGAGGTCTTCACACTTTCACCGCGGCAAACATCCTATAAATGGACAACGATGGTGTCTAAATCAAATTTTCCATCAAATCTATTTAATAAAGCCATTTTTGAATCAGCAGTTGTCACAAACAACTGCAGTATTGGCAATTAGCATTATTTTTTGGTCTAAGTATTTGTATTTCCTTTTAATAAATTCTGCATACTGAGGGAAGTCGCAATACATAAGACACATGGTCTACATAAAAAAAAGACAGGTAATGAGGATAATGTAAAGACATATAGTCCCTTAAAATTCATCTTGTGAAATGTGAGCAGTTTAATGTGATTTAATGTGGGACTAAATTAACAAGAGATTGAAGAGACAATCTGGGTTTGACACATCCATTCCCAAGTGGCTGGGTGGGAGCTCTGTTGTTGTTGATGTTGTTTGAATCCCAGATTGTTCCTTTAACACATGTTAAGTGGTCACATTAGATTAGAAGGCAGGTGTAGGGCAGCTTCCCTGTTGTCCAGCATGGATTAAACCTGGATTGTGTAATCTCCTATTTGTCTACTTCGGACACTTGAGTTAAGGCTCATCTGGTCCAGTACTGATGGACTCATGAATACAAGACTCTGAGTGTTGGACCAAGCAACAAGTCCAGACACTATGTCAGTCCATATTTTATTCCTCTGGTACTCTTCTGATTTTCTAAGCAGTGTACTGGGATTGAGGCAAAGGTTGCCACAGTCCAGAAAACCTCCTGAGAAAAACCTCCTGAATCCAGGTTTCAATTCAGGAAATCTTCGTAAGGAGATTTCTGGAGATTTTGGGAAGTTTGGGAAAGAGTTGCAGGAATTTTGCGCCTGCAGTCCAGACTGAGATTGTGTGTGTGTGTGTGTGTGGGGGGGGGGGGGGTTGGGGGGGGGGGGGGCTTGGGGCTAACACAGCTAACTGACACTGAGTGACCTTCTGTCACATTGCACTTAGCCTCAACTAACCACACAGGTCATGACCTCTACCCCAACCCACAAAAGCAACACACACACACACACATACACACAGCCCAGTTGAAATACTCTGTTTGGACCTGCTAGTGACATTACATCCTAACGGATTTCGCTGACTCTGGTTCTGACGCAGACATTCAGAGTGCACCTCCTCCATCCCACAGCCAGAAGGGCTGAAAAACAGACTCGCCTTCAGCCTTCCGCCCTCTCAGCCTCCTAGACAGTCCTGCAGTCTGGAAGCCACATACTGTCAGCTAGTGCGTAGGACCTGTACAACCCTCATATGCATGGCATGAGAGGATGTTATTACAGGAGCTTTTCTTCAACCGTTAAATTGTAATAACTACCCATGTGTGGTTATAAATGGTATATTATGCAGTTTCACTCTGACAAGTCACTCCTCTGTCTTGCTCTCCTTACTCTCCCCCATTCCACTCTGTCCCTTTAGCCCCCCCCCCCTGCAATCTGTCCTCTCCCCCTCTCCTGTTTTTTCTCTCTCCCCCTTCACTTTACTCCCTCACTCTCCCCTTCCTCCTCTCTTCCCTCTGTACTGCCCTTCGCTCGCATGCCCACCTCCTCCTTCCCGCTGCCCTGTCACAGCGCATCACCGCAGAGTGTGTACTGGGGCTTGAGTGTGCGTGCGTGCGTGCGCGTGTGTGTGTGTGTACTGGGGCTTGAGTGTGTGCGTGCGGAGATGGTCGCATTCCATGAGCCACGACACCACACTCACAGAGGAAAAAAAAAAGGGGGTCCGGAGTAAAGGAGAGGGAGCAGAGGGACAGGAGAGAGAGGAGGAGAGAGGAGGTGAGAGGAGGAGAGAGGAGATTAGAGAGGAAGGGGAGAACAGAGAGTGTGAGAGGGAAAAGGAGGTTGTAGAGACAGAGGTCTGGTATAATTTGGACTAGTGGGTTCATGTTTGTGTTCGGACGTCCTTCGCGTTACGGTCTCTCACAGGGTCAGGACTCTCTATAGACCAGCTCTGACTTGTCGGGGGGGGGGGGGGGGGGGGGGGGGGCGTGTGTGTTTTTATTAATGTCTCTGTGTGTGTGTTTAGCTAATTTCTGCATGACTAGCCCTCAGCCTGTGGCTCCTCTCAATGGTTTGACCGTGTGACCCCTTAGTGTCATCAGACAGAGGGGCTACAGAGCTGAACTGATGGTGCTTGTCAATGTATCGGCTAGAGGGGAATTAAAAACTACCGACCGGACTGGATCGATCAATTTCGCCACCATGTGTCCACAATAAGTGCAGGAGTTTGGCTCCAACTCAAGACAATAACGAATAATTAATTGAGACAAAATTATAATATACAAAAACACGTAGACATTTGTATCAATCCTTACGCCTTCTCTCAGTCACTCCAAGACCTTTTTTATGTTTGGTTGGAGGACGCGATGGAGTTGTCAGCTCTAATGGAAATGTCTCGGAGTAAAGGGGCCTTTCACCTGGGAAACAGCAGCGCTGTCTTGTCAAAGTTGAGCTTGAGGTGGTGGCCCAACATCCAATCAGAGATGCGTGTTGCACCCTGAGAGTCAGAAGGGGGAGCACAGAAAAGTAATTAAGTATAATCTGAATAGCAATCATAGGAGAGACCATGTGAAGATATGATGGAGCCAAGTGACTTTGTTTAGAGATGAGGGGGCATTGAACCAAACCAGGGCACACCAGTAATGAGTGCAGCCTCTCATTATCGAGCTGGAAGGGTCTATTGTTGGCTGGTTTGTCATGAGCCAACTGATCTGTCTTCATACTTGCTAAAATAATCCCTCCCTTTCCTATTTCAGCAACATCATTCGAAACTGACCATTGTTGTCCGCAAATCATACAGCTGAAATGTAACTGTAGGTCACAGGCTTTAGTCTGGAGATCCAATGAAAGGTTATTTATAGTTCCTTTGACAGCAAATCATATAGTTGAAATCGGACAAAACTGATGGAGGAGAAATGTTTTCATCAATGGGGATAACTGCAATATCAGTTAGAGTAAATCAATGTATACATAAAAATACATATATATTTTTAAATGTATGGCAGAGAAAACTTGCCTATAGCGAGTGAAGTTAACTAGCTAGCTATCACCAGCCAATCACAGTCAACTTTCTGCTCACGCGTCACAGCGGGTATAAATGAATATCTATGATATCTATTTCTATTTCATGTATCATATGAACATTCACATAATTAAAACCTGCAGAGGGCTAATTCACTCTATAATATTCATTCTTTCCTGGAAAGGTTCACTATGTAAAGCAAATACCTGTTGTAGGGATTTATTGTGTGTTATAATTAAGTGAATCACTGTTTTGAAGCAAACAAAAACAAAGGAACAGTGCTTTATAAAGCTTGATACACAGCACATTATGCTTTATTTAGCGCATTACAGCATAAAGCCTTATATGCTAACTATCTCGTCCATGATTTTTAAATCAGTAAGTATAGTAGACATTATGCATTTCAGAGTATTTACAGTAATCATAAACAGGGTAGTAGAGTATGTTTATTGTGTGCTACAAAGCGTTATTAACTATGTACAGTACTTAATGGATAGTGTTATTAACTATGTACAGTACTTAATGGATAGTGTTATTAACTATGTACAGTACTTAATGGATAGTGTTATTAACTATGTACAGTACTTAATGGATAGTGTTATTAACTATGTACAGTACTTAATGGATAGTGTTATTAACTATGTACAGTACTTAATGGATAGTGTTATTAACTATGTACAGTACTTAATGGATAGTGTTATTAACTATGTACAGTACTTAATGGATAGTGTTATTAACTATGTACAGTACTTAATGGATAGTGTTATTAACTATGTACAGTACTTAATGGATAGTGTTATTAACTATGTACAGTACTTAATGGATAGTGTTATTAACTATGTACAGTACTTAATGGATAGTGTTATTAACTATGTACAGTACTTAATGGATAGTGTTTGCATCAAACGCTCGGTTAGGTTCTGGGAGGGAGACATGATGTGTGGGAGTCCTGTGGGATTAGATGACACATTACAACATCAACTACATGCCTATTAGTTAGCATGGGAAAGATGAGAAGGGTGTCTCTCTCTCTCTCTCCGTTTGTGTGTGTGTGTGTGTGTGTGTGTGTGAACGGCCTGCTGCCATACCCACTACAGATCGTCTGATGTGCAATCTATTGATTGTCTAAACTGCTGCACCTTTCCCTAAAGAGCTGAAGGAAACGGAAAGGAGTGGCTGGGATGAAACCGAGAGAGAAAGACAGGGAGACGCAGAAAGACAGAGAGAGACAGACAGAGAGACACAGACAGACAGAGGGAGTCAGACAGAAAGATGCAGACAGAGAGAGACAGACAGATGGAGACAGACAGAGAGACGCGGACAGACAGAGACAGAGACAGACAGAGACAGACAGAGAGATGCAGACAGACAGAGACGCAGACAGACAGAGACAGACAGAGAGACGCAGACAGACAGAGACTGACAGACAGAGAGACGCAGAGAGACAGACAGAGAGACACAGAGAGACAGAGAGAGACAGACAGAGAAAGACGCAGACAGACAGAGGGAGATAAAGGAAGGATGAGGTGTGAGTGGTAACACAGTCGAGGGCCATATTTTAGTGCCATTCCTGGTGTGTGTGACGGCTCTTGTGTCTGATGAATTTATTGGCTGTCAAATATATGACCTCACCCTTCCATTTACTGACACATGATTCTCAGAGAAACACTGCATCCCATCACTCAGGATTGCATAGTCGTGCACATACACACACACACACGCACGCGCAAACACGCACACACACACACGCACACACACGCACACACACGCACACACACGCACACACACACATTTGTATTTATATCCTGAGTCGAGACCAGAAAATAATCACATGCTCTCAAACTCTAACCTAAGCATTTACCTCAACCTCACTAACCATTATGCTTAAACATAACCATAAGTCTAATTCTAAAACTAACCCCAACTGTGGTTTTACCCTTAGCATAACTATTAGAATAACCCTTAGCATAACTATTAGAATAACCCTTAGCATAACTATTAGAATAACCCTTAGCATAACTATTAGAATAACCCTTAGCATAAGCCTTAACATAAGCTTTAACATAAGCTTTAACATAACCCTTAGGATAACCCTTAGGATAACCCTTGGGATAACCCTTGGGATAACCCTTGGGATAACCCCTGGGATAACCCTTAGGATAACCCTTAGGATAACCCTTAGGATAACCCTTCAACTTTGTGGGAACGGGCTAAGAAACCTTGTAGGGACCAAATTGTCAATCTCCTCTAACTTTGTAGGGACGTCTGGCCCCAACATGGATTACAGACACACGTGCACCCGCCTGGACACGCGAGCATGCTCCTGGAGACACATGTGCACCCGCCTGGACACGCGAGCATGCGCCTGGAGACACACATGCATTCTGGACATAGTATTCAGGTGGTTTCATGGCGTCAAGTCGATGAAGAGGTCCATTAACAACAGCTCTGTTGTTAGAGAACTCCCCCTCTCCCCCTGTCCTCCTCTTCTCCTGTCCTCCTCTCCCCCTCTCCCCCTGTCCTCCTCTCCTCCTCTCCCCCTCTCTCCACTTCTCCCTTTCTCTTCCTCCAATGATTTTTAAATCCGCTCCGCTCTTTGTCCCGTTCATCCTCTCTAGGTGAGCATTCGGTCTGACCTCTGACCCCAGACACCTGTCAGTGGTGTGTGTGTGTGTGTGTGTGTGTGTGTTTCATAACAAATACAAATGAAAGACATATGACATGGCCACTATCATTACATATTATTGTATACCTCCTCACATACATACACACACCCTACTCCATGTTACCTACACTGTACTGCCCACTGCAACCCCTAAACCCAACCCTAACCCCTAAACCCAACCCTAACCCCTAAACTGAACCCTAACCCCTAAACCTAACCCTAACCCCTAAACCTAACCCTAACCCCTAAACCCAACCCTAACCCCTAAACCCAACCCTAACCCCTAAACCTAACCCTAACCCCTAAACCCAACCCTAACCCCTAAACCCAACCCTAACCCTTAAACCCAACCCTAACCCCTAAACTGAACCCTTGAGCCAGAAATATATATTTTTAAACATGCACAGGCTGATTTGCCAGGGTTTAGAATCTTCTGTGGGGATGTCTGGTCCCCACATGTACACACACACACACACACACACACAGCTAAACACACACTTCCAAATGCACACACACAGCTAATCGCACACTAAAACACACACACTCCCGAAAACACACACAGCTAAACATAAAATAAAAAACACACACACTTCCAAACACACACACACAGATAAACGCACACTAAAACACACAAACACACACACTTCCAAACACACACACACAGCTAAATGCATACTAAAACACATATACACATACATACACAGACTCCCAAACATATACACACACACACACACACACACACACACACAAACATACACGCACACACACGTCTTCTGCCCTGGAGGTACCAGAGTGAGGAAGCTTCTAAGTGCTTCCTAATAGCTCACAATCATCCTCGTCCCAAATGGCACCCTATTTCCCACAATGCACTACTTTCAAACTGGGCCGGTGTGGCTCAAGGGTTCCATTTGGGCCACGAACACAGACACAGCTCTCCGCCTCAGGCAGGAAATACTAATAAATAAATCAGCCGGGCAACTCAAATGAATAAAAGTGTAACTCTGTTGTGTCATACGGCATAGAACAGCCAACTATAGCTCTGCCAGGCTAGCTGTTGTATAATGAATATAGATCTGGAGATTCTGAAATATTCATGGTACAGAAGAGGTGAAGAGAAAAGGCGAAATGGTGCTTCTCTGAAGTGGTGGTTGGGGGTGGGGGAGGTGGGGGGGTGGGGGGGGGGTCTCACTTCTCACTGAGCTTATAGCTGTGAAAACCCAGAAAAACCTGAGAACCTTGTGAGGTAAAGAAAACTCTTGGAAAAAATAACTTGTACAATACCTTGTACAAAGTCCTTTGTGACGACAGAAAAGAGTCACCTTAGAGTCATTGTGAGAAATGTGGGTCTTGTCCTTTGTGACGTCATAAACAGCCAATTAGATCTAGTCCCTTGTGATGTCAGAAACAGCTAATTAGATCTAGTCCCTTGTGATGTCATGAAGAGACACTTGGGCCTCATTTGTGATGATGTCATTACGAGGCGCTTGGGAGCAGTCCTTTATGTCCTTTAAGTCCAAATTTGAGATCTGGGGCCATTCTTTTGTGATGTCATGATGAGACACTTTGAGATTTCTGAACGAGGCAGCTGGATATATACCTTTGTGTTGTCATAAAGAGTCGCTTGGATCTGAAAGAGGGGAGAGGGAAAAGTAGAGAAAGAGAAACATGGTTAGATGTGTATAGAGAGAGAGAATTGTTGAGATATTAAGAAGTAGATGTGCACATCTCTCACACGCACACACACACACAGAACATTGCCTTGCATGGGAAAGGTCCTTTCCGGCTGGCTGTCAGCACATACTGAAGAGAACATCTATCAGTAACACTCTGAGAGCGTCTCGTACTGCCCTCGGCTCCTGTGGCTATCGAACAACATGTCCTACTAGAGCTCTTTTCAGGCCCGCACTTCTGGCACTTTGTATACTTAAGAGCAGACACACACACACACACACACACCACACACACACACACACACATTCAGTACTAAATGTTGGAAGAGACATTCAGTCAACAGGTCGTGAGGAGAAATTGTTTGTTTTGAAAGGTCTCCCCTGCATTCTAACCCTTCGTGCTCTAAAGCAGTTTGCGTTTGAGGTGAAGTCAGGCTGGCTGGTGTTAGTGACGGGCCGCTTCTCTGTTCATTCAAATTATTTTATTTTGTGAGTTAGATTTGCCTCTTTAAGCCAATCATTTCTAAACAGGAGGTACCGATTAGAGAGTACTACCACCAAACTCTTCAGACAATCAATCAAACTTATTTTATAAAGCCCTCTTCACATCAGCAGTGGTCAGACAGCGCTTATACAGACCCCCAGCCCAGCTGTGGAACATGGGGTCTATCCCCCAATGGAAGGACCAACTTCCCCTGAAAGGAGACTCACAGCCCTTGTTCAGAAAACCAGAGTATCTAAAATAACTCCACAATTACTGACCTAAGATCATTCTCCCTGAAAAAGAATAGTCTGAATGTCTTAGTTCTTCTGTGCCTAAAATGGTTCCAGACCTGTATTTTGTCTGTTGTAGAATGGTCTGAATATCTTAATTCTTCTGTGTCTAGACTGATTCCAGACCTGTATTTCTCTGTTGTAGAATGGTCTGAATGTCTTAATTCTTCTGTGTCTAAAATGTCTGAATGGTCTGAATCTGTCTGTGGTAAAACATGTAATAGCCAGGAGTCTGAACCTGTGGTACATAAAACCTGTGATTAATTTACTGTCAGACTAATTTTGCCAGCTGGTTCCCGAACGACCGTTTGAATTCCCTGTTAAAGATTCTTAACCAATCAGCTTGGTAACAAGGAATCTGATCTTTTTCACCGAGATGCAGAGGGACAGCGACAGAGAGCTTTTCAGTGTGTGTGTGTGTGTGTGTGTGACAGGGAAAGAGTGTGTCCTTAATTATTGCTTATTACAGTTTTTCCCGAATGCTTACAAGCATCGAACAATACAGAAGTTACAGTAACAAAACTCTTCCCACAGTCAGCAAAACTGAAGTGTATGTGAACCAAACTGTGAATAATTTCTCATTGCCTTCACAAAAAATGCATTCAGTGAACACATTCCCCAAAATCCATGAACTCTTTTCTCATTCAAACTAAACCAGCAACAAAACAATATATTCACAGCACATGTTTTTCTCAAATGCTCACACACTGTCCTCAAAACGTTTAGAAACACATTCAAAACAGAATGATGGCAACTGGTGTGCATTTCTGAACTAACCAGATTGAAATATAACGTTGAGATTAACATGTTGGTAATGCACACTGTTGAGATTAACATGTTGGTAATGCACACTGTTGAGATTAACATGTTGGTAATGCACACTGTTGAGATTAACATGTTGGTAATGCACACTTTAGAGATTAACATGTTGGTAATGCACACTGTTGAGATTAACATGTTGGTAATGCACACTGTTGAGATTAACATGTTGGTAATGCACACTGTTGAGATTAACATGTTGGTAATGCACACTGTTGAGATTAACATGTTGGTAATGCACACTTTAGAGATGAACATGTTGGTAATGCACACTGTTGAGATTAACATGTTGGTAATGCACACTGTTGAGATTAACATGTTGGTAATGCACACTGTTGAGATGAACATGTTGGTAATGCACACTGTTGAGATGAACATGTTGGTAATGCACACTGTTGAGATTAACATGTTGGTAATGCACACTGTTGAGATTAACATGTTGGTAATGCACACTGTTGAGATGAACATGTTGGTAATGCACACTGTTGAGATTAACATGTTGGTAATGCACACTGTTGAGATTAACATGTTGGTAATGCACACTGTTGAGATTAACATGTTGGTAATGCACACTGTTGAGATTAACATGTTGGTAATGCACACTGTTGAGATTAACATGTTGGTAATGCACACTGAGTTTTGTTATTGCTGTCTCAGTATTGACTGATGCTTGTAAGCTATCGAGAAAAACTGTAAAGGAAAATCAGAAGGATGACTCCCATCACTGCTAGCTGGATCAAACAGTAGAGTGAGAGAGAGATTTAGACAGAGAGAGAGAGAGAGGTGTGGTAGATAGAAAGAGAAAAAGAGAGAGAACAGGTAGGGGAAATGAGATGGGGAGAAGGGGAGAGGAGGAGGAGAGGAGGAGAGGAGGAGAGGAGAGGAGGAGAGGAGGAGAGGAGGAGAGGAGGAGAGGAGGAGAGGAGGAGGAGAGGAGGAGGAGAGGAGAGGAAGAGAGGAGGAGAGGAGAGGAAGAGAGGAGGAGAGGAGGAGAGGAGGAGAGGAGGAGAGGATGTTAAACCACTCTGTTTATTTAGGCATCATCTCATGTAATGTATCTCTGTATACAAACGTAACAAATACTATAAATCAGAACCAGCAATTCTTCCAGTGGAACATAAAAACACCCGGGCCAACAGATGAAGGGGCAGACCATGGAGATCCTTTATTAGGCAACAACACTTCTATAAGCCGCAAATACATTCTTACGCTAAGAGACATCAATAAATATGCCAAGCACTTAGGACTCACTTCATTCCCAAATGCCACCCTGGTTCCCAGATAGTGCTGTTCTGTTGCCTCGAGCCCTATAAGCACTATACAAAGAATAGGGTGCTATTTTAGGTGCCCTTCAGCATGCTGTTAAAGTAAATTGAGTGGTTGAACTCAGCTGAAAGGGATGAATAAATATTAGATGTGTTAGGTTTTATTGTGTGTGCGCGTGTACGTGTGTGTGCATGTCTAGGTGTGTGTGTGTGTGTGTGTGTGTGTGTGTGCATGTCTAGGTGTGTGTGTGTGTGTGTGTGTGTGTGAGTGTGTACATGTCTAAGTGTGTGTGTGTGCTGTAGTCATAGCCGTAGTCTGGAAGAGAGTAACAGAAGATATGGAGGTTCATCTGGAAGTGTGTCGTCTGTCCGTGCGTGCGTGTGTGCGTCCGTGCGTGCGTGCGTCCGTGCGTGCGTCTGTGCGTGCGTGACCTGGGGGGCTCGCTAGGTGTTTCATTGCCGCAGCTTTGGTAAAGAGCTTTTTGAAGCGCCGTCTCAACCATTCCGACTAATCAATATTGACGAGTAGGAGGAAAATACAAAAATACGACAGTCTGTATCCCAAACTGACCCCGTCTTCCCTATTTGCGCCCACAGTTTCTGCTCAAAAGGAGTGTGCTAGATAGGCAACAGTATGGCATTTAGGAAACACACACAAATAAAAAAAAACGTGTCTACTCCAATATGCACTTATTGGTGGATTGTGTTCATGTATGCCCTTTGGCATGAAGCTGAGGAAACCTATGTACGGTTGCTGAAAGTACAGGAGTTTATCAACGGAAATTATAAAATACTATAAAAGGTTTTAGATCAGGGTTGAGGTCAATCCAATTCAAGTTCCAGTCACATGAAAATATTACGTTTATAAAGGGAAATACATTTTTAAATAGTATTGTACTGCTTCAGATGAAAGGAATTGATGTGGAATGTTCCCCAATCCGTGTTTAAAGAAAATAGTTTTTTAGTTACCAGAGTAGATTGTGACTAACAGCATTTAAGTGAGATCTAGAAATCTGAGAAAAGTTAAATAGTTTGTAATAAAAAAAGAAAATTAAATGTAAAGTGTAGAAAAAAAAGTCTGGCCTGTACATTTAAAAAAAAAATCCCACCAAGAAGTCCTTCTCGATTTCCAAAAGGTTAAAATGTTGCCCTGTTTTATAACGATGGCATAATCTTTCTCCTCCCTCCTCCTGATTATTCACCTAGGAGGCATCTAACCCCTTGACCTCCACTCGGCCCCTCTACTCCCCTCAACCCCCACTTCTATGGCTGATGAACTGTCCATGTCAAGAGGAGAAGGAGGAGAAAAAAGGAGTAGCTGGTTCACAACCACAACAATCCCTTACCCATAATATTTCCGATTGGGGCAACATTAACTCTTCTCTCCTTCTTCACCTCCTCACCTCCTCACCTCCTCGCCTCTCTTAGTTTCTCCCTGTCTTTCCTTGCTTCTCTTCGCTTTTCCCCGGCCTTTCCTGTTTATGATGAAAGATAACCTGTGTTCAGTGATTAACCCGCTAGCATATCGGTAATTCATATGTATCGGGCGCATCGTTTCGTGGCTACTGTTCGCCCTCCATCGCATGCGCGGAGCCAGCAGGATGATGTCACAAAGCGTGTATCGTCTCGGAATGGTTGTGAGAACGTTTCGAAAAAGTCAGTTTGCTGGGACGACCTGTGACCCCAGATCTCAACCCAACAGAGTGTTTTTAGGGTGAGACAAGGAGACGCGTGCGCACACACGCACACACACACACACACACACACACACTTTGAACTGCGTGATTTCACAGAAGAGTCAGATAAAGATCTCTTTGGTCATCTCTCAACGTCTAGAGATGGAACGCTCTCACACACACACACACACAACCGCACACAGACGCCAGGATAAAGACAGACACTTTGATGTGACTTTGATTACATTGTGTTAACAACATAGATGACAGAATGACTGTGGGTGCTCTTCCACCTCGTCGGCACACCATTGGTTGGTGTGTCTGTGTGTGTGTGTGTGTGTGTGTGTGTGTGTGTGAGCAAGCACCACAATTACAAAGGACAAGTCAAAGCGATACGAGGTGCTATTAGTAACCTGAGCTACGCTCTGGCTTCATAAGTCATCGCTAAATGTAATTCCGATTTTGATTCAGTCAAATGACTAGGAAACTATTAATCATCTGTGGGTTTACCTTCGCTTTGACAGAAAATACATATATTTGTAAAGATATTAGTCCTTTTTGAACTTCTACCATTCTGGTTATGTATACATGTTATTATATGTGTCTGTAATGTGAGATTGTGGATTTCTAAGATCTTATACTGAAGCATGTCTTTCCCCTCATGGTATGGACAGGTTTGGAAGGGGTACGCATTGCTATGTGGCATCAAGAAATGAACTACCTTAAGAAGAACAGCATGACCCCTGGACAGATTAGCATGACCCCTGGACAGCCAAGGTCAATGTTGGGTAACAATATGGCTACAGTTAGGGATTACGGTCAATGTTAGGGATTATGGTCAATGTTAGGGATTACAGTAAATGTTAGGGATTATGGTCAATGTTATGGATTACAGTAAATGTTAGGGATTACGATCAATGTTAGGGATTACGGTCAATGTTAGGGATTACAGTAAATGTTAGGGATTACGGTCATGGTTAGGTGTTATGGTCAATGTTAGGGATTACAGTAAATTTTAGGGATTACGGTAAATGTTAGGGATTACGATCAATGTTAGGGATTACGGTAAATGTTAGGGATTATGGTCAATGTTAGGGATTACGGAAAATGTTAGGGATTACGGTCAATGTTAGGGATTATGATCAGTGTTAGGTATGCATATTACTGTTAAAGTCAGGCATCACTGACTAACCAGTCGATTCATAGTAATGATACTCATCATTGTTGCCCCTAGTAGCCAGTTTAGTCATACACCCTCCTGGACATACATCTGAAGTTCACACACACACACACACACCTCATCAGGACCATTACAAGCCATCATTATCTTGGAATGTCTCATTCAAAGGTGCTGATGGACAACAACTATATCACAGCAGATATATCTGACACAAATCTGCAAATTGAACACACACACACAACCCCCTGCCCCCCCCCCCACACACACACACATTTAAATTACTTTAATCCATGTCATAAGGGAATAATGATGGCAGTAAAAGAGAGAGAACTCTCTAACTGTGGGTCGGAAAGAAAGAAAGAGAAAGAGAGAGAAAGAAAGAGAGAAAGAGAGAGAAAGAGAGAGAGAGAGAGACAGAGAGAGAGAGAGAGCAAATCCAACAAAGGAAGCGTCTGTTAATTGAACTATTTTACATTGTGAGTTGCTTTATTAACGGTTGTCGGGACAAAGTTCAACAAATACAAACAATCTGAATGTTTCTCCATAGCGGGAATGTTGGCGATGTATTCGTTTGTAAAACAACAACTTATGGAATGTTATTGAAACAGTTTGATGTCTTCCTAACATATAGATGTTAAACACATAATTCAGGATAGGTGGTGTTTCACAAAACCTCAGAGATTTATAAAAAAAAACACATGACTCCTAAATTACACACACACACACACACACACACAAGCTGTCTAAATGGGGACATCAAAGTTTGATTGCCCTTTCAAAATCAGGACAGAAACATGTCGCCATTAGAGATGTTTTTCCGATTTCACCACAGTTTGGGGAAATGTTTGTATTATTATACAGATAAGACTGAAACACACAGTCAAAGTATCAAATTACAGCCATGTATCAGTGTTCTTTTTTCAGTTAAAGATCAACACTTTAAAACCAAGTCTTGGCCAAGTATTGATCTACAAAGCCACCAGCGTTACAGGTCGAGGGCGAGAAACAGGGATGGGGAAGGAAAAGAGGGAGGGGGAGGAGAAGTGAGAGATGGAGTGGATATCAGGAAACGACACAGGGAAAAGGAAAGAAATTCCCAGGAACACTACTCAAACAGAATGTGTGTGTGGGTGTGTTTGTCTTCACAGTGATTTTGAAATCCATGTGAAGAAGGACTTGCTGTAGTAATGGCCCGGGGTCAAACTAACTTAAGTTCCCCCACATCCTTCAGTCCTGCTGTAGATGGTGAAACGCTGTCTTAAATTATTACAGTCATATTCCTCAGTGACCACGGCCAAGGAGAGACGCAGACCACGGAATGCTCCATCTTAAGCTGTCGCGGTTGCTTAGAAATCCAACACACACACACCAACACACACACACACACACCAACACACACACCAACACACACACATGCACACGGACAATCCCATGAGAGGCTAGGCCGTAGCGCTCGGCAACAGGAATGATGCAGACACGTATCACTTCCATGCCTCTGTCACGAAGCGTGCGTTTGCCAAGGGGTGTGTGCGTGTCAGTTTCAGGTTCCCACATGGCGGTGAGTGTGTGTTTCATAAAGCATTTTCCTTTACTGTCAAGGTGAGAGCGGACATGTCAGTTTAGGAAATGGTGACGGGCCTTCTCTTCTCTGCTCCAACTGTCTGTAGTGTCTGTGTGTCTTTGTGTGTGTGTGTGTGTCTTTGTGTTTGTGTGTGTGTGTGTGTGTGTGGTATCCCATAGCGTCAGGCTCCTAAGGGCACAGACAGGGAAATCAGTCACAGATTGGAGAGGAGACACACAGACACACACAGACACACACAGACACACACAGACAGACAGACACACACGCGATTATTTCCTCATTTGCACAAAACCTCCAGATCTCCGTGACTACAGAGGAAAATAAAGACACTCTGTAGCCTATAATCTTTCAATCTCTTTAAACATTTATCGCCCAAAACCAACAGCATAACATCCCAGTTCAGGGGTCATTGTAACCAGGTCGGGGGGTCATGGCAACCAGGGGTACCAGTTTTGAACCTCAGAAAATAATATGAGGTGTGCATTTCTGTGTGTGTGTGTGTGTGTGTGTGTAATGAATATGAGTCTTAACAGTCTGTCGGCTGCCCCTTGCTTAAGTGGTCCAACATGAATTACTGTCTTCAAAGAAGAATTCACATCCTTTAGGTGGGCCTGAAGGGTGCTGTGACCACCACGAAGGTGATGGCCCTGGGAGCCTGAAGTGACAATTACTGCTAATTACATAAATACAGAGGGAGAGAGAGAGAAAAAAATACAAAGAAAGAGAGGGACAAAGAGAGAGAGAGAGAGAGAGAGAAAGAAGAGTAATACAGAGTGAGATTTTGTCCCTTGGGCTGCGAGTCTAATGAAGGAAAGCGCTACTTTGACTTGTCATTTTTAATCAGTTGTTGCTTAATATTTATTAAACAGTGTTCAGTAATAGACACACAAAAACAGACACACACAGACACTTACAGACACACACAGACACATACAGATACATACAGATACACACCGACACATACAGACACATACAGATACATACAGACACTTACAGACACATACAGACACATACAGACACACACACACAGACACATACAGACACATACAGACACACACAGACACATACAGATACACACCGACACATACAGACACATACAGATACATACAGACACTTACAGACACATACAGACACACACACACAGACACATACAGACACATACAGACACATACAGACACATACAGATACATACAGATACACACAGACACATACAGACACATACAGACACATACAGATACATACAGACACATACAGACACATACAGACACATACAGACACACACACACAAACCTCTTTGGATATTTACCATGGATGCTGCAGCCTTTCAGAGGAACAATAAAAAGAAAAAGTATTGTTTCATAAGTATTTACTAAAATCTACTTCTGATTTTGGAACCAAAACAATTAAAAACAATCGTAATAGAAAGGCAATTCCAAACTTGGTAAAGGCTGTTCAAGGCTGTCCTACTTTCACATGGTCCGACCAGAACCAATCAAAACCAATTAACCTGATCAATGGACCCTAAACACACACCTACCCACGGACCTCTGGCTGAGACTCGGATATCAGAGGAGATGGAGAATAACCATTCAGCCACCTCAGGGGGTAAACATATCCCATGGTAGATTAATTAGCCTGGTAAGAACTCTTTGTGTGTGTGTGTGTGTGAGATAAATTAGCCCGTGTCAGTAGCAGGATTTCCCATTGAAACTGCCCCCCTTTGATCTTAACAGAGATGTTAACAACACAAAATGGATCCAAGCTGATAAATTTAACGCTGGTTTATGATTGATTAGACTGCAACCAAGAGGTGGAGGGAGGCAGGGAGGGAGGGAGGCAGGCAGGGAGGGAGGGAGGGGGAGAGAAATTAGATGAAGAGGGAGAGAAAGGCAGAAAGAATGACCGGAGAGAGGAATTGAAAGAATGAGAGAAAGAGAGAGAAAGAGAGTAAAACGGGGGATGGAGAGAGGGAGGGATGGATTGAGTGAGGAAAACAGAAAGGGAAAGAAAGAGAAAGTGTGTGTGTGTGTGTGTGTGTGTGTGCCCCAGGGTTAGCCAGTCAGAGGGCAGTTCCTATGTGTGACGATCAAGGTAATGAATAGGCTGGTAATGACCAGGGCTGTTTCCCAGAGTTTAGGAGAAGAGAGAGGAGAAGAGGGAGGGGTGGGGGAGGAGAAAATAGAAACATATGGGGGTACACACACACACACAGACACACACACACACACACACGCAGACACACAAACACATGCACACACACACACATGCACACACACTCACACACACACACACACACACACATGCACACACACACTCAAACCTTCCATAACAAAAATCCTTAATCTAGAGACAAACGAAGGTAAAGAACCTCCTCATCCTGGGTCTCACGTTTGTCATGACTCTCATCCCTGTTTATGTCATGACTCTCATCCCTGTGTTTGTCGTGACTCTCATCCCTGTGTTTATCATGACTTTCATCCCTGTGTTTCTCGTGACTCTCATCCCTGTGTTTGTCATGACTCTCATCCTTGTGTTTGTCGTGACTCTCATCCCTGTGTTTGTCATGACTCTCATCCCTGTGTTTGTCGTGACTCTCATCCCTGTGTTTGTCATGACTCTCATCCCTGTGTTTGTCATGACTCTCATCCCTGTGTTTATCATGACTCTCATCCCTGTGTTTGTCGTGACTCTCATCCCTTTTTTTGTCATGACTCTCATCCCTGTGTTTGTCGTGACTCTCATCCCTGTGCACCATATAATCATCAATGTTCTGAACATCCAATCTCAACAGTCAGAATATTTCAAGCACAACACATATCCAACCTTCATATGATGAGGATATCGTAACGTAAGGTTCACTTCTCAGTCCTAAAGTTCTCTGGTTGAATGGAACTCATTTGCATGACAGTTCAGGACTACAGTCCTATGCAGAGACACTGAGGTTGTAATTTAAGATGCTTACATTTTATGAACTTATAGACTTATTAAATATACATATTAAAACTTACAATTTCAAATAATAATGCTAGTTAAATTCTATTCCCGTTTCTCTATCCCTTTCTCCTCTCTTCCTCCTCCATTTGTCTCTCCTCCAAACTCCTTCTGTCCCTC
Organism: Esox lucius; assembly: GCF_011004845.1. Taxonomy (NCBI): domain Eukaryota; kingdom Metazoa; phylum Chordata; class Actinopteri; order Esociformes; family Esocidae; genus Esox; species Esox lucius. The sequence continues at coordinate 20,196,956 of NC_047593.1, forward strand.
TCACTCAGACAGAAACTGGTGGTGGCGGACGTGAATGCCCGTGTGACCAAAATGAACAGGACAGGTCCATGTTTTGTCACGTTTCTGTGTCCTCGCTGTCCTCTGGTCCATTAGTCACATGTGAAACAATAACATTCATTCAATACTGAGTTTGTGTGTGCATGCATAAGGGTGTCTGTGTGTGTGTGGTCTAATCACAAAGACAAACAAGCGTGACAGACCAAACAAACTAAGGTGTATCACACAGTCGCCTTGTGAAAAGGCAAAGCTCTATGACCTCTACTTGTGAGCCTTATAGTGGATGAGGAACCTGTTTTGGTGAATATAAAGCCTGTTTTGGTAAATACAACCTGTTTTCCCTATCTCTGTGAATATAAAGCCTCTGTTGTGGTATTACTTGTTTTTACAATTTCAATTTAAAGGCTCCTTGTTGTACGTTAATCAGGATAGGGAGTTCTTGTTACTCTGCATGTGTTGCTTAAAGATGTTCTCTGTACTCTGGGGATGTTCATACATAATTCTGCATGCTGGGTTTTAAATGGGTGTTTGTGTTCAATACATCCGGTGTGTTTCATATCAGTAGGTCAATCCTATATCAGTAGATGTGTTTTATATCAGCAGGTCAATCCTATATCAGTAGAAGTGTTTTATATCAGCAGGTCAATCCTATATCAGTAGATGTGTTATATATCAGTATGTCTGTCTAATGTTAGTAGGTGTGTCCTATATCAGTAGATGTGTTTTATATCAGTATGTCTAATGTAAGTAGGTGTTCTATATCAGTAGATGTGTTTTATATCAGTATGTCTGTCTAATGTTAGTTAGGTGTGTCCTATATCAGTAGATGTGTTTTATTTCAGTAGGTATGTCTAATGTAAGTAGGTGTGTCCTATATCAGTAGATGTGTTTTATATCAGTAGGTATGTCTAATGTTAGTAGGTGTGTTCTATATCAGTAGATGTGTTTTATATCAGTAGGTCAATCCTATATCAGTAGATGTGTTTTATATCAGTATGTCTGTCTAATGTTAGTAGGTGTGTCCTATATCAGTAGATGTGTTTTATATCAGTAGGTATGTCTAATGTTAGTAGGTGTGTCCTATATCAGTAGATGTGTTTTATATCAGTAGGTATGTCTAATGTTAGTAGGTGTGTCCTATATCAGTAGATGTGTTTTATATCAGTAGGCCTGTCCAATGTTAGTAGGTGTGTCCTATATCAGTAGATGTGTTTTATATCAGTAGGCCTGTCTAATGTTAGTAGGTGTGTCCTATATCAGTAGATGTGTTTTATATCAGTAGGTATGTCTAATGTTAGTAGGTGTGTTCTATATCAGTAGATGTGTTTTATATCAGTAGGTCAATCCTATATCAGTAGATGTGTTTTATATCAGTATGTCTGTCTAATGTTAGTAGGTGTGTCCTATATCAGTAGATATGTTTTATATCAGTAGGTATGTCTAATGTTAGTAGGTGTGTCCTATATCAGTAGATGTGTTTTATATTAGTAGGCCTGTCCAATGTTAGTAGGTGTGTCCTATATCAGTAGATGTGTTTTATATCAGTAGGTATGTCTAATGTTAGTAGGTGTGTCCTATATCGGTAGATGTGTTTTATTGCAGTAGGCCTGTCCAATGTTAGTAGGTGTGTCCTATATCAGTAGATGTGTTTTATATCAGTAGGCCTGTCCAATGTTAGTAGGTGTGTCCTATATCAATAGATGTGTTTTATATCAGTAGGCCTGTCCAATGTTAGTAGGTGTGTCCTATATCAGTAGATGTGTTTTATATCAGTAGGCCTGTCCAATGTTAGTAGGTGTGTCCTATATCAGTAGATGTGTTTTATATCAGTAGGTCAATCCTATATCAGTAGATGGTTTTATATCAGTATGTATGTCTAATGTTAGTAGGTGGGTTCTATAACAGTAGATGTGTTTTATATCAGTAGGTCAATCCTATATCAGTAGATGGGTTTTATATCAGTAGGTATGTCTAATGTTAGTAGGTCTATCCTATATCAGTAGGTCTGTCCTACGTCAGAAAGGTGTAACATATATCACCAGATGTGTTTTATATCAGTAGGTCTGTCCAATGTTAGTAGGTGTGTCTTATATCAGCAGATGTGTTTTATGTCAGTAGGTCTGTCCAGTGTTAGTAGGTCTATCTTATATCCGTAGATGTTTTATATCAGTAGGTCTAACCAATGTTAGTAGGTGTCTTATATCAGCAGATGTGTTTTATATCAGTAGGTCTGTCCAATGTTAGTAGGTGTGTCCTATATCAGTAGATGTGTTTTATATCAGTAGGCCTGTCCAATGTTAGTAGGTGTGTCCTATATCAGTAGACGTGTTTTATATCAGTAGGCATGTCCAATGTTAGTAGTTGTGTCCTATATCAGTAGATGTGTTTTATATCAGTAGGTCAATCCTATATCAGTAGATGGGTTTTATATCAGTAGGTATGTCTAATGTTAGTAGGTCTATCCTATATCAGTAGAAGTGTTTTATATCAGTAGGTCTAACCAATGTTAGTAGGTGTGTCCTATATCAGCAGGTGCTCCTCCATCCCTCCACACACACACACACACACACACAATACACACACAAAGAAGCACAGCATCGCTTGCTCCCAGAATAAACTTGGTAAATAAAAAAGAAAGTTTGATCACAGTTCAGCACACCTTCCCCGAATCCCATTCCCAGTACACTACTGTCCCCCAAGGGTCAAAGGGCACTGGTCTGAAGCTGCGCACCCACGACACCTCCACGCCGCTGTCACAGGCCTGGGCCACCCCGTCAGCACGTAACCACGGCAACGGCTCTAAATGCCACACGGTATGCATGCATGAGCATTCTGACACGCAGGTCAGAGTTCCGAGGGGGAGGGGAGACTGGAACAGGACAGGGCGACACAAACGAGCTGGAGCTGAAATGTTAATTTTACATATTTAATGCCAGTGGGGGGGGGGGGGGGGGGGGCGTCTGACAAACCAAAGGAGGAGGGAAGGATCTCTCTCTTCTGTGCAGTGGATGTAGAAGGGCAGAAGGAAAGATATTTGTGACCCACTGCCATGAGAAAGAGGGCGACCTATTGGAGCATGAACAGCATTGTCACCGTTGTGATTTGTCATTTACATATTTCCACACTGTTGTGTTTTTAAAATGTCTTAACACTTTTTAAACCTTAACAGGCCTTTAAATTGGAATTGAGAGAGACAGAGATAGAAAAATGAAATAAAGATGGTAAACATTAGATCCTTCAACTCATGACAAGAGACCCCCGTCCTCCTTCTGGAGTCATAATCCCTCACTACTCAAGACTAATTCTGGTTCTGTTCTCCGTCAGATAACACACCTCCTGGTTCACGGTTGGTTACATCACTTCCTGGATTATGCGGTGTTATTGTTGGGATTAAGGTAAAATTTGATTAGCTAAACTACATCCATGAGGTCAGCCGGAAGGTCTGGAGTGTGTGTGTGTGTGTCCATTCTGTGGTTTGGGCCATACAGTCCTCAAGCAGCTGAGTCCAGCAATATGTCCATCTGTGCCACTCTTCCATTACAGTTTGGAGGTGGGGAAACACAGAGTGAACACACATAGTCTTCCCCCCTGGTGTCCCAGGCCAGTCAGGAAACATTAAAGAAAAGAAAGTACAAAGCTCTCACAAGTAAGTTGACGGGACATTGGCTTCTGTTTCGAAGAGATTTAGTAAATTTACAATAATTACTATCTGGCATCTAATCATAGCCAGGAATTGATAACACGGTCACAGCCTACCCAAAATGCCATGCACGTGGCAGCGCAAAATCGACCGACACCTTCCCGGATTTGCAGGTTTGGTGTTGGACATGGTTAGGTTGGTACACTCTGAGCCTCACTCATCCCAAGAGGGTCCTCCTCTCTGATGGTCCTCCTCTCTGATGGTCCTCCTCCCTGATGGTCCTCCTCCTTGATGGTCTTCCTCCCTGGCGGTCCTCCTCCTTGACGGTCCTCCTCCCTGACGGTCCTCTGCTCTGACAGTCCTCTTCCTTGATGGTCCTCCTCCCTGATGGTCCTCCTCTGTGAGGGTCCTCCTCTGTGAGGGTGCTCCTCCCTGATGGTCCGCCTCCCTGACAGCTGGAACAGCCTCTCCTAAAGCCCCAGACAAATCCCTAGTGACACCTTGCTCCCTTCAGTGTCCCCTCCTTTGGACCACTACTAAGCTGTTGTAGTGCACAAGGGTGTAGGGAGCAAGGTGTAGGGAACAAGGGTGTAGGGAAAAAGGTGCTATTTGGAAAGCAGGCACTTGGTATTATTCAGTGGGAATGCCGGGGTTGGCCAGGTTCAGTTGTCTTACCCTCTCACCTTCATCTGTCTCTGTGTGAGGCTGTCTGTCCAGGGAAGTAATGAGGCTGTCTGCCCAGGGACGTAATGAGGATGTCTGTCCAGGGACGTAATGAGGCTGTCTGTCCAGGGACGTAATGAGGCTGTCTGTCCTGGGACGTAATGAGGATGTCTGCCCAGGGACGTAATGAGGCTGTCTGTCCAGGGACGTAATGAGGATGTCTGTCCTGGGACGTAATGAGGATGTCTGCCCAGGGACGTAATGAGGCTGTCTGTCCAGGGACGTAATGAGGATGTCTGCCCAGGGACGTAATGAGGCTGTCTGTCCAGGGACGTAATGAGGATGTCTGCCCAGGGACGTAATGAGGCTGTCTGTCCAGGGACGTAATGAGGATGTTTAAGCCCAACCTCACCTATAGCGGTGGCTGAACAGAGGGGGGGATAGAGAAGTCCAACAGACAAATAGAGACACTGATGATCTCACTCACACACAGACACACACACACAGAGACACACACAGACACACACACAGACACACACACAGACAAACACACAGACAAACACACAGACAAACACACAGCTTTATCTGCGGCACTGTACTGTCAAGTTCAAATGGAAAGGGGGATTGAAAAAAAGAGAGAAACAGAAAGACAGAATGAGAGACAGAAAGGAAGAAAAAGGAGCGCCAGTGGGGCCCATGAGGTCAGCCCTTGCCCAAGCCCCGCGTGCGTCCTAAATGAAACCTGTTGTGACCGGCCAGACCTCACTAAGCAACAGGCAGTCATTTGGGATGCGAGCCCAGGATTACAGCACCAAAGGGGCGCTGGGAAGCGTGCTGTGATGCACAGTGACAGGTCTCGAGCACGACCAACCCCCCTCTGTCCCGCTAAATGCTAGGCTAACGCCGGGCTAAACATCGCTCTGCCCCAACAGCCAGACGAGGCGATGCTAAGCTAATGCTGGGGGGCGTGACCTTTGCTGCGTTACTCAGTGCGGAATTCATTTCGCTTCCCAAAATGCACTCTGTTCCCTACGCAGTACCCTACTTTGTGTCCCTGAGTTAAAAGCGGATTGCATTAGCTTAACACGAGCTTATGGGTCATATGAAGGGGATTTGGAGTTGAACAGTTAGGAGTTCAGCCCGTCGGCTCTGAAGTGTAAGGGAGGGAGGGGCCATCCGGAAAAGTTATTTTGGCCCCGCCCCCGTGGTCGATATGGGGAACGGAGGGCTTTGTAATCACAGGGAGGAGCCGGATACTTTGGAACAGTGCCTCAGACCTCTCCTCTGGGAGCGCCGTGATGATTCTCCTCTGGGAGCGCCGTGATGTTTCTCCTCTGGGAGCGTCGAGATGTTTCTCCTCTGGGAGGGCCGTGATGTTTCTCCTCTGGGAGCGTCGAGATGTTTCTCCTCTGGGAGCGCCGTGATGTTTCTCCTCTGGGAGCGTCGAGATGTTTCTCCTCTGGGAGCGCCGTGATGTTTCTCCTCTGGGAGCGTTGTGATGTTTCTCCTCTGGGAGCGTTGTGATGTTTCTCCTCTGGGAGCGCCGTGATGTTTCTCCTCTGGGAGCGCCGTTATGTTTCTCCTCTGGGAGCGCCGTGATGTTTCTCCTCTGGGAGCGCCGTGATGTTTCTCCTCTGGGAGCGCCAAGATGTTTCTCCTCTGGGAGCGTTGTGATGTTTCTCCTCTGGGAGCGCTGTGATGTTTCTCCTCTGGGAGCGCCGTGATGTTTCCGTCGTGATGTTTCCGTCGTGATGTTTCTCCTCTGGGAGCGCCGTGATGTTTCTCCTCTGGGAGGACAGTGATGTTTCTCCTCTGGGTGCGCCATGATTTTCTCCTCTGGTAGTGACAGGATGTTTCAAACATGATGCAGAGAGATATCTCACTCGACTCTACCAGCCATGATGCCCTCTAGGAAATATTCAAATAACAATTTTCTCTAACAACTCATTCTGTTTAATGGTGGTTCCAGTATACATGATGACGCTGAGTCATCTCAGTACTGATTTAACACTAGAGAATTAGTTGCACGGGCTTCCTGTTTATATATATATATATATATATATATATATATAGAGAGAGAGAGAGAGAGAGAGAGAGAGAGAGATTTTCTACTAAAAGTCGCCAGTACAGTGCTCATGATAACTTCAGTACATTGAAGACAAAATATATATTTCATGCCCACAAACATAACTCTCTCTCCCTGTCTCTCTGCCTCTTCCGCTCTCCCCCTTCCTTTCTTCCTCCCTCTCTTTCTTTCCCTCCCTCCCTCCCCCTTCCTTCCTTTTCTTCAGTCGTATCAGATAGTCATCAGGGCTCAGAGCGATGTATCAGTAGGACTGAAGGGGCCACTTGCTGCTTCACCCTGGTGCCACATCGCGTTGAGAGCGATCTGACAGCTTGATGCTCTGTGACAGCCAGCATATCCCCTAAGCCCACGCACACACACACACACACACACACAGATTCCATCCTTATGACTTGGGTATAAGAAATAAAGACAGACAGAAAGAGGAAAATGAAAGACAGAGAAAGATACATGCAGAGAGAAAGAGACAGACAGAGAGACACAATACAGTACAGTGTTCCCCATCTATCTTGACCGTGTCCGTCACAATAAACACACACACAGAGCAGAATGCATTTACACAACACACACTATCACAGAACACAAACACACACACAGAACAGAACACAAACACACACACACTATCACAGAACACAAACACACACACAGAACAGAATACATTTACACAACACACACTATCACAGAACACAAACACACACACAGAACAGAACACAAACACACACACAGAACAGAACACAAACACACACACACTATCACAGAACACAAACACACACACAGAACAGAATACATTTACACAACACACACTATCACAGAACACAAACACACACACAGAACAGAACACAAACACACACACACAGAACAGAACACAAACACACACACAGAACAGAATACATTTACACAACACACACTATCACAGAACACAAACACACACACAGAACAGAACACAAACACACACACACTATCACAGAACACAAACACACACACAGAACAGAACACAAACACACACACACAGAACAGAACACAAACACACACACAGAACAGAATACATTTACACAACACACACTATCACAGAACACAAACACACACACAGAACAGAACACAAACACACACACACTATCACAGAACACAAACACACACACAGAACAGAATACATTTACACAACACACACTATCACAGAACACAAACACACACACAGAACAGAATACATTTACACAACACACACTATCACAGAACACAAACACACACACAGTACAGAATACATTTACACAACACACACTATCACAGAACACAAACACACACACAGAACAGAATACATTTACACAACACACACTATCACAGAACACAAACACACACACAGAACAGAATACATTTACACAACACACACTATCACAGAACACAAACACACACTCCACTTAGGCCTGAAAAAGAACACTTCAATACAACCCATCTAACACTGGAACTGAGCTCATAAGATCGGTCACCACAAAGGATACACACGCACACGCACAAGCACACACACACACACACACACACACACAGGGAATCAATGAGGAAATATCTGAGCTTGTTCTCAAAGCCTTGTTATTTCCTCTAGAAGCAGACAGGAGAGAGAGGAAGGGAAGAAGAGAGGAATGAGGGAGAGACAACCACTTAAAAAGCAGGAGAGGAGGATAAAAGAGGACAGCCTGGAGGCGTTTGGACTGGGACATCGGTGCGCTGCGATACACACAGATACTTTAGCTGTCAGGACCAGGGTGTTAACACTCCACTGAATATAGAGATACCGCCTCAAATCAAACCCTGCTCCCTTTATAGTACACTACTATAACCAGAGTCCAATGGAGAGATGACACCCTATTCCCTATATAGTACACTACTTTAACCAGAGTCCTATGGAGAGATGACACCCTATTCCCTATATAGTACACTACTTTAACCAGAGCCCTATGGAGAGATGACACCCTATTCCCTATATAGTACACTACTTTAACCAGAGTCCTATGGAGAGATGACACCCTATTCCCTATATAGTACACTACTTTAACCAGAACCCTATGGAGGGATGACACCCTATTCCCTATATAGTACACTACTTTAACCAGAGTCTTATGGAGAGATGACACCCTATTCCCTATATAGTACACTACTTTAACCAGGGTCCTATGGAGAGATGACACCCTATTCCCTATATAGTACACTACTTTAACCAGAGCCCTATGGAGAGATGACACCCTATTCCCTATATAGTACACTACTATAACCAGAGCCCTATGGAGAGATGACACCCTATTCCCTATATAGTACACTACTTTAACCAGAGCCCTATGGAGAGATGACACCCTATTCCCTATATAGTACACTACTTTAACCAGACTCCTATGGAGAGATGACACCCTATTCCCTATATAGTACACTACTTTAACCTGAGCCCTATGGAGAGATATGTCAGATCATAAGAGATATGTCAGAATTAGAGATATGTCAGAATAAGAGATATGTCAAATGGATCCCCGATTACATCCCTTTCTCAACACTCCCTTTCAGACTTCATATGTCTGACAGGTCCATGGAAACTCCCGCCACGAACCGTCCTCAGGTAAAACTCTAAGAAAGAAGGAATGAATAATAGGTGGATGGTAGGATGGATGGAAGGAACGAAAAAAATAATGAAAGATGGAAGGATACCTAATAAATCCCAAATTCCTTCCGGCATTAAACGCTGACAGCCCCTTTGAAAGCCCACCTTTGACCTTTCGGTTTTCCCAGTATTATATTGTTATGCACGAGCTAGGCTGGGGTGGGGGGCTGTTCATTTCGCCCATGCTGACAAACGAACAGCTCTTCTCTGAGTGACAGGAGCGTTTCCCTTTTCAGGACGGCAACGGCACAACAATCCCTTGGATTGTCCAACCAGCCAGCCCGCTGGAATCAGGAGGGGCGTGGCCAAAATAAGTACCTATTCCCTACATTCAGTGTACTTTCAAACAGGGCCTCAGTGGACCAGCGTAGCAGTCACGCAGCGCATGAGGAGGAGGCTGCTATTTGGGACGCAGGCAGGGTCTGTCATTAAGGGGTGAAATGTCGCGACCCGGGTCAATTAAGGCAAACGCATTCCAGAGGAACCCAGAATTAAAAGGACACCGACTTGGGGATGAATGGACCGGCTGAGCCAAGAACACGATACACCCGAGGCGCCCAAGGTGGACAGGGGACATACCTGTGTGCGTGCGTGCGTGCGTGTGTGTGTGTGCGTGCGTGCGCTGTGAAAGGTTCTCATTGTGGGGTATCAACATCTGCTTTCTATTTGGTCCCATGTTCTCCGTACTGTGGCTGACCAGGGCCAAATTTGGCCACAAGATTTGAGAAACCAGCTTTTTTGCGTGTTTACGGAAAATGTCTGGGATCTTTAACGTCAGAGCATGGAAGACGTGACCAACACTTAACATGTTAGGATTTTATATTGGTTTAGAGTATTCAGAAAATATGGTACATGTTGTATATAGTTAGTGTACCAAGAATATTTTGGACAATTGGGTTCACAGCGATCTGTTATTGGTCAGGCACCAGTGCATGCAAAAGAGTGTCGTCTAGTCTTTATGTTAGGCTTTGCATTTACATTTGTAGTCTATTGGCTTGGTCTGACAAGTCAAGGACTGAAAAGCATCAATGCAAAAAATGTATTGGAACATAATGGAGATAAACCAAAATAAATCAATCACAGTCAAAACATTTAAATAACGTTCTATTCCAGAGTTTTAGCCTCAACCACAGGTTCCATTCCAGAGTTATAGCCTCTCCAACATGTTCTATTCCAGAGTTATAGCCTCTCCAACATGTTCTATTCCAGAGTTATAGCCTCAACAACATGTTCTATTCCAGAGTTATAGCCTCTCTAACATGTTCTATTCCAGAGTTATAGCCTCTCCAACATGTTCTATTCCAGAGTTATAGCCTCTCTAACATGTTCTATTCCAGAGTTATAGCCTCTCTAACATGTTCTATTCCAGAGGTATAGCCTCAACAACATGTTCTATTCCAGTGCCTTTTTTTAACACTTTTATCCATCGTCCTCTCTCCTGCTCTCTCTTTCCCCCAGAGACCACTTAACGGGATGGAATGTATGCTACGGTGGCTGTGTGTGTGTGTGGCAGTGTGTGTGTGTGGCTGTGTGTGTGTGTGTGGCAGTGTGTGTGTTAGCGGACGGTCTCGTTCTCCAGTCCATCTTACATAAGGAGAGCAAAAGACAGACAGTGGAAGCAGCAGCATGGACGGTAACAGCAAGAACAGAATGATCCTCAGGGTTATACACACACACACACACACACACAACAAACACAACACACACACAACAAACACAACACACACACAACAAACACAACACACACACAACAAACACAACACACACACAACAAACACAACATACACAACAAACACAACACACACAACACACACAACAAACACAACACACACAACAAACACAACACACACACAACAAACACAACACACACGAAATACACACAACACACACAATACACACACAACAAACACAACACACACGAAATACACACAACACACACAATACACACACAACAAACACAACACATACACAACAAACACACACTGGGTCTAACGTTTATGTTACGTTAAATTCACATTACTCATGTCATACTTCCAGATTCACATCCCTGGTCATTTTAATGAAATTAAAGACTATATTATGAAATGAATGAAAAGGGTGTAATTGAAGATAATGTATATAAAGACATTACATTCATCGTTGTGTATTCATTTACACATACCCAATGCCTTTTATCAAAACATTTGAAGCTGAGTAAGAAAAATGTGTGTTGTGTTGAATTTTAACTACTCACTGCAGCCTAGTTTAACAAGCTTAAACATAATGCCCACAATCCCAACAACTCCAGTTCCCCCACAAATAAAAGAAACCTCCTTTTAACTTAACTAAGGAGGCAGACGAGACAGGTAGAGAGAGACAGTTACAGACAGGCAGACAAGGAAAGAGTGTAGGACTGAAAGAAAAATAGTAAGGAGACAGAAGAGAGAAAGAGAGAGAGCATTAGAAAGACAGAAAGACAGAGTTAGAGATGGAGAGAAAGAGATTGAGAGAGTTAGAGAAGTTTAAAAAACACTCAGCGACTGAAAATTTAAACTTTAAGCCTCCCCAGTGGGACCCTATGCCCTACAGAGTGCACTACGTCTCCCCAGTGGGACCCTATGCCCTACAGAGTGCACTACGCCTCCCCAGTGGGACCCTATGCCCTACAGAGTGCACTTCGTCTCCCCAGTGGGACCCTATGCCCTACAGAGTGCACTACGCCTCCCCAGTGGGACCCTATGCCCTACAGAGTGTACTACGCCTCCCCAGTGGGACCCTATGCCCTACAGAGTGTATTACGCCTCCCCAGTGGGACCCTATGCCCTACAGAGTGTACTACGCCTCCCCAGTGGGACCCTATGCCCTACAGAGTGCACTACGCCTCCCCAGTGGGACCCTATGCCCTACAGAGTGCACTACGCCTCCCCAGTGGGACCCTATGCCCTACAGAGTGCACTACGTCTCCCCAGTGGGACCCTATGCCCTACAGAGTGCACTACGCCTCCCCAGTGGGACCCTATGCCCTACAGAGTGCACTTTGTCTCCCCAGTGGGACCCTATGCCCTACAGAGTGTACTACGCCTCCCCAGTGGGACCCTATGCCCTACAGAGTGTACTACGCCTCCCCAGTGGGACCCTATGCCCTACAGAGTGTACTACGCCTCCCCAGTGGGACCCTATGCCCTACAGAGTGTACTACGCCTCCCCAGTGGGACCCTATGCCCTACAGAGTGCACTACGCCTCCCCAGTGGGACCCTATGCCCTACAGAGTGTACTACGCCTCCCCAGTGGGACCCTATGCCCTACAGAGTGTACTACGCCTCCCCAGTGGGACCCTATGCCCTACAGAGTGTACTACGCCTCCCCAGTGGGACCCTATGCCCTACAGAGTGTACTACGCCTCCCCAGTGGGACCCTATGCCCTACAGAGTGCACTACGCCTCCCCAGTGGGACCCTATGCCCTACAGAGTGTACTACGCCTCCCCAGTGGGACCCTATGCCCTACAGAGTGTACAACGCCTCCCCAGTGGGACCCTATGCCCTACAGAGTGTACTACGCCTCCCCAGTGGGACCCTATGCCCTACAGAGTGTACTACGCCTCCCCAGTGGGACCCTATGCCCTACAGAGTGTACTACGCCAAGCCATCTACAGGGCTCAGTAAGCCACTAAACGGGGAATGGGGTGTGAGTCGGGACGCCATCTGCTCCCTGCTCGTTAAGCGAACCCTAACCGAATTTGTTTCAGATGAACAGAACGACCTGCTATTGTCTCCGTGACCCCATCTGTCACCCCACCGTCGGCAGAGCCACGTTACCGGAGAAACGGACCAAACGGAAGCCTGTCCCCTAATGCGGCGCCCTACACCCACAGTCTTCTTAGTGGGCCCAGGGACCCAATGATGTGCAGTGCTTCTAACGTGCACTCTGAAGGGGACAGGGTGCTGATTGGGACAGCGTAACGGGAGGCTTCATCACAGCGAACCCTGCTAAGTCCCCCTGACGGCCATTGTGACGACGCTGGGATCAGTGGGGGGGGGGGGGGGGGGTCATTTTGTTTGGTTTTTTTTTTCCATGCGACCAGTGATACACAGGCAGGCAGAGGCCGACCACCACACACACCTCAGCCAAAGGAACCGGTGACCTCTGAACTTTCCAAAACTAACGAGGAGGGAGACAGAGGGATCCTTGGATGGAGGGAGAGAATGGCAAGGGGTTAGAGAGGAATAAAAGGGGCTTCCTCTTTTGCTCTGAAGGTGCAAACTTTCGCTTTTTCTGCTCAGGAACAGTCACTATTAATTCCAGAACCAGTTCAGGACTAGTCACTATTAACTCCAGAACCACTTCAGGACCAGTCACTACGTTGAAGTCAATGAACAAACGCTCTTACTCACCCCCCACCCCGTGGGAATCGAAACCAGAACCCAGTCGAGTGGCTGTCCTGGTAATGTTCTCAACAATCTGACTGCAAATTCAAAGCCTGGAAACACATGTATCCATGGGGCGGAGTTAATTGTGTATTATTCTCATTTATCTGTCTCGCTTCCAGGCCTGTTCTCCTAACATCACTGGAAAGTATCCTATCTGCAAGTCTGATTCCAGACACTATCTGCATTTTAAATCCTTTGGTTCGTATTTGATCTAATTTGACATGAATTCTTCCTGGGACCATGACCACAGTTAACGCGTCATCTATATTTAACAGACACTCACATCCCAGGGAATCTTAGTGAGTGCATACATTTTCATAACGCTTTCAGCACGGGACAATATCTGATGCGAAAACATCGAATGTGATTGGACAAAAGACAATAGTGGGGGGAAAAGTGAGAATTCACTTGTCTGCATACAGTATAGGCAGCTTTAGCATACTGCCAGGCTGATGAATACCCAGGGTTACTGTTGGCATAAGCCTACATGTCTGTGACATAGCCTGTCTTCATTGTAGACCCAGGCCTGCCTATTAACTGTTGACATAAGCCCACATGTCTGTGACATAGCCTGTCTTCATTGTAGACCCAGGCCTGCCTATTAACTGTTGACATAAGCCTACATGTCTGTGACATAGCCTGTCTTCATTGTAGAGCCAGGCCTGCCTATTAACTGTTGACATAAGCCTACATGTCTGTGACATAGCCTGTCTTCATTGTAGAGCCAGGTCTGCCTATTAACTGTTGACATAAGCCTACATGTCTGTGACATAGCCTGTCTTCATTGTAGAGCCAGGTCTGCCTATTAACTGTTGACATAAGCCTACATGTCTGTGACATAGCCTGTCTTCATTGTAGACCCAGGCCTGCCTATTAACTGTTGACATAAGCCTACATGTCTGTGACATAGCCTGTCTTCATTGTAGAGCCAGGCCTGCCTATTAACTGTTGACATAAGCCTACATGTCTGTGACATAGCCTGTCGTCATTGTAGAGCCAGGCCTGCCTATTAACTGTTGACATAAGCCTACATGTCTGTGACATAGCCTGTCTTCATTGTAGAGCCAGGCCTGCCTATTAACTGTTGACATAAGCCTACATGTCTGTGACATAGCCTGTCTTCATTGTAGACCCAGGCCTGCCTATTAACTGTTGACATAAGCCTACATGTCTGTGACATAGCCTGTCTTCATTGTAGAGCCAGGCCTGCCTATTAACTGTTGACATAAGCCTACATGTCTGTGACATAGCCTGTCTTCATTGTAGAGCCAGGCCTGCCTATTAACTGTTGACATAAGCCTACATGTCTGTGACATAGCCTGTCTTCATTGTAGACCCAGGCCTGCCTATTAACTGTTGACATAAGCCTACATATCTGTGACATAGCCTGTCTTCATTGTAGACCCAGGCCTGCCTATTAACTGTTGACATAAGCCTACATGTCTGTGACATAGCCTGTCTTCATTGTAGACCCAGGCCTGCCTATTAACTGTTGACATAAGCCTACATGTCTGTGACATAGCCTGTCTTCATTGTAGAGCCAGGTCTGCCTATTAACTGTTGACATAAGCCTACATGTCTGTGACATAGCCTGTCTTCATTGTAGACCCAGGCCTGCCTATTAACTGTTGACATAAGCCTACATATCTGTGACATAGCCTGTCTTCATTGTAGACCCAGGCCTGCCTATTAACTGTTGACATAAGCCTACATGTCTGTGACATAGCCTGTCTTCATTGTAGACCCAGGCCTGCCTATTAACTGTTGACATAAGCCTACATGTCTGTGACATAGCCTGTCTTCATTGTAGAGCCAGGTCTGCCTATTAACTGTTGACATAAGCCTACATGTCTGTGACATAGCCTGTCTTCATTGTAGAGCCAGGCCTGCCTATTAAGGCATGGTGAAACGTCCCAGTTTGCCCAGGATTGGCCCAGTTTCAAGCTGGGTGTCCCGGGTCCCGACAAATATCTGTAAAACACTAAAATGTCGAGGTTTTTGACACTCATTACCAAATTGTTCCAGTTCTCACCTGAATTAAAATAATAATGTCGTAATGTTTACACATACACGAGTCGGAGACAAACATAAAACTGCATAGAACTGCTTAGCAAAGCAACAATTCTCATTAAAGCTCAAGGGTGCGTAAAAAACACACAGGACAGTGAATACCAGGACAAACGATGCACGCACGATGATAATGAAATCGCCTGTGGTGCGCATACACGAGCGCGTGCATTAATGTGCAATAAAAGGAAGGGTCCCAGTTTGGGGGTTTGAAAATGGGCCCCCCTATACTAAGGTCTCTCAGTAGCTAGGCCGTACTCACTCAGTCTGCACATAGTCCAGATTTTATTCATTTGGAACCAGTAACAGTGGTCCGGTATACGTCAGACCGGCACATTCGGGAACTTTGGCGTGCAACACGTTCTCGCACCTTTTTGGGGGACAACAAACGACACTCGCCATGGACTTTCATGTAAAATAGCAGTACAAAACATCAATAGAGAACCAACAGAATTAAATACGTTTATAAATGACCTAAAATATATTATTTCAAGTCAATATATGTCCACAATGCCTGCCACAGAACAAAGATGCATAGAACATATTAATTGGGTCCATTTCTCAACAACCTGTGTACCTGTGTTCATTCAGCCTGTACTTTGTCAAAGGTTTTTCTAATCTCTTTGATCAATAAACATGATTAAATAACTTGACCATAGTTTAACCTCTACCTCCCCTCTCTTTCTCCTCACGTCCATTCAGTCTCCCAACATCAAACTGGTGCAATAACCCCACACTATGGCCAGAGGTGTCCTACCCGAACATCTATTCCTAACTTACTGAGTCTCCAGGTAAGCAAAAGTTTACTTTTCATTCCTGCTCTACAAATAGTATGCAAGATAGAAATAGCAATGTGCTCTGACAACTGACCTAGCTAGCTACGTTTGCCCGGCCGGTGTTTAACACCGGTCAGACTGCAGCTAATACGTTGAGTAGGTGACATAGCAGTACAGCATGACAACAAAAGTAATAGGGGCAAACCGGAATGGCAAGAGAGACAAACAAACAAATACACAACAACTCTTCGGTATAAGAGGCGTTATTAATTTAAGGCCGCCGGGTTGTCATGTTGACGTTGTTGTAATCTACGCGGGATGTGGGTGTGTTTTCCCCCTCAACCCGGCGTGGAAATGAGAGCCTACTCTGGATGACGCATTACCGGTCTGACGTATAGAGGCGACCGACGTGTTGACCACGCCCCCATTTACAAACCCCACCCACTGTTTGGGGGACTAGCACATTTCGTAACTCATGGTAACCTCTTCGCGTTCCTTAACAAAATGCGATAAAATTCCCACTACTATTTATTATTTTTGATCTATACCTCATATTAATCAGAAGATGTTAAACTACTTGCCTACTCTTCATGCTTTGGAATGATGTATGTATTTAAAGAAATTTGGTACTATGGGGCTTCTCTGGTAACCGTCCACCCTGCCAGAGAATTTGTGGACAAACCCCATTAGAGGTGTCATAACACTTACGTTTGCAGTACTTTAATTTAGCCTTTTCACACGGAGTTAGAATATTGTGCTGGCACTTGTTTATGTCACGATCAAAGTGGCTACGAACCGATAACGTCATTGATGACTGAAATAACAACAAGGGAAACTATTTTGTTAAACAAAAAAAAAAAAACATTTCAACACACATCTTTACCCTGTCTAATTTAAACAGTATTTACGTTCCTTGCCCGTAATGAAGTGTTTACCACACATGTACGTTAGTGACGAAGCTGTGTCCCAGAGGTTACCTGAATTGAGGCGTCCTCACGTCCTGGTCTGGAGCTGTACCACTCACCTGTGTGGCACAAGTTTTGATTTTGGTTCCGCAAAAAGCCACAATCTTGTCATTTGCGCGTATTAGAGCTAAACCCCGTGACACAACAACTTTTGGGCATTTTGTTATCGGACCAAATCATAAAGAGCGCCGCAACAACGCAATTAGACTAGCTGTCCTTGGACGTTAAAGAGTGAAGCTGTCGTTGGCTCCGAGTCAAAACCCTGATCTAACAAAGAGAAAATTTGCCAGATGCGTTATTATTTATTTATTTTAACAGATTCACAATGGAATTATTTAAGTTTTATTTTGACATATTGAGTTGTTTGCGCTTCTCAGGTGGAGAATTGACTGCTAACGGCTACCTGTAATTAATATAAGCTGCTGCTAGCTAGCATAAAGAATCGGTGGCTCTGTAGTAAATTATGGTTTTAGCTGTAATGGAGTGGATCGTTGACGATGAAATGAACATTTTGGGGTTGACATCCATACAAGGACCATACTCAAAGAAAAATATACACAAATAATATCCTAGATGTCGGTTGGGGGTCATTAGGGAGATTCACCTGCTTTTCCCCACGACATCTTTCACCATTGGCGTAGTCATGACCTTGCTATTGTTTGGGTGGCATTTCACTGAATCCCTTAATGCATCTATTAAGACTTTTACGCCAAATTCTAATTGCGATGTCAAGGCCATTCAATGGTGTCGAAGGCCCCTCTTGCCTTGTCTCTTTCTCTGTACGTTTCTCTTCCTGTCTCTGTCTCTTTGACACTGCCGTATGAATCAATTTGTCTCCACTGACAAAAAATAATTGCAAAGCAAACAAATTAACTCTGCCACATTGAGCAGGAATCCCCTCCAGGGGCCTAGCAAAGCTACAACACAGAGAGAGACTGAGGGAGAAAGGAGAGCGAGGGGGAGAGTCAGAGGAAGGAAGAATGGAGTAAGGAGGGAGAGAGAAGGGGAGAGAAATACATAGGGAGGGTAGAGGAAAGGAGATGGAGAAAGAACGAGAGATGATAGAAAGAGAGGGAGTCAGACAGAACGACAGACAGACCAAGGCAGAGAGCAGTAAGCATATGAAAGTGTCTCTGCATTATGCAGAGTGTTATAAAGCCTTGTGTTAGAGGGAAAAGATGCACACAGAGTAAAAGTGACTACAAGGCGGTCGAGATGAAGAGTGGGAGGAGAGGGAGAGGGAGAGGGGGAGGGGTGTGGGGCGACGGGGATGGACGGATCCAGAGCCAGAAACCCCCGGAACAGAGAGAGAGACAGAGAAAGATGAATAGAGACATATTGTAAAAGGAGCGGAATCTCTGATCTAGATAGAGAGTATTTATTTAATAACCCTGGTTCAATAATTATTTGCTTGTCCTGTAGGTTCTTCTTCATGATGTGTTGTGCCCAAGGACAGCTCTTAGCCGTGATAAACCCCAGATATGCCTTATTGTTCAGTCACACCATCGAGAGCAGCAGCAGTTTAAAAAAATAAATCCAGTGATGAATAGAGAAAGGTACAGGAGATGATCATTTTAACTGTTATTTTATCTCAACGGGCTTGGAGCAATTAGGGTGGACTGCTTCGTTGTGATGCAGAACAAAAGACTTTGGGATTCGATCTAGCAACTGTTGGGTCACTGGTCAGCTCTAACCGCTATGCTACTCTGCCCACCAGGCTGGATTTTTCATCATGAAATATACAAGTTATTTCAATCTTATATAATATATAATACATATACGCAATAAGGCATGAGGGGGGGGGCTGAGTGGCCAATATACCAAGACCAAGAGCGGTTCTGAGATACGACGCATCTAAGGGTTGGTGACAAGTTGAATAAGATATATTGCATGGGTTTGTCATGTATATATTACTAATATATCACGACCAAGTGGTGTTCTAAGGAGAACAGTTCTTAGTCATGGTATATCGGCCAGGTGCCACTCCCCATTCTACCTTATCGCTTTAGAATACAATTTATACATTCACCATGACATCAACCTCCTCAGCCGGCGAGATATTTAATTATTCCGCTGGCTCTGAAAAGTTTTTATCATTCTGTCCAAGGGCCCATGTTTTCCGTATAATGGACTATGGCCTATCTTTGTATAAGACAGGACAATGTATGTGTACCAATTCAATTCGCTGAGATTTATGCGGAGTGGCCCAGATTAGTTAACGAGCATGGACAGAGATAATTAGGACGCACCAGTGAGCACAAGTACTGTCTGCCTTTGTAGTGGGAGCCCTGCAGTGTGGTTTCTCACCTAAAATCGTAACGGTCTTCTATTACATTCTCCGTTGTCCCTGAAGAGGTTCATGCTCACCACTGTGTTTATTCAAAGGAAGACCTGGAGTTAATTATATGTACTGTGGCGCCCTCTAGCGGTAAAAAGATGCCACAACCTCTACCAGCATAGCGACATTGTGCGTATTGTTTATTTCAGATGCTCTGGCGCTCTCTAGTGGTGAGCAGTGTTAATGAGGCTTCAATTTACAATTGAGATTAAGGAGAAAATAAAAGCTGGTCAAATTTGGCAAAATAAGTAGAATTACATGAAATATATATATTTCTTTTACCTGTCACAAAATGTCTAGAATTCAAGAATATTAGCTGTAAAGTTGAGCAGAATGTCTCTGCCCTGAGACAAAAAGAATAGATGAGTTGTAACGCGTTATAAAAATTTGCTAAGGCAAAATGTAATTTTAAGGCAAAAACAACGTGAAAGGCACCTCAAATGTATATCACACATTTTTCTCTCCACAGGTCATGACACGGGTCTCTGACATATTTTGCCTGAGGTGGCGTGGTGCGTCCTACTATCCCCAGAGAGCAGAGGTTGTCAACATGTAGAATCTTGAAGTCATCGCCAGCCGGCTGCACCCTTGGAATTTTGTCCCAGTGTCGACAACCATCTGTGTGGTCGCTTCTCAGAGCTTCTTAACAGGGTGTGTTCTTACAGAGGGTGTACATGATCATGCCATACTTTAATACAATGTGACAAAATGCTGTCGATTACACTGTAAGACCACTTGTTTTAGCGGAAAGACTTTGTGGCCGTCACCAAAGAGCACCAGTGTTCACAACCAGGACCTTTGTGAGCATCACAGGGGACTAGAAACTGACCAGATTGTGACACGTGTACAGTACATGCAGATGAACCAGATTCAACGTGGCTGACTCTGGCTTTAACGGACAATTCTAGAGGAAGACCACCTAGTAGCAGATTGGCCAGCACCAAAACACACAGTCGAAGATAACTTGTGTCCCTAGTTGGGGCATGTTTATGAACTCCTGCAAGAAACAGATCTGGGGAAGCCCGGGGGAATCTGGGCAGAGCAGAATGTGACCGATTTTACAGTAAAAGACCAAAAAAATGAAAGAAGAAACCAACTCCAGTCTCTAGTACCAGGCACACGGCCCTGATATTAACCTATTCCCTATATAGTACACTACTTTAACCAGAGCCCTATGGAGAGATGACACCCTATTCCCTATATAGTACACTACTTTAACCAGAGCCCTATGGGGAGATGACACCCTATTCCCTATATAGTACACTACTTTAACCAGAGCCCTATGGGGAGATGACACCCTATTCCCTATATAGTACACTACTTTAACCAGAGCCCTATGGGGAGATGACACCCTATTCCCTATATAGTACACTACTTTAACCAGGGCCCACAGGGGATTAAAAAGGTACCATTGGGGATTTGTAGTGCACTAAATAAGGGAGTAGGGTTCTATTTGGGCGTGCCCCCTAGACATTGCGTAGTAGCCATGTGGGCGCTGAGAAGCCAGCCTGACTGAAGTAGTTCCACCACCAGGGTTTCTCCCGTCTCTCTGGGTCCATGCCGGGTTCTCCTTCCATCCCCGGTTCCCCGGGTTCCCTGGGTTCTCCCGGCTCGCCGTTACCGTAGTGCTGGAACTGGTTGTAAGGGTCGAACCGGTCATAGGTGTCCAGAGAAGAGCTGGGAAACAGATGGTAGTCGGGTTCAACTGGCCTGACTTGGACCTGGAGAGAAAAACAGGTAGGGAAGATGATGTCAGTGATGATGGTGATGTCAATGGCAACGGTGATGTCAGCGATAATGATGATGTCAATGACTATGGTGACGTCAATGGCAATGGTGATGTCAATGACTACGGTGATGTCAGTGATAATGATGATGGCAATGACTATGGTGACGTCAATGGCAACGGTGATGTCAGTGATAATGATGATGTCAATGGCAACAGAGATGTCAATGACTACGGTGATGTCAGTGATAATGATGATGTCAATGGCAACAGAGATGTCAATGACTACGGTGATGTCAGTGATAATGATGATGGCAATGGCAACAGAGATGTCAATGACTACGGTGATGTCAGTGATAATGATGATGGCAATGGCAACAGAGATGTCAATGACTACGGTGATGTCAGTGATAATGATGATGGCAATGGCAACAGAGGCGTCAGTGTCTCAGTGGTTAGGGAGTCAGACTTGTAATTGGAAGGTTCAAATCCTGACTGGGCCAGTTGTCATTGTGTCTCTGGGCAAAGCACTTCAGCCCATCCTTACTGTTAGTCACTTTAGATAAAAGTCTCTGCTAAATGACTAAAATGGAAATGTATGGCAACTGGGACATAGATGATGATGTCAATAATAAGAACGTCCACTACAATGAAGTCAAAGAAGTACCTTTTTAAGCAGGAAGTCCACCCGTCCTGCCTTGTCCATATGGGCAGGCAGCCTTATTCTCTTGCTAACCTTGGAATAACCTTTAGCCGACGCTGTTACAATGTATGTTCCTGAGTTTAACAACCTCCAGTAATCGCCATCCTCCGCTGGAGAAAGAGAGAACGGAGAAAGGGAGGGAGATGTACTACTGCCTCATTCTATAGGATAACTAAACATCCGTTAAACATGAAAATAAAATGTTTGTCATTATGTCATCATGTTGTTCAGTAACTAAAATTAGATTTCCAAGCACATATATAGACTGCCAGTGGTTTATGTGGCTACCTGTTGTGACGTCTTTGCGTATTCCTCGGACCGATATGGACGCTCCTTTAATCCCGTAGCCCTCCTCATCCTTCACCACACCCTTTATCCCCCTGTGGACCTGGACAAGGAATATCAGGGAACAACCTCATGGAATATCAGGGAATAACTTCATGGAATATCAGGGAATAACTTCATGGAATATCAGAGAGTAATATGAGAAAATAACATTTGGGAATAAATCAAGGAGAACACTGGGAAATGCCACAGAATGATATAGACCTATCCTTACTGACATCAGAATGATACAGGCCTATACTTACTGACATCAGAATGATACAGACCTATCCTTACTGACATCAGAATGATACAGGCCTATACTTACTGACATCAGAATGATACAGGCCTATCCTTACTGACATCAGAATGATACAGGCCTATCCTTACTGACATCAGAATGATACAGGCCTATCCTTACTGACATCAGAATGATACAGGCCTATCCTTACTGACATCAGAATGATACAGACCTATCCTTACTGACATCAGAATGATACAGACCTATCCTTACTGACATCAGAATGATACAGACCTATCCTTACTGACATCAGAATGATACAGGCCTATCCTTACTGACATCAGAATGATACAGGCCTATCCTTACTGACATCAGAATGATACAGGCCTATCCTTACTGACATCAGGCAGGGAACAGGGAAACACAAGTCTACTAGCGTCTAACTACTACACAAAATGGCAGCCTGTCTGCTGGGTTGTCGGTGAGCTGACTAACATGACGCTGACATGACATTGACTGACATGACATTGACTGACATGACGCTGACTGACATGACGCTGACTGACATGACACTGACTGACATGACTGACATGACACTGACTGACATGACACTGACATGACGCTGACTGACATGACGCTGACTGAAATGACTGACATGACGCTGACTGACATGACGCTGACTGACATGATGCTGACATGACACTGACTGACATGACTGACATGACGCTGACAGACATGACTGACATGACGCTGACATGACGCTGACTGACATGACACTGACTGACATGACACTGACTGACATGACACTGACTGACATGACTGACATGACGCTGACTGACATGACTGACATGACGCTGACTGAAATGACTGACATGACGCTGACTGACATGACGCTGACTGACATGACGCTGACTGACATGATGCTGACATGACACTGACTGACATGACTGACATGACACTGACTGACATGACTGACATGACACTGACTGACATGGCACTGACTGACATGACGCTGACAGACATGACTGACATGACGCTGACAGACATGACTGACATGACGCTGACAGACATGACTGACATGACGCTGACTGACATGACACTGACTGACATGACTGACATGACGCTGACTGACATGGCACTGACTGACATGACACTGACTGACATGACACTGACTGACATGACACTGACTGACATGACTGACATGACGCTGACTGACATGGCACTGACTGACATGACGCTGACATGACGCTGACATGACGCTGACTGACATGACACTGACTGACATGACTGACATGATGCTTACATGACACAGACATGACGCTGACATGACGCTGACATGACGCTGACATGACGCTGACATGACGCTGACTGACATGACGCTGACATGACGCTGACATGACACTGACATGACACTGACATGACACTGACATGACACTGACATGACACTGCAGAACTGCAGCCCGCGGGACACACGTACCGACTCCATGAAACTCAGCAGGGCCTCCTTGTTTCGGAGCCACTCCGGATACAACTCCACCTCCGCTGGGAACTTGTCGCAGCCCAACTCCACCGTGATCTCCAGGCAGTTGGTGTGGAGGTAGTTGAAGTCTGACATGCCTGGAAGACAGGAGGACCAATCAGAATGCACACACCCACAGGCAGGAGGACCAATCAGAATGGACACACCCACAAGCAATCAGAATCAGGTACGCAGTCTACATACATGCCGCGCTCACTGAGCAGAGACACAGGTAGGGAAGTGTAGGAGCAGGAGGACAGGAGGTGGAGGAGAAGGAGCCAGGGGACAGGACGACAGGAGATGGAGGAGAAGGAACTAGAGGCCTGGAGGTGGAAGAGAAGGAGCCGGAGGACAGGATGATAGGAGGAGAAGGAGCTGGAGGACAGGAGGTGGGAGAAGGAGCCGGAGGACAGGATGACAGGAAGTGTACGAGGTGGACGAGAGGGCAAGCATTCAGTACCTCCTGGAAAGCTGTACCACTGGGCTCCATTGATGATGCCTCCACTCCTGATGAAGGACGCGCCACACCTTATACAATACATGGTATTAATAGGGGGTTGTAAAGTATTTTTTTATGACTTTTTAAAGTACGGCTTATAACAGAATAATATCCAGGTTTATAATATACCGTTGATAATGTAATAATATATAGGTGATAATGTAATAATATACAGGGTATAATGTTTGATATAGTTACCTCTCTGTGTTGTTGTCTGCCATGCTGGCGTGAGCGTCTGCGTACGTGCGGGCCAGCTGTTTAAACACCTGGATCACACACACACACATAAACACATTATCTCTAATCACTTCTGGTCCTGGAGTGCTTAAACACTTTTTTTCATCCCCTTCCTCTAATCAGGAAGTGATTCAGACCTGGGACACAAGTCTGACTGAAATAAAACCATGTGGGGCGGAGTCCTCTACCTGTTCATCGGGTGTTGGCGAGAACATGCGCTCCTCGTGGATATGTCTGGAGAAGTCAAAGGGGTAGGAGATCACCAGCTCCCCGCCGTGGAGGCTGGCCGACTGGACAAATGGCACAGACCTGATCCACTTCATCACTGCATACGTCTCTGGAGCTACCTAGAGGAGAGGAGGAGAAGAGGGGGAGGAGAGGAGGGGTGGACAGGGGGAGGAGATGGGAAGGAGAAAGGTTGATCTTCATATCTTGTGTTTTGGTTAGCTTGGGGATTTGAGGATTATTGTGCCTGTCATGTGCAGATGCAAAGACGTCTTAACTTCTGATACCAATCTTACCAAACCTAACCTTACCAAACCTAATCTAACCTTACCAAACCTAATCTAACCTTACCAAACCTAACCTTAACCAAACCTAACCTTAACCAAACCATACCTTAACCAAACCATACCTTAACCAAACCATACCTTAACCTAACCAAACCAAACCTAACCTAACCAAACCTTACATTAACCAATCCTAACATTAACCAAACCTAACAATAACAAACCCAACCTTACCTTACCAAACCTTACATTAACCAAACCTAACAATAACAAACCCAACCTTACCTTACCAAACCAGTAGGAGTCTGGGATGGGGATGTGGTCGGTGCGGAACTGTCTAATCCGACGGTTCCGGTAAAGAATAGACGTCAGGTCGGGAAAGTTTCGGTTCAAGTCAAGGTTCTGACCATTGGTTCGACCCACCGTCCAACCATTGAGCTCATGACCCTGAACACAAACACAACACGCACAACACACACAACCGTCACGTCACTAAATCAGTCAGTCAAGCATCATGGGTAATGGAAGAGATGTAAGAAATCTGATTCGAAGGAATGGATATTTCCAGGAGTATTGGAGAAAATGAGTGCCACAGAAGAATTCGGGGATCTTGTAACGTCATGTGTTAAAGACTGGCAGAAGTGTTGACCGGAGATGACCTGCTGATAAAATAGCAGACTGATAGATGACCAGGACCAGAGATCCTAGAGTGTTTGAAGAGATGGATGGAACAGAGCTTTCCCACTGCCAGGTGATCTATTCAGTAGCCGTTATCCGTTTACTCTTTTTGTTTGTAACAGCAGCGAGGTTTAAGACTGGGTTTTTCAACCCAAAACACGGTCATAAAATGATCAGGTAATAATACATTTAAATGTACCATTGTTACGTTTCAATGGCAGCAGTTTCACTTAGGGGTCTTTGCGAATTGGTTGAGTACACTGTCAGTGGCCAACTCACAAACACAAGGAGACTGTTCAATATCTAGTATCTGTTTACTATTTTTGGTTATAGTATCTAGCAAGGTTTAGGACAGTTTTTCAACCTGAAACGCATTCATAATATGATTAGGTGATTCTAAATATAAATTTGCCGCTGTTACGTTTCAATGGCAACGGTTTCCCTGGGTGGTCTTACAGATTGGATGAGGTCACTGTCAGTGGCCAACTCACTCATTCTCTCACTGGTAGTGGGAGGAGCTAGAGATAGACCAATAGGGAGGTTTATCTAGACGACAGACAGTTGGAAAAGGTCAGTGCCCCCGGAGCACATCAAAGATTACACTTGGTTGATTCTTGTCTTTATAAAAGCAGTAATCCACCCCCAGAGACAACTCTCACTTTTGGAGAAAGTAGATGATGGTAAAATAACATTATTCACTTTCAGGTTAATATAGATATTTGTATAATTTTGTGGAAATAACCCCAATTTTGTGGAGATATTCTAGCTACCTAGTCATTAATGTGTGAATTAACCTAGCCAACCAGCTGGTCCACAGAATGCATGGCACTGCGAGTTTGTAGTTGGCTTGAGTATCAACAGACGTTTCCAACAAATTTCTCAAGTTTTTTGCTGTTTCTTTTTAACGTTGATATGCAGAGAATGTCACATTATATACTGACGTCAGTATAATTTTGGGTGGATTACCCCTTTAAGAACTCATGGCAGTGGAGTTTCCATAGAGATAGGCAGAGGAAAAACTTGGCGAAAAGCTGTTTTAGTGTAAAGTGCACCACTGTGCAGAAATGATAATGTCGAAGATTGAAAGAGCATCGATTGGACCATTTGGGTCAACACTAGACAGCTAAGCGGCAAAGTGAAAAATTGCTATGAATGTACAGAAATACACATTTTTTTTCTCTTCTTTAGAAATTAGAATTAGGCATGTTAGCAGTGTGGTTAAAGTCAGGCTTAAGGTTACGATTAAGGTTAGATTAAAATTCAAATTTTAAGATGGAAATTGCAGAAATCAGGCAGGTTTTTACGACTCTGCATCGACCGTTCGATTCCGACGTCTCATCCATTTTGGATTTACTTCCTGGTTGTAGTGCTCTTGTTGTTCCGGGTCGTTGCTATCCTCTACCTCGGCAGCCGCCAAGTCGTAGCCGTCTGGGTTCATGGAGGCCAGGATGTGGATGCGCGTGGTGTTGACCAATGTCTGGATCCGCCGGTTGCCGAGGAGATACTCGGAGCACAGGTACTGAGCCAGGTAAAGGAGAAGCTGGCGACCCAGAACCTCGTTCCCGTGCATGTTCCCGACCAGCTTCACCTCCGGTTCCACTGACAAACAGAAAGGGAAATCACAGACTGTCCATCTTACCATCTATTCAAACAGTTCCTAGTCCACAACCGCCCAAACCCCGGACTCCCTACCCACTTACACAGTTCATGTACCCCAGGGGTGTCGGTGAACTCTATGGCTAGGAGGTCTTTGCCCTCTACGCTACGTCCAATGCTGTATGTGCGAGAGATGTGGGAGCACTTGGCCGCAGTCCTCTTGAGCACACTGTACATCTGATCAATCATAAAGAAAATACCGGCTAGCACAACCACATTTCCGAAAAAGTTGGGACGCTGTGTAAAATGTAGAAAAACAAAATGCTATGATATTCAAATCATTTAAACAAGTGTCGAAACTGAAAATGGTTTCTTGGAAAACACATGCTCACCTTGAATTTGATGCCAGTAACACACATTTAAAAAAAGGAAACGTGTAATGGAAACGTGTAATGCTAAAAAACTAAACCTGCTGGAATATCACACAACTAATTAGGTCAACTGGCAACAGGTCTCTTTCAACAAAGGTCTCCTTCGTTGAAACACCATGCTGTAAATCAACAAATGAAAAAGAAAGATAGCGAAATAAACCGAAATAGACCTGAGCGTTGGAGTGGTACGTGAACTGTATGATGGTGGACGGCTCGTCTGGAGACAGGATGGAGAGGGACACTTCCTGTTTGGCTGAGAAGAGGAGGAGGATGAGGAGGGAGAGAGAGAGAGGAAGAAGAGCCAGGGAGAGTGAGTCAAAGGTGTGTTTCTGAAGCACCTCCATAACATTTCTCCTCCTTCCTCCTCTATCAGCCCACAAGCTGCCGTCAGCTGGTTTAGACTGAGATTCTGTGTAGTTCAGTAGCGAAAACACAAAGCACAGCCTGGTGATTATTAACCTGTCAGAGGGTATGCAAGCTGGTCGTTACTCCCGGAGGAGTGTCTGTTAATAATGCTGACCTCTGAGTCGCGCTAGAGGATCGTAACATCCCTCCTCGTCGCCGGCGAAGAAGCGGTCGCAGTCCAGGAAGTAGGGCCAGGCCATGTCGATGCCTTCAAACGCGTGGCCACACCCCTTCTTCACCGCCTCGCACGTGCTGCGGCACGGCTACCGAAGAAGAAGAGGAAGAATAACGGTGATCGAATCATTGAAACGTCGTGCTCCTTGAATCCTCACGTTCTCTCCCCTCGCCTCCTTCTGAGAACTCATTGGACGAGGACGTTGAGAGAAAGAATGTGAGGAGAGAGAGACCACGGAAACACAGTTGAAGTTCCCCCCCCGATCATCTCTCTGAAACACTCAGACACACAAACACCTTTGGTTTTCTATCCTCGTGGGGACCTGGAAACCCAGAAATCAATCTTCCCCAACACCTAACCCCAACCCCTAGCCCCAACCCCTAGCCCCAACCACTAGGCCCACCCACTAGGCCCAACCACTAGGCCCAACCCATAAACACAACCCCCAGCACTAACCCTTTTTTGGGAATGCATGTAAATGATACCCATAGACCTGAACCCCACACCTTGACAGGCGATGGACTGGGCTGGTTCTTGCAGAGGGGCGCAAGTACAGAGCAGCCCAGCAGACGGATGTCAGGGGAGCACTCCCCGTTGAGGAGACCATGGATGACTGACAGGAGGAGGTACTCTGGCCCAGACTCCACCTCCTGACGGGACTGGTGACCTAGGATGTTGGGGAAGATGGTCCTGAGGAGAGACCATCAACGGATGTGTGTTGGCAGACTGATCACTAAATTGATTGGTTCAATATTGAAAAAACTTTATTTTGGGGGTTTCTTAAAATGTACCCCCATTCCAATGCTCCAACTTAACCACTACTTTAACCAGAGCCCTATGGAGAGATGACACCCTATTCCCTATATAGTACACTACTTTAACCAGAGCCCTATGGAGTGATGACACCCTATTCCCTATATAGTACACTACTTTAACCAGAGCCCTATGGAGACATGACACCCTATTCCCTATATAGTACACTACTTTAACCAGAGCCCTATGGCGAGATGACACCCTATTCCCTATATAGTACACTACTTTAACCAGAGTCCTATGGAGAGATGACACCCTATTCCCTATATAGTACACTACTTTAACCAGAGCCCTATGGAGAGATGACACCCTATTCCCTATATAGTACACTACTTTAACCAGAGCCCTATGGAGAGATGACACCCTATTCCCTATATAGTACACTACTTTAACCAGAGCCCTATGGCGAGATGACACCCTATTCCCTATATAGTACACTACTTTAACCAAAGTCCTATGGAGAGATGACACCCTATTCCCTATATAGTACACTACTTTAACCAGAGCCCTATGGAGAGATGACACCCTATTCCCTATATAGTACACTACTTTAACCAGAGTCCTATGGAGAGATGACACCCTATTCCCTATATAGTACACTACTTTAACCAGAGTCCTATGGAGAGATGACACCCTATTCCCTATATAGTACACTACTTTAACCAGAGCCCTATGGAGAGATAACACTCTATTCCCTATAAAAAAAAAACAATGTCAGCACATTCACTTTAGTAATTGTTTTTAACAGGACACTGACCTGGAGTAGTCCAGATCATTGCAGTAAGCCAGGTTCATATCTATGCAGACCGCTGATGTGGAGAGAGGAAGAGGAGGATGAAGAGGAGGAAGGAAGGGGAGAGAATAGGAAGGATTTAGGATGGGTGTTAAAAGAGCAGTTCATACTTTATAACTTAGCATCATAAAATGACATAGAACTACATAAAAACAGAACTTAAACAGAAAGACATATAAATTACACACATGAAATCACACCTTGAATTACAATAAACGGAATACAATAAATGGAATACAATAAACAACATAAAATAAGCGGAATACAATAAATGGAATACAATAAATGGAATACAATAAACAGAATACAACAAGTGGAATACAATAAACAGAATAAAATAAGCGGTACACAATTAATGAAATAAAATGTAAGTTGCTTCGGAAAAAGATCATCAAAATGTAAAACTACATATACTTTACAACACCACATATTGTCATGGATTGATGTAGAATGTTGCTCTGGAGAAAAGCATCAGCTAAATTATTAAAATATTAATGTTCAGTAATGTAAATTATAAATTTGATAATGTAAATCTTTAAAAAGCAACGTTTATTAATGTAAATTATTACAATATAGATGTTCAGTAATGTAAATCATCCAAATGTAAATGTTTGGTAATGTAAATGATTAAAATGTAGAGGTTTAGTAATGTAAATGTTTGATAATATAAATCATTAAAAAGGAAACATTTGTTAACGTAAATCATCCAAACGTAAATGTTTGGTAATGTAAATGATTAAAATGTAGATGTTTAGTAATGCAAATGTTTGATAATGTAAATCATTAAAAAGGAAACATTTGTTAACGTGTATCATTCAAATGTTAATGTTGGGTAATGTAAATCATCCAAATGTTAATGTTGGGTAATGTAAATGATAGGTTTAAAGGCCTGGTCTGCCTCGTCTGATTGGTTTCAGAATCACGTTGATTCCGTATATCCATCCTAAATGACACACTGTCCCCTTCATAGGGACCTAGAACTGACCAGAGTGTGAGAGGGAGTCTGCAGGTCCTGATCAGAGGTAGGGTGCTACAGACGGAGTAGGGTCGTACAGGCGTTTGG
Source organism: Esox lucius (assembly GCF_011004845.1). NCBI lineage: Eukaryota > Metazoa > Chordata > Actinopteri > Esociformes > Esocidae > Esox > Esox lucius. Next base: position 20,228,268 of record NC_047593.1, read on the forward strand.
CCGGGAACGGGCTTGTGTGGATTGCTACAGTTGTTTTTCCAAAACAGTTATTTTCCCTGTCTTATCTCACACACTCAGATATACACAGACCTACACACCTTTGAGCCTGGAGCTTGGGTAAGACCCTAGTAATTAATCTACTTTAGTCAGACAGGCAGAGAGACAGACAAATAAACAGAGAGACTGACAGAAACAGACATACAGAGAACAGGCCAAACCTTTCCACTAACAGGTATGGGACTGCATTCTTAATCCCACTATATTCCCAAAAGAGCAATTATTTAACTTTTCTTTAAACTACTGTTTAAAGAAAAGTTGTTTACATTCATAGAAACATTTCAAATAATCTCTTAGACAATTGAAAAGTAATTTGAACTACTTACGTTTTTCTGCGGCTGGACTGTTGTGGCATTTTCCTGCAAAATAAATACAGAACACATCACGTAACCAATCAATCAAATGTATTTATAAAGCCCTTTTTACATCAGCAGTTGTCACAAAGTGCTTTTACAAACCAACCAATACATCCTAAATGCCAAACACATCACAAAGACCAAACACATCACATGTAACTAACACATCACAAATACCAAACACATCACATGTAAACAACACATCACAAACACCAAACACATCAAAGCAAATTGGCGCCACGTCGGTACGCCGACACTAGAGGGCAGCAGAATCAAAGGTAAAACGCCCACTCCGGAGAAACCTCAGTTGCTGAGAAAAGCATCACCATTAACGGGATAAAGTTTACTCTCAAACATTTACAAAATCGGACTAATTTAGATGGACTCCAAATACTAATAACCTGACAAGACTGTGGAGGGATGTATCATGATCGTGGGTAGAGAAACTAAACAATTAGGCTATTATTTACGCAATAAGATGTAGATACTGTAAATTGCAAAGAGTAAAATATCATATAGCAGGGGATTATTGTTATGGAACATTGTGTATCAGTTGCCTCTACCTCAATTCCTAAACTAGGTGAACCAACTCCACAGTCGGACCAAATAAACTAATCGTAATGAAAGACTGCAGCCTGCCACACTTCGTAGTTGCCTCAGGAGTTACTTCAAACAGTCAGCAAGTGTCCATTTGAATATATACAGTAGCCTACTTTACCCAAAGCCTCCTCTTCGGGCTCGCAGAAACTTTGCGGCGCGCAGCAGCCTATCGATAGACCGTTTAGCAGGATTAGAACAGCTAAAACCATTTTATATTCCGTTGTATCCATAGTGATGTGGCAGCCTGACCGCATAGTGGAGCAAGGCTCATACACACTCCGCAGTCTCACTAGCTATAGCCTACTACCTCCCACGGACAAATAGTTTAACTCTCTTTCTCGCTTTCTTTCTTTCTATCTCTCTCTCTCTCACACACACACACACCCATACACACTTTCCCCACTAAGCAAATCTTTTTCTCTTCACTATTTCTCCCTCTCTCGCTCACTCAATCTCTGCGCGCATCCCCGCGGTCAGAAAAGTCTAGGAAAATATTATTCCCGAAGATCATATTACAAAGGGCAGCCTTGCTACCATATTTGTGTGCGAGACAGAGAAATCGGTGGGAGGACATGAAACGGCGTCCTGTCCGTGTGTGTGCCCCAAGTCTGTAGTCGGTTCACCCTGGGTGCAACAGCTAGATTTCCGGAAATCGTGCGTGCAGTTAAGCGCGGTTACCCCATTTTGCGCGTGTAGTTTGCTTGTAAAGAAAATGAACTTCGAGAAACGCGGTGGTCGCTAACCGCGTGAAGACAGTATTCGTGAAAGTCAATTTTGCCTTCAAAATAAAGGTTTCCGGTTGAAAGTGATGCAAAAGCCCGAGTAGTGGAATTTGCGTTCTGCTTTCGTAATTAAACTCCCCGAATGGTTATGGCAATGGTGTCTGCGGGTCCACTAAGTCCTGAACGATATTTATTTAACTTAAAGCCTAAAGGTCACCAACGTTTTCCACCAACGTCTAATAAAATTACGTTTTCAAATGTCCTAAATGTGACAAGAGTTGATAACAAATATGTATATTATGTGAAGCTGACACATAGTTGCTTGTTGACATCAAGCAAAAATGAAATTTCGTTCACCCAACCTTGAAACGCGCTTTCAAAATGTGTGCAATGATACTTCGTAATACATATTTTCTAATGCACTTTAGTCATAGAGAGGAGGTTTTACAAACACTCTTCCCCAGAGCAACGTAACTGGAGATTATACACCTTGTCGCTTCAAGGATTCGAACCAGCACCCTTTCGCTTTACCAGCACAACTCTCTACACAATAGGCTGTCCGCGTAGTTCAGACCCGGGTTTATATGCGGTGGTTTGTTCCAGCAGCATGCAAGTTGTGAGGCATTTGAAATTGGGGATTAGCATGCCAATAGGGGAGCTGTGTATAAAACGTTTTGTCACTTCTAAATGGTAAAACCAATACCTACACAAATAGAAGAAAAATAAAAGCTGAGGATGAATACTTTACGTCATATGAATCATTCGATTTCAAATCCAAGCTTTTGGACAAATAACCAAAAGAAGGAAATGCTTACTGTTCCTATAATTACAGTGAATATACAGTAAAATATCTTAACATGCATAATACACACATTCCTATGTGAACAACTGTAAATAATAACGAAGAATAAATAAACAAGGATTAATGTGTATTTTAGGGTGAACCAGCAGTGAGTCACATATAATGGTTCTGTAATGGTCAGAAACAGGGGTCATGAATATACAGGACATTCCCTGATCCTGCAGGTAAAGCAGGCATGCATAAGGGATGGTTGTGAGATTTCGATGTCTCCCCCTGCAGGATGTTACAGTAAAATAAGGAATCACAGCAACTACAAGTCCTCATTATATACACTCACCTAAAGGATTATTAGGAACACCATACTAATACTGTGTTTGACCCCCTTTCGCCTTCAGAACTGCCTTAATTCTAAGTGGCATTGATTCAACAAGGTGCTGAAAGCATTCTTTAGAAATGTTGGCCCACATTGATAGGATAGCATCTTGCAGTTGATGGAGATTTGTGGGATGCAAATCCAGGGCACAAAGCTCCCGTTCCACCACATCCCAAAGATGCTCTATTGGGTTGAGATCTGGTGACTGTGGGGGCCATTTCAGTACAGTGAACTCATTGTCATGTTCAAGAAACCAATTTGAAATGATCTGTGCTTTGTGACATCCTGCTGGAAGTAGCCATCAGAGGATGGGTACATGGTGCTCATAAAGGGATGGACATGGTCAGAAACAATGCTCAGGTAGGCCGTGGCATTTAAACGATGCCCAATTGGCACTAAGGGGCCTAAAGTGTGCCAAGAAAACATCCCCCACACCATTACACCACCACCACCAGCCTGCACAGTGGTAACAAGGCATGATGGATCCATGTTCTCATTCTGTTTACGCCAAATTCTGACTCTACCATCTGAATGTCTCAACAGAAATCGAGACTCATCAGACCAGGCAACATTCTTCCAGTCTTCAACTGTCTAATATTGGTGAGCTCGTGCAAATTGTAGCCTCTTTTTCCTATTTGTAGTGGAGATGAGTGGTACCCAGTGGGGTCTTCTGCTGTTGTAGCCCATCCGCCTCAAGGTTGTGCGTGTTGTGGCTTCACAAATGCTTTGCTGCATACCTCGGTTGTAACGAGTTGTTATTTCAGTCAAAGTTGCTCTTCTATCAGCTTGAATCAGTCGGCCCATTCTCCTCTGACCTCTAGCATCAACAAGGCATTTTCGCCCACAGGACTGCCGCATACTGGATGTTTTTCCCTTTTCACACCATTCTTTGTAAACCCTAGAAATGGTTGTGCGTGAAAATCCCAGGAACTGAGCAGATTGTGAAATACTCAGACCGGCCCGTCTGGCACCAACAACCATGCCACGCTCAAAATTGCTTAAATCACCTTTCTTTCCCATTCTGACATTCAGTTTGGAGTTCAGGAGATTGTCTTGACCAGGACCACACCCCTAAATGCATTGAAGCAACTGCCATGTGATCGGTTGATTAGATAAATGCATTAATGAGAAATTTAACAGGTGTTCCTAATAATCCTTTAGGTGAGTGTACATAAGGTGGACAGAGGTGAGCTGATCGGACAGTAGCACTTTGCCATCCAATAAATCAGGGCCAAGCTCACGAGAAAGTTTAAGAGGCCAAATAAGAACAAGACATTTACACTCTTCGTCAAGGGAGACCTGGCAGAGAAGGTACCGCGCTATCAATAACACACTACAACATATAACACAGTCGACACAACAACTTGATGAAACCTAAAGTAAACATTTGTCCTCGTGAATCAGACTTTGGAACTCATTAAGGGGCTCTTATACGTTAAAGCGAACCACAGACTGCAGGCTGGTCCATGCCTCCTATGCAAAACAGGTGAAGGCTGTGTTACCTAACTCAGCCCCGAGGGCCTCAAGTACCAACCACCTAATTGACCGTGTCTGGTAACTGCTGGCGGTGGAGGAGTGTAGACAACGGCCTTGCAGACTGAGTTTTCCCATAAGCACTTTGCAAATTACCGATTTAACTGTCTGCGCATATAAAGCGAGGTGCAACCCAGTGTTTTGCTACTGTGAAAAACAGCGAGCGAGTGACTTGGCATTTGTAGCGAAGCACCGAAGAGGCTGCATGCATAAACTATAAGTCTCCACGATCAATTACAACTAGCTTCTCACCTTCGAACAGTGACCAGACCTTAAAATGAGAATAAAACCCCCCAGATCAGTCTAAGCTTTAGCATCAGCTGAACTGTCCACGTAAGGAAGGAGTACTCTGATTGGCTATCAGGCCCATTTCTAGAACACCTCTGGTGTTTGTTTTCCAGATTTGTCACCAACAATGGGTGGTGAATCCAGACTTCCATGCCAGGCTAGCGTTCTAGATCATATCCGTCCTCATGCAACTTCAGTTATAGCCTCCCACAATTCTTCGCTAGATTGGGCTTGTATGGTTCGACGTGCGTTATGCCTGTGCTGACCTGGTCCGTCTCGCTTCATGACATTTATCTTTCGAACTGTGCGCCAGCTGCACCCCGAGAGAGCGATTGTGTTCCAGTTGAGAGGGTGTCGCTGCGTTCGCCCGGGCATCGGCGTCGTCATCGCGAAGTGCAAACGTCTGTAAATCTATCAGAGAGATGTACTCGTAGGCTGATGTCGATTGTGAGCGAGGTGTTTTTAAGTACACACTGCTGTCTTCATGTGCATGAACTGAACATCCATAATACATCCATTCAGAAACCGTGGGTGTTTTGACACACTCAGACAAATGGTTGACATCCAGTGCTTGGATGACTCATGGGACTTACCACCCCTCACAGTCTTTGAAAGCATCATTTAGCTATCTAGCAATCGTCATGAGAGGACCTTTTTTCTTTCAATAGAGATTCATTCAAAATGCATTCCGTCCCAAACATTTTGGTTCAAGATCATTTGCCTAAATAACCTTGCAATTGTCTTAATAATGATTCCAGCAAAAGCATAAGTTCATTATCACAATTTAAGTTAATAATAATAATAATTTCCATTGGACACAAACATATTTTTTATTGATTTATTTAAATTTGCGTTGATAATCATGTGCCAATACATTTATTATTTAATAAGTAAACCAGCTTATTGCCAAGCCAGGCCTCTGGCTACTCCAACCATCTCCAACCTTTTCCTACCATCTCCAACCATCTCCAACCTTCTCCAACCATCTCCAACCTTTTCCTACCATCTCCAACCATCTCCAACCTTCTCCAACCATCTCCAACCATCTCCAACCATCTCCATCTTTCTCCAACCATCCCCAACCATCTCTAGTCTCCTTGGGTAATGTCCAGAACAGCACTCTATTCACTATTTGGTGGTGCACTTCTTTTGTTCAGGGTTGTGTGTGTGTGTGTGTGTGTGGAAAAGAGTTTCCTTTGGAACGAAGTCTCAGAATGATGCTCTGTCTTCACTGCCTGTGCTTGGCTAATAAGACATTACCATATCATTACCCCAGAATCTCTATAGCCTGGTGACCCCATAACCTGTTGCCCTGGTATGACCTATGACTAGGGTTTCTGATATCCAGGGGACACTGAGGACTGCTGCTGTTCATCTGTATTCCGGGCTGATTTAGCCCCAGGCCAGCCCCCATGACCAGTACCCATGACTAGCCCCCACGACCAGCCAGGTCCAATAGAGAACCAGCAGTGTTCTACATAGTAGACCCCTAATTAGCCTCGTTAGCTTCACTTCTCCACTGTCTGCAGTATTCTAATTCAAATTAGCCTCCCCGCTCAAGCCCCGCCCACTCCGTTCCGACTGTCCCAAGCAGTCTCAGTGGTTCAAGACCAAACTGCCTCCTTGTAGCCTCTCCAAGCCAGAATGGCGTTGTCATCCTCAGTGCCGCCGAATCACAGTCAGGTGACCATGCGGATGGGGAAGTCATCAGTTGCAGAGGTGTCGTAGCTGCTGGAGCTTTGTCTTCCGGCAGACGTTGAGATCAGGTAGCGATCCTGCCTCAGAACCCGGTTCCCGAAGCCGCCCAGAACCTTCCGGAACTGCTGCCTCAACAGGGAGTAGACAAAGGGGTCGCACGCCGCCTTGGCATAAGACAGACACCTGGTGGCCACACCCCAGTCACGCCCCACACTCACCTGGGGGAGGAGTTCCAACAATCTATTGGAACACAGAACGGAAGAATATGACGTTAATCAACGCTTAGAATGGCTGACGGGTTTAGTGTGAAATGTACTATTGGTCTTGGGGGAAATAATTAGGGTTTGGGTTCATATAAGCCCCCCATATAGAGGTGAGGTAAAATAAGGTTTTGAATGAGAATGATGTCCCCAGAAGGATAATAAAATGTAAAATGTGTCTGTGTGTGTGTTTGTGTGTGTGTGTGTGTGTGGGTGTGTTTGTTTGCTTGTGTGTGTATGTGTACCTGGTAATGACATGTGGACCAAAGCAGAGGATGAAGGTGCCGATGAAGATGCAGATCTTCTTAGTGGCTCTCTGTCTCCTCTTCCTCTGTTCTGCCAGACACCTCTCCTTCACACTACAACACACACACACACACCATTAGATACGAGCACACACAAACACACACACACACCCCGTTAGATATGAGCACACACACACACACCCACACACCCCGTTAGATACGAGCACACACAGACACCCACATAAACACACACACACACCCTTAGATACAAGCACACATCCAAACACACGCACACACCCCGTTAGATACAAACACACACACTCTCACTGTCAGACGCCGGCCTCCATAAACTGAAACGTCTCATTCTGCGAATTCGCAATAAGACAGGAAACACTCCATAATCTGCAGTGCCTTGATGCAGGGGCTGGATAACCAGCAGACGGGTCTGCAGTACCTTGGGTGGATGTCCACAACCAGCAGCAGTGTCTGCACCGTGACCACGTCAATCCTCCGACAGTGGAGGCGCGCCACCCTCAGCACCTTCAGGTAGGCGAAGCACATGACGACGAGGCAGAGCGCGAACGTCGAGCAGTGGAAGAGAACGGTGAAGGCGGCGAACACGGCAAACTCCCCCGCGCCGCCGGCGCTCCTAGCGCCGCCGGCGAGGCACACGCTGCACGACGCGTACGTGTCACTGTAGGCTCCCCACGACATGAGCAGCGCGGCGAGGGAGAAGGCGACGGAGTGCAGCCAGCAGCACCCTAACACCACCAACGCGTCCCGGTACTGCAGCCTGCTGGAGTAGCTCAATGGAAAGACCACGGCTAGCCAGCGGTCCACGCCGAGCGCGGCCATGCTTAGCATCGCGTTGGCCGTCAGAAACGTCTCCAGGAAACTCACGGCCCTGCAGAAGGCGTCCCCGAACGGTTGACCCCTCAGGGCGATCCCGAACAGAGTGGAGGGCATGTTGACCGTGGAGGTGAGGATGTTGGAGATGGAGAGGTTCAGGAGGAAGACTCCGGGCACCTGAGCGCGGATCTCCGAGCTCTGGACGAAGCATAGCAGCACTAGAAGGTTGGACACCAACGAGACCACGACCACGGAGACGATGACCGCTTCCAGCAGGACGTCTGTCCAGTTCATCGCCAACGGCTCACCGGCCACTGTTCTGGGAATGCCCTGGTGTTGGGAGTCTCCCAACTGTCTCCCGGCTGACTCCCAACTGTCTCTCAACTGTCTCCCAACTGTCTCCCAACTGTCTCCCAACTGTCTCCCGGCTGTCTCCCAACTGTCTCCCAACTGTCTCCCGGCTGTCTGTGCCACTCCTGCTAACGGTAACAAGCTCTGTCTGGTTGAATCAGGGATGACTTCAGAATGTCTGTCCAGTGCGCTGAATTTCCGTGCGCTCTCCAGTCAGACTGTTAACACACACGTCTCGCCAGGAAGGAACAATCTCAACGTTCAACTCCGTCGGATGCGATTAGAACCCGTTTCTCTCTCTCTGGCCGGTCCCTGGGCTCGTCGGCGATGGTGATGTTTTCTCCCATTGATCGTGCGCAGACACGAAACCCCTCCCCGCGCGTGCCATAGCACGTGCACTCTGGTGTCGGCATTTACCACGTGGGACGTCTCGGCACGTTTCCGACGCATCTCGTTACATCCCAGACCTACAGCACAGGACTGAGTCTCATGTGGATTCTGGACAGAAGCATCCATGTCGTTTTTCCCATCTCTCAACTTTAATGAACCCACTGCACTCTCAGGCGTTTCAACTCAGAATGGTCTGTTTTTACACGAATACGTGTCTGAGTGTTATGGGGTTTATTAAAAGGTGTTTTTACCGAAACTAAACAACACGTTTGGACATGCAACATGGTTTACTACTACTTATGACTAGATATTTATTTAACACCTTTGTGGTTAAGGTTTGGGCTGAGGTTTGTGTATTTATTCAGCAATAATATCATCCATATCATCACTACAGCTGAATCCATCATCACCATCCCCTGAGTGTGTGTGTGTGTGTGTCTGTCAGGGTGGGTATTTGTGAGTGTACACACGTGCACACACACACACTCATCTGCTGTAAAAACACTCTTCAGGTGGCGTCTTTAAGTGCTCATCCATCAGTTCTCTGCCTGTGTTTCGTCCTCTTGGGTCCCTGGAAACACGTGTTCATTTAGATTCATGCTGCAGGTTGTTACTGAATCCGAGTCCCAGTTGGAATCCTACAGCCTCGGTAGGCCACTACTTCAGACCAGGCCTCTGATCTAACACACTACATCACACAGAGAACGCAGTGTGTCATTGCGGACTGAAATATAAAAATGTTCCAGAGACAGCAGTGTGTGTGTGTGTGTGTGTGTGGGCGGTGGGCTATAAATAGCTCAGCCTTAGGAGCATCCCAGCTACACTAACACGCTAAGACAGTCACATGGCCACAAAAAACATACAGGCACACTCAAACACACACGTAAATGCACATACACACACACGTAAATGCACATACACACACACGTAAATGCACATACACACACACGTAAATGCACATACACACACATGTAAATTCACATACACACACGTATATTCACATACACACACACGTAAATGCACATACACACACACGTAAATGCACATACACACACACGTAAATGCACATACACTCACACGTAAATGCACATACACACACACGTAAATTCACAAATACACCACATGAACACTTCCTCCTCGGCCCCCCTCCATGCTCCTCCCCCCTGTCCCTCCTCCTCCCTCCCCCCTCCACCTCCCCCCTCAACCCCCCTCATCTGTCGAACGATCACATGTTTGAGACTGTGCTCGATCACAGCTGAGGAACAACCTGCTGGTGTTCACGTTATCTCATCACATCCGATGTTCCAACGCCTCATTGGACAGGAGCCCTCCAGAACCCTCCAGAACCCGGACCCATCCAGGGAACTATACAGGGGGACATTTGGGATTCAGAACAGGGACTGCATTTTCATTTGGGGAATGTGACTGAGAGACATTGATTGTTATTATGTGACAGATACAACAGCGATAAATCAATTAAAACCTGACCAGGCTTTCAGCCAGCAGAGGGTGATGGGGTTGAGAAATAGAGGGATGAATGGATTGATGGACGGTGATGGATGGAATGATAGAGGGGGAGTTGCAGGGATGGATGGAGATGGACAGAGATGCAGTGATCTCACAGCTCACTTTAGTGACCCCCCCCCCACCGAGAACGGGAGGTGACCCCCCCCCCCCACCGAGAACAGGAGGTGACCCCCCCCCACCCACCGAGAACGGGAGGTGACCCCCCCCCACCGAGAACAGGAGGTGACCCCCCCCACCCACCGAGAACAGGAGGTGACCCCCCCCCACCCACCGAGAACGGGAGGTGACCCCCCCCACCCACCGAGAACGGGAGGTGACCCCCCCCACCCACCGAGAACGGGAGGTGACCCCCCCCCACCGAGAACAGGAGGTGACCCCCCCCCACCGAGAACGGGAGGTGACCCCCCCCACCCACCGAGAACGGGAGGTGACCCCCCCCCCCCACCGAGAACAGGAGGTGACCCCCCCCACCGAGAACGGGAGGTGACCCCCCCCCACCGAGAACGGGAGGTGACCCTCCCCCCACCGAGAACAGGAGGTCTCAACTTTAAGAAGAGACTTTCCAGACTCTGATATCTGGAGGAGCCAGACTGTCTGACTATCTGCTTTCCACTCCACAATAAATCAATCTGGAGGACTCAGAGAGCGATGACTCCCAGTTGTCCAATTCACACAGACAACACCTCCGTATCCACACACACATACACAGATACACACACGCACAAAAACACACACATCAACTCAAGGAGTGGTTAATTATTCAGAAGTCAAGTCAAGTTTCACAGAGCAGGGAGAATCAGAGATAAAGCCAGTCACTGGATTGCTATCTTAAGAATGTCAGTGCTCACCATAAACTGTTTGCACGTAGCATGTGTGTGCGTGTTTATGTGTTTATGTGTGTTTGTGTGAGTACGTGTGTGTGTGTGTGTTTATGCATGTGCAATTATGTATTCCTTGGAGTGTAAATCAGGGAAAGTGCCGACTGTGAAAAATGTTATTTTAGGCTTGGGGTTGAAGTTCGGGTTCATTTTAGAGTCTGGACGTGTAATGGGAACACATACTGCACTGGTTCCAAAAAGGTGTGTGTGTCTTTGTCTTGGAAGCATTTTTAGTCCCAGAGAGGCGGTCAGCATGACAGAGGAATGTTACATGAAAACCAGAATAAAAGACTGCCTCTACAGCTGCATCCCAAACGCCACACACCTACCTAGTGTTGCACTTGAGTAGGAACAGCAGGGAAGACAAACTAGGGACCAGGGTGTTATTTGGGACACCAGGTTTTTCATGACCTCTGTACTGTCTCAGAAAATAAAATGGTATCATCTGCAATTTCTACGGTTGAAAGGTGACTTATGCATATACACGTTTCATATTTATTGGAGCTCTATTTCATCATTATGCTGGTGTTAACTAAGTTATCATGATTTATATTATTATAAAAACATTTTGGGCTGTATTTTCATTACTTGTCATGTTATTGGTTTCTCTCTAGCAGGACCGGACTGGTTTAGCAGTTTGCCTTGTCTACACGTACGACCATTAAAAACCTGGACTCACTCAGTAACACTTCATTTCAAAACGCAGCGTCCAATGAGAATAGCCCGGAGGGACACCACATTATCAGAAGGATCCACTGTCTGACGCTGTCATGAAATCAAAAACGAAACGTTGCCAAGGAATGTATCTCAGTGAACCGTACGAGATATGGAGGGGAACCTTATGGACGGACATACACACACACACACACACACACACACACACACATGGTAGCACTTAACACGGTACAGTACTGGGTAATTTAATTGATACCCATCGGGATCCCATGGCTACAGTAACAAACACACAGGGCCCAACAATGCTCTAACTACCAGTCCTGGAACTCAGTGGTTTAACTCCCCCTCAGTGTCCAAACAGATAGCAACACCAGGGTGGGAGGGCAGCGCCTCCTGGGGCCATCACAGCTGATGGACTAGCGGTCGAGAGGAGGAGGGAGAAGAGGAGGAAGAGAAAAGGAGTAGGAGGGAGAGTGAGTAGAGGAGGAAGGGGAGAGGTAATTGAGAAGAGAGGGTAGGAGCGGATGAGTGACGAGGAGAGAGTAGAAGATGAAGATTGGATGTAAACAGAACGAAATAGAGAGTGAGAAAAGAACGCCAAGATCATTTTACTTTCTCCGAACCCCTCAAAGATCTATACTATCCATAGCTGTATATATTTTTCAAATGTATTAAACCCAATAAATTACATAAAATATATTAGATACATATATCAAGTAAAGTCCCATTGCTAATACAGTTGCTGCAATATATAGGTATAAATATTCACATCCGAATAATGGATAAAAGTGTTATGACCCAGCTGCCACGTCGGGTGGTCCACATTGATGTTAAACACTTCCCTCTGGTGGAGGGTGTTGGTATGGCAAGCAGTGGTTAATTCCACAGCGACAATTCTCTGTTTGGCCAGCAGATGGCACTACACACGTCTTCTCCGTACTTCAGCAGATTTACTGTTAATCAACTGTGTAACTTCAGAACAATACACAGCATTCAGGCGATACTTTCAAGAGCCAAATACAAACTTAAGTAAATCTATTTTAACAGCTTTATTTTTAATTCAAGCAAAATGTACATATTCAGTTACAATTTAAGATAAAGATTTAGATAAAATAATAACGCAGTTAATAACACCGTCACAACAGTATATTCCAGATCTAATAAAAATGACACAATCCAAAGAATGTTAGGGACATTTTGATTATATGAAAATCAGAGAATGAGAGACAGACAGAGGAGAGACAGGGAAAGCAACAGAAAAAGAGAGAGAGAGAGAAAAAGGTGCTCTGAGGTGGTGTTTCTCAGCCCCAATGACACCTTTAAACATTACCGGGGAAATAGAAAACAAACCCAGATTAATGTCTCCATCCCCCAATCAGGGTGGAGGCACGGTCTCTGGCGGAGGAACAGACGCTGTCTGCACCATGTTGACCAACCGTCTGTCGCTCCGTCCCTCCACACACACACAGACCCACAACCCTTCAGCATGGACAGAGCGGTCAGTCACGGAGACAGAGCACATGCCTCTAAGGGTTTCACTCGTTCAGCTTCAGAAAAGGGAGGGAGTGTGAGAAAGGGAGGAAAAGGGAGGGAGAGAAATCGAGAGGAAGTGTGAAAGAGGGGAATAGAAAAGCAAACCCAGAAGCAGACATCCTCAAATGTTCAACAGCTGCCTAAACTCCAGTGGTAAAACCAGTGGTATAATTACTTAATAAAGGCTCCTGGGAAATAAGTTGCATTGGCCCTCCTACTCATTATGCCAGTTACCCTTTTGTTCAGGTAGCAGAGCAATGGGCTCAGAATATTAATGTTTATTTTGATGGAGACAAGAGAGGAGGTGTAGTAGTTACAAGAAGTGGAGAGGACATGTAGTAGTTACAAGAAGTGGAGAGGACATGTAGTAGTTACAAGAAGTGGAGAGGACATGTAGTAGTTACAAGAAGTGGAGAGGACATGTAGTAGTTACAAGAAGTGGAGAGGACATGTAGTAGTTACAAGAAGTGGAGAGGACATGTAGTAGTTACAAGAAGTGGAGAGGACATGTAGTAGTTACAAGAAGTGGAGAGGACATGTAGTAGTTACTAGAAGTAGAGAGGAGGTATAGTAGATATTGAAGAAGAGGAGGTGTATTAGTTACTGGAAGTAGAGAGGGGTAATAATTACTATAACAAGAGAGGAGGTGTAGTAGTTACAAAACGCAGAGAGGAAGTATATTAGTTACAAGAAGTGGAGAGGACATGTAGTAGTTACAAGAAGTGGAGAGGACATGTAGTAGTTACTAGAAGTAGAGAGGAGGTATAGTAGATATTGAAGAAGAGGAGGTGTATTAGTTACTGGAAGTAGAGAGGGGTAATAATTACTATAACAAGAGAGGAGGTGTAGTAGTTACAAAACGCAGAGAGGAAGTATATTAGTTACAAGAAGTGGAGAGGACATGTAGTAGTTACAAGAAGTGGAGAGGACATGTAGTAGTTACTAGAAGTAGAGAGGAGGTATAGTAGATATTGAAGAAGAGGAGGTGTATTAGTTACTGGAAGTAGAGAGGGGTAATAATTACTATAACAAGAGAGGAGGTGTAGTAGTTACAAAACGCAGAGAGGAAGTATATTAGTTACAAGAAGTGGAGAGGACATGTAGTAGTTACAAGAAGTGGAGAGGACATGTAGTAGTTACTAGAAGTAGAGAGGAGGTATAGTAGATATTGAAGAAGAGGAGGTGTATTAGTTACTGGAAGTAGAGAGGGGTAATAATTACTATAACAAGAGAGGAGGTGTAGTAGTTACAAAACGCAGAGAGGAAGTATATTAGTTACAAGAAGTGGAGAGGACATGTAGTAGTTACAAGAAGTGGAGAGGACATGTAGTAGTTACTAGAAGTAGAGAGGAGGTATAGTAGATATTGAAGAAGAGGAGGTGTATTAGTTACTGGAAGTAGAGAGGGGTAATAATTACTATAACAAGAGAGGAGGTGTAGTAGTTACTGGAAGTACAGGGGGTAATAATTACTATAACGAGAGAGGAGGTGTAGTAGTTACTGGAAGTACAGGGGGTAATAATTACTATAACGAGAGAGGAGGTGTAGTAGTTCCTTCAAACAGGTGTATCCAGGCCCTGGACAATCAGTGAAATGGATTGATTCAATAAATCATCATAAATTGACAGCAGAATCCCACTTTCACTGTTTCAAGTGTTCGCATGTTCTAGTAGTTTTGGAGGTTGTAACAATACTGTAACATACATAATACGTAATAAGTAACATGTAAGCAACAACTCTAAAAGTTTTGTCTTGTTACAATCGACACATGAATTAGTTTATTCAAAATAATACTTTCAGCAAAAATGCCAAAACAGCCCAGCACCCAGGCAATGCTTCAAAATAAAAGCCTTTGTCTATCTTTGTTTCAACTTCCCTCTTGGAACATAACATATCTGCATCTCTATGGATAGGCACTTGATTTGTTGGGCCACTGAGGTCGAGCCAGGTCACAAAGACAAGAACCTACATTAACTAAAGAATCATAACACTAAAACATCCCATTAAAACAACAGCATATATTAAAATCTTACAATCCCTCAAACATCACGTTGTAACACTAACACGTTAAAACATTGAATTAGAAACAATTAAATCTTGTTTGTTGGACAAGTTTACTAAAACATACATGTACACACATACATTTTTTTATTTTTAAACACAGTTTTCTCACTGCAAGATGATACGTTGGGAGTGAAACAGCAGGCCATCGATGGCAGGGCGAATCACCAGGAGGAGGGGCTTGTTACCTAGCAATGGGCCTTGCTTCCTTGGTCCTGAGTTACAGGTTGTTCAGTCTGATGACATCACCCTCCTCGACCACGCCCCTTTTCAGAGTACTTTCACCACATGATTCCTGAAAAAAAATCTTCCATTTTGGTGTCCTTTCTCAGACCTAAGGTTAGGCCACGCCCACGGATATGCACTTGTTCTCCATAAGGAACACCTCCCCAGGGACCATGAAGTCAATCGAAACCATCTGATGGTCCAGAGAAAACCAAGGGTCGGGACGGAACCAGAACACGAGTGGGTTTAGCGATGTTTCGAAAATGTGTACGTTCTGATTGGGTGGCGATGATTCAATCGCTGATGACTTTATTTTGTACAACACTTGTCATTGGACGTCCCCTGACCAACAGCAGAGGAGGGAGTCTCAGACTGACAAGAGAACACCAGAACAGGTTTTAGTGTGGAGGCAGTTTACCAGAGCCTCCTAAATCTGCAACTGCATGTCCGTGTGTCTGTGACCCCCCTTCCTCCGACGGGCCTCTGAGATATGATGAGGACCCCTCAGCCTCGTGGGGGTCCCTGAATATTAAGATTATTATGAAAAAAAGAAAAAGATTATCTCCAAAAAAAACTTTGATTTCTGGGAGGTTAATGTGTTTATAAACCATCTATTACTTAGTTAATCTAACTAACAAAAAATCAAACACACAGACAGACAGAAACACACAGACAGACAGAAACACACAGACAGACAGAAACACACAGACAGACAGACAGGTGGTCAGAGACAGACGCGTAGACAGACAGACAGGTGGTCAGAGACAGACGTGTAGACAGACAGACAGACAGTCAGAGACAGACACGTTGACAGTGAGACAGTCAGAGTAAGACACACAGTCAGACAGTCAGAGAGACAGGCAGACAGTCAGAGAGACAGGCAGGCAGACCTGTATTGTGCTGGTTCTGTTGTGACTCAGTGAGGAAGCGTCTGATCCGGTCTGAAGGAATAGCGAAGGAGATTCCTGCTGTTACCTTCAAGGTATTGATGCCTATCACCTCGCCATCCTACACGCGCACACACGCACACGCGCACACGCGCACACACACAGACACACAGACACACAGACACACAGACACACAGACACACACACAGACACACACACAGACACACACACAGACACACACACACAGACACACACACACAGACACACACACACACACAATTGACTTGTATGTTTTCTGGTCAGGAAACTGTTTCACTTGAAAATTTAAGGCTGCTGATTTAAACTGCAAAGGTTGTGAGTTTGGATCCTTGTCTTTTTATTTTTTGGAAAATGTGCTACAGCAATTAAATATACTCTAGCACAACAGCAACTCTGTATGTTTGATTTAAGATTTTCAAAACCTTAAAACTGACATTAACCCCCACCAAATTCTAACTTTAATACATAACCCTCACCTAACTAACTTTAATACATAACCCTCACCTAACTAACTTTAATACATAACCATAACCCCCATCTAATTCTAACCGTAATACATAACCCTCACCTAACTAACTTTAATACATAACCCTAACCTTTACCTAACACTAACCTTAATACATAACCATAACATTAACCCCAATATGTACCTCAAGTCGTACATATTTACTAACATGAGCTGTGATTTTGTTGCACAAAGAACACAAAATCAATTTACTGATCTAGTACCTCATTCAGATGACAGTAACATAAAGACACTGTTGATTCAGATGACAGTAACATAAAGACACTGTTGATTCAGATGACAGTAACATAAAGACACTGTTGATTCAGATGACAGTAACATAAAGACACTGTTGATTCAGATGACAGTAACATAAAGACACTGTTGATTCAGATGACAGTAACATAAAGACACTGTTGATTCAGATGACAGTAACATAAAGACACTGTTGATTCAGATGACAGTAACATAAAGACACTGTTGATTCAGATGACAGTAACATAAAGACACTGTTGATTCAGATGACAGTAACATAAAGACACTGTTGATTCAGATGACAGTAACATAAAGACACTGTTGATTCAGATGACAGTAACATAAAGACACTGTTGATTCAGATGACAGTAACATAAAGACACTGTTGATTCAGATGACAGTAACATAAAGACACTGTTGATTCAGATGACAGTAACATAAAGACACTGTTGATTCAGATGACAGTAACATAAAGACACTGTTGATTCAGATGACAGTAACATAAAGACACTGTTGATTCAGATGACAGTAACATAAAGACACTGTTGATTCAGATGACAGTAACATAAAGACACTGTTGATTCAGATGACAGTAACATAAAGACACTGTTGATTCAGATGACAGTAACATAAAGACACTGTTGATTCAGATTATAATTACTCACCAAGTTCACCAGAGGGCCTCCTGAGTTCCCATACTGTCAGAAATAAAACAAAAAGAGAGAGACAGAGAGATGGAGGGGTGAGAATGGGGGATGGAGGGGTGAGAGTGGGGGATGGAGGGGTGAGAGTGGGTGATGGAGGGGTGAGAGATGGAGGGGTGAGAGATGGAGGGGTGAGAGTGGGTGATGGAGGGAGACAGAACAGAAGACAGAGATGGAGGGGTGAGAGTGGGGGATGGAGGGGTGAGAGTGGGGGATGGAGGGGTGAGAGATGGAGGGGTGAGAGTGGGGGATGGAGGGGTGAGAGATGGAGGGGTGAGAGTGGGGGATGGAGGGGTGAGAGTGGGGGATGGAGGGGTGAGAGTGGGGGATGGAGGGGTGAGAGTGGGGGATGGAGGGGTGAGAGATGGAGGGGTGAGAGTGGGGGATGGAGGGGTGAGAGTGGGGGATAGAGGGGTGAGAGTGGGGGATGGAGGGGTGAAAGATGGAGATGGAGTGGTGAGAGAACATTTCAATCTCTGTGTGTGTGTGTGTGTGTGTGTGTGTGTGTGTGTGTGTGTGTGTGTGTGTGTGAGTATCCTTACGTTAATAATGGCGTCAGTCTGGATGTAGTCCATGTCAGAGTCCTTAATGCCCAGCTCCTTTCCACCCCTTTGGGCTGTGCTTACTACACACACACACACAGACACACACACACACACACCTATATCAGTGGAGTGAATGAGGAATTCCTGTTTTCAAACCAAACTGACAGATTTAAAAAAACACCTCCGGCACCACAACTCACCTATCCCCGTGGTAACAGTGTTTTGGAGTGCGAAGGGGCTGCCGATGGCAACCACAAACTCCCCGGGCCTCAGGTCAGCTGACCAACCCAGTGACAACACCGGGAGCATCTTCTACAAACACACAGACGTTTTTCCAGAAAACCCAAGTGCCATGTTGCCTATCCACTAACCGTAAACCTAACCCTACAGCTTGTCCTCACCTTAGCCCAACTGTAATTCCGTTAATCTAACTTTCAAGCCTCTAACCCCTGACCCTGAACATGGCTCATAATGCCTAAATGGGACCACCATTCCAACCCTACGGTCTTATGGTTCGTCCGACGATAAACAGCCGTTATCCTCCAGGAGATGACAGTTCAACAACCTCCAGAAATGATGACAGGCACTCAAAGAGAGGAAGTTGTGCATAGCAGAGAGAGGAAAGAGAGTAGAGGACGTTAGATACAAAGTGTTAAGTGAGTGAGTAAAGGAAAACTCCTGAGAGGGTTGGTATTTCAGAGAGAGTTGTGAAAACACACGTCATACCTCCCCCTCTCCCTCCCGCTATCACACTCCCCCTCTCTCTTCCCGCTATCACACTCCCCCTCTCCCTCCCGCTATCACACTCCCCCTCTCCCTCCCGCTATCACACTCCCCCTCTCCCTCCCGCTATCACACTCCCCCTCTCCCTCCCGCTATCACACTCCCCCTCTCCCTCCCGCTATCACACTCCCCCTCTCCCTCCCGCTATCACACTCCCCCTCTCCATCCCGGTAGCACTCCCCCTCTGCATCCCGGTAGCACTCCCCCTCTGCATCCCGGTAGCACTCCCCCTCTGCATCCCGGTAGCACTCCCCCTCTGCATCCCGGTAGCACTCCCCCTCTGCATCCCGGTCACATTTCTGTTCACCCGCCTCTATGTTTCCTTTCACGACAGGTCAGTAGGTTTTTGAGTACAACTGACAGGCAGGTGTCAGTCCACCTCACCTGTGAGTTGACTTTGATGGTGGCGATATCGGCCTTGCGGTCCACGTCCCGGAGCGTGGCGTCAAACGTACCTCCGCCGCTGTGGAGCTGCACGCGGAGCTCCAGTCGGCCGGTTACCGTGACAGCGGAGGTAACTACATGAGCGTTGGTTACGATGAGGCCCGTCTGGCTGATGATGAAGCCCGACCCACTGGACAGAGGAACATGCTGACCAAAGAGGGGATGTCTGAGATAGGAGAGATGTGTGTGGGGGGGGGGTATAGAGTAAAAGGGGGAGAGGGTGTAGGGAGTAGAGGTGGAGGACAGGACGTACAGGGTTCCAGAAGAGACATGAGAAGGGAGGAGAAAAAGAGGAGAGGAGAGAGATGAGAGGTATTAGAGGAGAGAGATGAGATGAGATGGATGAGAGGAGAGGGATGAGATGGATGAGAGGGATGAGAGGAGAGCAGAGGGATGAGAGGGGAGAGATGGGAGGGATGAGAGGGGAGGGATGAGAGAGTGAATTCAATTAAAAACAGAATCTGTAGCCATGGAAACAGTGTCACTGCAGCCCAAACTGACGTTCCTGTTGTGGCTATTTTGATGCTCAGTGAGAGAAAGAAATCTGCGTTAGATATTTGCAGTAACATTGCTCTTCCAATATCCCAAACAGAAGTATCATTTCAATATTCAAGGATTTCAGAGCTAAAAATGCGTTCTGTTAAAAACACACACACTCACACACACACACACACAGGCAGAGACCTGAGGAAGAGCTGGATGTGTACGACGGCCGGAGCAATCATCTCCACCACATCAGCTATGAAGTTGAACTTGTATCTTGGGCTGTTGCGGTGTGATGAGGCCAAATCTGTACTGGCAGAAAATACCCCAACATATTAAAACACAAAACACCACAAACCCAACAACTGTTACAAGATTCCAATAGGATATTTACAACGGAATCATTGTTCCCGAGTAAGATTTAGAACGTTCTATTAAGGGAATATTGTTCAGAGTAAGATTTATGAACGTTCTATTAAGGGAATATTGTTCCCAGTAAGCGTTGGAATGTCAGAGGAAAAGAAGGGAGGGATTGATGTCTGCATGTGAAGGAAGCGTCAAAGGTGATTCACTGTCATGGCATTTCTCTTCCAGCTGAAAGACCAGTAGAACTGCTGATTATTTTATTCATAATTAGTAGCTTTACTTATTATAACTACAGTTCTAAATTCCACTAGAATATAGAAAACTATATAAAAATGTTCTTAAAAATAATATCTATTGAAGCTACTTTCAACTAGATCTCCTTAGCAGTCTAAAACCTCTGAGGGAGTGTAGATGATTTAAACCTTTTTTACTAAGCTAACATGAACTTGTTTTATGATGGCCATCACAATAACAATTCATGCAAAAATATGTTTTGAAATTACAGTATTACTTTTTACGTTTTAAAGTAAAACGAGCATAGATGGTATATTCTGGATGCTCTTATTCATAGGAAATAAAACACTGCTTTTCCCAAGCAATTTAAGGCACGAAGGGCTTGTTTTTTCCGATTCAAGGCAAAGAAAAAAAATGTGTATATTCGGCACTGGACACCAAAACCGATATTCATAGTAGAGTGATTCCTCAGTGACAAAGCAGTCACCTCTGGATGCCTAATTCATACAGCTCTCAAAGACAACAAACACTTCCGATTACTGGAAAAAATAATATGGTGTAACGGAATAATGGATTAGAAGAGAACTCCATGCCAGCCTGGAAGCCCAGGTCTCTTTCACGACCACTGTAAACATGAAAAATAAACTGGGACCCGAGTCACTGAACTACTTACGTCGGCCTGGTTCACAGGGGCCCTTGTGAACCAGGGTGACAGCAACTTGACCCATCTGGAGCGCTTTCCGGCCGGCAGCCTCCATAAGACACACACTCCGGTACGTTTTCCCGTCGCTGGCACACACCTTAAAACCCGTCTCGCACTGACACACTCGCTTGTAGCTCCGCTTCCCCGCGGGACCCTTAGGGGAGCGACACTCCAAGCCGTCCCCGCACGGAGGGTAGTTTCCCCGGCCGCAGGGTTCGCCCTCACCCCGGGAGCACAGCAGGCAACAGTCGCAACGGTCCGGGACGTATCCGCCGGGGCAGCTCAGGATCTCGCACGTCCTCGGGTCGCATGTCGAAGGACACGTATTAAAGGGGGGCTCTGCAGCGGCGCTGAAGACTGAACCGGCGAGGTCGTCGGCAAACAGAACCGTTAGAGACAACAGACACATCTGCATCATGGCAACTCGGGTAAAAACTAAGACAATGAAATACAGAAAACAAAATGGAAAAGCTTGAAAGCAGGAGACGCTCTGTAAATGGCGCCCAAAGTTTCTCTGTAAAATATTACATTCTGCCCGACATCAGTAATATGACTACACTAAACTGCAAAGTATATGAAAAATTTGGAAATGTCAAAAAAAGAGAGAGAGAAAAAGACCCATTAGCGCATGTTTCGTATAAAACAGGCACCATTAAAAAGTTACAATAATGACTGCGTCGAACAGGACCGGATGGGATTGTAGGGCTGGCAGACGGTTGTAATAAAATGTCCCGCTGTGACAGAGCCTAATCGATGCTGATGAAGCACAATCTCTAAAAGCATCAGCAGGTTTCCAGTGAATTAATCAACTTGAAATTGACCCCCTGGCGCCAACTAGTGATGAAAATGCAGACGGCAAGGATATGATGCTCCTCAACCCTTTATAGTGAGCCATTGGCCAGCGCAGTAAGCGTTCATTCGCTTGTAAACACGATATAAAAACATCTGAATTAATATAAACATTCATACAATGAACAGCAACAGGAACAATGTATCCTGTAAAGCAAAAAGTACCAACATAGCTATGTCAAATACATTTTTACATATCAAGAAGTTGAATGCAGAAAACTTGGTGAAAGACCCAAAAACCTGCTTACAATTGACAGACATGAAAAGTAACTGCCTTGAAAGACAGAAGAGGATCCAGGTGAGATTGCTCAGTGTCTGGCAAAGTCATCTGGCACCATAATACACATCCACCACTAGGAGTCCTACAAGAACTGGCCTTGTAAGAAGCATTGCAGCTGAGAAACCACTTCAGTGGATTTCCCTCATATCACATGACAACGTCATATGACAGACATTGTTTAACACAAACAGCACTTCTAAACCAAGTAAAATGGTGGGTGGGTAGATAAACTACACATAAAAAGGCAATTATAATAACAATAATAATATGAATAACAATAATATGTCAAAAACACAAAGAACCTCATAATTAACCCAATCCCAAATATTTTTATTGGTTTACAATGCTTTTAAATATACAACTCAGCCTTTACAATCGTTTTTTGACCAGAATGAACATTTCCGAGGCGCATAAAGGGAAAACAAAAACAGTGCATGCGTTGGCACCCTATTCCCGACAAATGGCACCCTATTCCCGACAAATGGCACCCTATTCCCAACAAATGGCACCCTATTCCCCACTAACTGCACTACCTTTGACTAGAGAAAGGACAAAAAGTAGTGCACTTCCTATGCAGGGAATAGTCTGCCATTTGTGTCACAAAGTTTAGCAGGTGTGCTAAAGTCCACATTTGTGTCCCTCTTTAGACCAGTGTTCTTCCCAGATGTTCCACCAGGGGCCACTTTGGTTGATTAGACATCAGTGTGAGGGCCGACACACAGACCTCCAACAGGGGCCACACAGACCTCCACCAGGGGCCACACAGACCTCCACCAGGCCCCCTGTGGCCCATGTGCCGTGAAATGAAGAACACTGCTTCATTCTGAGGTTAGTTGGTAGTTTTCTTTTTTTTTAAAACAGCTTAAACAGAACTACATTCTGCCAGTAGCGAGACTCGTCTCAAGAAACCAGTCTTTAAAGATTCAATTGGTGGTTGTTGTTGCGTTTCGTGAGGTTGTTTCTTATGCAGGACGTTTTCCTGTCACGTTACCTGAGGACACCGTATGACGGAGCGCCCCCTCCCCCCGCCAATACCGTAACGGCCAAGAGCATATTGTCACCAGCATTCGTACACGTTGACCAACAAATACATTCACTGTCAAGAAAATTAGCAGTTTGCACATCTCAATTGGCACACTATTCCACATTTAGAGCAGTACACTGACCAGAGCCTCCACTGTGCTTAACCATGGAAATGCAGTGGGGAGAACAAGCATTTGATAACCTGCAAAGTCGCCAGTGTTTCCCACTTACAAAGCATGTAGAAGTCTGTCATTTAGATCATAGGTGCTCTTCAACTGTGAGTGACGAAATCACACACAGTGATTTTCTGGATTTTTGTTTTAGATTCCATCTCTCACAGTTGAAGAGTACCTATGATCAAAATTACAGACCTCTGCATGGTTTGTAAGTAGGAAAACCTGCAAAATCGGCAGTGGATCAAATACTTGTTCTCCCCACTGTAGGTCTCATCTGCGTCACCTACGTCCTTAAATCGTCTGCAACAGCATGTGAAGGCATCTCTATGTAGATAAGGGTCCACTAACCGTCTCTATGGGCTGAACAGACAGTCTGTTAGACACTTAGAAACTAAAATGCTTTTTTGTTGTTGTCAGAATGAAACCCCTCAGGGTTTGGGACTCCCCTGAAGGGGACTGTGGTGCCATTCGCTATAACAAGTCAGCAGTATTGCCTCCATTTGAAATGTTTCAGGGTCATTTTTTTTTATTAATATATATAAATAAAAAATGTAAACTTGCACTTACATTCAAGCAACTTTTACCCCCCAACCTTCCATATTTCCAGTTTATTCAAGTTTTAATGTATTTATTTATTAAAAGCTTTTTTATCCTTTTATTGAAAAAAAGATTTTGGCAGTAGCAAATGAACACATCCCCAGTCCCACCCTATTCCCTAGGTAGTGCCCTAACCCCCACACTAAACTGGCTCTGGTTGTGCACTATGTAGGGAATGGGGGGGTGTTTGGGATGTATTTTTCAACTTGTGTGATGTGATGTCACCAAACCCACGGTCTCTGCTCCATAAAAACAAAAGAATCAAGGCCAGTGCCCAGCTTCCTGTCCATTACCGAGACTCCTCCTCCCTCTTACCGAGACCCCCCCCCCCCTTACCGAGACCCCCCCCCTCCCTCTTACCGAGACCCCCCCCTCCCTCTTACCGAGACCCCCCCCTCCCTCTTACCGAGACCCCCCCTCCCTCCCTCCCTCCCTCCCTCCAGCAGGACAACACGGAGAGCGGTTTGCATTGACAGGTTAGAAGTGTTTGAGGTCTGTCCATCCTCTTTTCACCCGTCTACCAGGAAGAGAAGAAGGGTCTTTTGCAGTGGAAGGTTTGGGTGAAAGCTGTCCCCAAGGTGACGACCCTGCCGTGACCTCCTGTGCGGCTCCGCTCCACTACGACCCGGGGCATCTGGACCAACTGGATGGGCGTCTTATTATCCTTCAGCGCCTGGCTCAGGTTCAATATCTACAGAAGACAAAGACACTGTTGATTAACATAATAATAATAATAATAATAATAACAATAATAACAATAATAACAATAATAACAACAGATTGTGCCTCCCCATCATTGCGTTTGGAATGCAACCATCATGTCAAAGGTCAGAAGGAAGTAGACAACTGACCTGTCCTCTCATGACTGACATTTGCTTCTCAAACATAGTCTTGTCAAATCCTCTGTCTGTCTGAAAAAGAAACAGTTCGGTCAGTTGTCAGAGTCGGTCTGTGGCCTGAAAGTAGTAGAATATACACCATGATGACACCAGACACCTTAAACATCTCGTAGAGGTCCTCACAGAGGTCCTGGACAAAGTTCATGTCCGACAGACGAGACAGCACCTGCTCTCTTGTCTCCTGGGAGAAAGGCACCTTGGCCTGGGGAAGCCACGCCCAATGGAACGGGTCTGGAAGAAGAACAACATTAAAAATAACTACAATGGCAATATTAAAATGTATTAACAACAACAACAACAACAAATTACAATAATGACAACAACAATTATGAAAACAATAGCAACAAAAACAACAATAATGAGGAAAATAATAAGAACAACAATAATAATTATGAAAACAACAAAAAACAACAACAACAATAATGAGGAAAATAGTAACACCCTTAATTATAACAGTATATGTAAAAGTCCCCTACAGGCTCTCCATTCATCTGGGTGTTTGAAGGGGAAGGCCAACCCGTTGTCTATAGCTGCTATCTGAATGGCTGGATCACTTCTCTCGGGTTTCTCTGGGTCCTGACGGAGAAACACAGGTTGTTCATTTAACTAGACACGGCAATCAGGTCACTGCATGAGGAACAACCCCGCCCCCTCCCCCCATTTGACCTTTCACCCAAAAGACAGAGACTGACACAGCCACGGATGATTGAACAAACAGATACATAAATCAATAGATAATTGAATGACTGGTTGAGTGACTTATTTCTAAAGCTGCTGAGCTTTGATTATCTTCTACTCTCTAGAACTGTGCACTTGTGTATGTAAAATAGGAATGTCAAAAATGTCAAAAAATGAAAAGTAATTTTGAATCAACAGACATGTATAGTAGATTTTAATCACTAGTGCTAACATGACTAGGCAGCTACGTCCGTTGGCTAACATGACTAGGCAGCTACGTCTGTAGGCTACAAATGGTTCAACTTTCTATAAGCTTCCCTTAAATTGTTGCTCAAAGTTGTGGCCTTAGCTGATGTTTGAGTTCCAGAGAGACCAACCCTGCTACGGTAGATAATTAGAGAGACCAACCCTGCTACGGTGGCTAATTAGAGAGACCAACACTGCCACGGTAGCTAATTAGAGAGACCAACACTGCCACGGTGGCTAATTAGAGAGACCAACACTGCCACGGTGGCTAATTAGAGAGACCAACACTGCTACGGTGGCTAATTAGAGAGACCAACACTGCTACGGTAGCAACTTAGAGAGACAGACATGTCACTGAGCGGGTCAGCGAAGTGGAAAGACGCAGATAAGATGTTTTTCTTTGTAAAAAAAACTAAGAATAATGGACTAGAGTACACAAGTATAACTCACCTTTTCCCCCTCTTCTCCTCCAGGCTTCTCATACTTCATCAACCAGTTGTCATTCCCTCTGTCTGATGGAGAGAGTGAGACCAGCATAAACGTTAGACTGTATCCAGGAGACCGGTGTAAAGGTTAGAATAGAATGCATGCAGGAGACCGGTGTAAAATGTATGCAGGAGAATGTAAAGGTTAGAATGTATTCAGGAGAATGTAAAGGTTAGAATGTATTCAGGAGAATGTAAAGGTTAGAATGTATTCAGGAGAATGTAAAGGTTAGAATGTATTCAGGAGAATGTAAAGGTTAGAATGTATTCAGGAGAATGTAAAGGTTAGAATGTATTCAGGAGAATGTATTCAGGAGAATGTATTCAGGAGAATGTATTCAGGAGAATGTATTCAGGAGAATGTATTCAGGAGAATGTAAAGGTTAGAATGTATTCAGGAGAATGTATTCAGGAGAATGTATTCAGGAGAATGTAAAGGTTAGAATGTGCAGCTGCTGACATGTGTTCCAGGTCAAGTGTTCTCTTTCAAATGTGTAAATACTACACCACTGAACAAACACCACAACACACACACACACCTGTGTTCCTTATGACATAGTCCAGAATAACCAGCCTCTCAAACTGAGACTGCAGCTGTTTCCTGATGTTCTCCGGAAGAGGCTCTGCCTCAAAGCGCCTCAACCAATAGTCTGCTTCATGGTAACCCTCCACAAACAGCTGGAAAGAACCCACCTGAGGAGACAGACAGAGACAATTATTATTAAACCTTAATTCCAACAAGGAACACAGACTGTGACAAAGGTATTTTCTACAGCTGGGGCCTGCCATGTTTACACATGTTTAATGATTAAAAACAATCAGAAAACCCCCGACAGAGAACAGACAAAACAAGCAATCACAGATAGCAGAGGACAAAATACTTAAAAAAAAAAAACAGGTTATATTCTTCTAGGCCTTTTGGGCCTGGCCAGGCAGGTGGGTCCTTTAGGTGTTACCCAGTGACAGATGGTCACACCGACAGACAGGTTAATGTGGTACCCAAGGAGGTCAGGGTCAGCACGTTCCAGTGATAACAAGGCTAAACACAATATACAACAACAACAAGCACCTACCACACTAAACACTAGATTTAACAACAACAAGCACCAACCAGGCTAAACACTAGATGTAATAACAACTTACCAGGCTAGCTAGATTCACATTTAGTGCTGTCTGTTACCATGACATGTTACGTGTTCTGTTAACTGTCTGAGTACCTTCGGTGGGAGGCCCACTCTGTGGAAGTGACGCCCTACTTTGGGGACCTTCTCCAGGGCGTACTTTTTGCCTCTGGACTTGGCTCTGTCGATGGCGTTGTAGTGAAAAGTCTCACTAACTAAATACACCACCTGAAAAAAATTAAATAAAAAACACACAACCGAGGTCATTATCATGGTCACGTGAACATTGTCAGGACAACACAACACAATGGACCAATGACATACATCGGTCCACACAAAAGACTCGGTGTAAATGAAGGCCAAGTCTTTTGTGAGTATGAAGAGAAGCCAGTGTTGGTTTTTAAGGGCTTTAAAATGGTTGTGAACCTCTGTTCAATCCATTTGTTGCCTTTCTCCTCAAAATGAAGATGACTGACATTCAACTGACTGAACACGTGACTGGAAGGTGGTTTTACTCTTCACACAATTCAAGGATGTTAAAAAACCTTGGCTGACTATATAATAAACAGTAAGTTTAATGGGAGAAAATAACATTTACAGCTACGGTTATTAACAGTAAAAGGTTATATTACAGTAAGAGGTTATATTACAGTAAGAGGTTATTTACAGTAAGAGGTTATATTACAGTCTACCATCAGCTTGGTTGGAACGCACGGTGGGAGCCTAGAAAAACATTAGTAAAGTAAAGCAGGAGAGAGAAGAGATAAGGTTTGTTGGAACTTCCTGTTCCTATAGTCCAGCTTACATTTTGGCTCTTTTCTCTCTCACTATAAGGCCTTCTGTGTTTTTAAGGAGATTATTCACAAACAAACACTGTGAGATGGAACTCTGTTACGCCTCTAGATTCTTTCAACGACTCACCGTGAAAGACTACTCCAAGCCATCGATAAATCACACACCAAACTCATTTTAAAACCATAAACCTCGTGTCCGGATGAGGTGCTGCAGGGATGACGGTGAGGGGAGGGGAACGCTCGACATTCAACCACTCAGGCTCCACTGCGCTTAGCTCTTTCTACAAACTACATTGTTCTCGTGCGTCGGAGTGAACATGTGGACAAACAGGGACCCGGCTGTCTGGAATGTAGCCACACTGGGTCATCAACAAGCTGCAAGACTCCACTGGATTAAAAAAAAACTGTCATTTAGTAACCATTGACATTGGCATGGTAACATTGTGACACACACACACACACCTTAGTTTTGGGCACCACCCCCAGCCCCAGCTTGGTGTCCACCAGGGAGGCGGCGGCCTCAGAGAGATAACCTTGATTGGGGATCAGGCAGCCACGCCCAAAACAACACGGACAGCAGAGCTGGAAGTGGAGGGAGGGGCGGAGGGAGTTGCGGGACAGGGGCGGAGGGAGGGGCAAGAGTTAAATGAAAACTGTTATAATGAAGGCAAAAATGGAGAAACAGACAAGGAGAAAAGGGAGGTGTGATAGAAAAAGAAGTGTAATATTAGAGAAAGAGATCAGTGAATGAAAGAGGACTATCTAAGAGAGAAAGGGAGGAGGAAGAAAGTAAGCCAGAAAGCAGATGCCTACCTTGTGAAAGTACTTGGTCCATTTAGGGTTGAGGTGACCATAAGGCTCCTCTGACTTTGGTTTGAAAACACCAATGATTTTCTGGACAGAAAAAGGCACATTATCAAATCAAACAAGCAAATGTACTTCATATCAGCAGATAAAGATTGTTAACAATGTAAAATGTCCAAAGTCATCAAAGTTTTCCGGTGTTTAAACAAATCCTACCTAGTTTTGACAGGGGATTATTAATTCCCCCTCCTAACCATTCTTTCCCCTCTCCTCCTCACTCTTACCTGCACCACTTCACCCAATCTTGCTGCTTTCAACATTTAAATAGTATTTTGGTCATTTAGCAGGCACTCCTATCCACAGGAACTTTGCAGAAAGTTCTAACTTTGCTTGGACAGGGATTTGAACCAGTAGCAAGATCTCGGCATGACCTCTGACCTCTAGACTCCTGTCTGCCCAGCCCAGACCTTCCCTTACCCCTTTGGGATCTTTGACGAAGTAGCTCCCACTGGAACCCTGAGAGATCCTCTCGGGGAAGACTCCACTCTCAATAGCTTGCTCTGCCCTCTGAATGATGTCACCAAACACTGGGTCATCTGGGAAATGATTCATCTCGCCACTACTGTTACCTGGAGGAGGAGCGAGAGACCGACACAGTAGAGTAAATGTGACTGGCTAAAGCCGTGCTCCGTTTTAGCAGGTCTACATTTAAGTCAACATGTTTTGGGCCTGATTTTGTCATGGTGGGCTCAAGTCTAAAGTAATGTACTATTTAGGGAATAGGATTCCATTTGGGACCCGGTTCAACTGTATCTAAACACGAAAAACATGAAAGCCTGATGCACCATGAAGAACATAACCAGACTACTAATGCTGGTTCAGTCACAAACAGCAGCCTAGTCCCTAAAAACAGCACTACTTCTGACCAGCGCAATACTCCCTACAGTGCTTTTGACTAATTAATAACATATAGAGTAGAGATTTTAGTGGAGCGTTAATAGAAGAATAATTAAAGGTTTTACAAATGCAACATGTTCTTCCCAATGCCAACTGAAAGTAATTTAATAAATGCTTAATATTAAATGTGCCCCCAACTAGACAAATCTATAACCCCTTCCCACATTAACACACAACCCTCTGCTGGACAAATCTTGTACCTTACATACATTTTAGTAAAAATGTTTAGTAATTTATTAATTCTCAGTCTACTGTTTTAATGCTCAGTCCACTATTCTTATTTGTTTTTTATTTATTTATTACAAATTGTTGCATTAACGGACCAGAATAAATTCCTAGTTTGTTCTGAAACTTACTTGGCAATAAAACTCTCTGATTCTGAAGCACGGATGTATGGCTATAGGGAACATAGGTGATTATTATGATTTTAATGACAATCACCCAGCGTACACGGTAGGCACAGCCGTTAACTAAAACAAAAATATTGCATGGTTTTGATGCATTTAACACAAAGCATCCGGTGTGATTTCTGTAGAGTCGCACCGAACAGCGAAATAGTTTAAAGCTAATAAAAAGATGTCAGTTCACACGGTTGTATTAAACACAACGGTACCCAGCTCACACAACAGGTCAAATCTACGTTTTGCGTTTGGATTTAAGGAACATTAATGTCTATGAACCACACAAGCGTTCCCGGAAGTGTTGGAACTCGATAAAAACATCTCTACATGTCTGAGAAAAGACAGACCCACTGCCACTGAAACATTAAACTTCACTTCGTCCATTTTCTCAATCAATTTCTTGCGGAGAGTGAGAAAGTTAGAGAGAAATAGAAAGTGAGAGTAAAAATAGGCCCTGGTCCAAAAGTAAGGGAATATATTTTGAGAGCTACCTACCTAACACAAACATCGAAATTCGATTGGTGGTACTGCAGCAAACGCCATTGCTCGCTCAACTGCAAATGCATGTGTTCTCAGTAACTACCTGGGGACGAAAGGTTCTCTTTATCAGAAGATGAGCTCTGTCGGTTCCGCCTCGTCCTCTTCTGCCTCGCGCCCCGGGTTGACGACGTACTCCCGGATAAACAAGGCAACAACAGAGTCTCTTCTCCAGAACCGTCCGCCTCCAATTCGGTTAGGATGCTTTCGCATGAGCCGGAGATCCGAACCGCGACACCTGGGTTTGTCCCGGACGCCAAAGTGACTGTATTCCGATCAAACAATACTGCCGTCGGTGGCTCAGGCAAATTAAATTTGACCGCGGCGGCGACCGGACCTATGTCAGCCAGCACCGGATCGGTCTCGTTTGGGTCGCATTCTGACATCATCCTGGCACACTTGTTTTGCTTATTACAAAGAGGTTCGGTTCAAGCGACACATCTTTACCGCTCCATTGTCAGATTCATTGGTTATTTCTCCCTGGTCGTTTAAGACTGTGCCACCAATTGTTTGCTAGCAAAAGCCCATTTCATACTATGTATGTCCACATCATCTCACAATCGCTTCCTCTTTTTCTCTCTAACAGAGCATGCGCTTCGACACGAATCCACTTAACAGAATTTAAAGAGACAGTGTTGCAAATAGATGATTTTTCTGTTTTTACAAACGTTTAAGCAAGCGATGCTTGGCGTATCATGGTTGGAGAAGCTCCACCAAGCTACCGCAGATAGTTGGATATACACCTATCAGCCATAACATTGTGACCACCTGCCTATATATTGTGTAGAACCTCTTTTCCCGCCAAAACAGCCCTGACCCATAGAGACATGGACTCCTCTAGACCTCTGAACGTGTGCTGTGGTATCAGGTACCAAGATGTTAGCAGCAGATCCTGTAGGTTGCGAGGTGGTGCCTCCATTGATCAGACCTGTTTGTCCAGCACATCCCACAGATGCCCGATTAGATTGATTGAAAGGGTGCACATGGTCTGCAACAATGCTCAGGTAGGTGGTATATGTCAAAATAACATCCACATGAATGGCAGGACCCAAGGTTTCCCAGCAGAACATTGCCCAACACATCACACTGCCTCCGCCGGCTTGCCTTCTTCCCATAGTGCATCCTGGTACCATGTGTTCTCCAGGTAAACGACACACACACACCCGGTCATCCACATGATGTAAAAGTAAACGTGATTCATCAGACCAGGCCACCTTCTTCCATTGCTCCGTGGTCCAGTTCTGATGTTCACGTGCCCATTGTAGGCGCTTTCAGCAGTGGACAGAGGTCAGCATGGTCACCCTGACTGGACTGCGGTTAGCAGCCCCATACACAACAAACTGTGATGCACTGTGTGTTTCGACACCTTTCTATCAGTACCAGCATTAACTTTAGCTACAGAAGCTCGTCTGTTTGATCGGACCACTCGGGCCAGCCTCCCCACGTGCACCAATGAGCCTTGACCACCCATGACCCTGTCACCGGTTCTCTGCTTTTCCTTCCTTGGACCACTTTTGATAGGTACTGACCACTGCAGACCGGGAACACCCCACAAGGGCTGCTGTTTTGGAGATGCTCTGACCCAGTTGTCTAGCCATCACAATTTGGCCCTTGTCAGAGTCGCTCAGATCCTTATGCTTGCCCATTTATCTGCTCCTAACACATCAACTTTGAGGACAGAATGATCACTTGCTGCTTATACATCCCACCACTGACAGGTGCCATGACAATGTGGTTATCAGTGTCAGTGGTCATAATGTTATGGCTGATCGGTATATACTAGTAACATTCCGGGCCCTGACACTCTATTGGTTAATGGATGGACGAGCTAATGAAATTATAGACACAGTTTGGGTCTGACAGGCATATTGACCTCATCCCTTAAATATGACGTTGTGTCACTTACATTTTTTTACCATGTACATCATTTTTTTAAATAGTGGGTACGCTCAAACAGTATGTCACGTGAATCATCATACGATATGTCATGTGAATCTTCATATGATATGTCACGTGAATCATCATACGATATGTCATGTGAATCATCATACGATATGTCATGTGAATCATCATACGATATGTCACCTGAATCATCATACGATATGTCATGTGAATCATCATACGATATGTCATGTGAATCATCATACGATATGTCACCTGAATCATCATATGATATGTCATGTGAATCATCATACGATATTTCACATGAATCATCATACGATATGCCATGTTAATCATCATACGATATGTCATGTGAATCATTGAATGATATATCACGTGAATCATCATACGATATGTCATGTGAATCATTGAATGATATATCACGTGAATCATCATACGATATGTCACGTGAATCATTGAATTATATGTCACGTGAATCATCAAATGCTGCTATACACCAGACCCACTTTTTCAAATGCTCAGTAGTGGCTGGCTTTATTTCACCAGAGTAACAAGTGCTTACTAGTTACATGGATTGCTAAATCACTACTAAGAATATAAAAAATACCTTTGCTCACCAACCTCTCCCCCTTTCCTGTCCTTTCTCGTCTCCCCCTACTTTTGATCCACTCCCTGTCTCTCCTCTTCCTTATCTATGTCCTCTCCTCCCTGTCTCTCCTCTTCCTTATCTATGTCCTCTCCTCCCTGTCGCTCCTCTTCTTTATCTATGTCCTCTCCTCCCTGTCTCTCCTCTTCCTTATCTATGTCCTCTCCTCCCTGTCGCTCCTCTTCCTTATCTATGTCCTCTCCTCCCTGTCGCTCCTCTTCCTTATCTATGTCCTCTCCTCCCTGTCGCTCCTCTTCCTTATCTATGTCCTCTCCTCCCTGTCGCTCCTCTTCCTTATCTATGTCCTCTCCTCCCTGTCGCTCCTCTTCCTTATCTATGTCCTCTCCTCCCTGTCGCTCCTCTTCCTTATCTATGTCCTCTCCTCCCTGTCGCTCCTCTTCCTTATCTATGTCCTCTCCTCCCTGTCGCTCCTCTTCCTTATCTATGTCCTCTCCTCCCTGTCGCTCCTCTTCCTTATCTATGTCCTCTCCTCCCTGTCTCTCCTCTTCCTTATCTATGTCCTCTCCTGCCCATCTCTCCTCTTCATCTTCTCTCAGGCTCAGTGGAAGCTGTTGGTTCTCATTTAAAAGGCCAGAGCTCTGCAATATTTTTAAGACAGGAAATATTGAAACAGTGAACTGAAGTCAAGTAGTGATATAAAATCAAGATATTAAACATCCACTATATGAATCAGTTTCCTGTTTTGGGGTTATTAAAACACATCTGTTTGCTGGTAGCTGAGGCCAAACACTGATACCAGATAAGTTGTTAACTTTTGAACTCACTTCATGGAAGTTAAATCATGAGATAGAGGTGATGTAGCTTAGCAGGATTTCCCACTCTTCAGTCCAATCTTCATGACAGTAGACCTGTTCTGTGGAGACCCACTTAGAGACTCATATGAAACCTGCCTGTTTAACGATGATGATGTATTTCTGGATCACAGGTAGGATGCTGTTATAATGACATTCACTTCAGTTCATAAAGGGTTTTTGTAGCTAATGTCACATCATTGTTTAGCGGTTTGTAGAGTGACAGGACACTATGTTTTGTAGAGTCACTGGACACTGTGTTTTGTAGAGTGACAGGACACTGTGTTTTATAGTGTGACAGGACACTGTGTTTTGTAGAGTGACAGGACACTGTGTTTTATAGTGTGACAGGACACTGTGTTTTGTAGAGTCACTGGACACTGTGTTTTGTAGAGTCACTGGACACTGTGTTTTGTAGAGTCACTGGACACTGTGTTTTATAGTGTGACAGGACACTATGTTTTAGATTGACTATTGTTAATGTTTTCAGAGGGTCCCTGGTTTGAGACTAGGTTTGGGCATAGACTAGATAGAAGCAACAGACATTTTGATCCCGATTCTTTATTTAAGACTGAATGGCTGTTCTATTGCAATTACAAACCAGTTATCAACACATTTTGAACAGTAAAATGTCTAACATTGTTTTAGTCCACTACTTCCATTGATTTCAGTGACTGTCTGTGTGGATCGGACGATAAGCTACCTTACTTTAATTAATGAACTTTGACCTTGGTTGTTCTTGATGGTGTCATGATATCCATCTGTATTGTTGTTTTACCAATAATATATTCTAAATGCATTTCATATCCATTTTGATTAGTATGCAATTTATTTTCAATATTTTCTTTCATTTTATCTGTTTGTTGAATCTTTTTGTTGATTTAACCAAAGTAAGGGGGCATTACCCCAGCTAGACCACACTCTGACATGTTGTATGGAAAATAAAACATAAACATTTAAACGTTTTGCTGTGTAATACCACTGATTATGCTGTCTTTTGATCACTCCCTAAATGTCATGTTTCTGTCTCTTTCTCATGTTTATTTTTCTCCAAACCTTTCTCTCTTTCTCTCTCCTGTCTCGTTTTCTCTGTCGTCTTCCTGTCCTGTCTTCTATCTCTCTCTCCAGATCTCCAGGCTCGAAGTGCCAACCAATCAGGTTAGTAAATATACATCTACAGTGATAATAGCTGTTCAATATTAGTCAACTTTATTATCCCTCATGGAGATTTTAATGGGCCCATTCATTCCACACTAACTAAGGTAGAATAACAGAAGATCCATAATCTGTCATCCTTTCTGGTGTTTACAGCTCAATACCCAGTTAGATTGGTAAACTCCTTGTCTCTTTTTCCTTTCTTTTTCTCTTCTGCTTGTCTGTCTACATTTCTGTCTTCACCATCTCTTTCCTGTGTATACCTGTATATCCTTATGTATACCTATAAATCTCCTATTTGTTTGTCTGTCTCTCACAACACAACAAATAATTTGACACATGGATAAAGGAGAAATTCAGACAGACAGGTGAGAGACAGACAGTGGAACAAGAATGAAAAACAGACATTCACGAGAGAGACATACGAGATGCAGAAAGAGACAAAAAGGAGGAAGGAAGCAAATGCGAGTGGTGGAGAGAAGTGGAGAGACAGAGGGGAGGAGTGGAGACAAAAAGGAAGGAGAGAGAGGGGGAGACAAAAAGGAAGGGGAGAGGGGGGAGGGAGAGAAAAAGAGGAAGGGGAGGAGAGAGAGAAGAGTGCTGACTGACAGAAGTCACAACAGACCAGATCTTTATCACATGACCTCTAACCAGTGATGTCAGTAACCTTTTTCACTAAAGGTCCACCCAGCCAACACTGACATGCAACATATATATTAAACCATTGGAAAATATACTTTTAATACTCCTGAAACATAAACAAGTGAAAATGTCCAAATTGGGCCCAAAGTGTCAATATTTTGTGTGGCCCCCATTACTTTCCAGCACTGCCTTAACCCTCTTGGGCATGGAGTTCACCAAAGCTTCACAGGTTGCCACTGGAGTCCTTTTCCACTCCTCCATGACGACATCACGGAGCTGGTGGATGTTAGAGACCTTGCGCTCCTCCACCTTCCGTTTGAGGATGCCCCACAGATGCTCAATAGGGTTTAGGTCTGGAGACATGCTTGGCCAGTCCATCACCTTCACCCTCAGCTTCTTTAGCAAGGCAGTGGTTTTCTTGGAGGTGTGTTTTTGTTTATCATGTTGGAATACTGCCCTGCGGCTCAGTCTACGAAGGGAGGGGATCATGCTCTGCTTCAGTAAGTCACAGTACATGTTGGCATTCATGGTTCCCTCGATGAACTGCATCTCCTCAGTGCCAGCAGCACTCATGCAGCCCCAGACCATGACACTCCCCCCACCATGCTTGATTGTAGGCAAGACACGCTTGTCTTTGTACTCCTCACCTGGTTGCCGCCACACATGCTTGACACCATCTGAACCAAATAGGTTTATTTTGGTCTCATCAGATCACAGGACATGGTTCCAGTAATCCATGTCCTTAGTCTGCTTGTCTTTAGCTAACTGTTTTGCAGGATTTCTTGTGCATCATCTTTAGAAGAGGCTTCCTTCTGGGACGACAGCCATGCAGACCATTTTGATGCAGTGTGCAGTGTATGGTCTGAGCACTGACAGGCTGACCCCCCCACCCCTTCAACCTCTGCAGCAATGCTGGCAGCACTCATACGTCTATTTCCCAAGGACAACCTCTGGATATGATGCTGAGCATGTGCACTCAACTTCTTTGGTCGACCATGGCGAGGCCTGTTCTGAGTGGAACCTGTCCTGTTAAACTGCTGTATGGTCTTGGCCACCATGCTGCAGCTCAGTTTCAGGGTCTTGGCAATTTTCTTATAGCCTAGGCCATCTTTATGTAGAGTAAAAATACTTTTTTTCAGATCCTCAGAGAGTTCTTTGCCATGAGGTGCCATGTTGAACTTCCAGTGACCAGTATGAGGGAGTGTGAGAGCGATGACACCAAATTTAACACACCTGCTCCCCATTCACACCTGAGACCTTGTAACACAAATTAGTCACATGACACCGGGGAGGATAAATGGCTAATTGGGCCTAATTTGGACATTTTCAGTTAGGGGTGTACTCACTTTTGTTGCCAGCGGTTTAGACATTAATGGTTGTGTGTTGAGTTATTTTGAAGAGACAGCAAATTTACACTGTTATACAAGCTGTACACTCACTACTTTACATTGTAGCAAAGTGTCATTTCTTCAGTGTTGTCACATGAAAAGTGAGGGGTGTACTCACTTTTGTGAGATACTGTATGTCCGGTTTATAAATATAAAGTTTACTCAGTTTTTTCCTTTTTTTTTTTTCTTAGATCCTATTGATGTGTGGTTGGTGGGAGGAGCCAGTTACTGTGATGGTGAAGTTATCTGGTTCCAAAAGGATAAGAGGATCAATGTGGGAACTGATCCTGGTATCAGGGAGAGTGAGACTGTAGCTGCAGTCGTGTGTAGACAGTTGAATTGTGGTTCCCCTGTTTTAGAACTACGTGGAAACTTCGCTATGGGGTCTCGCATTTACTGTGTTGGGTCTGAGTCTGAACTGAGCGAGTGTAGGACTGAGAGCACTCCAAATGTTATCTTTTTATTGACAGTGATCTGCTCAGGTAATAACACGATATTGTATTTCTATTTAACTGATTTCCCTAGGGCAGACAACTTCCTCTTCACATCTCACAATGTCTTTTTAGCTTGTAAGTCTGCTTTTCAAAATACATCAACAAAACAGACTGTTTGTTCCAAGGCTGTAGCCACGGAGTCAACATTGGGGGGAATGAAATCTTCCAGGGGGTCTATGGGTCCACCCGAAAAAGGACTCTTAACCATCAATATTTGTGCAATCTGATAGCGCCATGTTGATGTTGTTCCTAAGACACCATAATTAATGTTGCTCCAGGACCATCATTGTAACTGACCTGTAGTTAGTTGGTTACCCCAGTCCAAAGACAGAACATTCCCCTTCCCCCTCAGTCTTTGACCTAAACCTAACCTCCGGGACACCTGTGCCTAAAC
Source organism: Esox lucius (assembly GCF_011004845.1). Lineage (NCBI taxonomy): Eukaryota > Metazoa > Chordata > Actinopteri > Esociformes > Esocidae > Esox > Esox lucius. The sequence continues at coordinate 20,266,919 of NC_047593.1, forward strand.
CTAACCTAAGTAGCACTTGTGCCTAAACCTAACCTCAGGGACACTTGTACCTAAACCTAACCTCAGTTGTGCCGACATTAATGATGATGTTGTCATAGTATCAATACCAACGTGGCGATATCAGATGAGTCATCAATATTTCACGCCCTCCATTTCTCGCTCACCTCCATGTCGCCTGCTCTCCCTGACCTCTTGGCATCCTCGTGCTCTGTATCGCCCTCTCAGAGTGAGACATTAAATAAATATGTTTCTTGCCATGAAGGTTAGGCATGGATTACTAACCATTTCTGATCTGAATGGCACTGATTATTATATCAAGAAACATAGACTCATCTCTTGTACTACTGTATAGTTCTGTCATCTGACTGGCACTCATTTTCTCACTGCTCTCAACTTTTCTGAGGTTGTCCAAAAAACGAACTAAAAAATAAATAAAAATGGACGTTAGCTGAATACATCCGTGAGCATTGTTGCTGGGTGAATGTGTGGCTAATTAACTTTCCAGGTTATTTAGCTATGATAGCTAACGTTAGTAATGGTTGCTTGACTAACACTCGCAAATCATCCCATTTTCACCAAAATCATTTTCGTCCGCATGCAATTACTGAAACACATTGATTTTACCTAGGCTATTCGCAGCACTTGAGCAATGTTTTGGTTACAGTCAAGAATGAGACACTGGTGGTTTAGAGTGCAGTTATAATACAGACACATGCATACATACGCATGCACAGTCATACTCACAGTTTTTCTTTGAGTAGCCATTGCTTGGTTACATGTGATACAGTAGAGGGCCATCATTAGGAGGTTGATGGTTGAGAATGCTGCTTATTGCAGTAACAATACAGTGTTTAAAATTAACAAGCAAAGAATCCTTTACAAAAACGAATCAAACGTTAACAAGGCGTATATGGAGGGCAGGCACCATCCACTCGTCTCTGATCACCTGCCAGCAGAAAATGAGAGGAGTGATGGAAAACGAGAGTTCAGGAGCACTAAGGAGCAGCATAAAATACATTAGTACCATATGTATCTACTATTAGTAGGCTATATATATATGTTGTCTTTGTGACATCTATAGGAATATATACATCGTTTGTGGAAATGTATCTAGTGGCATGCCATCTAATGTCGTGAATGATGACTCATCATTGCTACTGTAGTAATTGTCTATAATATTAAATACTTCTACCATACTGTTCATACTCCCCATCCTACTCTTTCAAAAAATATTTTGAAATGGATGTGTCCCCCAATGTATATTATAATTACGGCCTTGGTATGTTCAACCAATTGTTCTTCTACAGAATTTGTGCGTCTGGTGGGTGGAGATGGTCTCTGTTCTGGAAGGTTGGAGGTGAAGTCCAGTCAGTCCTGGGTCTCAGTGTGTGAATCTGACTTTGACCAGCAGGATGCCGTGGTGGTCTGTAATGAGATTGGCTGTGGGGCTCCTGTAGTTCTACAGGGGGGGCTCTATGGAGAAGGTGAGGTTAAGACCTGGGATAAAGATTTCCAGTGTAAAGGCAATGAGACCTGTCTTCTGGACTGTGACACCTCAGACAGAAAAAACAACCCCTGTCTACCTGGTCACACTGTTGGACTCACCTGCTCAGGTAAGATGTTTGTCTCTCAATCAACATCTAACCGTGTTTTTTGTAAAGAAATATTCAATAACTGTCTCCCTTTTTACTTTCTAAGATCTTGATTATGTGAGGCTGGTGGGAGGAGCCAGTCACTGTGCTGGTGAAGTGGAGTTATATTTGCTGGGACTGTGGAGGATTGTGGGAACTCGGGACAGGAAAAAGCAGGGAGTAGCTGCAGTTGTGTGTAGACAGTTGGGTTGTGGCACCCCTGTTTCAGTCCTATCTGGAAACAGACCCAGAATTATTGAAGTTGGTTGCGCTGGAGATGAGCCTGGCCTAAGGGACTGTAAGACACAGATTACTGAAACTCCAGAGTATTCATTGAAAGTGATCTGCTCAGGTAATAACATGATATTGTAATTATATTTAACCGATTTCCTTCATTCAGACCTTTTCCTCTCCAAATCTCACAGTGTCTATCTACCTTGTAAGTCTGTTGTTCAAAATACACTAAAGGTCCAGTAGGATTCAAGCAACACATAGATATTGGAAAATAATATTATAGTGTTGTCATAGTAATTATGTCTCCTTACTGTTACAAGGATATGATTCAAGTCCCTACTATCTTTTTCTATCCTGTCGGTACAGATGTCTTTCTTAAATCTGACATTTTCTCAGTGACTGTAGGTCTACTAGTCATGTTGTCTCAGTGTCTGTAGGTCTACTAGTCATGTTGTCTCAGTGACTGTAGGTCCACTAGTCATGTTGTCTCAGTGACTGTAGGTCTACTAGTCATGTTGTCTCAGTGACTGTAGGTCTACTAGTCATGTTGTCTCAGTGACTGTAGGTCCACTAGTCATGTTGTCTCAGTGACTGTAGGTCCACTAGTCATGTTGTCTCAGTGACTGTAGGTCTACTAGTCATGTTGTCTCAGTGTCTGTAGGTCTACTAGTCATGTTGTTTCAGTGACTGTAGGTCTACTAGTCATGTTGTCTCAGTGACTGTAGGTCTACTAGTCATGTTGTCTCAGTGTCTGTAGGTCTACTAGTCATGTTGTCTCAGTGACTGTAGGTCCACTAGTCATGTTGTCTCAGTGACTGTAGGTCCACTAGTCATGTTGTCTCAGTGACTGTAGGTCTACTAGTCATGTTGTCTCAGTGACTGTAGGTCTACTAGTCATGTTGTCTCAGTGACTGTAGGTCCACTAGTCATGTTGTCTCAGTGACTGTAGGTCTACTAGTCATGTTGTCTCAGTGACTGTAGGTCTACTAGTCATGTTGTCTCAGTGACTGTAGGTCTACTAGTCATGTTGTCTCAGTGACTGTAGGTCTACTAGTCATGTTGTCTCAGTGACTGTAGGTCCACTAGTCATGTTGTCTCAGTGACTGTAGGTCCACTAGTCATGTTGTCTCAGTGTCTGTAGGTCTACTAGTCATGTTGTCTCAGTGACTGTAGGTCCACTAGTCATGTTGTCTCAGTGACTGTAGGTCTACTAGTCATGTTGTCTCAGTGACTGTAGGTCCACTAGTCATGTTGTCTCAGTGACTGTAGGTCTACTAGTCATGTTGTCTCAGTGACTGTAGGTCTACTAGTCATGTTGTCTCAGTGACTGTAGGTCTACTAGTCATGTTGTCTCAGTTACTGTAGGTCTACTAGTCATGTTGTCTCAGTGACTGTAGGTCTACTAGTCATGTTGTCTCAGTGACTGTAGGTCTACTAGTCATGTTGTCTCAGTGACTGTAGGTCTACTAGTCATGTTGTCTCAGTGACTGTAGGTCTACTAGTCATGTTGTCTCAGTGACTGTAGGTCTACTAGTCATGTTGTCTCAGTGACTGTAGGTCTACTAGTCATGTTGTCTCAGTGACTGTAGGTCTACTAGTCATGTTGTCTCAGTGTCTGTAGGTCCACTAGTCATGTTGTCTCAGTGACTGTAGGTCTACTAGTCATGTTGTCTCAGTGACTGTAGGTCCACTAGTCATGTTGTCTCAGTGACTGTAGGTCTACTAGTCATGTTGTCTCAGTGACTGTAGGTCCACTAGTCATGTTGTCTCAGTGACTGTAGGTCCACTAGTCATGTTGTCTCAGTGACTGTAGGTCTACTAGTCATGTTGTCTCAGTGTCTGTAGGTCTACTAGTCATGTTGTCTCAGTGACTGTAGGTCTACTAGTCATGTTGTCTCAGTGATTGTAGGTCTACTAGTCATGTTGTCCTGTGATGAGGGGCTGTTATCACTATTACATGATGATGTAATTGACATCTATAGGAAACTAGTTGAAGAGCTTTTTATTGTTGTCTTTTATTGTTCCAGATCTTCTGGTCCAGCCTAATATCTACCTGACTGACTCAATGGGAGGGGTCTCCAGGGGTCACCAGGAGTCTGAGATGTTCAGGGGTTACAGCTTCACCATCACCTGCTCCACTCAGCCACAGTACCCAGGAGGCTCCTTCCTCCTCAAGTTCATCGGCTCCAACAGAACCCAGACCCAGACCCAGCCAGCTGTCAATCACTCAGCTGTCTTCCTCTTCCCTGCTGCAGACGACTCCCACCAAGGAAACTACAGATGTGTTTATAGCAATTATGTTTTCTCTCATAACTTCTCGTCTGAGGGTCAGCTCCTCTTCCTCACCATCACAGGTAACTGAACATAAACCGGACTTATAACTTTATCATTGACAGGTTCCACACAGATCTATCTGATGATGATCAGTCCCCTCATGAAATGTGTTTCTGTTTACAGCCTGTCTTCTGTCAGCCTTCATCATCAGACACATCTTAGGGCTGCTCATTCTATTGACAGCCCTCATCATCCTCTTCCTGTACCACAAGGTACAGACATATACTCAGACACAACATATCATTAAAAATAATCTTCATCTCAAAGAAAACACTTAAATTCCTATGGCTGGGGGAAGGTGAATAGGTCTGAATTTGTCACTACACTTTATGTATTAACATACAGTTGTGTGTCTATTGTCTTGGGAGAGTCAGAATGGAAAGAGACCCTTCATGTCTGACTGTTGGCGCTGTATCTCTCTAGACCACCAGGAGGCAGAAGAGAGTGAACAATGTCAATGTCTTGGAGATGGTCTCTCTGGACTCCAGAGCTGAATCCGAGCGGGGAGAGGAGACAGAAGACCAGGGGAGGGAGTCGGATGATGTTGACCCTACATGCCGAAGACCAGGGGAGGGAGTCGGATGATGTTGACCCTACATGCAGAAGACCAGGGGAGGGAGTAGGATGATGTTGACCCTACATGCAGAAGACCAGGGGAGGGAGTAGGATGATGTTGACCCTACATGCAGAAGACCAGGGGAGGGAGTAGGATGATGTTGACCCTACATGCAGAAGACCAGGGGAGGGAGTAGGATGATGTTGACCCTACATGCAGAAGACCAGGGGAGGGAGTAGGATGATGTTGACCCTACATGCAGAAGACCAGGGGAGGGAGTCGGATGATGTTGACCCTACATGCAGAAGACCAGGGGAGGGAGTCGGATGATGTTGACCCTACATGCAGAAGACCAGGGGAGGGAGTAGGATGATGTTGACCCCTACATGCAGAAGACCAGGGGAGGGAGTAGGATGATGTTGACCCTACATGCAGAAGACCAGGGGAGGGAGTGGGATGATGTTGACCCCTACATGCAGAAGACCAGGGGAGGGAGTCGGATGATGCCAACCCTATGTGCTGATTTGTACTAGTGGATTGAATGTTGGGTAAATCTTTAATAACAGAAATTAACATGATAAATTATTATATTATCTATTACCATATAATTAACCCAAATGAGTGACAGCAACCACTTTAATTTATTTTGGGGATTTGTTTTTATCACCAAAGGGAAACTTGGAATTTAGATTACTGTAAAGTTTAGCTTAGTCTACATTAAACAATAGGCCTGTTTTACAATGCACCATTTAATAATTTTTGTGTTTTTCTTTATTATTCATCATCTATTTTACATACTAGAGTATTTTATTGTTATCATGTAATAAGGAGGGGGGCATGTTTTATTTTTTTTGGGGGGGGGTGTGGGGGTGTAATAACAGATCCTTTCTGTTTGTTTTTATTGGCTTTTCTTTCATTCATGTATTTCATATTTTTGTTGTTGTTTGTCAAGTATTTGAATTTCATTTTATCAGTTTTTTTGCAGTTTCGAAAATGGGAATTTTTTCATCTTTGTGTCTTCCTGGCTTTTCTGTATTTCTTGATTAGGTTGATATCATACTGTGTTTTTTATTATATAATAATATAGAGGTATATTAAGATAATGTTGTTAGTCTTAGGATATTTGAATTGGAGAGAAAGTAAATATAAGTCAATCTCTCAATTTATGAAGTGAATGTTAGTTTTATGTTGTATCAGTATTGTTAAATAGTGACATTTTGTGATGTGTGCTCAGACTATGTTGCTGTTATCACTGAATCTTTTAATAAACTCATAGGCTGACATTCTTGTGTGATTTCAGTTGTTTATTTCACAACAGTCAAGTGATTATTGATGAGGAGTGATTCCATCAGAGACACCAGACAACAGGACAGAGATCGTCCAGGATTCAACCGATACAGAAATAAACGTCTCTGACCCGGAGGTCTCAGATTATAGCCTGAATCGATGTAGAACCAGGCTACTCAGATTTTGGATCAGTGTTTAAAACACTAAAAACACCATAACCAAGTAAAACAGTAACAATAACATCGAGAGACATGGTCAGCAGTCAAAGGAATACTATAACCAACAGAGTAGGATCTGAAGCCCTTCTACAGCAGAGATGAACATCTCATCACAAAAAAAGATCTTCCTCTTGGGTGAATTCAGTTCAACAGAGATATAATGTCATCTGTAGATCCAGTAACACCTAGCATTCCTCTTCTGACCTAGATATTCACACTGCAGTGTTTTGTTGAACAGACACACATACCATTTTTTTTTTATTGTTCTTTAGAACACCACTTTAATTGATCAAGTCATCAGTTGCCTTTCTCTGATCACACAATTATAATAGTTGTTAATGTTTTATTGATACGTTTGCAAATCAATTGTGTCACGTGTTGACAGTGATAATATTATTGCCAGTGTGTTAACAGTCTGAATACTGTGGTTTGACATTAAGCTCTCAGTGGCTGATTGTCTACAGGGATTCATTTGGACATGTCCAAAATCATTTACCATTTAAATAATATACTGATGTGCAGTAAAAAATATGCCAAATGTGAAAGAAAGATGTTTTTCATTAGAAACTCAGGAGGTACCAGGAACTGGATGAAACATCTAAAAACATGTGCAAACATGCATTGAGTTACGAACTCACGTGGAGCCATCCTGACTAAAAACACATCACAAAGTTGCCAAAACTTGGTGAGAAAGAATCCAGCGTTTCCACAACTGACCACTAGAGGGGGTATGAGGAGCATCAAGTCCAAGGAGACAGGATAGAAGAAGAAAAATAGAAGACAAAGAAGAAGACATGCTCACAGGTAAAAAACAGTGAAGCATCATGACATCACACTGGTTTCGTATCTGTCTATCAACGGGGTCAAACATGACATCACAATCAGGGTCAAACACGGCTGGACTATACTTGTACAACACCATTATTTACTGGAATTTCCCGTTTAAACAAAATGTCTAACCCCTCTCGGGTTTTAGTGAAAAGCTGGCATGGAGTGAGAGATAAACTGTCTTTTAGAATGGAAAATAACCACCCTTTTCTACAGAGGAACCTCAAAGAGAACCTCAAAGAGAACCTCAAAGAGAACCTCAAAGAGAAGTTAAGAATGACCGTGTCCCTATGGTCAATTCAAAAAGGTCAATTCCTCCTTGTTTTACTATCCCTTTACAGGTGTTTGATACCATCCAGGTAAGTAAAACGTGAACAAATACACGCAGACACACACACACACATACACACAGACACACACATACACACACACACAGAGACATACACACACATACACACACAGACAAGGTGGTGTTCCCAGAAGATCATCCCAGGCTGGTGATGTTGGACCGACCACCAGGGGGGGCTACGATGCGATGGCCAGAACGCCGGGGGACATTGTCATCCAACTGAGCCCCTGAGAGAGAGACAGAGTCACAGAGAGAGACAGACAGAGTCACAGAGAGAGAGACAGACAGAGTCACAGAGAGAGAGACAGAGTCACAGAGAGAGACAGACAGAGTCACAGAGAGAGAGACAGAGTCACAGAGAGAGAGACAGAGTCACAGAGAGAGACAGACAGAGTCAGAGAGAGAGAGAAAGAGAGATGGAGAGATTCAGGTTGTGTCTACGCCTACCCCTGGTTGTTGTATTCTGAGCGGATTTCTGCACAGTGATTTCTGTCTAATTGTGTCAAAATCTTTTCGATTGTGCCCGATTGTGCCCAGTCGTGTCTGATCGTGTCTGATTGTGTCGAAACCTGTCTGATTAGTTCAGGAGGCACCCAAGAACCACTACAGAATACAAAGTTAGCATGTGACGATTCATTTCTGGTGTGGCCGGACATGCTAACAATTCCCTTCAGCTTTGCTAGCTAACTTGGCTGCGTAGTCACTCCCATGAAGTTGTGATGTTAGGGTCATTTCCCACACACACACACAAACACGCACACGCGCACACACACACACACACATACACACACCTGAGGAACACTGTGGCCGCAGGGGCGAAAATCTGTTATACGGTTTGGAGGGGACAATTACATTTTCTCAAGAGCAATTCCTCAGGGGGGCCCCAAAAGTAGTGCTGTACTGTAATACTGTTTGGGTTTGCGCCATTGGTTTGCTCGCTACTGTAGCTCTGCAAATTCAGCTATTGTATGAGGACATTACCAACGTGCGTAACTAATCATTACACACCTGCCATCATTTAAAGTGACTCTGATTAATCACAAATGAAGTTCAGTTTTAGTAGGATTTTCCTGACATTTTCTAGTTGCATCTCAGACCAAAAGCCATGGTCTGCCAAGAGCTTCCAAAAAATCTGAGATATCTCATTGTTGAAAGATATCAGTCAGGAGAAGGGTACAAAAGAATTTCCAAAGCATTAGATATTCCATGGAACACAGTGAAGACATCAAGCGGACAAAATATGGCACAACAGAAACATTGCAAAAACAAACATCAAGTCCCCCAAAAGCACATGGGAAAATGTGTTATGGTCTGATGAAACCAAGGTTGAACTTTTTGGCCATCATTTCAAAAGGTATGTTTGGTAAAAAAACAACACTGCACATCACCCAAAGAACACCATACCCACAGCAAAGCATGGTGGTGGCAGCATCATGCTTTGGGGCTGCTTCAGCTGGAACCGGGGCCTTAGTCAGGGTGGAGGGAATTATGAATAGTTCCAAAGACCAGGCAATTTTGGCACAAAACCTTCAGGCGTCTGTTAGAAAGCTGAAGATGAAGAAGAAGTTCACCTTTCAGCACGACAACGACCCAAAGCACACATCCAAATCCACAAAAGCATGGCTTCACCAGAAGAAGATAAACGTTTTGGAATGACCCAGCCAGAGCCCAGACCTGAATCCAGTTGAACATCTGTGGGGTGATCTGAAGAGGGCTGTGCACAGGAGATTTGGAGCGCTTTTGCAAAGAAGAATGGGCAAATATTGCCACGTCAAGATGTGCCATGCTAATAGATTCCTACCCAAAAAGACTGAGTGCTGTAATAAAATCAAAAGGTGCTTCATCAAAGTATTAGTTTAAGGGTGTGCACACTTATGCAACCAGGTTATTGTGAGTTTTTTATTTTTCCCCCTCAAAGATTTCAGTTTGTTTTTCAATTGAATTGTTCATGTTATAGGTCACATTAAAGGTGGAAAGATCCACTGCCCCCCCTGCACGGTGTGCCACTGCTGAGTGCTGGGGGGCAGTGGATCAAACCATTGTGAGGCAAAGGGGCGGGTGTGTCACAATATTTTGAAACTTAAACCCGCTATTAAGTGTCCATATTCAGCTAGTGTTTTCATTGTGTTTTACTACTATTATTGAAATGACATAGTTATGTTTACATTTATATATTGGGGGGATCAAATCATAGTTTTTCCCAGGATAGGGGGGTCATATCCCCACTGTCCCCTCGGGCCATTGTCCTGTTACCTGACAGGCTGAAGTTGGATTGGTGGAGGTTCCTGATTGGTGGGGGCTGATGGGAGGTGGGTGAGGTCTTTGCCGAGGGGGATGGGGTAATGTATTTGGGCATGGCCGGGACGTCGTACACTGGACCATCATACATCCCACGAGTCACACCTTGACGCCCTTTGACCTGGGAAACACAAACACGCTCTTGATCCTGCAATCCACCGCTTTCTGCTTATGTTGCATCATGGGATCTGCAGTGCCACTACTCTAGGTCTATTTCCCATTGTATCGAAGCTATACCCCCCCATGGATCTATAGCCCCTCATGGATCTATCACCCCATGGATCTATACCCCCCATGGATCTATACCCCCCATAGATCTATACCCCCCATAGATCTATACTGCCATGGATCTATCTATCACCCCATGGATCTATACCCCCCATAGATCTATACCCTCCCATAGATCTATACCGCCATGGATCTATAGCCCCTCATGGATCTATCTATCACCCCATGGATCTATACCCCCCATAGATCTATACCCCCCATGGATCTATACCCCCTCATGGATCACCAACGACAAATAATGTGTGAATAAATCATTGGTTACACAGAAATGTCCATAATCCTAACTTCCATTTGTATTCCTTGTAAAAACAGGAAATGTTTCTTCCTGTTTCAGTCATGATGGTCTTCGACTAGAGTTAAGTGGACACCCCCCAAAAAAACATACGACTGATTTTACAAAGAGTAGCTGAAGTACTGAATCTGCCCCTACCCACCCTGAGCAGAAAATATTAGCCAATGAGACCACTTGCTCTGGGGCAACCCCCTCAGTTGACATCCTTAAAGCACCACTTCCTGGTTGCGTTGCATTGTGGGTTCTGCAGTTACCTTGTTCCTTGTCCGGATGCGCTGGTAGACGTGGTCAGGGAAGGCTTGGCGAGGAATGAATCGTCCTGAACCCTGCTGGACCTGTAGCCCCTCCCCCTCCTCGTAGACTACCCTTCCCTGACTCACCACGGCAACCGGACCCCCCCGACACTCCATCCCCTCAAAGATGTTATATTCCACAGCCTTGGGAGCGGGCGGGGGGTGTAGAGGGGAGAAAGAGATTTAATTGATAATCCCTTTCATAATTAATACCAAGCCTCAAACGCTGTTAATGTTTTTGCATAAAATATTGAAACATAAAATATTCCTTTCATCTTCGCAAAACTTTAATAAAGTTTTTCTCCCAGTAACTCTCTATCCCTTCTGCCTTGCCCTCCCTCTGTTCCTGCCCTCCCTCTGATCCTGCCCTCCCTCTGTTCCTGCTCATCCCTCTGTTCCTGCTCCTCCCTCTGTTCCTGCCCTCCCTCTGTTCCTGCTCCTCCCTCTGTTCCTGCTCCTCCCTCTGTTCCTGCTCTTCCCTTTGTTCCTCCTCTTCCTTTTCTCCCTGCCCTCTCACCGACTGTTGTATTTTTGAAGTGATGGTTTTTGTTCTGTCTGGGTCCCAGATGACGATGTCTGCGTCCGAACCCACAGCGATGCGTCCTTTCCGGGGATACAGGTTGAAGATCTTAGCTGAGTTGGTGCTGGTCACCGCCACAAACTGGTTCTCATCCATTTTGCCCATTGCCTTAGAGAGGAAAGCAGAGGAGAGGAGGATGAGGATGAGGACGAGGGATTGATAGGAATCTTATTGAGGCCAACTGACGCCGTCACATTCTGTTGAGGTTTTTGACCTGGGAATTAGAGGTCATAACAACCAGATAATGGGGGATGTATTCATCTGTCCATTTGGTTGCATGTTAATTATTAAAGCTGCTGGAATGTAATCCCTCTTTCAATTTTTCAATTGCAACGTGTTTTGGTGTTACAGTAATTTCCAGCGTCTTTGTGTCTCTACAGTCATGACTTGAGCTACCCTCACGTATAGTTATGTCAGCCCTCAGAATTCGGTGGTTAGTGGGTAAAGTCGCTAGCGTTGACACACGTTAAAAAATCCACAATTACACATCAGATGTAACTGCTGATGTGTAACTGAAATCTGCAAGGCAAACCAGCTGGCTCATAATATTAACAAAAACCACCCGATCCCTGCACAACTTCACAAAGCATTTTGCAAATCCCAGCTGAGCGGTTTTACTACAAAATGGCTAGGACAATTAAAGTCCTGTAGTTAGCTAGCAATGCACCCTGGGAAACTACTTCTCTCTTTCTCACCACAGCCTTGTCCCAGACGAAGCCCATTCTCTCCTCGACGCCGTTGGTTCCTTCTGGGATCAGGGTGAAGTTGTCTTTTCCAATGGCCTTCTGGGACGTGCTGTAAGCGCAGTGAGCGCTGCCCACCACCTGCAAGTCCCCACTATCAGAGACAATCAACAGAACGGGAGATTTACGATAGAATAATGTTTGACAGTATATAATGCTTGCTTAAATAACATTCACATACGTGATTGAACGTGCAATAAAATACGAACAAAATTAAATATTACCCAGAGTATATACTACATTATACCACAGGATCACAGTGTATATTACACTATACCACATGATCAAAGTATATATTACACTATACCACAGGATCACAGTGTATATTACACTATACCACAGGATCACAGCATATATTACATTATACCACAGGATCACAGTATATATTACACTATACCACAGGATCACAGTGTATATTACACTATACCACAGGATCACAGTATATATTACACTATACCACAGGAATACAGTGTATATTACATTATACCACAGGATCACAGTATATATTACACTATACCACAGGATCACAGTGTATATTACACTATACCACAGGATCACAGTGTATATTACATTATACCACAGGATCACAGTATATATTACACTATACCACAGGATCACAGTGTATATTACACTATACCACAGGATCACAGTATATATTACATTATACCACAGGATCACAGTGTATATTACACTATACCACAGGATCACAGTATATATTACACTATACCACAGGATCACAGTGTATATTACACTATACCACAGGATCACAGTATATATTACATTATACAACAGGATCACAGTGTATATTACACTATACCACAGGATCACAGTATAAATTACATTATACCACAGGATCACAGTATATATTACACTATACCACAGGATCACAGTGTATATTACACTATACCACAGGATCACAGTATATATTACACAATACCACAGGATCACAGTATATATTATACTATACCACAGGATCACAGTGTATATTACACTATACCACAGGATCACAGTGTATATTACACTATACCACAGGATCACAGTGTATATTACACTATACCACAGGATCACAGTATATATTACACTATACCACAGGATCACAGTGTATATTACACTCTACCACAGGATCACAGTATATATTACACTATACCACAGGATCACAGTGTATATTACACTATACCACAGGATCACAGTATATATTACACTATACCACAGGATCACAGTGTATATTACACTATACCACAGGATCACAGTGTATATTACACTATACCACAGGATCACAGTATATATTACACTATACCACAGGATCACAGTATATATTACACTATACCACAGGATCACAGTATATATTACACTATACCACAGGATCACAGTATATATTACACTATACCACAGGATCACAGTGTATATTACACTCTACCACAGGATCACAGTATATATTACACTATACCACAGGATCACAGTATATATTACACTATACCACAGGATCACAGTATATATTACATTATACCACAGGATCGTAGTGACAGCTAGACTAGAACCATGGGTAGAAGGGTAGCAGGGAGGGAGGGGTCTGTATCCAAGGCAACTGTTTTCCAGTTCCTGTTCTATTTTTGGAATGGGAACAGAGAAAGGTGCAGAGTGGGTGCTTTTGTGTGTGTGTGTGTGTGTGTGTGTGTGTGTGTGTGTGTGTGTGTGCGTGTGCGTGTGTGTGTGTGGTCGAAGATATTAATGGAAGTCTGCAAAGTCTGCATAAATAGATGATGGTTTCCATGAGAACCACCAAGTCATGAATGATTGGTCATTGAGGTTAGGGTTAAGTTTAGGGTTAAGGTTGGGATTGGCAAATGTATGATATTTTAAAGACGGTCAGCTTTGGTGTTCCCATTTAACCAGCTAAGTAAAGATGTGTGAGTGGGCTTGTGTGAGAGTGTGTGTGTGTGTGTGTTGTCCTACCAGGCCAGCAGACTGTGTAGGTGATCTGGGGTCGTGGGGTCAGGGCTGAGGGGTGGAGAGGTCACGTAGGCAGCAGCCTTGGCCCAGTTCTTGCTCCAGTAGTGTGATCCATCTGTGGCTAGGCTGGCTGTGATTGGCTCACCAAACACAACAGAACCTAGTGGGAGGAGTCAATGAAACAGAGGTGAACAAATTAGATGGACTTAATTTATGAAGACTTATGTTACCAAACCTAACAATGCCTAGGTTACACATGTTGATCAGATCACCCCGGCTTGAGTGACACACAGACAGACCTACACACAGACTGTCACACAGACACACTTACAGACAGACACACAGACAGACTGCCTGACAGACCTACACACAGACTGTCACACGGACACACTTACAGACAGACACACAGACAGACAGACACGAACACAGACTGACAGACTGAAAGAGACACGCACTCAGACACACAGACTGACAGACTTGACTGACAGACCTTTCCTCCTGGCCTGAGTAATGGTGTCAGCGGCGGTCTTGCTCATCACCTTGGTGATGTAGACTGGACAGTTGACTCTGTTGCCAAGAGTGATGGCACGGAACACTGCCTCCGCCTCCAGCTGCGCCACAACACACAACAGACGTAAACAAACACACGCAAAATTGGTTGGGCACACATCAATGTTATGTTTACCCCTAACCCCTGAACCCCTAACCCCTGAACCCCTAACCCCTGAACCCCTAACCCCTAAACCCCTAACCCCTGAACCTCTAACCCCTTAACCCCTAACCCCTGAACCCCTAACCCCTGAACCCCTAACCCAAAAACCGTAAGCGTAAACCGAGGCCCCTACCTCTCCCCACACCTAACCTTTACCACAGTCTAAATTGGGCGACTCCCGCCCTTGAATAACCCCCCCCACCCCCAACCTCAACCCTGTCTTTGGTCTGAACACACCATGCCTAACCCCCGTCTCCACTCCGAAGCCTTGTTCGGACCCATCAATCAAATCTAATTTATTTATAAAGCCCTTTTTACATCAGCAGTTGTCACAAAGTGCTTTTACAAAACACCCGGCCATATTCTGACTGTATTTTGATTGTATTCTGACTGTATTTGTATCATTTTCTGACCATTTTCTGACTGTATTCAGACCGTATTCTGACCATATTCTGATTGTATTCTGACTGTATTCATATCATTTTCTAACCATATTCTGACCATATTCTGACAATATTCTGACTGTATTCTTGCATATAATACAATTAGCCATGATTCACTACCTTTGCATAAATGGTTGATCCAAGAATCTCAGTAGGACACGTACAGACAGACAGGCAGGCAGACAGACAGACAAGCAGATATATTGATCACCTCTTCAGGGCGACTCAGAGGGTGGCCCTCAGGTCCAGTTATTCCCATGCTGAGGATTTTACTCTGCTCCTAAACCCGGAGAAACATCTTCATCACATCATCATCACTGTCCTCATCACTGCTGTTAGAGAGCCTTTGCTTCAGCCCACTGCAGGAGACTGTCCAAACTACTGCTGACGAAACATGCTGATTCACTGTGTTATGACTGTGTAACGACTGTGTTACGACTGTGTTATGACAGTGTTACACCAGTGTTATAATCAGTTTAAATTAATGTGTTACACTATTGGTCACAACTGTGTCACAATCATGTCGTGAAGATGTTACAACTTTGTACCTGGGCTATGAGGTCCCCATTCTCCGCGTGCACCATCACCACAGCCCCCAGGTCTTTCAGGAACGAGAACGCCTCATACAACTGAGAGAGATGGGGGCCGAGGCCAAGAAACAGAGAGAGAGCAGAGAGAGCAGAGAGAGGAGAGAGAGGAGAGAGAGGAGAGAGAGGAGAGAGAGAGAGAGGAGGGAGAGAGGAGAGACAGGAGGGAGACGAAAGGGGTCAAATGAAAATAAATACATTATTATATTAGCACAGAGAACAAATAAACGTCTTTGTAAAATAATGTATAGATGAGTTATGTCCAACCAACCTGAGAGTCAGTCATCTGAAACATGTCCTTATAAGCCATATACACCTGGAACGAGTTGATCCCTGGGAGAGAGACATAACACCGACCAATCATTACATTTCACAGTCAACTTATTATCCAATCGGTTGACCGATATGACAAGCTTTTTCCTGTACCAGAACCAACCTGCCCACCAAACAACCAATCCGCAAACAGAACCAACCAACCAATCAAACAACTAACCTCACCAACCAATCATATTTAGAGAATGACCTCCTGTAGACAACATACTGTACATGATACAACTGTCAGCAGAGACTCAGTTGAAAGGGGCACCGTGACGGACAACATCTAGTGGTTTAGGTCCAGAAGGTACTGCAGACACACCCACCTTTCTCCTGCACCAGAACCTCCAGCTCGTCCTGGACCCCCGCGTTCCAGTTTGGCAGATCGACGTGCAGCGAGTAGTCACAGCAACACTTCCTGTCCGCTGACGCCTGCCAGCGCTCAAAGGCCTCCAGCAGACTGTCTCCGGGCTGGGGCACTACATGGTCAACTGGAGGGTCAGAGGTTAGGGGTCAAGGTTGGCTAAAGGTCCCAGAAGGATCAGACAATATTTTGTCTGTGAGACACACCTATGTTTTGACCTAGAAGCATCACGACTGGTTAAAATCAACAAATGCTTGATGAGCGGTGAATCCTCAGTGTCTAGACATCCACAACCTTTACATTTTAATCCTCAGTGTCTAGACATCCACAACCATTACATTTTAATCCTCAGTGTCTAGACATCCCCAACCTTTACATTTTAATCCTCAGTGTCTAGACATCCACAACCATTACATTTTAATCCTCAGTGTCTAGACATCCACAACCTTTACATTTTAATCCTCAATGTCTAGACCTCCACAACCTTTACATTTGAATCCTCAGTGTCTAGACCTCCACAACCTTTACATTTGAATCCTCAGTGTCTAGACATCCATAACCTTTACATTTTAATCCTCAGTGTCTAGACATCCACAACCATTACATTTTAATCCTCAGTGTCTAGACATCCACAACCTTTACATTTGAATCCTCAGTGTCTAGACATCCACAACCTTTACATTTTAATCCTCAGTGTCTAGACATCCACAACCATTACATTTTAATCCTCAGTGTCTAGACATCCACAACCTTTACATTTTAATCCTCAATGTCTAGACCTCCACAACCTTTACATTTGAATCCTCAGTGTCTAGACCTCCACAACCTTTACATTTGAATCCTCAGTGTCTAGACATCCATAACCTTTACATTTTAATCATCAGTGTCTAGATATCCACAACCTTTACATTTTAATCCTCAGTGTCTAGATATCCACAACCTTTACATTTACCATTTGAGCCCTTACACCCTTACAGTGGATGCATTAACCTTAAACAAGCTAGATTGAACTTCCTTTCAATTGTCTCCATCAAGTACAAATACCTGTCATGTGATTCATTTGAAATAGTGTGCTTGTTCCCAATCACATCATCCCCACTCACTGATCATGGTGGTCCCCCCAGCCAGCGCGGCCTTCGTGCCCAGGAAGAAGTCATCCACAGGGGGGCAGCCTAGGTGCGGCTTCAGCAGACAGGTGTTGACGTCTATCCCCCCCGGGATCACCATGGCTCCGTTAGCCTCCAGGACCCTCACGTCATCTGGGACAGTTAGGTTCACACCTACATCCCTGCAGAGGGGAGGGACCAGGGAGGAACGGGGATGAAGGTGGAGGTCGGTAGAGAGGAGATGGACGGAGTTGATTGAAAAGGGAGTGAGGAAGGAAGTGAGCAGGAGATTTCAATCAAGGACTGGTTATTTACCTGGAATTACAACTTTCATGTTGAAGAACATTTTGCAACTGAACATAGCCCAGAGCACTGCCACCTGAGAGTCCCCGAATTATTCACTTTCTATTCATTATTTGTTCATTTTTTTTAAGTTGAGACCCACATTCTGGATCCAGACCAGAATTCGCCAGATGCAATTGTATGGCTTATATACTTTTCCAGGGTTCATCAATGTCCAGCCTGTGTACGGAGCAAAGCTAGTTTTCTTCCTGGTAGTTTGCCACGTTCCATCTGGACTTAAAGTGAATAGGGAATTAATTTGGGATGGTCCCCAAGATGTATCCCTGTTTCCAATGGTCCCTCCTTATCATCTCATCCAATAGGATTAGGAGAAGGAGACGAGGCCAGAGGTCGTGAGGAGACAAGGGTATGCATTTGACATTCTCCTCCTGATGTGTTGCTTACTTGATCAGTCCGTGTTCCACGTAGACATCAGCAAACTCTGACCGATCGTCATTCACCACACGACCTCCTCTTATCAGCAAGCCATTCTACACAGGATGGAGGTATCGAGAGAGGGGAGGAGTGGGAGATGGAGAGACAGAAGGGGGAAAGAGGGGTATGGAGGGGTGGTGAGAGGTGTATGGGGGAGGGAGACATGGCGTGTTAGAGAGAGGGGAGTAGAGTGAGTAGGGAGAAAGTGAGAAAGAAGAGGGTGTGGGAGCGGAGAGGGAGGGAAAGAAACAGAGGGAGTTTCAGCCATGATGTCAGAATAGGCTGCTAACACAGCAGAAAGACGGGTTACCGCCGTTGGCTGGTTTGGAAAGGCCAACCTGACGTCGCGCCGTCTCCCGTCATAACGGACACACAGATGCTGACAGCGCTGCGCCCGGGGAAAAACACGAAACACGTCTCCATAGGAACAGATTCGTCCCTCTCCAATGGCGCTATAGCTCGGCTTCTACTGGCTGAAACGTTACCATGGAGATAGGAATGTCTGTAGCCTGGCAATTCCACGTTTTGCATAATTCAGACTGTTATGTATTTGTATGTAACAGTCTGCACAATGCATTATATATAGTTTTACTCCTTCAATGCTATCACCTGTCGGAAAAAACAAAAGACTGTCCTACAAATCTTCCCGAATGAAGACTG
The DNA here is from genome assembly GCF_011004845.1 of Esox lucius. Classification (NCBI taxonomy): domain Eukaryota; kingdom Metazoa; phylum Chordata; class Actinopteri; order Esociformes; family Esocidae; genus Esox; species Esox lucius. Next base: position 20,285,764 of record NC_047593.1, read on the forward strand.
CCGTTATTCAATCAGTCTTCCGGTTGGTCTTCCACTCTCCAATGTTGCAAACCTTTTGTCTCTCTCCTTGAAGTGTAGCACTCGAACCCCGTCAGACTTCCAAATCACACACATCACGGCTGGGTTAATCCCTCGCTATAGCCATTAGCACTCTGTGCTAATTCAACCGAGCGTCTACGCTATCGACTCGACACGAAGCGGTAGCCAATTTCACCTCTCCAACTGGCCGTGGCGTGTAGTCCAGCCCTAAACGTCAGTTTACGGGTAGACTGGTAGGCTGTGCTGTATATGTATCGGGTCAGGGAATATAAGTAGGCCTACACGGGCTTACAAGATTTGCTGTTAACACTAGTAATCTAATCCCCTGCAATGGCATGTGGAGCTGGGATTCATGCATGCCATGCAGTAGATATACAACATGCTAGGCCATATTTGTATTAGCCTGACTCCAAAAAATATGAACTTTGTTCTCTCCATAATTGTCTGCACATATTTTGTGGGTTTTAGCTGAAAGCTTAGAAACCAGCACCGACCGCAGGTTAGACGATTTGTCCTTGGTGCTGAAAAGACAGCGACTCTGTAGACTTAACCGCTCAGCCGGACTGCGAGCCCTGCCCATTGTAGTCTTACCGAGAAATCCGGGATCCCGTTCCCCCCGCAGCCAGTACCCGCCATGCTCTCCCGCTCTCTCACTCTTTGCGGAGGTCACACAGGCGGATTGAATGATGGCGTTCCTCCGGCAGCCTGCGCTAGCTGCGCTTCTTTTGTTTCACCGAGCCATGCAGTCTGAGAGCCGCGGCTAGCGATGTTCAGTGACTGTGAATGTGTTGTTTGTGTGTGTGTGTTGGTCTGTGTGTGTGTGTGTGATGGTGATTGTGTGTGTGAATGCGTGGATGTGACAGGAGCTGGTGTGGGTGTGACAGGGCTGTGAAAACGACGTTGTTCGATATCAGCACCACCTGGCTGTCAGGGTATCAGGTGCTACGCATCGGTACGAAATCTGCGCAGCCTGCTTTTGGATCATACAGCACTGCAGTGCAGATTGCAGCAGATTGTAATCCTTTAGCCTAGCAGATTTTTGACCTGAGAGTAAATAAAAAAGGTTTTAAGAAAACACTATACATACCTTTCCTTGCTCCTGACTAGACTGGCACTGCCCTCCAGACGGGCATGCCGTTGCCACACCCTGCCTCCCATCTTCACTCTCCCCGGGTGAGTTGACCAGAGAACCACAACCCTGGACTTCACTGGCCTCACTAGCTGCCTCAGGGACGGGATTCTCAGCGTAGTCGAGGAGCCTGTCCCTGCTGAAGCTCCTGGGAGTCCTGGTTCCTCTTCTCCCCGCCGCACAGTTATCATAGTCTTTGGTCGTACTGTCGCACGCGCCCTCTGCAGAGGTAAACATCCCGTAGGATTTCCGTTGGTTCGGTCCGGTTGTAATAGGTCCCGCCAAGTACACCGGCAGTTCATCCTCCCGGTTCCACTGCCTCCTGCAATCTGACATATTGTCAATATATAGCCAAACTGATCAATAACGGAGATCGGTGTTTTTATGCCGACGCGGACCGTCACGCACTGGTGATGTGGATAGCGATGCGACTCTATCCTAGGAGAGGATGATGATGATGATGATGTAACTTCTACTTAAGTGATGCTGTGCTCTAGTTTCAGGGTGGTAGATAGACTAGAAGCATGGCGGTAGATAGAAAAGAGGGGAAATGGGGGGGGGGGAAGTGTGTCAATGAGCCAGTTGGAGATGAATGATTACGATTTAAACCCCCCATCTACCTCTTTTCCCTCTAACCCCCCCCCCCCCCCCCCCCCCCCCCCAACAGATTGATGTGTCGTGTTGATAGAGCAAACGCATTAAAACATCAGAGGATTAACGGGTGACCCACATCTGGGGTGGACGGAACAGATTGCTGAACCCTCTGTATTGTGTTACTTGGTTGTCTATCTGTCTCTGCGCGTGCATGTGTATATGTCTCTTGTGTGCGTGTGTGTTTGCTCATGTTGTGGGTCTCTCTAGTGTGTGTCTGTTACCTTATTGTGTATGTATGTTGTGCGTTAGGTTGTGTGTAGGCTATGTTGCTTTTTCTGTCGCTTATCGGTTATCAGTCTCTTGCACAAGGCGCCTGGCACCTGAACAACTGAGTGGCAGTAACTTCCGTTTTATTATTATTATATAAATTATGCAGTATACACCTCATTCCTGAAGAATATAATTAATCAAGGAGGTTAATTAATGTGTCACACTCCATCAGAACAAAAACATAAGTTTGTTGTGCAAGCAAACAGCGAATTGCCTTAAAAAACATGATTGATATTGTCATGTGGATCCAAAATTGGACTATATAGGGAATAGAGATGACACTCTATTCCCTATATAATACACTACTTTAACCAGAGTCCTATGGAGAGATGACACCCTATTCCCTATATAATACACTACTTTAACCAGAGTCCTATGGAGAGATGACACTCTATTCCCTATATAGTACACTACTTTAACCAGAGCCCTATGGAGAGATGACACCCTATTCCATATATAATACACTACTTTAACCAGAGTCCTATGGAGAGATGACACCCTATTCCCTATATAGTACACTACTTTAACCAGAGCCCTATGGAGAGATGACACCCTATTCCCTATATAGTACACTACCTTAACCAGAGCCCTATGGAGAGATGACACCCTATTCCCAATATAGTACACTACCTTAACCAGAGTCATATGGAGAGATGACACCCTATTCCCTATATAGTACACTACTTTAACCAGAGCCCTATGGAGAGATGACACCCTATTCCCAATATAGTACACTACCTTAACCAGAGTCATATGGAGAGATGACACCCTAAACCCTATATAGTACACTACTTTAACCAGAGCCCTATGGAGAGATAACACCCTATTCCCTATATAGTACACTACTTTAACCAGAGCCCTATGGAGAGATGACACCTATTCCCTATATAGTACACTACTTTAACCAGAGCCCTATGGAGAGATGACACCCTATTCCCTATATAGTACACTACTTTAACCAGAGCCCTATGGAGAGATGACACCTATTCCCTATATAGTACATTACTTTAACCAGAGCCCTATGGAGAGATGACACCCTATTCCCTATTAATACTTGGGAGACGGAGTTCTGGGTCAGGCTAAGATAGAAAAAAACTTGTGTATGTTCAAATCCAACCAGGACGGGTTGTTGGGTTGTTTTGAAGGTGTCGTAGCCCTTTTAAACATCCCTTTGTAGAACAATACTTTTCCTCTCCGGTTAAAGTAGTGTACTATATAGGGAATAGGGTGTCATCTCTCCATAGGGCTCTGGTTAAAGTAGTGTACTATATAGGGAATAGGGTGTCATCTCTCCATAGGGCTCTGGTTAAAGTAGTGTACTATATAGGGAATAGGGTGTCATCTCTCCATAAGACTCAGGTTAAAGGAGTGTACTATATTGGGAATAGGGTGTCATCTCTCCATAAGACTCTGGTTAAAGTAGTGTACTTTAAACAAAACACTCACCTTAACCTAGCTTTTAGGGCTACATTTTAACCTACAGGCCTAATGCCAAACCGATAGTGCCTTACCAAAAACGAACCCTATGTCCAACACCATGCCCAATTATAAATGGCTTTTCATAAACCTGACCCACGAGTCAGAGAGAGCATTTAATAGGGAAGTGTCAATAAACACTTTTGTCTGTTTTACTGTGTGGGACACTCACGCTGCCTATGTAGTTAGACCTGGATAACACACGAACACCTGTGGAAGCTATATACCAGAGCACTGCAACGGGAAACTATGTGGTTCAGTCCATGTTCCGTTAATTCTCGCAAAATCCCAACATAGATTATATCTTTTTAATGTGCATTTAACTTAAGCCTATTATACAGACCTTGCGAAATACACGATCTCTTAACATGTAAATGATCAGGCGGTTTGGCATTTAGAGTTCCGCTAGAAAATTCCACCTGCTGGCATCCTAGGCAGAAGGGATGAGCGGTATAGTTGACAGACACTTGTGTCGACCTATGAGAATAGGAAGTATTCAAAAAAGGGCGGGTTTTGCGTTGCCCTTTACTGTTTGTTTATGGAAGCGCGTGTCCGGTGTAGCCAGTCGCGACGCAGGCTGTGACGTGGACCCGCTGCGTCTTATTTCCCAACTTTTGACTTGAGAGGATCGTCACTTAAGAAAATCTGCAAGTTTGGAAAATGAGTAAGTCACTTTGTAGTAAAGCTGGTTATTTCGACAAGCTTTGCTTGAGATGACAAACTAGACCCGTCGTGCGCTGGCATTTTCCTTGTTGACAGGCTTTTTTCTTGGGGTTGCAATTTGCTAGTAATAAATAACAATTATAGGACAATATGCTACGCAATTTCTTTCAAAATTAGAAGACGTGTAAACTTCGAATTAAAAGATTGGATTTGTTTAGGCTATGGTACTTTGTCATTAGTTGCCTATATGTTTTTATTGAGAAGTGTTTTAACTTTATTGTCCACCTTATACTTCCCATTACTGCAGACCAGCCGTTTTGATAATCTGATAATTGATGTCGTAACGGTTTATTTTTAAAACCTCAAAGAAGCTAACTAATTACTAAGGGGGTACAGTTTCTGGTCGGCTGTCTGTGTATGTGTCACGGTGTCCCGTTCCCCTTGGGAGGGGGTTGTCATATTTTAAGCCCGGGTGGCTGTGTGTGCGGGAAAGGGTGTGTGTGGCCGGCCGGTTATGTTACATATAGCCTATAATTGGGGCGGAGTTGTTATGTTCGGATTGCGACTTGACGAGGATTTGTTAGAAATCAGATATCTAAGACAGTGAGCCTCAAGGCTATCCGCGGGACCCCCACTCAATTCACTCTTTTGTGATAGACCTAGTCTGAGAACAAGCTCACCAGAATTCTCGAGTCAGCAGGCTGGTAATAGCGGACAAAACAGGTGGGCTTGTGCTAGGCTACTGGAAGTGCCCTTGAGTGAAAGTTTTAACCCAGGCCGTTTGCGGATGTTTACCAAAGTACAATTTGGAAAGAAATCTACTGATAGCAAGATACACTTTAGTTGCTGGCATGGAGCTTGAGCTCCGAATTCTCTCTCGTGCTGATATGTGACACCACCGAAGTAATGAGGTACGATGCAACATCCAAACAATTTATAACAACTATAATAACCAAGTTTTAAGGTTGTAATTACCAGGTTGTAATTATCAGTTCAAGGGTTGTCATTGGTTGTTTTAAGGTTGTACGTAGCAGTTGTAAGGCTGTCATTGGCTGTTGATCATCAGTTACAGGTCGATAAGGTTGCTTGTAAATGCCGATTTAATTACCATATAGTTGCATTAACATGCATTCAAGTACTCCAGCACTGAATGTCTATTGGCCAACAAGCTGAATCAACCATAATCCAAACATACCGCTGTAATGCTTGTCAACACACGACAGTCTTAAAAAACAGGTCAAATTACGAAATTAGCCCAAGCAGTTTTCCACAAAGGCCAGTTCACACTAATTAACTTGGCACAACTCAGTCCATCAACGACATCAACAAACATAAATCCAACATAATAAAGCCTTGAATCAAGGGGGCTATATTACATGGTGTTGTATTTACGATATGGGTGGTGTGAAGGCATGAAGAACATGAATCAGTGTTGTCTTTAGTAGAGTTTGGTTACTGGAGAAGGCTGCTTGCATGTTGGGAACGCTATAAGAAAGCCTGTCATGTGGAGATTCCATGGCAATATTCCAGATTTAAGACCAGTCAGACAGTGAGACAGGCTGAAAGACAAGAAGACAGACAGTGAGAAAGACTCAAAGACGAGCAGACAGACAGACGAGGGAAGATGAAGCACCAGTGTCTGTATTTTGGGGACACCGCCATTTATGTCCACAGAGATTGAAAATACGTCCCTCTTCCATTTGCTGACCCCTGCTGATGACGCTGTTTGACATGACCCCTGCCGACACCCTCTGACCCCCAGGTCATTAGAAGGGATGAGCCAATGCAGTTGAAAGTTCCACCCCGTTTACTGCATCAAGCTTCTGGATGATTTACCCCACAAAAATAATAGGTGCTGATAAAATGTAGATCGTTTTTAGGTAGTTTTAAAGGGTCAATTTCTCTTTACATGGACAGATGGAGACCAATTATGTTGTTTTATTATAGGTTACTAGCTTGTGCTGTGCTAAAAAGGTGAAAAGAAAGGCCTGGATCACATAATCAGTTGAAGTGAGATGGTGTGAAACATCTACCTACCATCAACATATTTACTGTAATGTAATGTTTGACAGCAGACAAATATTGAGCTAAATGAGTCAGTTTTGCTACTGTTTGTTTCCTTTATCTGTAATAACTGTTACCTCATATTTTCATCTCTAATTCTTAGTATGTAATTTCAGGTAAAATGGATGGGGAGCTCCCCCATCTCACTCCCCCTCCCTCCCCCCTCCTCTCTTCCTCACCCAGCATGCAGTCACGGTCTTCCTCTACCCTGGACTGTACCTCCCCCAGTCCCCAAAACCACCAACGCACCCCTTCATCTGCCATTTCACCTCCTGCTCTCTCTCCTTCCTCTCCATCTAACTCCATCCTTTCGTCCTCTCCTCCCTCCATCACTCCAAAATCATCCTCCGCTTCTGTCTCCACCACACCAGCCACTCCCTCCACCAAACCCTCAACTTCCACTACCCCTGCCCCCTCCACTACTCCCATCTCCTCCACTACTCCCATCTCCTCCACTAATCCCGCCCACTCCAGTACCCCCGCCCCCTCCACTACTCCCATCTCCTCCACTACTCCCGCCCCCTCAACTACCCACACCCCCTCCACTACCCCCGCTCCCTCCAGTACCCCCGCCCCCTCCACTACCCCCGCCCCCTCCAGTACCCCCGCCCCCTCCACTACTCCCCCCAGGCGACGGGGCTTTGCAGAACTGGCTAAACGGGTGGTGATGCAGGAGAGACTGAAGAAAGAGGTCCTGGAAGCTGGAGAAGAAGGTGAAGGAGGTGAAGGGGGATTTAGAAAATCCAGGAGAGCAAGGGAGAGGGGAGAATTGTTTACAGTTGAGAATAAGGCAACATAGTGTGGTGGTTGGCCTTTATGCTGTCCAAGACAGGGGCAGACCTTGCTCTTCCAAATTATAAAATGTATTTCATTGAGGCTGACGAAGATGTCAGGAAGGTGCTTGACAGGTGTTGGGTTGACAGGTGTTGGGTTGACAGGTGAGGGGTTGACAGGTGTTGGGTTGACAGGTGAGGGGTTGACAGGTGTGGGGTTGACAGGTGTGGGGTTGACAGGTGTTGGGTTGACAGGTGAGGGGTTGACAGGTGTTGGGTTGACAGGTGTTGGGTTTACAGGTGTTGGGTTGACAGGTGTTGGGTTGACAGGTGAGGGGTTGACAGGTGTTGGGTTGACAGGTGAGGGGTTGACAGGTGTGGGGTTGACAGGTGTGGGGTTGACAGGTGAGGGGTTTACAGGTGTTGGGTTGACAGGTGTGGGGTTGACAGGTGTGGGGTTGACAGGTGTTGGGTTGACAGGTGTTGGATTGACAGGTGTTGGGTTGAAAGGTGTTGGGTTGAAAGGTTTGGGGGGTTGACATGTGGTGGGTTGACAGGTGTTGGGTTGACAGGTGTTGGGTTGACAGGTGAGGGGTTTACAGGTGTTGGGTTGACAGGTGTTGGGTTTACAGGTGTTGGGTTTACAGGTGTTGGGTTGACAGGTGAGGGGTTTACAGGTGTTGGGTTGACAGGTGAGGGGTTGACAGGTGTGGAGTTGACAGGTGTGGGGTTGACAGGTGTGGGGTTGACAGGTGTTGGGTTGACAGGTGAGGGGTTTACAGGTGTTGGGTTGACAGGTGTTGGGTTGACAGGTGTGGGGTTGACAGGTGTTGGGTTAACAGGTGTTGGATTGACAGGTGTTGGGTTGAAAGGTGTTGGGTTGAAAGGTTTGGGGGGTTGACAGGTGGTGGGTTGACAGGTGTTGGGTTGACAGGTGTGATTGCATCAGGAGGTTGGCCTTGAACGAACGATGGGTCAGGAAAGTGGAGCTGCGTTGTTAGTATATACAGGCCCCTAGACTTTGGAACAGCCTACCACAGAATGTCAGAGATGCTACATCAGTGCATTCGTTTAAATCTTACATAAAAACACATTTTTATGATATTGCTTTTATGGTTTTTTTATCATTGTGATTTCATTTTTTTTAAAATTCTTTTTACTTCCTTTATTTTTTTAAATTATATATATGTTTGTATATAGATTTGTATTATTATGTATTTCAATTTTTATTCTGTGTAAAGCACATTTTACTAGAAAAGTGCTAAACAGATAAAGTCACTATTATTATTATTTTGTGTAGGAGATTCTGCCTACCCCATCAACATTCAATTATACAATTTCTGAATCTTCTCCCTCCTCTTTGCCCGTTCCTCTGTCCAGATGAAGGTCCTGAAGATGACATGTCCATTGAGGAAGTGGAGAAGAGGGCCAAGTCAGGAGATGCCAGAGCACAGACAAGTGTGAGAGCACACGAACAGACAGACACACATATACATACACACACACACACATACACACAAATACACACAGACACACACATACATACACACACATAGACACACACATACATACACACACACAGACACACACATACATACAGACAGACACACCAATGAAAGATGATCTGAGTCCTGACATGACTTCCAGAATCCTAACATCGCTGACCTGCTCACGTCAAACGACCGTCTTTCACAACATGACTTCCAGAATCCTAACATCGCTGACCTGCTCACGTCAAACGACCGTCTTTCACAACATGACTTCCAGAATCCTAACATCGCTGACCTGCTCACGTCAAACGACCGTCTTTCACAACATGACTTCCAGAATCCTAACATCGCTGACCTGCTCACGTCAAACGACCGTCTTTCACAACATGACTTCCAGAATCCTAACATCGCTGACCTGCTCACCTTTTTGCTGTTGTTCTTGTTGCCTTGACAAAATACACTTGACAACAGACCAGGGGACTCTGCACCATTCCTCACTTGGTGTTTCTGATCAAAAGAATGTTCCAGGCCGTCACAAAAACATGCTGTTGCGTTTTAGCTGGGCAGATACTACCTGCGGTTGGCTGAGGAGAAGGAGGCGGAGCTTAATAACTGCTTGGCTGTTGATTGGCTGATGCAGGCCTCAAGACAGGGGCACAGGAGTGCAACCCGTCTTTTACAGCAGTGCTGGATCCAAAGGAAAGGTAAGGGGAGGCGCCGGATTTCACTTCCTGTTCACTGGAAGGAGCGCAACTTCAAATACTGCCCTATTATTCACTTTCAAGTACAGTACTTTAAATTCTGCCCTTTTATTCACTTTGAAGTGCATGACTTTAAATACCAACTTTTCATTCACTGTGATGTAAGCTACTTTAAATTCCGCCCTAGTATTTACTTTGAAGAGCACTACTTTGGTCTCCGCCTTACGTTACTACGCTGTGTGTGTGTGTGCCTGTGTGTGTGTCTGTGTGTCTCTGTGTGTGTGTGTGTGTGTGTGTGTGTGTGTGTGCGAGGACTTCCCAGGCATCAGTGATGACAACGAGCAGGAGGTGTGCAGGCTGTCGTCAGAGAGCAGGTTTGAGCAGGCAGTGAGGAAGGCCGCCATGATGATGTTCTGTCAGCTGAACCCCGATGGGAAGAAGAGGATGGCTGTGACCGAGATGCTGGAGAACGTTGGACAGGTCAATCCTGCCCGGGGTACGACACACACACGCACACACGCACGGTTACACACGCACACACGCACACACGCACACGCACGGTTACACACGCACGGTTACACACGCACACACGCACACGCACGGTTACACACGCACACACGCACACGCACGGTTACACACGCACACACTCTCCTGGAGAGGTTAACGCGCCACGTTTACCTTGGGAAATATTTGGCGTTGATTTTCTATACATTTGCTCAGAATATGCTCCAGGTATTACACTAGATCAGTGTTTCTCAACCCTGCTCCGGGAGACACCCCACCCTGCATGTTTTAGATCTCTCCCTGCTCTGTTACACCTGATTCAAATGATCAGCTCATTATCACGTTCAAGATGAGCTACATCAGGTGTGTTAGGGCAGGGAGAGATATAAAACATGCAGGACGGGCTGATTCCCGGAGCAGGGTTGAGAAACACTGGTCTAGATCAGTGGTGCCCAGACCTCTCCTGGGGCCCCCCCAGCCATTCCATCTATTAGATGTATCCTCCCAGAGCTAGCTCACCTGATTCAACAGGTAAGGGCTTGGTAATTAGTTAATAAGTTGAATCAGGTGAGCTAGCTCTGGGATACCTCGAATAGATGGAATGGCTGGGGGGCCCCAGGAGAGGTCTGGGCACCACTGGTCTAGATGACAACCAAGTAACATGGAAATGAGTCTGCTGTTCAATCTCTGCCAACAGGGGGCGCCACCGCAGACCAAGCCCAGAAAGTCCTTGAGAGCATGGTTACCGGGAAGTGTAAGTGTGATTCTCAAAGATAAAGAAGAAATATTAGGTAAGATTGAATGACTAATCCCCCCTCACCATTCCCCTCTCTCCCCCCTCTCTCCCGCTCTCCCTGTCTTGCCTCCTCCCCCTCCCCCACACCCTTTACTCTCTGGCCCCACTCTCTCTCTGACTCACCGCTGTCTGTTTAGCGGGTCAGTTTGTGGACCTGAATGACTTTGTGGAGATCACTAAGCAGTATGCCCAAGGCATCGCCCCAACAGCTGGGCCCAAGCTGGACAGAGCCCAGGGCCCGGCGCCTCCCTGTGGAGAGAAGGTAGAACTGCACACAGATGCACGAGGACACAAATATACACACAAATATATAAGTGCACACACTCCACATGCAGTGGACTACTAGATTTTGTGTGTGTGTGTGTGTGTGTGTGTACAGCAGCCCAGAAGCCTGGTTCCTAAGAAGCCAAAGAAGAGCCATGGTAGTTGGGGAATGGGCCGCGGTCGTATGATGATGGACACCAAACGCCACTTCATGGTATCTGTACATACAGTCCCTCTCCTTCATGGTATCTATACATACAGTCCCTCTCCTTCATGGTATCTATACATACAGTCCCTCTCCTTCATGGTATCTGTACATACAGTCCCTCTCCTTCATGGTATCTATACATACAGTCCCTCTCCTTCATGGTATCTGTACATACAGTCCCTCTCCTTCATGGTATCTGTACATACAGTCCCTCTCCTTCATGGTATCTATACATACAGTCCCTCTCCTTCATGGTATCTGTACATACAGTCCCTCTCCTTCATGGTATCTATACATACAGTCCCTCTCCTTCATGGTATCTATACATACAGTCCATCTCCTTCATGGTGTGTATAAATACAGTTCCTCTCCTTCCTTGTTTCCAGACACAGCAACTCATCTCCCTCCCTCTCTCACTTTCTCCTCTGTCCTCCCATTCTGTAGATTTTACAGTATCCTCTTAGCACGGTCTTAGAGGTGAAGGACCAGTTGGTAGATTGGGTGTCCCGTGCTGGTGTCCAGTGGCTGAGCGCCATTATACCAACGCAGCACGTCAACACGCTCATCTTCTTCTTCATCATCAGTAACCTGACCATCGACCTGTTTGCCTTCGTCATCCCCCTCCTCGTCTTCTACCTCTCCTTCATCTCAATGGTGATCTGTACACTACGCATCGTCCAGAGCGGCAAGGTCCCACTCCTCGTCACCTCCTCCTCTCCTCTTCACCTCTCCTCCTTCTCCTCGCCTCCTGTCCTCCTCACCTCCTCCTCCGTACCTTTTCATCCTCTCTTCGTCACCTCTTCTCCATCTCCTCTTCACCTCCTCTTCAACTCCTCCTTACGTCCCACTCACCTCTTCTTCACCTCCTCCCTGCATCCTCTTCACCTCCTCACTCCCTCTTTTCTCCTCTGTTTTCTTTGTTCCATTCAACTCCCCGTCGTCAGGCATGGGAGAACTTCAGTACCCTGACAGCCCTGCTGACTAGGTTTGAACCGGGCCTGGACATGGAGCAGGCAGAGTCTAACTTTGGCTGGAATAATCTCGAACCCTACCTTTACTTCCTGTTGTCTGTGTTCTTCGTCATCTTCTCCTTTCCTGTCGCTGATAAAGGTTTGTGTGTGTTGGTTTGTGCGTGTTGGTTTGTGCGTGGGTTTGTCATGGTTATTTGTATGTATCCGTCTCTTTAGTGTTGCCCTATTAACGATGAGTGGTGGATTCAGTTAAAGGGTTTGAATTGTGTGCGTAGGGTGGATCCCTTGCTCAGAACTCTCCACGGTGGCCATCTTGTTTACGGCGGTCAGCTACAAGAGCCTGAATCCCTCGGCTGCTACCTACGCTAAATGGGCCCTCATCACTGAGGTCAGACATGGCTGGCAAGTCCTTGCTCAAGAACTGAACGACAGATTTTGTCTCACCTTGGGATTTATCCAAAAGCTCCTTCATTTGCCGGTGCAAAGCTTTTCGCCACCAGGAAACCGTGATGCAGTGTGTGGTTCTGCCTGTAGGTGGCGTCGTCGGCGTGCTTCCTCACCAGCCTCCTGCCGGATAGTGCCGTGTTCCTGAGGATGCTGAGTCACACATTCACCACTCTGCCACTGGGGGGCGCTGTGGTGCTGAAACTCAGTTTGCCCTGCCTGCTCTATGTCTACCTGTTCTACCGCTTCTTCAGGTCAGCTGTGTGTGTGTGTGTGTGTGTGTACACATTTGCTGGTAGGACTGAAATCTCATTAAGGATGGAAAAACCGGGAACATTTGACCGGTTTAAGTTAAAAAGCTGAAATGCGTCAGGTTTCTTGCCTGGAGGAGGAGGCGGCGTGCCTACAATAAGGTAAACTCCCCTCTTCCCTTCTCCTCTCCCCAGCATGGCAAGACAGCGTGGTTTCCGTGGTACCTACTGTTTCCTGGTTCCGTACCTGGTGTGCTTCATGTGGTGTGAGTTCTCCGTAGTTCTCCTCCAAAACTCCTCCCCCGTGGGGCTCATTCGGACCTGCGTGGCCTACTTCCTCTTCCTGTTTGCCCTGCCGGTGTTGGCTGTGGGGCTGGCCGGCATGCTCCTCATCCAGATGTTCAGATGGTTCCTGGAGCTGGAACTGACCAAGGCCAGTTTGGAGACACTGACCGATTGATAGTTGAGCGATTGATTGATCGATATTATTTGTCAGTACAAAACTTAACACTTGGACAGTGAATTTGATATATTATGAATTTTTTCCCTGCTCAGATGATCGTGACTCTGGCGGTGTGTGCTGTGCCAGTAACTCTGCGACTGTGGACGCGCTTCGGCCTGTCGCTCATGGATGTTGTCCGCTCGATGTCTCAGCGAGGCGCTGTCAAACTCATCCTCTGCTGCGTTACCATGGTGATGGTGTTCTTCTGTACATATGTGTATCACTCAGAGGGACTACAGGTGAGGGGGGGGGGTCATAATTAATATTTTATTTATTGTTATGTTGATGCTTATTTAATTGCTTATTAAATGTCATGTAATCTAGGAGTATAACTCCGCATTGACCTGGAGACAGTATGGTGATTTGTGTGGTCCACCTGCCTGGAAGGAGAAAGGCATGGCACAGACACAGATCTTCTGCACCCACCTGGACGGACACCAGGTATTCATCACATAACATTCAGACACCAGGTATTCATCACATAACATTCAGACACCAGGTATTCATCACATAACATTCTGACACCAGGTATTCATCACATAACATTCTGATACCAGGTATTCATCACATAAAATTCAGACACCAGGTATTCATCACATAACATTCTGACACCAGGTATTCATCACATAACATTCAGACACCAGGTATTCATCACATAACATTCAGACACCAGGTATACATCACATAACATTCTGACACCAGGTATTCATCACATAACATTCAGACACCAGGTATTCATCACATAACATTCAGACACCAGGTATTCATCACATAACATTCAGACACCAGGTATTCATCACATAACATTCAGACCCTTGGTATTCATCACATTATATTTATATAGTCATAATGGGATGTCGGTAACAGCACCCTGTTCTCAGTTGATAAGTAGTGCATTAGACCCTGAATCAGGTCGCGTTCTCATCTCTTTTTCATGATAATAATAATCATTCCCAGGTGACGTGGAGGGGGAGGTTCCTGCAGGTACGCGTGGTGGAAACGGAGAACGGTGCCCAGTCCGTCATCAACCTCCTCCCCATCTTCATGGGGGACTGGTTGCGCTGCCTCTATGGAGAAGCCTACCCCAAATGTGACCCTCCTGGGAGTACCTCCAACAGCACCTCCTCTACAGATGCCTCCAACCCTCCTGGTAGTATCTCCAACAGCACCTCCACCACAGATACCCCCAACACTAACAGAAACCCCACCCTCGCCGACAACGCTGGAACGGCGGCCCTTCTTCTGCAACAGGAAGAGGAGGAGCTCTGCGTCATCAAGTCGCTGGCCAAACACAAGTGTCACGTGAAGCGGTTCGACAGCTATGTGTTAGAGGTGGGAGGGGCATACACCGGTTCCACCACTCACAACACAAAGAACCATTCCAGTACTTCCCAGAGAAATGTTTCCCGAGCACACCCCACACATCTTCCTTGGAAATGTGAAATGAAGTTTATTTGACTTTGTTTTCAGGTGGCTTTTGAGGTGGGTGTGAGGATTTGACTGTTTTAAGTTTCTCTGATTTGAGGTGGGTGTGAGGATGCCAGAGGAGGAGGGGGTCCCTGTTGACCCGGCGAGGGACATCAAGCTGGTGGCCAGCCATGAATTCAGACAAGTATGTATTACACCCCCATATGGTGAAATACTTACAGAACCCTAGTCCCGATGTTACCGTTCATTATGCAGAACCAATAAAAACGCTTGTGACGAGGTGTTCCTCTTGTGTAATTCTAACAGAACCCTGGTGTCAGTGTGGCGTGATACTTGTTGAACCCTATTATTTGTGTTGTGTAATCCCTATAGTAACATATTCACATTGTAGTATGTGGCTTATATTATTATAGGTTATGTCACCAGGTCAAATGTGTGATGGTCAGTAATGGTTAGTGGTCGGTTGGTTTTCGTCCAGGTGTTGCTGCACCTGGAGGCCGGCAGCCTGGTGGAGTTCAGCACCACGTTGAGGGGTCGCCTCGGGGGTCAGGTGCCGTCCTTCGAGCTGAAGGCCATCCACTGCCTGGACTGTGACTCCTCCCAGCTGACCGCCTCCAGGCAGGTGAAGATCGAGAGGGATTGGAGGCGGACCACGCTCAGCTCCGTCAAGTTCGCTTTCGACTTCTTTTTCTCGCCCATCCTCTCCGCGCAGATCGACGTGTGATGGGACGGTGCGCGCCGGGAGGTCAGCGCGATCGGACAGGAAGGGGGGGACTCCGGTTTGACCGCCCGAAGGGAATGGTTGCGAGTGGTCAGGGTGTTGTCTGTTACCTTCAGGAAGCAGTGTTGTTTCGCTGTCACGACAACATCAGGGAATGAAGGGCTTGCGGCTTTTGTGATGGTATGGGCGTATCATATCCTGAGTGATCCTACTGAAACATCTGGTTAGATGAAATGAACTTGCAAGTCCATCAACTAATATGTGGAATATGTTATATAAAACTCGGAATATCCCCGGCTCTGTTAAATACAACTGATTGGAATTGCCCCGGGTCTTCGGAGATGGACGTCAGTCAGCAAGAAACATGGTAGAACAATTATGGTTTTCCCTAAAAAACGTACAGACATTCGATAAGGTAAGATTCCTGTAATCGAGGTTTTAAGATGGAAACACAGCAATCCTCAAATCCGAATTTCTTGACAACCTATCACAAAAGTAAAGTAACCAGAATTGTACAATGTTAAATGAACACACAGACGACCAATGCGTATTTGATAAACCTAACTGTTCCTGTGATGATGTTTCTTTGTATTCGGTCTTCAGAGTAGTTGAACTAACTAACTGGTTTTCATTCAAGTAGTCAAACCTCAGGATCATCTAGACCCAGCACACCGAATGAATGTGAAGCAATATTTGAAATGTTCTTGCCTTTGATAAGGGACACTGGACTGGATACGTTTGACATTTAGCAGTCACTCTTAGTGGGGTCTGTACGTTCTTTTGCTTCACCTCATCTTAACGTTTGCAGTGGGACCTAGTTGCTTGCCAGGGGACGATTTTGGGATTCGCATTCAAGCACGGCACGTAGAGCGCTAGCAGTGTCACAGCCTAGGTTTGTCAAATCAGTTCAGGCACCGTTCACACTCAGGAACAAGAACATAACAACATACAATGCTCAACGGGAACTCTCAGGAACTAGGTGCTGACAGCTCAAACTGCTTGACCTCCGTTGCGCCAAATAGGCTGTGCGCCTTTGGTGAGGACATACTTAGTGAGGACATACTTAGTGAGGACATACTTAGTGAGGACATACTTAGTGAGGACATGCATCTGCATTAGCCTCTGCTAACTTTGTGACAACAGCCAATGTAGTGTAACGGCTTGATTGATTGGTTGCTGTAAAAGAGTGTTGTACTGACTGAAACGTTTTAACTGCCTAATCTGACTGACCTCAAACACTGGAGGTTGCCCAGGTTGCCTCCCAAATGTCAGTCGTTTACCTTTGGGCCCTGGTCAAAAGTAGTGCACTTTAAAGGGAATAGGGTGAGATTTTGAATGTAGCCTAACTTTATTCACCCAATTGATTTGTTTCTATTGTTGTATTACAACTGTCATTGTACAGTGGCTTTCATTAAACTGTCCCAAAACAGCAGTGTTTTTTTTGTTTGTTGTTCTCGAGTGATGAACAGCGCATTAGCATTGCATTGCACCAAGGCTAGCTAGCACTAAGTCTAGTTTTAGGCTAGTTAACACTAAGTGTAGTTAGTAATAGTTATTGTTAGCACTAAGTCTAGTTTTAGGCTAGTTAACACTAAGTGTAGTTAGTAATAGTTATTGTTAGCACTAAGTCTAGGTAGTTTAACTATTAGGCTAGTTGGTATTAAGGTCAGTTAGTAATAGTTCTTGTTAGTACTAAGTGTAGTTAGATTAAATATAAGGCTAGTTGGAAATAAGGTTAGTTAAACTATTAGGCTAGTTAGAATTAAGGGTAGTTAGTAATAGTTATTGTTAGCACTATGTCTAGTTAGATTAAATGTATGATGAGTTAGCACTGAGTTCAGTTGGTTTACATTTATCTAGCACTAAGGCTTGTTAATTTAACTATTAGGCTGGATTGTAGGTCTTGCCTATAACACGTTTGTACTACAGCCGCGTAACGCAGATCCTGCATCCCAGTGACTGTTTTAAACATTAAGGTGTAGACTCTTTCTGTAGTATCAAAGCATGTGTAGCCTGTTAGTTAAATGGTTAGTTTGACAATGACACAAGGCACAAAAGATAAAACAACACAAAACAACAGCTCATCAAAGGGTCCACAAATGTCTCATCGGATTCAGGTTATTTTATTATTTATTTTACACAGGTTCCTTCATCGATTGTCTCGACTGAGGGTCCGTTCTGTATGTTAAGGTATAACTCTGGATGTTTACAGGTACGCTAGATATACAGCGATATTCTGACTGGGTAACATGCTACAGCTGCCGTGATGCTATTCACAACAACCCTACCACTGATTGGTTGGCCGCGGAGTTGCCGCGGTAACGTCGCTACACTACTGCCTATAATTGGAGGAGATCAGAGAGCTCAAGCCACATTATTTGGCAGAATTCCCGATTGCCCCTTTGAGGGGCAATTGGCTTGTGCAGGCTTTTGTTCCAGGCCTGGGCTCACAACTGATTTTGACACACCTTAAAACATATAAAAAGACTATTTGCACAGCTCCCTGTATAAAGGGGATTGACCAGTGTAAATGGGTTCTCAGGGTTAAAAATAATGACAGACAGAGTGAGTTAGTGGTAATATTTCACAGATCATAGTCATGGACGTGAGTACAGGCGATGAGCCTGATGTGTCACGTGACAGCCCGGCGTTCCCTTGGTGGGGCGCTCAGACGGACTAGAGCCCCCTGGCCCCCGAGGAGAGGTTGTGCGCTATGCGGAGAGCCGGTCGGACACAACCTAGATGGAGGAATGGAGGGAGACACCAGTAGTCTGGTGATTTCACCATGATTTCAAGATGTCACACCAGTAATCCGCTTGTGTGTCAGACTACTAGATGTCCAGATGACCAGGTGTTCAGGTAACCAGGTGTCCAGATAACTAGGTGTCCAGATTAACCAGGTGTTCAGGTAACCAGGTGTGTACAGGTGTCAGGTGAGGGAGCACGGATCTAGAATCAGCTTCTCCAGGTGTCACCAGGTATGTCCATCCAGGTGTGTACTGCTATGGCCAGGTGTGGCCAGGTGTGTCCAGGTGTCACCAGGTGTGTATAAAAGTGTGTCCCATTTATGCATGTGTGTTTTCATGTTGTCACCACATAGGAAAACTGTTGACTGGATGTCTAGTGATATGCTATTTGTTGCTGACCATTCACCGATCTACATCAGTTGTTATGGTAACTAAAAAAACGACAAAACAGTGACTGAATCCACACACACAGGGCACCACGGTAACACTCCACCTCACAGATACATGGTTAACCTGACCCCCCTCACAGATACATGGTTAACCTGACCCCCCTCACAGATACATGGTTAACCTGACCCCCCTCACAGATACATGGTTAACCTGACCCCCCTCACAGATACATGTTTAACCTGACCCCCCTCACAGATACATGGTTAACCTGACCCTCACAGATACATGGTTAACCTGACCCCCCCTCACAGATACATGGTTAACCTGACCCCCCTCACAGATACATGGTTAACCTGACGCCCCTCACAGATACATGGTTAACCTGACCCTCACAGATACATGGTTAACCTGACCCCCCTCACAGATACATGGTTAACCTGACCCTCACAGATACATGGTTAACCTGACCCCCCTCACAGATGCAGAGTTAACCGTTCCTCCTTAACAGATAGAGTTAACCTGACCTCCTTCACAGATACATGGTTAACCTGACCCCCCTCACAGATACAGAGTTAACCTGACCTCTTTCACAGATACAGGGTAAACCGTTTCTCCTTCACAGTGTTAACCTGACCTCCTTCACAGATACTGTTAACCTGAACTCCTTCACAGATACAGAGTTAACCTGACCTCCTTCACAGATACAGTTAACCTGACCTCCTTCACAGATACAGTTAACCTGACCTCCTTCACAGATACAGTTAACCTGACCTCCTTCACAGATACAGAGTCAACTAGGCTCGATGCTCAACACTTCAGGATCTGTGTCTAATATCCAGTGTGTTAAGTTCAATGTGTAAATGTGTGCATGTTTGTGTGTGTGCATGCATGCCTGTGAGTGTGTGGTGTGTGTGTTCAACAGTTCTGTGTCAGTCCTGTCCCTGGGTTTCGGTGTTGACCCGATCCTGGAAGATGTAGAGGTTGTTGGTGGCGGCGATGGCGATGATGTTCTCCTCAGGGTGCCAGGCCATGTGGAGGATCTTCTTGGTGAAGTCCAAGCTGTCCACGCCCACGTCGCCACGGCGACGCTTGCCCCCGGTGTAGACCCTCCGCGTGCGCAGAACCGCCCGCGGCTTACTGGTCTCCCGCCACGCCTCCAGGGTCACGCCCCGCCCGGTCTCCCGGTCAAACATCCTGAAGAAGCTGTTGTACGCCCCCGTCATGATTACGCTGAGGAGAGATGGGTGGAGGGAGGTGGAGGGATGGGGAGGAAAAGGGTGGGATTGAGAGGGGGAGGGGTAGTAAGAGGAGTTGAGAGAGGGAGAAGGGGGGGGAGAGAAGTGATTGATTTAGTCCAAAAACTTCCCTGGGATTGACTGAGCTGTGTGACGAAGCCTCAGACACAGACCTCACCTGACCTCACCTGACCTCACCTGACCTCATCTGACCTCAGCTGACCTCACCTGACCTCATCTGACCTCATCTGACCTCACCTGACCTCACCTGACCTCACCTGTCACTGCTGTTCCAGACACATTCAAACTGACCTCACCTGTCACTGCTGTTCCAGACACATTCAAACTGACCTCACCTGTCACTGCTGTTCCAGACACATTCAAACTGACCTCACCTGACCTCACCTGTCACTGCTGTTCCAGACACATTCAAACTGACCTCACCTGACCTCACCTGTCACTGCTGTTCCAGACACATTCAAACTGACCTCACCTGTCACTGCTGTTCCAGACACATTCAAACTGACCTCACCTGACCTCACCTGTCACTGCTGTTCCAGACACATTCAAACTGACCTCACCTGACCTCACCTGTCACTGCTGTTCCAGACACATTCAAACTGACCTCACCTGTCACTGCTGTTCCAGACACATTCAAACTTGTCGAAGATGCAATCATTCTCGTACAGAGAGCAGAGTTTGCTCCTCAGGTACTCATGCACCTAACAAAGAGTGGGAGAGAAGAGGCAAGGGGAGAAAGGAGAGAGGGGAGGGAGAGAGGGGAGGGAGAGAGGAAGGGAGAGAGGAAGGGAGAGAGGGAGGGAGAGAGGGAGGGAGGGAGAGAGGGAGGGAGAGAGAGAGGGAGGGAGAGAGAGGGGAATGGAGATTGGGAAAACAACAGTTTGGATTAAGGGTTAGGGTTAGGATTAGAGGTTAGGATTAGGGGTTAGGACTAGCATTAGAGGTTAGGGTTAGGGGTCAGCATTAGGGGTTAAGATTAGGGTATAAGTTACAACTGATATTGTCTTGAGGTTTTAGGGGTTGGTGTGAGGGTTAGGGAAGCATGGATTAGGGGATACGGGGACAGTCAACTGTAGGGTGTGTGTTCTATAACAGTAGTTAGGATTAGAGGTTAGAGGTTGGGGTTAGGGGACAGTGTAGGGTGTGTGTCCTATAACAGTAGTTAGGATTAGAGGTTAGGGGTTGGGGTTAGGGGACAGTGTGGGGTGTGTGTACGCTAACAACACACTTTCAGGACAAGCATTTTCAATGGTTTTATAATCTTATTTGTTTAGGTTTTGAATCAGTGGAGGGTTGCACAGGCTAGGTCAGGTTATTGGTTAGGGGTATGACAGGGTCAGGTTATTGGTTAGGGGTATGACAGGGTTAGGTTATTGGTTAGGGTTAGGGGAATGACAGGGTTAGGTTATTGGTTAGGGTTAGGGGTATGACAGGGTTAGGTTATTGGTTAGGGTTAGGGGTATGACAGGGTCAGGTTATTGGTTAGGGTTAGGGGTATGACAGGGTTAGGTTATTGGTTAGGGGTATGACAGGGTCAGGTTATTGGTTAGGGTTAGGGGTATGACAGGGTTAGGGGTATGACAGGGTCAGGTAATTGGTTAGGTTTGGAGGTATGACAGGGTTAGGTTATTGGTTAGGGTTAGGGGTATGACAGGGTCAGGTTATTGGTTAGGGGTATGACAGGGTCAGGTTATTGGTTAGGGGTATGACAGGGTCAGGTTATTGGTTAGGGGTATGACAGGGTTAGGTTATTGGTTAGGGTTAGGGGTATGACAGGGTTAGGTTATTGGTTAGGGTTAGGGGTATGACAGGGTCAGGTTATTGGTTAGGGTTAGGGGTATGACAGGGTTAAGTTTAGGGTTGGAGGTTCAGAGCATTGTTCTTTGAATAAAATACAGAAAATGTATTAAACCTGGGCTGTGTTTGTATGTGTGTGTTTGTGTGTGTGTGTGTATATATATATGTGTGTTTATGTGTGGGTCTGTGTGTGTGTATGTGTGTGCGTATAAATGTGTGTGTGTGTGTGTTTGTGTGTGCCAATGTCAACATCATTTATAAAGCACATTTAAAACAACTGTCATTGACCAAAGTGCTGTACAGGTCAAAATAACAAAGTATACAAAATATATAAAATGTACAGGTAATAAATTACGTTGATACACATAAGACACAGACGAAATAGCAGCACAGACATTGTGCGTGTCTGTGCGTGTGTGTGTGCTGACCTGGTATGTTTCTACTGGGCCTTTCTCCATGTGCAGGTCCCACACCTTGGCTGTCAGATAGTCCCGGGTCAGCAGGTACCGGCCGCTGTGGCTGAACTTCACATCTGACACCGACGACACAATCTCAGAAAAGAAGGAACGACTTCCTGGGTCCTCTGGTTCCTCAAAAACTGATGGAGAGGAGAGAGAGGGGAGGAGGGACAGGGGAGGAGGGAGAGGGGAGGAGAGACAGGAGAGGAGAGAGAGTGGAGGAGAGAGAGGGTATGAGTGAGAGTGGAGGAGAGAGAGGGTAGGAGTGAGAGGGGAGGAGGGACAGGGGAGGAGGGAGAAGAGGTGGAGATGAGAGGAATGAGGAGAGAGGAGAGAGGAGAGAGGCAAAACATGTGAGTCTCTGTGTGTGTGTGTGTGTCTGTGTGTGGGTGTCTCTGTGTGTGTGTGTGTGTGTGTGTGTCTGTGTGTGTGTGTGTCTGTGTGTGTCCTCACGTTTGGCGTGATGGTCACAGAGAGCGGAGGCCCTCATGTCACAGAGGCGCAGTGTCCCCTTGCTGCTGCTGTAGACCAGCAGGTGGCAGTGGTGCGGGTGGAACTCTGCAGCTGTGATCACCTCCGTCAGCTCCTCCATGTTGGCCGGCTTGATGTCCACGATGTCTGAGGAGAGGTCAGGAAGAACCTCTGGCGGAACAAACTGACCCACTGGTCCCAGTACGCATGGTAGAACACCTAGCTTTACCTGACGCAGAACACACTACTCCTTTGTTGATTCCAAGGATAAATCGTGAGGTTGGATCTTTCTGATACAAAGAGACTGATCTGAACTGTTCATTGAATCAAAGACACTGATCTGAACTGTTCATTGAATCAAAGACACTGATCTGAACTGTTCATTGAATCAAAGACACTGATCTGAACTGTTCATTGAATCAAATGTAATAACATTGTCACTCCAAGAACCAGTAGCAGACACACACACACACACACACACACACAGACACAGCCTGTGTGTGTGTGTGTGTGCCTGTGTGTGAGTGTGTGTGTGCCTGTGTGTGTGTGTGTGTTTGTGTGTGTGTGTGTGTTTGTGTGTGTGTGTACCTGTGTACGTGTGTGTGTGTGCCTGTGTGTGTGTGTGTGTGTGTGTGTGTGCCTGTGTGTGTGTGTGTGTGCCTGTGTGTGTGTGTGTGTGCGTGCCTGTGTGTGTGTGTGTGTGTTTGTGTGTGTGTGTACCTGTGTACGTGTGTGTGTGTGCCTGTGTGTGTGTGTGTGTGTACCTGTGTGTGTGTGTGTGTGTGCCTGTGTGTGCGTGCCTGTGTGTGTGTGTGTGTGTGTGCGTGCCTGTGTGTGTGTGTGTGTGTGTGTGTGTGTCTAGCCCCGGTGCAGATCAGTCGAAATAAAAAGTGCAGTGAGGGCACACATGGTGAATTATTTAAACTTCTCTGTCGATGTTTTCTAGGTCATCTTTCTGGTAGAAGAGATCTGGTCCCAGCATGTCAACGCCTGCTACTGCATCCTACATCCTACTGGCCATCCTACATCCTACTGGCCATCCTGCATCCTACTGGCCATCCTACATTCTACTGGCCATCCTACTGGCCATCCTGCATCCTACTGGCCATCCTACTGGCCATCTTACATCCAACTGACCATCCTACTGACCATCCTACATCCTACTGGCCATCCTACTGTCCATCCTACATCCTACTGGCCATCCTACTGGCCATCATACATCCTACTTGCCATCCTACTGGCCATCTTACATCCTACTGGCCAAACTACATCCTATTGGCCATCCTACTGGCCATCTTACATCCTACAGGCCATCCTACCGGCCATCCTACTGACCATCTTACATCCTACTGGCCAACCTACATCCTACTGGCCATCCTACCGGCCATCCTACTGACCATCTTACATCCTACTGGCCAACCTACATCCTACTGGCCATCCTACTGGCCATCTTACATCCTACTGGCCATCCTACTGGCCATCTTACATCCTACATGCCATCCTACTGGCCATCCTACTTGCCATCTTACATCCTACTGGCCATCGTACTGGCCATCATACATCCTACTTGCCATCCTACTGGCCATCTTACATCCCACTGGCCATCCTATTGGCCATCTTACATCCTACTGGTCATCTTACATCCTACTGGCCAACCTACATCCTATTGGCCATCCTACTGGCCATCTTACATCCTACAGGCCATCCTACTGGCCATCCTACTGACCATCTTACATCCCACTGGCCATCCTATTGGCCATCTTACATTCTATTGGTCATCCTATATCCTACTGGCCATCCTACATCCTACTGGCCATCCTACTGGCCATCCTTCCCTCCACCCTACCCATAACCCATCATCTATTATAATCCATCATCCTTCCCTCCGTCCACCCAACCCCCTGTCTCCTGTGAAGGATACTGAAGCTCCGGTCTGTGATCCCCAGGTGCCACATGTTGATCCGCAGGTCGTCGGCTGACAGGTAGGTCTCCCCATCACTGTTGACCGATATGGAGTTTACATGGTAGGTGTGACCATTGGAGAACACACGCCTAGGGCGCACCTCCACCATCAGGTCAGTGGGCTTCAACACCGGGACCTGACAGGTGGAGGAGGAGAGAGGGGGAGTTAGGACCTGACAGGGGGAGGAGGAGAGAGGGGGAGTTAGGACCTGACAGGGGGAGGAGGAGAGGGAGAGTTAGGACCTGACAGTGTGGAGGAGGAGAGAGGGGGAGTTAGGACCTGACAGGGGGAGGAGGAGAGGGAGAGTTAGGACCTGACAGGTGGAGGAGGAGAGAGGGGGAGTTAGGACTTGACAGTGTGGAGGAGGAGAGAGGGGGAGTTAGGACCTGGCAGGTGGAGGAGGAGAGAGGGGGAGTTAGGACCTGACAGGTGGAGGAGGAGAGAGGGGGAGTTAGGACCTGACAGGTGGAGGAGGAGAGAGGGGGAGTTAGGACCTGACAGTGTGGAGGAGGAGAGGGGGAGTTAGGACCTGGCAGTGTGGAGGAGGAGAGAGGGGGAGTTAGGACCTGACAGTGTGGAGGAGGAGAGAGGGGGAGTTAGGACCTGACAGGGGGAGGGGGAGAGGGAGAGTTAGGACCTGACAGGTGGAGGAGGAGAGAGGGGGAGTTAGGACCTGACAGTGTGGAGGAGGAGAGAGGGGGAGTTAGGACCTGGCAGGTGGAGGAGGAGAGAGGGGGAGTTAGGACCTGACAGGTGGAGGAGGAGAGAGGGGGAGTTAGGACCTGACAGGTGGAGGAGGAGAGAGGGGGAGTTAGGACCTGACAGTGTGGAGGAGGAGAGAGGGGGAGTTAGGACCTGACAGGTGGAGGAGGAGAGAGGGGGAGTTAGGACCTGACAGGTGGAGGAGGAGAGAGGGGGAGTTAGGACCTGACAGTGTGGAGGAGGAGAGGGGGAGTTAGGACCTGACAGGTGGAGGAGGAGAGAGGGGGAGTTAGGACCTGACAGTGTGGAGGAGGAGAGAGGGGGAGTTAGGACCTGACAGGTGGAGGAGGAGAGAGGGGGAGTTAGGACCTGACAGGTGGAGGAGGAGAGAGGGGGAGTTAGGACCTGACAGTGTGGAAGAGGAGAGGGGGAGTTAGGACCTGACAGTGTGGAGGAGGAGAGAGGGGGAGTTAGGACCTGACAGGTGGAGGAGGAGAGAGGGGGAGTTAGGACCTGACAGGTGGAGGAGGAGAGAGGGGGAGTTAGGACCTGACAGGTGGAGGAGGAGAGAGGGGGAGTTAGGACCTGACAGTGTGGAGGAGGAGAGAGGGGGAGTTAGGACCTGACAGGTGGTGGAGGAGAGAGGGGGAGTTTGGACCTGACAGTGTGGAGGAGGAGAGAGGGGGAGTTAGGACCTGACAGGTGGAGGAGGAGAGAGGGGGAGTTAGGACCTGACAGTGTGGAGGAGGAGAGAGGGGGAGTTAGGACCTGACAGGTGGAGGAGGAGAGAGGGGGAGTTAGGACCTGACAGGTGGAGGAGGAGAGAGGGGGAGTTAGGACCTGACAGTGTGGAAGAGGAGAGGGGGAGTTAGGACCTGACAGTGTGGAGGAGGAGAGAGGGGGAGTTAGGACCTGACAGTGTGGAAGAGGAGAGGGGGAGTTAGGACCTGACAGTGTGGAAGAGGAGAGAGGGGGAGTTAGGACCTGACAGGGGTAGGAGGAGAGGGAGAGTTAGGACCTGACAGTGTGGAGGAGGAGAGAGGGGGAGTTAGGACCTGACAGGGGGAGGAGGAGAGGGAGAGTTAGGACCTGACAGTGTGGAGGAGGAGAGAGGGGGAGTTAGGACCTGACAGGGGGAGGAGGAGAGGGAGAGTTAGGACCTGACAGGTGGAGGAGGAGAGAGGGGGAGTTAGGACTTGACAGTGTGGAGGAGGAGAGAGGGGGAGTTAGGACCTGGCAGGTGGAGGAGGAGAGAGGGGGAGTTAGGACCTGACAGGTGGAGGAGGAGAGAGGGGGAGTTAGGACCTGACAGGTGGAGGAGGAGAGAGGGGGAGTTAGGACCTGACAGTGTGGAGGAGGAGAGGGGGAGTTAGGACCTGGCAGTGTGGAGGAGGAGAGAGGGGGAGTTAGGACCTGACAGTGTGGAGGAGGAGAGAGGGGGAGTTAGGACCTGACAGGGGGAGGGGGAGAGGGAGAGTTAGGACCTGACAGGTGGAGGAGGAGAGAGGGGGAGTTAGGACCTGACAGTGTGGAGGAGGAGAGAGGGGGAGTTAGGACCTGGCAGGTGGAG
The DNA here is from genome assembly GCF_011004845.1 of Esox lucius. Lineage (NCBI taxonomy): Eukaryota > Metazoa > Chordata > Actinopteri > Esociformes > Esocidae > Esox > Esox lucius. The sequence continues at coordinate 20,312,466 of NC_047593.1, forward strand.
GAGGAGAGAGGGGGAGTTAGGACCTGACAGGTGGAGGAGGAGAGAGGGGGAGTTAGGACCTGACAGGTGGAGGAGGAGAGAGGGGGAGTTAGGACCTGACAGTGTGGAGGAGGAGAGAGGGGGAGTTAGGACCTGACAGGTGGAGGAGGAGAGAGGGGGAGTTAGGACCTGACAGGTGGAGGAGGAGAGAGGGGGAGTTAGGACCTGACAGTGTGGAGGAGGAGAGGGGGAGTTAGGACCTGACAGGTGGAGGAGGAGAGAGGGGGAGTTAGGACCTGACAGTGTGGAGGAGGAGAGAGGGGGAGTTAGGACCTGACAGGTGGAGGAGGAGAGAGGGGGAGTTAGGACCTGACAGGTGGAGGAGGAGAGAGGGGGAGTTAGGACCTGACAGTGTGGAAGAGGAGTGGGGGAGTTAGGACCTGACAGTGTGGAGGAGGAGAGAGGGGGAGTTAGGACCTGACAGGTGGAGGAGGAGAGAGGGGGAGTTAGGACCTGACAGGTGGAGGAGGAGAGAGGGGGAGTTAGGACCTGACAGGTGGAGGAGGAGAGAGGGGGAGTTAGGACCTGACAGTGTGGAGGAGGAGAGAGGGGGAGTTAGGACCTGACAGGTGGTGGAGGAGAGAGGGGGAGTTTGGACCTGACAGTGTGGAGGAGGAGAGAGGGGGAGTTAGGACCTGACAGGTGGAGGAGGAGAGAGGGGGAGTTAGGACCTGACAGTGTGGAGGAGGAGAGAGGGGGAGTTAGGACCTGACAGGTGGAGGAGGAGAGAGGGGGAGTTAGGACCTGACAGGTGGAGGAGGAGAGAGGGGGAGTTAGGACCTGACAGTGTGGAAGAGGAGAGGGGGAGTTAGGACCTGACAGTGTGGAGGAGGAGAGAGGGGGAGTTAGGACCTGACAGTGTGGAAGAGGAGAGGGGGAGTTAGGACCTGACAGTGTGGAAGAGGAGAGAGGGGGAGTTAGGACCTGACAGGGGTAGGAGGAGAGGGAGAGTTAGGACCTGACAGTGTGGAGGAGGAGAGAGGGGGAGTTAGGACCTGACAGGGGGAGGAGGAGAGGGAGAGTTAGGACCTGACAGTGTGGAGGAGGAGAGAGGGGGAGTTAGGACCTGACAGGGGGAGGAGGAGAGGGAGAGTTAGGACCTGACAGGTGGAGGAGGAGAGAGGGGGAGTTAGGACTTGACAGTGTGGAGGAGGAGAGAGGGGGAGTTAGGACCTGGCAGGTGGAGGAGGAGAGAGGGGGAGTTAGGACCTGACAGGTGGAGGAGGAGAGAGGGGGAGTTAGGACCTGACAGGTGGAGGAGGAGAGAGGGGGAGTTAGGACCTGACAGTGTGGAGGAGGAGAGGGGGAGTTAGGACCTGGCAGTGTGGAGGAGGAGAGAGGGGGAGTTAGGACCTGACAGTGTGGAGGAGGAGAGAGGGGGAGTTAGGACCTGACAGGGGGAGGGGGAGAGGGAGAGTTAGGACCTGACAGGTGGAGGAGGAGAGAGGGGGAGTTAGGACCTGACAGGTGGAGGAGGAGAGAGGGGGAGTTAGGACCTGACAGGTGGAGGAGGAGAGAGGGGGAGTTAGGACCTGGCAGTGTGGAAGAGGAGAGAGGGGGAGTTAGGACCTGGCAGGTGGAGGAGGAGAGGGGGAGTTAGGACCTGACAGGTGGAGGAGGAGAGAGGGGGAGTTAGGACCTGACAGGTGGAGGAGGAGAGAGGGGGAGTTAGGACCTGACAGGTGGAGGAGGAGAGAGGGGGAGTTAGGACCTGACAGTGTGGAGGAGGAGAGAGGGGGAGTTAGGACCTGACAGTGTGGAGGAGGAGAGTGTGTCTGTGTGTGTTTTTTTGTGTGCGTGTGTGTGTGTCTTCGTGTATGTGTCTGTTTGTGTGTTTTAGGTCTTACTAAACTCATTGGGAACTTTTGCCGGTCCCCATGAGGCAAAAGTCAGGGTTTAGGTTTAGGGTTAAACTCTACTAGAGTAGAATTGGGGTTTCTTTAAGGTCCAGGCGTTGTTGGTTAAGTTTAGGGTTAAGGTTAGGCATTACATCTAGGTAAAGTTTAGGCTTAAATGTTACTTTATTGAGGTTAGGGTTAGGGTTAGATTAGGGTTAGGTTAAGGTTAGGGTTAGGGTAAGGGTTAGGTTTAGGTTTAAGATTAGGGCAAGGGAGCATGCAATTTCAATTTTCTGGTCCCCCTGAGGGTAGCTGTACAAACGTGTGTGTGTGTGTGTATGTATGTGTCTTTTTGTCTGCGTGTATGTGTGTGTGTGTGTGTGTATGTGTCTGTGTGTATATGTGTGTGTTTGTGGTTACATGTCTGTGTGTATGTGTGTGTATATGTGTGTGTATGTGTCTGTGTGTGTGTGTGTGTGTGTGTGTGTGTGTGTATGTGTGTGTATGTGTCTGTGTGTACGTGTGTCTTTTTGTCTGCGTGTATGTGTATGTGTGTGTGAATGTGTCTGTGTGTGTGTGTGTGTGTGTGTGTACCTGTAGTGATGTAACTGTAGACATGTCCTTCATCCTGCCCTCCTCATCTTTCAGGTTATAACCTTCCGGACGCTTGTCTCTCTCACTCACCTTCCACAGCTTAATCGTCTTGTCTGTCTCAGACACACAGACACACACACAGACACACAAACACACACACAGACACACAAACACACACACAGACACACACAGACACACACATTTGAAATCCGTTATTTAAATCCACAAACAACATTGCTGTTATATTTGTGTAAATGTCCTATGATCATCCTGACCACCAGCACCTCATGCTCCATGAGTCATTCAGGCAAAACATGACTGGCTGCTACGATATTTCTATACCTTGTTTTGCTACTTGTAGAGGTGAAAACACACAGACACAGGTGCTGTTTGAGAGAGACATAGTGGTCTGTGTCGCAACATAGCAATGCTGTCATCTGAGGAAAACAGCTGGTAATATTCCACTCGTCCTATTTCAACACCAGAAAAAAAATGGACACTCAGCATTTTGCTGTGAGTGATTATGGGTAGTGTAGTCTACTCACTGATAGTGGAGAGGGGGATTATGGGTAATGTAGTCTACTCACTATTAGAAGAGAGAGGGAGTATGGGTAGTGTAGTCTACTCACTGTTATTGGAGAGAGGGATTATGGGGAGTGTAGTCTAGTCATTGTTGTTGGAGAAAAGGGTTATGGGTAGTGTAGTCTACTTACAGTTGGTGGAGAGAGGGATTATGGACAGTGTAGTCTAGTCATTGTTGTTGGAGAAAAGGGTTATGGGTAGTGTAGTCTACTTACCGTTGGTGGAGAGCAGGAAGTGGGCGGCATTCTGTCGTGGCAGCCATCTTATCTTGTTGATCTTCTCCTCGATCTCCAGACTCTTCAGGTAGTCAAAGTCTGGCTCGTGGCTCTGGAAGGTGCTATAGACATTATACTCCCCTGACTCCCCCGTCTCACCTACCTCCTCCACCTCCCCTTTAGACTGACAGAGAGAAGGTGAAGGAGAGGAGGTGAGAGGAAAGGAGAGGAGAAGAGGGAGAGGAGAGAACGGAGGAAAAGAGCATTATAGTCCCCCATGATATAACAACTCCTTCAAGCCAGTACTGACTCTACAGTCCCCCATGATATAACAACTCCTTCCAGACAGCATTGAATCTACAGTCCCACATGATATAACATCTCCTTCCAGACAGTATAGACTCTACAGTCCCACATGATATAGCACCTCCTTCCAGACAGCATTGACTCTACAGTCCCACATGATATAGCACCTCCTTCCAGACAGCATTGACTCTACAGTCCCACATGATATAGAACCTCCTTTCAGACAGTACTGACTCTACTGTGCCCCATGATATAACAACTCCTTCCAGACAGCATTGAATCTACAGTCCCACATGATATAGCACCTCCTTCCAGACAGTACTGACTCTACTGTGCCCCATGATATAGCACCTCCTTCCAGACAGCATTGACTCTACTGTCCCCCATGATATAACACCTCCTTCCAGACAGCATTGAATCTACAGTCCCACATGATATAACACCTCCTTCCAGACAGCATTGAATCTACAGTCCCCCATGATATAGCACCTCCTTCCAGACAGTATTGACTCTATAGTCCCCCATGATATAACACCTCCTTCCAGACAGTACTGACTCTACTGTGTATCTGCATCCGTGATAAGTAACATAAACACTTCTTGTTTTTTTTAAGTATCAACATGATTGCCATTGCTAAGGATTCTTCTAAATAATAAAATATATATATGTAAAGTACACAGTACATATTTGTAGTTGGTACTTTGTAAAGTACAGCTCAGTCTTAATGTACTTCCAAAGTGTTCAGTTTCACTGGGCTTAGTGAGGCATACTTGTAAAATGTAAAGAAAAGACACGCATTGTTGTTTAACTTAATCAATCAGGCAATGGGAACAAACAACCTGCTAAAAAATGCTTGCCACAATTAGGACAATTATTTAGAAATTGATAACCGCTGAGACAGACCAGCCTGGTTGAAGAAGCTGGTGCATCTATGAACACAGTGACCAGGTTATGACCCCCTTATGACCACTCAGGGTCCATTATGACCTCTCTATGAACACCTTATGACCAACCTCAGTCTCTCTTTGGAAGATGACCACACGGCCTCCCTTGTCCCCAGTAGCCAACAGGTCTCCGGTATGGTTAAACTCCACCGTGGAGATGACATCAGCTAGGAGGAGAGGGAGAGTGGAGTGGCATGGAGGAGTGGGGAGGAACAGGGAGAGAGGAGAGGGATGGAGGAATGGGGAGGAACAGGGAGAGAGGAGAGGGATGGAAGAAAGGAAGGTAGAAAAATAAGTTTGTGGGTGGAAGGGAGAGACGACAGAGAGACAGAGATCAATACAGTATCAGTTTCTATAAGATAAAAATAACTGGTGGTGGTGAGGCTGATTGCTGACTTGATAAGTAGTGTACTATATAGGGAATAGGGTGTCATCTCTCCATAGGGCTCTGGTTAAAGTAGTGTACTATATAGGGAATAGGGTGTCATCTCTCCATAGGGCTCTGGTTAAAGTAGTGTACTATATTGGGAATAGGGTGTCATCTCTCCATAGGGCTCTGGTTAAAGTAGTGTACTATATAGGGAATAGGGTGTCATCTCTCCATAGGGCTCTGGTTAAAGTAGTGTACTATATAGGGAATAGGGTGTCATCTCTCCATAGGGCTCTGGTTAAAGTAGTGTACTATATAGGGAATAGGGTGTCATCTCTCCATAGGGCTCTGGTTAAAGTAGTGTACTATATAGGGAATAGGGTGTCATCTCTCCATAGGGCTCTGGTTAAAGTAGTGTACTATATAGGGAATAGGGTGTCATCTTTCCCTATATAGTACATTACTGTTACATGATCTGATTGGTACATGATCTCTATTTCATAAATAATTTGTTGAACATTTTTAATGTGTAGTGGATGGAAAAGTTGTGGGTGGCATCAGAAAGGTTTTTGTCAGTTCAGGAAAATATCATGGAGGACTACTGAAAAAACTACTATATATTGGACTATGACAATCAAGCTATTACTATAGCTGGACTATATCTATCAGCCTATGACTATCAGACTATTACAATTGGACTATTTATACTGGACTAGGACCATCATACTGTGACTGTCAGACAATTACTATTAGATTATGCCCATCAGACTATGATTGTCAGATGATCTGCTGTGAGAACTACTAGATATTATTAGTTATTTATCTAACCTGATTTGTTGTTCAGGAGCAGCTTAAAACACCTGCAACATCTGCCACAATGCACATTAATAAAAAAAAAACACTGTAAAACCACCTTTTTTGAGTTTAGATTCACAGCCTATATTTAGTGACACAGTGGCGTTGTGAACTTACTTAAGGTGCCATCAAGCTGCTAGACGTCTAATTAACGTGACACGGAACTAGTCTGAAGATGTCTGGATGTTTCCCTTCTCTAGGGCCTTTGAGGGTGTCCGTCCACCAGAGGTCACGTAAGGCGTTTCAGATCTATATACCTTCAGTGACATAGTCTCTCAGGAAGCTGTGGTTGAGTTTGGAGTTCTCAGCGTCCTCCCCCATCGGAAGCAGGGAAGGGGTGACCCGACCTGGTCCAATCAGAGCTCTCTCTCCCCTCCCAGGCTCCGCCCATACTGCTGGGGCCTAGCGCAGGAGTCTGGGGCAAGGCATCATGGGATATTTAGGGCTGAGGTGTGGCGGGAATGGAGGGCCAGGTAGGTGAGGAAAGAGGAGTAGAAGGAGAGAGGGAGAAAGAGGTGGATTTGGAGGTGAAGAGAGGGAGAAGGAGATGAAGAGGGGGACGGCAGGGATGACAGGGAACCAGAATGGACGAGGATTACACAGCGTGACCTCTGTTAAAAACACCCACGATGCACTGCACTCCATGCTACAAACACACACACCTGGCCCAGAGCTCAGGACGAGAAGTCCGGAAACAGACCACCAGAGTGAGACAGACAGACAGACAGATAGAGAGAGAGGGGGGGAGCGAGGGAGGGAGGGAGGGAGAGGGAGAGAGAGCTACACTCGTCTGTGCCTGTGTGTGTTAGGATATCTGCAGCAGCATTACCGTGGTATCAAACAGGAACAGGAACTAGAGTGGACCTACCAGCTGGATGTCCCTGGGTGGGGAGGTGTCGTAGTCCTTGAAGGAGAGGACAGGAGTACAGGAGCTCTGTTACAGGGAAAGGAGGAGGAAAGGGAGGAGAGGAGGAGGAGAGGAGAAGGCCTCGACTCACCTTCCTTCTGTGCCAGTCTGTCTGTCCACCTGACTAGATGGCTGCGTGTCTTGTCTGTCCGTCGCTCTCTGCAGTGTCACGGAGTAGAACGGCAGCCGCACGCGTGTCTCTGTGTCCGTGGAGAGAACGAGGAAGAAATGAGAGAGGGGAGGAGAGAGTGAGTGGGATGGAGAGAGAGAGAGAGAGAGGGGAGGAGAGAGTGAGTGGGATGGAGAAAGAGAGGATGCCAGCCTCTTTCTTCTTCCTGTTTAATGATGCTGTGAGAAATAAAGACATTGAGAGCGAGTGGGGGGGGGGGATAAGAGATAGAGAGACTGGATGCTGTGATCCTTACTGCAGCCTCCTCCCAGCTCAGCCAATCACAGCACTGCTCTCAGTCTTGACTCAACCCAGTACAGTGGAAAGAAATGACCAGCAGAGGGAGCTATGAAGACCAGGAGAGGAGTAAAGAGAGGAGAGAAGAGGAGGGTTGTAGAGAGGAGTAGAGAGGAGTAGACAAACAGGAGTAGAGAGGAAGAGTAGTTATACCCAGATGATGTTGACAAAAAGGAGTAATACAGAGTAACCCTAAGATCATAAGGAAACACATGATTATGTCTATACATGGTCTTCTGCATGTAGGGTCAACATCATCCCACTCCCTCCCCTGGTCTTCTGCATGTAGGGTCAACATCATCCCACTCCCTCCCCTGGTCTTCTGCATGTAGGGTCAACATCATCCTACTCCCTCCCCTGGTCTTCTGCATGTAGGGTCAACATCATCCAACTCCCTCCCCTGGTCTTCTGCATGTAGGGTCAACATCATCCTACTCCCTCCCCTGGTCTTCTGCATGTAGGGTCAACATCATCCAACTCCCTCCCCTGGTCTTCTGCATGTAGGGTCAACATCATCCGACTCCCTCCCTTGGTCTTCTGCATGTAGGGTCGGCATCATCCTACTCCCTCCCCTGGTCTTCTGCATGTAGGGTCAACATCATCCTACTCCCTCCCCTGGTCTTCTGCATGTAGGGTCAACATCATCCGACTCCCTCCCTTGGTCTTCTGCATGTAGGGTCGGCATCATCCTACTCCCTCCCCTGGTCTTCTGCATGTAGGGTCAACATCATCCTACTCCCTCCCCTGGTCTTCTGCATGTAGGGTCAACATCATCCGACTCCCTCCCCTGGTCTTCTGCATGTAGGGTCAACATCATCCTACTCCCTCCCCTGGTCTTCTGCATGTAGGGTCAACATCATCCGACTCCCTCCCCTGGTCTTTTGCATGTAGGGTCAACATCATCCTACTCCCTCCCCTGGTCTTTTGCATGTAGGGTCAACATCATCCTACTCCCTCCCCTGGTCTTCTGCATGTAGGGTCAACATCATCCTACTCCCTCCCTTGGTCTTCTGCATGTAGGGTCAACATCATCCGACTCCCTCCCCTGGTCTTCGGCATGTAGGGTCAACATCATCCTACTCCCTCCCCTGGTTTTCTGCATGTAGGGTCAACATCATCCGACTCCCTCCCCTGGTCTTCTGTCTCCTCTCCCCGCCCGGCTTCAGCTCTGGAGTCCAGAGAGACCATCTCCAAGACATTGACATTGTTCACTCTCTTCTGCCTCTTGGTGGTTTAGAGAGATACAGCGCCAACAGTCAGACATGAACGGGTCTCTTTCCATTCTGACTCTCCCAACACAATAGACACACAACTGTATGTTAATACATAAAGTGTAGTGACAAATTCAGACCTATTCACCTTCCCCCAGCCATAGGAATTGAAGTGTACATTTGCTTTGAGATGAAGATTATTTTTAATGTCTGTACCTTGTGGTACAGGACGAGAGAAAAAGGAGATGGAAAGGCAAAAGAAGGAAAGAAACAAAGAGATACTGAGAGGGAATGAAGTTCACAGGCCCAGAGCTGTAAACATCAGAGAGGAAAACAGTATTAAGGACAGATTATAACATCTGAGGAGATCTGAGGAGGACGACAGCGAGGAGAAAGTGGATATAAACATGAATTTCAGGAAGCGATGGAGAAGACAGACTAATCGGTGGGTTGACACAAAAAACACACATACACATTTACTGAAATTTGCAAACTCTAAAGTCCGTCAAATCAAAGAAATGTGTTTCAATACTCAATTTTACATAAGCTGTTGTCATAAGCTGTTTCCATGCTACAGACATAGGTCTGGTTTGGCCTTTATTAACACAAATTAACAATGACTTATTCACAAGGACAAACAAGGAATAGGACTTCAAATGTGACGCTATCTTGGATTGCACATGAACAGAGACAGACTGTAGCAGATCAGGAAGGATACTCTCTTGAACACTTCTTAAAGGGAGAAGTCCATCAGTCAACCAGCCAGCCAGTCAATCAATCAGCCAACAGTCAATAAATCCATCATTTAAATTGTTAATCATGATCAAATGATTTCCATCCCTCTCCTTCCCAACGTTCAGAGAGTCCAAGGGACTCTCTGAACGCATTAACAACTGTCACTCTACAAAACACAGTGTCAGTGACTCTACAAAACACAGTGTCCAGTGACTCTACAAAACACAGTGCCCTGTCACTCTATAAAACACAGTGTCCTGTCACTCTACAAAACATAGTGTCCTGTCACTCTACAAAACACAGTGTCCTGTCACTCTATAAAACACAGTGTCCTGTCACTCTACAAAACATAGTGTCCTGTCACTCTACAAAACACAGTGTCCTGTCACTCTACAAAACACAGTGTCCAGTGACTCTACAAAACACAGTGTCCTGTCACTCTACAAAACACAGTGTCCAGTCACTCTACAAAACACAGTGTCCTGTTACTCTACAAAACACAGTGTCCTGTCACTCTACAAAACACAGTGTCCAGTCACTCTACAAAACACAGTGTCCTGTCACTCCACAAAAGCAAAGGTCCTCCCTTTGAGAGAGAAGAAACCAACCCCTTCAAGGTTTCAGAGCAGGTGAGATCAAACAACGTGATTTCACAGAAACATGCTGGTGAATGTCATTATAACAGCATCCTACCTGTAATCCAGAAAAACATCATCATCATTAAACAGACAGGTTTCATATCTGTCTCGAAATGGTTCTCCACAGAGCAGGTCTACTGTCATGAAGTGTGGACAATACTGCCAGTCTACATATCCTCTGGATAATTACATCCTGACTTCTATGATCTGAGATAAACTTCTTAGTAACTTATCTGGGCTCAGTGGTTGAACTTGGTGACCTACAGAAAACTGATATTTTTTAAGACAGGAAACTGCTGGCATGGCAACAAAGAATTTGATTGTAGGATGTGGTTTAATATGTTATGATATTATCAGTTTGTTATAGTGTGAGATGTGGACCTACATTGGGTCTCATCACCATTTTGGAGTGGCCAGTTCGTCTGGTTTCTCTTTGAATTTTAATTAATGGATGAAGTTGTCTTCAGCTATACTCATTCTTTTTGTTTCTGGTACATTCTTCATGTTTAGGGTGTGTCACTGTATTCCAGCTGTAAAATGTTATTGGCCGTGTTTCTGGTTTGATAATCTCCTTAGCTTTGATGGATTTTTCAATCCTTGTCAAACTTGTAATACCACTCCCTCCCCTGGACTTCTGCATCTAGGGTCAACATCATCCTACCCCTGGTCTTCTGTTTCCTCTCCCCGCCCGGATTCAGCTCTGGAGTCCAGAGAGACCATCTCCAAGACATTGACACAGAGAGACATGCTGCTCTCCTTGTTCACTCTCTTCTGCCTCCTGGTGGTCTAGAGAGATACAGTCAGACATTAACTGCTTTGTCCAAAGATAATCGACACACAAATATTATAAGGGTGTTAATACAAAGTCACAAACGCAGACCTATTCACCTTCCCCCATAACAATTAAAGTAAACATTTATTCAGAGACAAAGTTTATTTAACCTCACTGGTGCCTGAGTAAATGTCTTCACCTTGTAGGTAGAGGGTGATGATGACGTGTTTGATGATGAAGGCTGGCAGAGGAGAGGCTGGAAACAGAAACACATTTCATGAGGGGACTGATCATCATCAGATAGATCTGTGTGGAACCTGTCAATGATAAAGTTATGGGTCAGTTACCTGTGATGGTGAGGAAGAGGAGCTGACCCTCAGATGAGAAGATATGAAAGAAAACATAATTGTGATAAACACATCTGTAGTTCCCTTGGTGGGAGTCGTCTGCAGCAGGGAAGAGGAAGACAGCTGAGTGATTGACAGCTCTACAGTCACTGAGACAACATGACTAGTAGACCTACAGTCACTGAGACAACATGACTAGTGGACCTACAGTCACTGAGACAACATGACTAGTGGACCTACAGTCACTGAGACAACATGACTAGTAGACCTACAGTCACTGAGACAACATGACTAGTGGACCTACAGTCACTGAGACAACATGACTAGTGGACCTACAGTCACTGAGACAACATGACTACTGGACCTACAGTCACTGAGACAACATGACTAGTAGACCTACAGACACTGAGACAACATGACTAGTGGACCTACAGACACTGAGACAACATGACTAGTAGACCTACAGTCACTGAGACAACATGACTAGTGGACCTACAGTCACTGAGACAACATGACTAGTAGACCTACAGTCACTGAGACAACATGACTAGTAGACCTACAGTCACTGAGACAACATGACTAGTGGACCTACAGTCACTGAGACAACATGACTAGTAGACCTACAGACACTGAGACAACATGACTAGTAGACCTACAGTCACTGAGACAACATGACTAGTGGACCTACAGTCACTGAGACAACATGACTAGTAGACCTACAGACACTGAGACAACATGACTAGTGGACCTACAGTCACTGAGACAACATGACTAGTAGACCTACAGACACTGAGACAACATGACTAGTAGACCTACAGTCACTGAGACAACATGACTAGTGGACCTACTGTCACTGAGACAACATGACTAGTAGACCTACAGTCACTGAGACAACATGACTAGTAGACCTACAGTCACTGAGACAACATGACTAGTAGACCTACAGTCACTGAGACAACATGACTAGTGGACCTACAGTCACTGAGACAACATGACTAGTAGACCTACAGTCACTGAGACAACATGACTAGAGCACCTACAGACACTGAGACAACATGACTAGTAGACCTACAGTCACTGAGACAACATGACTAGTGGACCTACAGTCACTGAGACAACATGACTAGTAGACCTACAGACACTGAGACAACATGACTAGTGGACCTACAGTCACTGAGACAACATGACTAGTAGACCTACAGACACTGAGACAACATGACTAGTAGACCTACAGTCACTGAGACAACATGACTAGTGGACCTACTGTCACTGAGACAACATGACTAGTAGACCTACAGTCACTGAGACAACATGACTAGTAGACCTACAGTCACTGAGACAACATGACTAGTGGACCTACAGACACTGAGACAACATGACTAGTAGACCTACAGTCACTGAGACAACATGACTAGTGGACCTACAGTCACTGAGACAACATGACTAGTAGACCTACAGTCACTGAGACAACATGACTAGTGGACCTACAGTCACTGAGACAACATGACTAGTAGACCTACAGTCACTGAGACAACATGACTAGTAGACCTACAGTCACTGAGACAACATCTTGATATCAAGCTTAAAAAGGACATATGTGCCAGTAGAGATGATCACTAAGATAACACTGCAATATAAATTATTTTCTGATATTTAAATAAGAATCCTACCAGACAATTAGTGATGTATTTCTAAAAAGCAGACTTAATTCAAAATACATATGAAATGTAAATGCTAATGAATAATTAGAGACAATCAGAGACACGAATGTCTTAGTTAGGGAGAGAGAGAAATACAGACAGATGACTGGGTATCAGGATGGCTCTGGTCCGTCCTGGTAGTTTTAACGTGTTATAGTATGTTACTGTCAGTTTGTTGTAGCGTAAAGTGTTGTAATGTAATGTTACTATCTGTTCCAGACTCGAGAGAGGACAATTGGTCCTGATCTAAGACCAGTTCACTCTCACTGGTTACAAGGACCTCAGGATGGAGACAGAGGGAGGCGAGAAAGAGGAGGGAAGAAGGAGTGGACAGAGATAGGAGGGGTGGAAGGAGAAGAAAGAAGGGGTGATTAAGTGCTATACATTCTATTGGGTGTTGTGATATTTCAGGGAGAATTTATCTACTCAAGAATTAGTCTAATATCACCATCACCTTCATCATTATAGGCAGCCCTCTCAGGTCCTGTCCTAGTCTCATATTACCATCATCTTCATCACTATAAGTAGCCCTCTCTGGTCATATCCTAGTCCAATATCATCATCATCTTCATCATTATAGGCAGCCCTCTCCTATTATAGTCTAATGTGCTACAGCATCACGCTGCCCTGTTGAGTGCATCAGGCCTGGCGGCTGAGAGCTACTACTGCAGAGCAGAGAAGGGAGGGTTTGCGACGAGAAACAGCATAACGCTAGAGCGTACTATCCTGCGGAGATTTGACGCTCTCTCTCTCTCTCTCTATCTCACTCTCAAACACGCACTTTCACATTATGTAGTAGAACAGGAAAGCAAACACTCATGCGTACTTCAGAAAGGGCGAACACTCCTTCCAAGCCTCAATAACTGCACAAGTCTCCTTATCTTAGACAATGTTCTTCTAATTGGATACAAACACACACTGCCGCAGCGTCAGCCATGAAGAACGCGCAAACCCCCTATGAATTCTGAGGTCGACCAAAGTCCCACATTGAACGGGTAGGAAGTCTTCGGCTCCCCGCCCCTGTGGTCGGGCGGAGAAGGAAGGCAATTAGGATCCCCGTGAAGAGGCTGAACGGAGAAAGCCCCCCGCGCCAGAGCCGACCCAGCGAGACGCACCCACGGAAAATGGCTTCGTCTAGTAACACGACACCCGAAGGAGGGTCCCCGCCGCAACAGAACCGCATACGACAGGTGGGTCTCTTCTATCAAAACACGGCATTGGGCTAGGCGACATCCGCCGCATTGACTGCTGCATACGGAATGAATTCTGCTGCCTTCTCGCCAACTCACGCTTCTCGTCCTGTACCCTATAGCCTACCGCGCCGCACACTTTCTCATCCAGTCTGTGTCGGCCGTCTCGTGCTGCATGCTACCGGAGGGATGATTGCCGGGTGAAAGGCGTTGTCCTGGTTACAGAATATATTTTACAGTGCTCGGTTTTAGTGGACAGTTAAATACAGCAAAACAATAATTGATTACATAGCCGAACGATAGGCTATAGATTATTTCAATTTCACTGGATTCTAATAATGTTACCGAATGGTTGTAGGACGAGCGGTGTGTTTTGGTGCTCATCAACAACAAACATGCGGGTAGTTTTCTGGTTTCCGACTGACCAGTATTGATAGGAGGCCATTTGCAGCCTATCAGTGGTTCAACGTTGTTTTTAGTGACCCTGTTTTTAGTGCTGACCCGTAACACCTGCTCTTATAGGCCTATCAGGACAGCCTTCTCTACTCAGCAATCGGTTAGGGTATGTTTGGGTTAATTGCTACAGTTGTTAAACATCTTTTCTGGGTAAGTTTACACCAAAGTTGTAATAAATAAGACAATTAGCAGTAGCCTAGTCTGACGCCTGTCTGCACCCGCCGTCCCCGCTCAGAAAACCGGAGTCCTGAAGAGATCTTCAGTTATGTCTGACCTGTGACCGCTGCCGTGGCGCGTCACTGTTCGATGAGCGTTGCTTTCTAAAATAGGCTTGGTCAGTTTGGTGGTAAGAAACCCACAGACCTACCGTGGGATCAAACTGCTTCCTGTTTATTGACATTAGATTCAAAAAAAGGCGTCCTGGTGTAATGAATAAGCTTGACACTTAGACGGACCAGTAAGACAGATAGACAGTCCGATGGACTGGCAACAGCTACATAATATTAAGTGTGTTTGTGTGTGTCCTAGATGTGTGCCCTCCACAAATGGGTAACAGTCCTGTACTCTACCCACCCGTGCCCCAACCTTTCTCCAACTCTCCCTCCATCTCTCCCTCCAACTTCAATATACCTTCAATCTTGTCCCTTCCTCTATCTGTCCAGACAGCTGTCCATTTCATCCCCCTCCTTCAGAATGCAGGCGTCTGAGACAGTGTATTGTGAATGTGGGAGAGTGTGTGTGTGTGTGTGTGTGTGTTTCCTGTCTCTGTGCACTCTGTCTCTCAGTCTAATTCGATTCCAGTAATGGACTGGGGAGACACACATATACACATTCATACACACATACTTGAGAAAAGAACATTTAAATGTAATATTCAGAAATTAGATGATGTTTTCTTTTGTTTACTTTGGTTTTGAAAAGTCTCCTAATGGCCCAAACCCCTTTCCCTAGTCAAGACTGATTATGATAAAGGTTTGGGATAGAGGTAGCTAGCTATGTCTGTTCATTTAGACTGATTATGATAAAGGTTTGGGATAGAGTTGACACTCTGTCTCTGTTCGTTCAAACTGGTTGAGATAATAATAGAGGTTCTGTGTTTTTAACAAAAGGTAAAAATAAACTGGACAGTTCAACAAAAAAACTAGATTTCCTCTATAACTCTCCTCCTTGCTCTCTGTGTGTCTCCCACAATAGATGTGTGTGTGTGGGTGTAGGTGTGTGTGAGTGTGTGGGTGTGTGTAAGTGTGTGTGTGTGTGTGTAAGTGTGTGTGTGTACCCCTGGGACTATTGTGATGGCCTATAACCGGAAGAGAGTACTAATGGAACATTACATTACCTCACAGCTGCTATCTGCCATGGCTACACACACACACACACACACACACACACATTCTAGGACCCCCTGACTACACACGCCTGGACCAAACCTACTAAAGGGGCAGTCCATAGTTCAGACCAGAACAACTACCCTGACCTGCCATTCATTTGGTAAACCAGTGGCTCGGCCTGGACCGAACCAGGAACTAGACGGTTCCATGACTAGTTAATGGAACAAGTCAGTGGATCTTGAGATCAAAACAAGGAAACACGCAGTTGAAAGATGCCGGGAATCTTCTCTCCACCTCAGGCTTTGGTTCATACATGTTTTAAGCTAATAAATTGACTTTCAACATTGGTACAAAAACGATTTGGCCCAGTCACTTTCCAGGCATGCTGATATGGTGGTCCATTGCACTGAACCGTGTGTCTGTGTTAGTGCCCACTTCACTTCAATACTAGGGCGTGGTCTGCCTGTCTGCCAGCATCTCTGTCTGCCTGCCTCCATCTCTCTCCAGGGAGAGATCATATGACTTTCAAGGCAGAACTACATTATTCCCCATTTATATATCTATCTCTTCCTCCCTTCATATTCTCTCTCCCTTTTGAGGTTCCCCTTCTCTCCCTCTCATTCTTCCTCTCTGACGTTCTCTGTGTGTGAAAGAAAAACATTTGGATTGACCCTAACCAACTTCATATGTAGGAATAGTCAACATGCGCAACATCGTCTTAAAACACGCAAAGTCACGCCCATCGTTTGGGGGAAACTAGTCCGTCCCACAGACAACTATTCTTGCTTGCGGTCTTCTAGTGAGCATTTTTAGAAGTGGTCAGATAACAAATAAAATGCCAAGAAGTTGTTGTGTTACAGGGTGTCGAAATAATAGGCGCAAATACCGCAGCATTGGATTTTTTTGCGCTAACAAATGTAAAAACAGATCCACGCATGCGAGTGCTACGGCTCCAGAGCATCAGACGCGTGGGGAGGACACCTCAGTTCAGGTAACTTTTGGAACCCAGCTTCGTCACAAACTTACGTTACGGGTAAGACGCGTCCGTAATAATTTATACATTAGACTACATCCCGTTCATTGTGCACAGCAGTTGGTTCAAGGTCGGTTCCTTCACCAGTGGCATTGCAGTTGGTTCAGAAACGTCCGGATCAGAGACGTCTGATTGGTCCCAGAAGACGATGACCTGTCCTAATTTAGAAAATGTCATTGGCTTTAATTGGTTAGAGATGATCCAATCCATGGGGATTTCAGATTCTGTCATTGTTTCAGGTTTTACTTGGTAAGAGAAAGTTTGGGTAGAACCAATAGTTTAAACAACATATTTTGTTGTTGGTTCTGTAGGATAAACTCTGACATTTCGAATGTGTCAAAACTCCCCTTGACAATTAGACAGGAGGAGAGGACGATGGCGTGAGCTGTATGTCTTCTCGGTCCAGAGAAAGGCAGCATCCAGTTATTTTCTTTAGGATATATTTTAATTATTCTTTCAAGGCCTCATTATTGCTGCTCAGAAAGGAAGCGTGCTGGAGGTTGTTCGTGAGACAGAGATATCGATCAGTGGACTTCTCAGATCAGCTAAAACACCTTATCGCAAACACACACACACACACACACACACACACACACACACATAGACAGAGCTAATAGAGTGTGGGTTTTTACTGAAGGATGTTTGATGTTCTGATGTATTGAACCCATGAATTGATCCTTCTCTCTTTTCTGTAAAGTTCCCAATATCTGTATCTGTCAAGAGGTTGGTGTTGGTGATGTCATTCTGTGAGTCAGATTCCTTGTATGTGCACACATACCTGATTCTGAATCTGATAGCTCTACTGTATAAGTTTGTGACATGATGTCACCTGGACATCTCTTATGGATGGGTTTGTGTCATGATGTCACCTGGACATCTCTTATGGATGGGTTTGTGTCATGATGTCACCTGGACATCTCTTATGGATGGGTTTGTGTCATGATGTCACCTGGACATCTCTTATGGATGGGTTTGTGTCATGATGTCACCTGGACATCTCTTATGGATGGGTTTGTGTCATGATGTCATCTGGACATCTCTTATGGATGGGTTGGTGTCATGATGTCATCTGGACATCTCTTATGGATGGGTTGGTGTCATGATGTCATCTGGACATCTCTTATGGATGGGTTTGTGTCATGATGTCACCTGGACATCTCTTATGGATGGGTTTGTGTCATGATGTCACCTGGACATCTCTTATGGATGGGTTTGTGTCATGATGTCACCTGGACATCTCTTATGGATGGGTTTGTGTCATGATGTCACCTGGACATCTCTTATGGATGGGTTTGTGTCATGATGTCATCTGGACATCTCTTATGGATGGGTTTGTGTCATGATGTCACCTGGACATCTCTTAAAGATGAGTTTGTGTCATGATATCATCTGGACATCTCTAGAGGATGGGTTTTCTGACATGATATCATCTGGACATCTCTAGAGGATGGGTTTTCTGACATGATATCATCTGGACATCTCTAGAGGATGGGTTTTCTGACATGATATCATCTGGACATCTCTAGAGGATGTCATTCTTATAGCTCTAGTGTTTAAGTCAGTGGCAGGATGTCAACTTTCTGACAGAATTGACATTATCACAGGCTTACTGAACCCCAGTCCCCCAGAATGTCCATTAGATGTTTAATATGTGCTTTATGTTCCTCTGGTTGTACCTTTCTGATGATATTGGGTTACATGTCTAGCTGCGTTGATTGTGCGTTTGTTATACTTTGCCAAACTGATGTATATGAGTTTAACAATATGGTCGATTTTTTTATTTGTGTGTAATTTCTTTGTGGTCTGTGTGATTTGTGGGCAATACTGTGTCTCTCTAATTTGGTCTTACATTTAACAGGTGCTTAAGAAGTGCAGCTCAGGTGGGGTGGGGGGTGGGGGGGCAGGTGGTGAGGTGGGGGGGAGATGACTTAACAGGGAAAAGTAATATGTTTGGGTGACTGGTTATTCAAAGGCTGTGTGGATATCGTTTCCACCTCCTCCATTGAAGCCAAGAGGAAATTTGGGTTGGGAGACGAAGGGGGAAAGAGATAAAGAGACAGCCAGTCAGAGAATGAAGGGGGGGGGGAGTAGGACCACAGTAGAGGCCCAAAAGAAATCCAACATTGATAAACTGTTGCTGTTAGGCGAAGTACCGCAACATGCAGTCACAACAGCACGATGTGTGTTCGGTTACCAGAAAAGCAAAAATTTACTAAACACCCTAAATATTTATCTCTTATGTACTTCCCCTGTTATTCATATCTTCCTGAATCATTTTCGCTACCAATATTTCCCGCTATTACATCAGGGCCCCGCCCCTCGCTACTGAACATCATGTTAAAGTATATCCTGGTTCTCAGTGGGCGTGTCTTTCTGCAGACCTCAAACATCAGGCTGCTACTGTGATAAAGCCAATAGGCCACTCCACTGAAAAGAAGTGTATAATACCCAAGGGTACTGGTGAAATGTAGGCATACAGGCTACAGAATCTATCCCTTTCGGGAGCTCTGATTGGTAACTTGTACGTAGATTTTTCCAGGGATTGTTTTGTGGATTGTTTTATCACTGTTTAGAGTTGATCACAAGCCCCATCCAAATGGTTATTCAGGCCAGATCAGGCCCACGGGCCACCAGTTGTCTAGACCTGTGGTGAGTGGGTCTTGATGATTAAGTGTGTTGTCCTATTAAACATTAGATGCAGTGGGACTCCAGACTTCAAAATCAACATTGGAGCATTTTATATTTTTACATCTAGACTAGTCTCTCGCTTTCATGCATTCAACTTAATCTCTCCTGTTCACCACACTCTTATCCTCTTCCATTTCTCCTTCTCTCATTTTCCATTTTTGCTTTCGCCCTCCCTCCCTCCCCATAATTAATGCTTACTCTGCATCGTCCGGCCCACAATGCATTTGGCCTTCCCGGATCGCTCACAGGACGCCTGCTGCAGCTTAATGCACCACAGAAGAAAAACAGCAAGTGGGTGTGTCGCAAATGCCACACTACTTATGACCAGTGCCCCCATCTCTGTCTGTGATGCATGGGTGAAAGTGGTGCACTACGCAGGGCACAGGGCGGTATTTGGGACGCGGTGTTGAGCACAATCAGTTAATGCAGGAAGGCTTGCAGGGGAAACTAAAGGGCCGTGTCTCCAACTGAAGGACGAATGTTTACATTTATGTAGCTGGTGCACTTGGTGCTTTACCTGTGTGTGTGTGTGTGTGTGTGCGCGCTTGTGTTTGTGTGTGTGTGTGTGTGCGTGTGTGTTGTATAAATTCTAGGGCGTGGTCTCTTGTTTCCGGGGAGAGCTCATCTGACTTTCAAGGCCAAACTCTGCCCCCCCGTCTCTCCTTCTCTTCTTCTCTCCTTCTCTCCTTCTCTCCGTCTCTCCTTCTCTCCCTCCCTCTCATCCCATATTCTCTCCTCTCTATCCCCCACTCTTATTTCAGGGTGTGGTCTGGTTTCTAACTGCCTGCCTGTGCTGTCCGTCTCTGTAATAGAGTTGGCTGTCTCCAACTGTGTGTGTGAGTGTGTGTGTGTGTGTGCTTGAGTGACCTTTCTTCAGCCTGTGGAGAGGCAGTAAAACATGGTGACATTTACCAACGGTCAGCCGGCATCCATCAAGTGTCAGGCTTTAGCCGCTGTCCTGTCCTGTCCTGTCCTGTCCTGTCCTGTCCTGTCCTGTCATGTCCTGTCCTGTCCTGTCCTGTCATGTCCGGCTTCTGGATGTCTTTAATTTTTTGCCCGTCTGAACTGGAAGGCCTCGTGGTAAGCTGCAGGCCATGGTCTAGCCAGAGAGGTCTTGACATTTCTATTTTGTTTCACTGTCTGGAGGTGGTTCCCCTAACCGCCTAACTTTCCCTGGTGTTGCGTTACCAAACCATCGATATCACCACCCACCGACTACTATAGCCTGGATGCAGCTGTTTAATTAACCCAGGACCCATGTCCACATACTCTCGAGTCAAACCAGCCTGCACTCCACTGACTGTATGGCTTGCCATCAACTCCTAGACCTCTGGCCTCCAAAGTGAGAGGGGATGTGGTCAGACATCAGCAGGTTTCACCCAGGTTTTTCTCCATTGTGATATTGGGTCCGAGACTGGAAACGAAACGGGCAGTGCAGCTGCTTCAATAAAACCAATGTAAACTCAATCATGTTTGGTTAATACGGTTTCCAGCCTGGCGTCTCCGGGACGAGGTATCTGGCGTGCCTGCAGGATTGCGTGTCTGGATGACATGGTAAAGATACAGTGTTGGATGAATTCCAGCTGGTTTTTGTGAAAGTCGTCAATCTTCTGACATTTTTTTAAAGTTAGAAGGTGGTGGGCTCAGTACTTTGTTCCATCACCTATGACAGGTTGGGACAGAAGGCGGTGGGCTCAGTACTTTGTCCTGAGACCTTTGACAGGTTGGGACAGAAGGTGGTGGGCTCAGTACTTTGTCCTGAGACCTTTGACAGGTTGGGACAGAAGGCGGTGGGCTCAGTACTTTGTCCTGAGACCTTTGACAGGTTGGGACAGAAGGTGGTGGGCTCAGTACTTTGTCCTGAGACCTTTGACAGGTTGGGACAAAAGGCGGTGGGCTCAGTACTTTGTCCTGACACCTTTGACAGGTTGTTGAGATGTAAGTCAACGGGTGGGACGGAGAACACCTTTCTGAGGTGCCAAAGGGCTGTATCCAGGTACTCTGCTGCCCTTCGTGCCTTAATGCTTGAATGGAACACTGTGCAGTTCATCTCTCAGTTCATTCTTTTGTTTCTCCACCCCTCTATGTCCCTCTGTCACCCTCCACTTCTCCAGTCTCCATCTCTCTCCAACCCTCTCTCCACCTCTTTCTCTGCCTCTCTCTCCAACTCTCCCTCTCTCTCCCTCTCTCCCTCTCTCCATCTCTCTCTCTCCCTCTCTCCCTCCCTCTTTCTACCTCTCTCCCTCCCTCTCTCTCTCTACCTCTCTCACTCTATCTCTCTCACCACCAACTCTTTATTTATTGATCCCCTTTGTATCTGTTTTCCTTAAGGTTCCTTTCCCTGCCCTCCTGTTCCTCGCTCCATCTACAATTCTTAGGCATTTTATTGGATTAAACTCCCTCTCACCTGCCCTGCTTTTTACTCTCCCTATCTCTTAGATACTAAAGTGCTATAATGCATTATACGTAAATAAAACACATTAGAGAAAAAAGACTGATAGCTTTCAGAGAGAGAAAGAGAGGGAGGGTAGAGGATGGAGAGAGGAAAAGAAAAGAGGAGTGTTGACAAACTGTAGTCATAAAAGATGCATGTTTCTTCCCGTCATTATGACTCATTGAGAGCGGTCTTATCCTGTCCTAGTGGATCCATTATCTTCAGACCTAAATTACCTCCACGCCAAACAACAACAACATCAAAAACAATGTGCTCCCAGATAAGGTTCATTATTAGCTGCAGGCCTGTACCCAGCCTTCTGACAGAGGAGGGATGTTCAAACCATAACCGGAGTGAAATGGCTAGCAGTCTGGCCGCGATTCAGTGGATGACGCCACTCGTTCCAAGACGCTGAGCTCCTTGCTCTGGTGGAATGATGGTAGCCGTGTGTCATTGATGAGCGTTGGGCGGGTCAGTGTGGGGCGAAGACGGTTCGCGCTACAACTGCGTGGCCGTAATGTAGGGCAGTAGGTTGGCCAACGTCCCGATCGTCTCACAGGGCTGCCAGAAACATGTCCGGGTGAGTCTTAAGGTTTGGTCCTGGTGGGTCTTAAGGTTTGGTTCTGGTGAGTCATGAGGTTTGGTTCTGCTGGGTCATAATGCTTGGTTCTGGTGGGCCTTAAGGTTCGGTCCTGGTGGTTCTTAAGGTTCGGTCCTGGTGGTTCTTAAGGTTCGGTTCTGGTGGGTCTAAAGATTATGTTCAGGCGGGTAAACTCAGCCCCAGGCTATTAAACAGAGCAAATATGGAATATAGAATAAGCTGATCAAGCCAAAACCTATTTAACCAGGAATACCTATTTAACCAGGAATGGACTTATTCGTGCTGGTCTTCCTGTGTGATGATGATGTCTGTCACCATTCCACTTCCTGTACACTGGTTTCACCTGGTCCACAAAGCTCGTTAAGCTCGTTAAGGCTGGTCTTTGGGGAGTGACCGTGTCATTCTGTAGTAGTGACCTCCTAAATGATTATTTAATAATGACAACTGGATTACTCTGTGTCTTACGTAAATAAACAGTCAGGGTGGACTATTTGGCAAATGCACAAGTCGTACCGGAGATTTGGGTACACTATTTGGCAAGTACAGTACCCTACAGGTGAGGGTCAGCAGGAGGCCGAGGCGAAGCAAACAGCGACTAAACAGGGCGTCCCGCCGTCAACGGACTGCCGAACACGCCCTCCATCAACGGATCCAGAGCCCGGGTGAACGCGTCACGGCCGACGATGTTCAGAGATCGTCTTTCACGCAGATCAATGGAGCCCGACCGGCCCGGTCGCACAAACGGCCCCCTATCCCCACAGTAACGCCCCCTATGATTAACCTGAGGTTTAGGGAAGTAGTGCTCTATGTAGTAAATAGGGTGCTATTTAGGAAGCGTGTATAGATTGCCTGATGGAGCACAGCAGCACGGCAAGTTTGTAGCCATTAGGCGGAGAGAGACATTATCAATAGTATCTGGAGTAGGTTGTTGAGTGTGTGTGTTCAGCAGAGACATGTTTGGATTCTATTTCAATCATTATCTCCTATCTTGTATTTCAGTCAATCCCCCCCCTCCCTCCCCTCCCTCCCTCTCCCCCCCGCCTCTCTCTCCCTCTCTCCCCTCCCTCTCCCCCCCCCACTCTCCCTCTCCCGGGCTTTCCATCCATCTCCCCTTCTCCTGATGTGGTCATCTGTAACCCTATCCGTAGAAACACGTCTGTGCGACCGCTGAAAATGTTTATTGAAAGAAAGGGTTGTAGTTCTAATGGGATGATTTAAACTACAGATGATGAGGTCAGGATGAGAGCACAGGACTGACAGGAACTGCTAGCCTCACTGTGTGTATCTACAGTGTGTACCCCCCCCCCCCCACCACCCCCGAAGTCCCCTCATGTTGGGCATCAGAGGGGGTTTTCTGATGTCACTGTCTCGGGCAGTGCTTCCTTCCACCTGCCACTAGGGGGCGATGGACATACAGCAATGGATGAGGATTCGTGTGTCATTGGCTTTTCCTGAAAAACATCCCTTAACTGAAATAGAGTCCCAGATGTTTTCTTTAAAGTTCTGCAAATGAAACCCATTTTAAATCTGTCTCAAAGGGCATTAAAACAACACGCGTGCGTGCGGTCGGAGCAGTCCTGTGAGGTTGTGGTTGTGTTTGTGTTTGGTCTGTGCAGTGGCAGGGATTTGAACCGTACTACCGCTACGGAGGGGTGTCTCTCCCGACTCAACCCTGTTTCCAGACAGTGAGTGTCCCTCTCTCCTCTAACCCCCCCCCCTTCCCCCACTGACCCTACAAGGAGGTTGAGTTCAGTTGAGTTGTGTGAAGCCACATTTCTGCTGGACCTTGTAAACTGATGGATGTCCCTGCTCCTCTCTGACCTCTGCTCCTCTCTGACCTCTGCTCCTCTCTTCTCTCCCTCCTCCTCTCCCTCCTCTCCCCCAGCCCTCCCTCGTGTATAATGTGTCTCGGGTCGAGGTCAGTGTCGGGGGGGGTGGGGGTCGTCGGTGTAGCTCTGGCAGTAGGTTGGTTGCTGGCACCATGCCTTTCTAAAGCCCACACACACACACACACACACACACACACACACACACAGTTGGCACCCACAGTGTACATCTGGACCAGGCTCATCCAGGGTGTGTGTTCCTAGTTACAAATCCATTCTGTTTTTTAGTCATCCCCCGCTCCCTTTCTTTCTGATGTGTGTGTGTGAGAGAGTGTGTGTGTATGAGAGTGGGATGGATAAAAAAGAGAGATACAGCTCTATGGCATCCTTTGTTCTCTCCATCACGTCCCTGGGGAAAGAAGAGAAGGGAGGAAAGGACGGAGGGAAGAGGGAGGAAGAGGAGACCGAAGGAAAAGGGGGAGAGGGGAGGAAGAGAGGAAGGACCTATGCAGTGATATTGTTCCAGAGAAGCAGGGGAATCCAGTGAAGGGCTTTATTCCACCAAACTAAAAGGGGATTTTCTGTCTGTTTTCTAGTGATCCAGAGGACCAGCAGGTGGATGAAAAGAACATTGGGGATTTTTTTTTTTTAGATTTCATCTACATTTGGGACAGAGTTGTCTCTGTTCCTTTCCTCGACCAAGACCCCTGATCACTTCATTGTGAATCCAGTTGATCACCTTTACTCTATTTGATCTTCTGGATACCTGATTGGTCGATTTTTCTTTCTTCTTGTTGAACAGCATGCAAGACAGGCCAGATGGGACATGAAAGGAAAAACCAGCTCAGAAACATAAATATTATTATTTATTTTAATAATAATAATATTTAGTATTTTGTAAGGTCTTAACGGGCACTTCATTCATTGGTTGATTGGTTGATTGGCTTATAGGCTGATTGGTTGATTGAAGTTATCTCAGCATCGTTGCATCATTTACACCCTAGACGTCAGGGAGAACTCTGTCTCTACTGTGTCATTCATCTTATAGAGGGGTGAGTGTGTGTGTGTGTGTGTGTGTCAGTGTGTGTGCGTGCGTGTGGTAGAGACAGGGAAAGAAAAAGTGAGTAAGAGTGTCTGTGTGTGCTGTACGTCCACGTGCCTGTGTGTGTGTCAGTGAGTGTGTGAGTGTGTGTGTGTGTGAATCATGGCCCACGCGGCTGCCCATCTGAAGAAGGCTCGTGAGCTGGAACAGCCCCCTGAAATAAGGGCCATCCAGAAAGCCAGGGAGAGACGCAGGCGACACAGAGAGAGGGCAGAGCGCAAACGCCAGGTAACACACACACACACTGGAGCCTACTGTGCGTCCGTGATATCGCTGTGAGTGTTGTGATGCCGTGTGTGAGAGTGTGTGTGTGTATTATTGAGCTTGTGATTCCTCTGTGAGTGTTGTGATACTGTGTGAGAGTGTGTGTGTCTGTTTTCAGTCTCAACCCTCTGTGCTGTGATGGTTGAACATACCAGGATCTGGATAGCTGTGGACCTTATTGAGGATGTTGATGGTGTGTGTGTTTGTGTGTGCTTGGGGGTGTGTGTGGGTATTTGTGTGTGAAATTTAGTATGTTTTTATTGTGTGCATTAATTAAAACATATTGATTTCAATTTAGTAGTAAAGCGTGCAATGATTGGAAATAGCATTAAGTTAACTTGAAGTATACTCTGAGTATATGGTCATAATATATTGAAATACATTAGGAGTATATCTATAGTGTTTCCAATCATGAATTCAAATAATGTAATCAAGTTAACTAAAGAAGGTAACAAGTGGGTCCATTTTAAAACAGTGAAGAATCCTTATTACTATAGAAATAGTATTTAAATACTATTACAATACTATTTATTACTATTGAAACAGTACTTAAATACTATTATAATACTATTTATTACTATAGTAATAGTACTTAAATATTATTATAATTGTCTTTATTACTATTGAAACAGTACTTGCATACTATTATAATACTATTTATTACTATAAAATAGTACTTAAATACTATTATAATACTGTTTATTACTATTAAAACTGTACTTAAATGCTATTATAATACCATTTATTACCATAGAAACAGTACTTATATACTATTGTAATACTATTTAGTGTCCTGAAGTACAACATGGTGGTTCTGAAATAATACACTATGAGTATACTGCTTTTTTGGCTTGGGTCACTGGTATACTGTCTACTATAGAGGTATGCACTGACATACTGTCTACTATAGAAGTATGCACTGGTATACTGTCTACTATAGAGGTATGCACTGATATACTGTCTACTATAGAGGTATGCACTGATATACTGCCTACTATAGAGGTATGCACTGATATATTGTCTACTATAGAGGTATGCACTGATATATTGTCTACTATAGAGCTATTTACTGGTATACTGTCTACTATAGAAGTATGCACTGATATACTGTCTACTATAGAGGTATGCACTGGTATACTGTCTACTATAGAGGTATGCACTGATATACTGTCTACTATAGAGGTATGCACTGATATACTGTCTACTATAGAGTTATGCACTGATATACTGTCTACTATAGAGGTATGCACTGATATACTGTCTACTATAGAGTTATGCACTGGTATATTAAATAGTATAGAGCTAGGCACAGATAGATCTTCTATTGAGCTAGGCACTGATAGATCTAGTGTAGTGCCAGACACCAGCAGATCTAGTATAGAGCTAGACACTCTGATATTAGATTATATTAGAAACACCAATGTTGGGGCTGATTCCGTTTAGATTCAGAAAGTCAACAAAAGTGCACTTTAAAGTTGATCAGTGAAACACATTGAAGAGAACTTGGAAAACAAAACTGCTGGACAAAGAATAGAGTGCTACTTGTGACGTACATTCTTCCTCGAGTCCCTGCCCTCTGACCTGTGGCATTCCTGGACAGCTCAGGGGTCTCTGGCCAACATGTACCCAGCTGGCTGGCACCCTTCTGTGGAGGGAGAGACTGGGCCTAGGGGTCTGCCCTGGAAGGTGTAAAAATAGCCATGCAAAAACAAGCAGGGGAGGTTAAAAATTTTATCTGTTTTTCTCCTTTGAAAAGTAATGTTTAATGTTAACTGTCCTAATAAAGCACCTTCTAATTAATAATGAACAGAGACAGAGAGGAATAGAGGGACATGAGGGAGAAGGAAATGTAGCCATGCTTATCTGATTAGAGCTTGTATTTTATGACTGCAGTTGTCCTTCTCTCCCAGGGGAGAGAGGCCGAGACACAGAGGGAGAGAGAGGGAGACACAGAGGGAGAGAGGCCGAGACACAGAGGGAGAGAGAGGGAGACAGAATGAGAGAGACAGAGCGATGGATTCAGATGGTTTTGGGTGGGGCAGGCAAGGGGTTGGTTCTACTGATCCAAAAGGAAAAATACATTTTGACCGAGAGAAGGAGAGAGTCTGTGGGGTTCGGCAGGGTGAAGGAGGAACCCGTGACCTGGGATTTGAAGGAGGACAGAGATAAAGGAGGTTATCAACCTGGGTGTTGGGCCTGTAGGTAGGGTACGCTAGCGGTTTGTTTGGCCAGGAACTGTAGTGGGGTACTGGTGTGTAGCCATGGGCAACGCAGCCTTGTGTAGTAGTGGCCTAAAGAACGCTGGGAACGAATTGGACCTGGAACCTCATCATGACAACGGGCAACGTGGCTACGACCAGGGTTCTCATCCCGACTGTCAACCAGAGTCACTGGTAAGAGAGAGACGGGGAGAGGGGTGAGGGAGTGAGGAGGGGGAGAGTGAGGATGGAGAGAGGGAGGAATGGAAGGAGGGACGGAGAAAGGGATGGGCGTAACGGAGAGGTAAAGAGGAGATGGAGGAGAGGGAACGAGGGATGGAGAGGAATGGAGAGATGTCGGTGTGAATGGAGAAGAGGGGGGAGGTGGAGGAGTAATGGTTGTTCCAGCGTGTGCCAGGGGAGGTGGAGGAGTAATGGTTGTTTCAGCGTGTCCCAGGGGAGGTGGAGGAGTAATGGTTGTTCCAGCGTGTGCCAGGGGAGGTGGAGGAGTAATGGTTGTTCCAGCGTGTCCTGGGGGAGGTGGAGGAGTAATGGTTGGTCCATGGGGTCCAGGGGAGGTGAAGGAGTAATGGTTGTTCCATCGTGTCCCAGGGGAGGTGGAGGAGTAATGGTTGTTCCGTGGGGCCCAGGGGAGGTGGAGGAGAAATGGTTGTTCCAGCGTGTCCCAGGGGAGGTGGAGGAGTAATGGTTGTTCCAGCGAGTCCCAGGGGAGGTGGAGGAGTAATGGTTGTTCCAGCGTGTCCTGGGGGAGGTGGAGGAGTAATGGTTGTTCCAGGGTGTCCTGGGGGAGGTGGAGGAGTAATGGTTGTTCCAGGGTGTCCTGGGGGAGGTGGAGGAGTAATGGTTGTTCCAGGGTGTCCTGGGGGAGGTGGAGGAGTAATGGTTGTTCCAGGGTGTCCCAGGGGAGGTGGAAGAGTAATGGTTGTTCCACGGGGCCCAGGGGAGGTGGAGGAGTAATGGTTGTTCCACGGGGCCCAGGGGAGGTGGAGGAGTAATGGTTGTTCCAGGGTGTCCTGTGGGAGGTGGAGGAGTAATGGTTGTTCCAGGGTGTCCCGGGGGAGGTGTTACGACTTTAACACGCAGCGGTGAGGAAGGCCTGTGGAGTGTTGACGCCGCTACCTTTACACAACCTGTCCTCAGCTCTCCATTGTGGCTCAAATATCTCCCTATTCCCTATATAGTACACTACTTTAACCTGAGCCCTATGGAAAGTGACTAAAATGTGGATACTCGCGTAGCTCTGATTCAATGGAAGAAGTTTCAGATGCAATTGATGGGGCTTTATTGGGGGGGTTATGAAAGACTCACAGGCATGAACCCCCATCAGGTCGCAGACCGGGGTTTGAGAAACGCTGCTATAGATTCCCCTGATGACTGTGGTACCATTAAATTGCTTTGACTCCATGAGGAGCAGGTCATGGTACGAACGATACCACTATGGGATTCAGAACCTCTTGGACCAGTTGTTCTGGAGCTAGTGTTACACGGTGTGTGTGTGTGTGTGTGTGAGAGTTATAGAAAGGTTCAGCTGTTTGCTTGCTGTCGTCGGTGTGACTGCTGTTTAAATTTAGACACACATCATCTTTATCAGCCAACTATTTATAATGAGTCTCAGGCTTATATCCGTGGACGGTTGGTCGAAGACCGGGGTCATTCGTCCAATGTTAGTTAATCACAAATATTAGATTAAAAACTGCAGCAAAACATTATTCCGTGATTACTTTGAAGCATTATAGATTTGGTTGGAGGACTCTGGAACGCATTTCCTAAATGAAAGTCTGTTCCAGCCGATGTCTGTGAAAGTTTTGTCATTTTGATATTTTTAACCAAAACACTTAAGGGGACCCCAACAAACCACCGACCGGTTGAATCAGAAGTCCACAGAATTCCAGATGTGTTCATGAGTCTGGTCCCCTCCCTCCTGGGAGTGCTGATACCTGTTTGTTGTTATTGACCTCACCTGCGTTCTCGGTCGCTGTCCCTCATTGGGACGCCAAACTTCCTTCTTCCCTCATGTGTCTTGTTGGTTGTTGGAATTTGTTCCAGTTTGGCGTCTGTTTTCATGTCATGGTTTTAGTTTACGTTCTCAAATGTGGTTCTGTTATTGAAGTCCTCCGTGTACTGTGCCACACCTCCTCGCTCTCTATCATCTCGCTATCTACTGATCTATCTGTCTCTATTTCTGTCTGTTATCAGTGTTTCAATGATCTAATGTGCTGTTTTCTCCCCTCTGCTCTCCAGTCGGACAGTAACACCAGTTTCCTGCGTGCGGCCCGGGCCGGAAACCTGGACAAGGTGTTAGGGTTCCTGAAAGACGGAGTGGACATCAGTACCTGTAACCAGGTGAGACTGTTGTGTTTGACGCGCAGCTGAACCAGGTGGATGATGTGTTTTGGTCATCATCGTCAGGGTGGTGCTGGTGGTGTAGGTCAGGGTTTTAGTCATCATCGTCAGGGTGGTGCTTGTGGTGTAGGTCAGGGTTTTGGTCATCATCGTCAGGGTGGTGCTGGTGGTGTAGGTCAGGGTTTTAGTCATCATCGTCAGGGTGGTGCTGGTGGTGTAGGTCAGGGTTTTGGTCATCATCGTCAGGGTGGTGCTGGTGGTGTAGGTCAGGGTTTTGTCATCATCGTCAGGGTGGTGCTGGTGGTGTAGGTCAGGGTTTTGGTCATCATCGTCAGGGTGGTGCTGGTGGTGTAGGTCAGGGTTTTGTCATCATCGTCAGGGTGGCGCTGGTGGTGTAGGTCAGGGTTTTAGTCATCATCGTCAGGGTGGCGCTGGTGGTGTAGGTCAGGGTTTTAGTCATCATTGTCAGGGTGGCGCTGGTGGTGTAGGTCAGGGTTTTAGTCATCATTGTCAGGGTGGCGCTGGTGGTGTAGGTCAGGGTTTTGGTCATCATCGTCAGGGTGGTGCTGGTGGTGTAGGTCAGGGTTTTGGTCATCATCGTCAGGGTGGTGCTGGTGGTGTAGGTCAGGGTTTTGGTCATCATCGTCAGGGTGGTCCGACGTCCAAACTTTTAGAACTCGCTAGCTTTAAACTGAATACGATTGTATCCACAGTGCTGTCATTTAGAAATTGTGACTTTTGTTCTCTGCTACAGATAATATAAAATGAATGGGCTGCTCATATACTTAAACCAGACCGCCAGTCACCTTTCCTTCCTCAAAGTAGTTCCCATGAGAGTCCTTTTCTTGGGATTCACCCTGAATAGCCGTGTTATGTAGTAGAGGGAGGTTGCGTGTGTAGTTAAGTGTGTGTGTTTTATCCAGCCCCAGTCCTTGTCTTACATAATAGACTTGAAATTTTAACTCTCATATAATTTGGGTTTTAAAGCCTGTGTTGTAACACACACAAGCCTGTGTGATCAGTTATTATCAGGTCCAGAGACACACGTTCATCTGTTTTATATAATACAAGGAGGCCCAAATGGAACCCTGTTCCCTTTATAGGGCCCAAATTAGCCCAGGGCCCTGTGGAACCCTATTCCCTTTATAGGGCCCTAATAAGACCAGGGTCCTGTGGAACCCAATTACCTTTATAAGGCCCTAATTAGATCAGGGTCCTGTGGAACCCTATTCCATTTATAGGACCCTAATTAGAACAGGGCCCTGTGGAACCCTATTCCCTTTATAAGGCCCTAATTAGACCAGGGTCCTGTGGAACCCTATTCCCTTTATAAGGCCCTAATTAGGCCAGGGTCCTGTGGAACCCTATTCACTTTATAGTGCCCTACTTAGACCAGGGTCCTGTGGAACCCTATTCCCTTTATAAGGCCCTAATTAGACCAGGGTCCTTGGGGTCATTGTAGAACACACAGGGGTGATAGAATTTATGACATACAGGAAAAAGAAGGGCTGTATAGAACTTTCTGATACTATTTTGTCTTATTTTTTCCTCTCTCTCACACACAGACAAACACACACGCATACACATACATTTAAAACCTAAGGAAAATGTTCAGGAACAGGGTTATTTAAAAATGTATACCTTTATCCTTTATTTAACCAGATCAGTTATATTTCAATTTCCATTTCAAGTGAACCCCAGCCTAGAAAACAACCTAGGAAAACACATGACAAAACAACACAAAACTACATTAAGATGTGTTCCTAAAATAGGCCCTGTTTGAGTTAGCTTTTTTTGAATCAGTTCAATGTGGGGTTTAGAAGAGGTTCATCAGGGTGAAGCCCCTACTTCGATCACACCCCTCTCCTGGCAGGTTTCCTGATGTCAGGTGGAGTTGGTGCTTTCTTGATCTGAACAATGCCATTTGTTTTGTTTTCTCTGCGTTTAAGACGCATCTTGGCTGCAATTGGTTATGTTAATCATCATGAAATGCTCCCTGCAATTTAAGAAAAACCTAATTTTGTACTCTACTGTAGATGTACCAGAGAATCAGCAATGTCTTCACAGCAGTCATACCTACACATAGTGAACACTAATGACCCAAGAATTAAACCCTGTGGGACTCCAGTATCTACAGAATGAAAGCCTGTGGGACTCCAGTATCTACAGAATGAAAGCCTGTGTGACTCCAGTATCTACAGAATGAAAGCCTGTGGGACTCCAGTATCTACAGAATGAAAGCCTGTGGGACTCCAGAATGTACAGAATGAAAGCCTGTGGGACTCCAGTATTTACAGAATGAAAGCCTGTGGGACTCCAGTATCTACAGAATGAAAGCCTGTGGGACTCCAGTATTTACAGAATGAAAGCCTGTGGGACTCCAGTATTTACAGAATGATCGTCAGAAGTCTGTCAACCTGTACATATGGTGAACAAGCACAAAGACGATCATTAAACCAACCATTCATGTAAAATGCCTATGTTGGAAATATCTGCTTTAATGTATTACTGTGGCGAAGGCCGTATACAACTGAATGAACGAAGAAGCGCAGCGCTGTTCAGAATCATCAACTTCATTAGTATCACTAGTACGGTCGATGGAATCCGTAACTCAGACTTGCTCAGTCATTATTGGTTTATAACCAATCTTTCTGTTGCTCACTAACAAGGACTTTTAATATTTTATTCTCAGTGTCTATGTTTCTTAATATGTTTAGACAAATTCTCTGAGAAACATGAGTTCACAGGGCTCCTTGTTGCCATGGCTCCTACGGGGGGGGGGGGTTGTTTATGACAAAAACAAATCCGGTGTTCCCTCAGCTGCTGTGTGTGTGGATCGGACTGGCTCCAAACAGCTGCCCCCCCCCCCAGACCCCCACCCAGATACCCCAATGCAGACATGCCAGCGCCCACCCTGAGGGTTGAAGGGACACAGTGAGTTTAGTCAGCTGACCACGAGGCCCTCCTGGGTCACAGTGATCCGCTGGCAGGACGGCACCAGCTGGACGTTATAAAACCAAAGTGGCGTTCATTTCGCTGGTCGATGGAGAAACGACCTGGTCACCATCTGGTTTGTATTTAGTCCCGTCCTCTCAGTGGGCAGAAATCGCACGGCCAACGCTGCCCTTGGCTCCGAGGGCATCCTTCACTCCCACCTAGAAACATTGCCGCGGGGGGGGGAGCCAATCACAGGCCAGGTGGTCAGTGACATCACATTGACAAACATTTTTTAAACTAATTTACAAATGAAATGATTCGGTAGTCCATGCTCTCCTACCAAGTCCCAACCTCGGCAGACAAGTTTCAAATTCTCAACCAAATCACATGATCATGCTGACTCACTGAAGCCAATCACATGATCACGCTGACTCACTGAACCGAATCACATGATCATGCTGACTCACTGAACCAAATCACATGATCATGCTGACTCACTGAACCAAATCACATGATCATGCTGACTCACTAAAGCCAATCACATGATCATGCTGACTCACTAAAGCCAATCACATGATCACGCTGACTCACTGAACTGAATCACATGATGATGCTGACTCACTGAACCAAATCACATTTTTACGCTGACTGACTGAAGCCAATCCCATGATTACGATGACTGACCTGAATCAAATCACATGAATATGATGATTGAATGAACCAAATGTCTTCCTCTCTATATAGGACTTTGAGGCGTGCAACCAATAGTCACCAGGCGTGTCCCTATAGGCCTGTCCTGACAACCAATAGTCACCAGGGGTGGCCCTATAGGCCTGCACTGACAACACCCCAGTACTTCCACTCTGAACTGGATGTTCTTGTTGTCTTGCCTTTTGTGACTCCCTGACAGCTTAACACTTATAGTATTTATAGTCTGGCAACCTATTGGCTGATGGTAAGGTAAATGACACCTTATTGGCTGAAGCTGAGTATCCCTTCACAGCACTGCTGGTATCCCTTCATAGCACTGCTGGTATCCCTTCACAGAACTGCTGGTATCCCTTCGCAGCACTGCTAGTATCCCTTTACAGCACTTCTGGTATCCCTTTGCAGCACTGCTAGTATCCCTTCACAGCACTGCTAGTGTCCCTTCACACAGCTACTGGTATCCCTTCACACAGCTGCTGGTATGCCTTCACAGCACCGCTAGTATTCCTTCACAGCACTGCTGGTATCCCTTTCACAGCACTGCTGGTATCCCTTTCACAGCACTGCTAGTATCCCTTCACAGCACTGCTGGTATCCCTTCACAGCACTGCTAATATCCCTACACACAGCTGCTAGTATCCCTTCACAGCACTGTTAGTGTCCCTTCACACAGCTGTTGGTATCCCTTCACAGCACTGCTGGTATCTCTTCACACAGCTGCTGGTATCCCCTCACACAGCTGCTGGTAACCCTTCACACAGCTGCTGGAATCCCTTCACACAGCTGCTGGAATCCCTTCACACAGCTGCTGGTATCCCTTCACACAGCTGCTGGTAACCCTTCACACAGCTGCTGGTATCCCTTCACACAGCTGCTGGTATCCCTTCACACAGCTGCTGGTATCCCTTCACACAGCTGCTGGTGTAACACTACAGTACGCCTCAGTGATTGACCCCTTCAAGGTTGTCAGGGCAAGTTGCCGCGGTCGTCACCGTCGTCTGGCGAACGTCCAGTAACTGTTATAGCAGTGTCAGGAGGTCAAGATGGAGTGACAGACCCATGACCTCACACACACATGCACACACACCCCTCCCCGCACCATGCCCCCCCGTGAAAGGGGAGAGCCCTGCCCTTCATACCTGTCGATGGGCAGTCAGGTGGTTATGTTTGCGCCACTGCGTCAGGTGACACTAGGGGGCGGGGTCAGAGGGACACCGGGGGGCGGGGTCAGAGGGTCACCGGGGGCGGGGTCAGAGGCACACCGACATAGTAGTCATAGTGAATAGTTTTCAAAGGGCAGCATTGTGTTTATGTTGAGCTCCTAGCCTCAGTTTTGGATCAGCCTTCCATCCCTAAAATACGGCAAGACTCTCTCATAATCCTCCCTGTGTGCGTGTGTGTGTGTGTGTGTGTGTGTGAACTCTTTAATAAAAGGCGCACCTCTTCTGGCTGTGTAAATCTCTCCCCTGGTAATCCCCATAGAGTGATATTACTCTTTAATCTGCTTTCATATGGTGCCCTTCCCCCCTTGTGCCCTTCCTTCATTCCTACTTCCTCTGGTTAAAGTAGTGTACTATATAGGGAATAGGGTGTCATCTCTCCATAGGGCTCTGGTTAAAGTAGTGTACTATATAGGGAATAGGGTGTCATCTCTCCATAGGACTCTGGTTAAAGTAGTGTACTATATAGGGAATAGGGTGTCATCTCTCCATAGGACTCTGGTTAAAGTAGTGTACTATATAGGGAATCGGGCTGGTTTGACCGTCTTTCCCAGGTTCCTGGTCCCTGGGTTTTATATGTCAGATCTGGTCAGTTGGTTTCAGTCCATTCTTCGTGGATGTCCCCTCTTTCAGTGTTTGTAGAACGCTTTCTGCAGATATTAATGCCTGGAATAAAACAGGGTTCTCCCTCTAACCAGAATGTTGTCCCGGGAACTAAAACGCTTCTCTGTGGAAATAATAAAAGGGTCCTCATGGCTGGGAGACGTCGGTGTCTCTGTGATCTCGGTGTGGTTAGTTAGTGGCACTGTCCGTTCCCCCTGACGGACCCCAGCTGGCCTGCCGGGACACATGGTCGTTTAAAGGATCAGTACTCCGTGGCCATCTGAGTTCCAGGCCGATGCATTAGCTAAATGAATGAGCCAGGTGGGGAGATGAACGCGGATCGGTTTGTCCCGGCACTCACGGTTACGCCGGGAAAGAGGATTGAGTCCCGTGTGTGGACATGTAATGGTAATATGTAATATCTGAAATGTGATTGAAACTCAGTAATTGGTTGAATGATGTAATTCATGCCGTGTCAGAGAGGCCACGGTGTGTGAGGCGTGCCGGTGTGTGTGTCGGCGTGCCTGTGTGTGTGAGGCGTGCCTGTGTGTGTGTCGGCGTGCCGGTGTGTGTGTCGGCGTGCCGGTGTGTGTGTCGGCGTGCCTGTGTGTGTGAGGCGTGCCTGTGTGTGTGTCGGCGTGCCGGTGTGTGTGTCGGCGTGCCGGTGTGTGTGTCGGCGTGCCGGTGTGTGTGTCAGCGTGCTGGTGTGTGTGTCGGCGTGCCGGTGTGTGTCGGCGTGCCGGTGTGTGTCGGCGTGCCTGTGTGTGTGAGGCGTGCCGGTGTGTGTCGGCGTGCCTGTGTGTGTGAGGCGTGCCGGTGTGTGTCGGGCGTGCCGGTGTGTGTCGGCGTGCCTGTGTGTGTTTCGGCGTGCCGGTGTGTTTCGGCGTGCCTGTGTGTGTTTCGGCGTGCCTGTGTGTGTGTCGGCGTGCATGTGTGTGTCGGCATGCATGTGTGTGTCGGCGTGCCGGTGTGTGTGTCGGCGTGCCTGTGTGTGTCTGCGTGCCTGTGTGTGTGTCGGCGTGCCGGTGTGTGTTTCGGCGTGCCTGTGTGTGTGTCGGCGTGCATGTGTGTGTCGGCATGCATGTGTGTGTCGGCGTGCCGGTGTGTGTCGGCGTGCCTGTGTGTGTGTCGGCGTGCATGTGTGTGTCGGCGTGCATGTGTGTGTGTCGGCGTGCCTGTGTGTGTCGGCGTGCCGGTGTGTGTGTCGGCGTGCCGGTGTGTGTTACGTTGGTTTCTCTTTGCCTTTTGCTGACACCTTTGTGTGTGTGTGTGTGTGTGTGTGTGGGTTTGCGTGTATGTGTGTGTGTGTGGTAGCGCGTGTTTGTGGCTTATGTCCTAGATAGTCTCTTTGACAATGTAGAAAGCCAATACCCCATGTGCCTTTGGCATTTGGATGAGTCAGTTTGTGTGTGTGTGTGTGTTTTATTGCATGTGAGTGTGTACGTGTGAGTGGACATGGCCAAGATGGGGGGGCTTTGGGTTTGGTGGTGGGGGGGCTTATGGGACGGTAGTCCTTGGCAGTCGTGTGGACCAGCCTGAAGGGACATTAGCCTCTCTCTCAGCCTGACTGTCAGAGCCTGCAGGAGGTGTTAGGGGAGGCAGACAGGACCCGTTAACCTCCATAGCCCGGGAAGGGGTGTAATGGGAGGTGGAGGAGGTGGGGGAGGTGGGGGGTTAAAGCCTGAAGAGAAGAACTGAAGAAGAGGAGGAATAGTGACGATAGAGGATGAAGTTAGAAACACAATTGAAAGAGATGAGACAGAGACCCAGATACGTCCTGCCATAAGAGGAGAAGGCCTGAGATGTATTGTGCTCCACTGGCTGCATGTGACAGGATGGAGGAAGATGAGGTGATGTGTGTGTGTGTGTGTGTGTGTGATCCTTTACATCAGATGAGGTGATGTGTGTGTGTGTGTGTGTGTGGGATCCTTTACATCAGCTGTATTCTGTCTCCTGTTTAAAATGGAGGGCTGTGTCCAGGTCCTGGGAATTGTCCCTGATACTTTACCACACAATGACTCAGCAGGCCTCAGCACAGGCAACCAGAAGGAACTGAAATATGCATTTCAGCCGAAGTGTGAACAGTAACTTGGTTTCTACCAAAATTAACACTAACAAAAATGTGTCACTAATATAGATTTTAGACAAAAATGGATCCATTTAATTGATTTCAATCAACTAGTCTTTTAGCAACTGGAGTTTTGCACACACTCAAATAGCAGTTTGTGCATTCATGTTAAAATGGAGAAGTGGGACGATCAAATAATAACACAACACTGAGTACAAGCTTTCAGTTGTTGTTGTCTTAGACTATGCTAATGTTACCTGGCTTGGTGCTTATTGCTAACCTCACTCCCTTTAAAGCGGGAAACAACAAATATCTACAGTTTGTCATAGATTTGCTTGAAGTAATTGTTGGACTATATTCTAAAGCTTCTGGTTACCACTTTTAAAACTTCTGGGTACTGCATTTAAGGCTTCTGGGAACTGCTTTTGAAGCTTTTCGTTAATGCTTTTAGCTTTTAGCCCACGTGTATGAACTGTTTTGAGCTTCTTTTGACAACAATAAAGTCTGTGGGCTGGCCAGATACAGTGCTAACTAGATAGTCAGTAAAAAAAAAATTAAACTGTCTTGGATAATGATTCCAGGCCTGTGTTTCTCTGTTGTAGAATGGTCTGAATGTCTTAGTTCTTCTGTGTCTAGACTGATTCCAGGCCTGTGTTTCTCTGTTGTAGAATGGTCTGAATGTCTTAGTTCTTCTGTGTCTAGACTGATTCCAGTCCTGTATTTCTCTGTTGTAGAATGGTCTGAATGTCTTAGTTCTTCTGTGTCTAGACTGATTCCAGGCCTGTGTATCTCTGTTGTAGAATGGTCTGAATGTCTTAGTTCTTCTGTGTCTAGACTGATTCCAGTCCTGTATTTCTCTGTTGTAGAATGGTCTGTATGTCTTAGTTCTTCTGTGTCTAGACTGATTCCAGGCCTGTGTTTCTCTGTTGTAGAATGGTCTGAATGTCTTAGTTCTTCTGTGTCTAGACTGATTCCAGGCCTGTATTTCTCTGTTGTAGAATGGTCTGAATGTCTTAGTTCTTCTGTGTCTAGACTGATTCCAGGCCTGTATTTCTCTGTTGTAGAATGGTCTGAATGTCTTAGTTCTTCTGTGTCAAGACTGATTCCAGGCCTGTATTTCTCCGTTGTAGAATGGTCTGAATGTCTTAGTTCCTCTGTGTCTAAACTGATTCCAGGCCTGTATTTCTCTGTTCTAGAATGGTCTGAATGCGCTGCATCTGGCTGCTAAGGAGGGCCATGAGGACCTGGTGGAGGAACTGCTGGAGAGAGGCTCTGTCGTCGATGCTGCTACTAAGGTTTTGTGTGTCTCGTTCCCTCTTGGGCTACTTCAGGTTGTCACACTAAAACCAAAGAGATGTATTCAGTCTAATTTCATTGAAACACCTTTTTTTAGGATTTTAATCAAGAACAACGTTTATTCAGATGCTGAATGAGTCTTCTTGGGTTGGCATCGAAACCAAACACCATAAATAACCACCATTGACCTCGTTAATTGACACCAGTTATCCCCCCCCATCCCCTCGTTTCAATTGCTTTTTTTTTACCCAAAGCCCACCTTCAAAACAGGTGACTAAAAGAGGTGTCAAATAACGAGAGGAAAACTGTCCATCACCCACACACACACACACACACGCGCGCACAAACACTGAACGTTGCCGTGGTGACTCCCCTCTTCCTGCAGAAGGGGAACACAGCCCTTCACATCGCCGCCCTGGCCGGACAGAAGGAAGTAGCCAGACTGCTGCTGAAGAGGGGGGCAGACGTCAACGCCCAATCACAGGTCCGACGCTCCTACCCGCCTACCAAACCTCACGCTGATTGTAGTGTTTGTCCTGAACGACAAGAACCTCTGCCAGATGTCGAAACCCTAGGTTGTAAATGTGGATATGTGACTGGATTACGTGCTTCCGTCGGTAACTGTGTCTGCGTTCTCCAGAATGGCTTCACTCCGCTCTACATGGCCGCCCAGGAGAACCACCTGGAGGTGGTCAGATTCCTGCTGGAGACTGGAGGGAACCAGAGCACTGCTACGGAGGTCTGTCTCTGTGTCTCTGTCTCTGTGTCTCTGTCTCTGTGTCTCGGTCTCTGTGTCTGTGTCTCTGTCTGTTTGTCTCTCTGTCTCAATCAATCAATCACATTTATTTATAAAAAGCCCTTTTTATTTCAGCAGTTGTCACAGTGCTTTTACAAAACAGCCAGCCTGTCTGTCTTTAAAGTGCCCACTGAAAGTCTGCACACCCTTGAACTTTTTCACAGTTGGTTTAGGTGTGTGTACTACATGATTTCAGTATTTGTGTGAAAGTTGAGTTTGTAACTTGTTCACAGTTAGTTTAGGTGTGTGTAATACATGATTTCAGTATTTGTGTGAAAGTTGAGTTTGTAACTTGTTCACAGTTGGTTTAGGTGTGTGTACTACATGATTTCAGTATTTGTGTGAAAGTTGAGTTGAGTAACTTTTTGAATGTTGGTTTTAATAAGTACAACTATATTGCTTTATCTACTTATTTTTTAACTGCATTTCCCTCCCTCCCTCTCTTTCTCTACCTTTTTGCTGCTCATCTCCTTCCTCTCTCTTTCCCCTCTCCACTTCTCCTTCCCCTTTCTCCTTCTCCTTCACCTCCTCCACTTCGTCCGTCCACTTTCCCTCTCTTCTCTTATAGGACGGCTTCACCCCTCTGGCCATCGCTCTACAGCAAGGTCACAACCAGGTCGTCTCCCTTCTGCTGGAGCACGACACCAAGGGCAAGGTCAATATACTGGGTTATATTGGTATTATACAGGGTCAATATACTGGATTATATTTATATTATATAGGGGCAATATACTGGATTATATTGGTATTATACAGGGTCAATATACTGGATTATATTTATATTATACAGGGTCAATATACTGGATTATATTTATATTATACTCAAGCCTCTGAGAATGTCTGTTTTAAGGGACTGTAGTGGGAATGAGTTTGAGTTGAGTTATCCAACACAGTGTTTTGAGTTGAGTTATCCAACGCAGTGTTTTGAGTTGAGTTATCCAACGCAGTGTTTTGAGTTGAGTTATCCAACGCAGTGTTTTGAGTTGAGTTATCCAACGCAGTGTTTTGAGTTGAGTTATCCAACGCAGTGTTTTGAGTTGAGTTATCCAACGCAGTGTTTTGAGTTGAGTTATCCAACGCAGTGTTTTGAGTTGAGTTATCCAACACAGTGTTTTGAGTTGAGTTATCCAACGCAGTGTTTTGAGTTGAGTTATCCAATGCAGTGTTTTGAGTTGAGTTATCCAATGCAGTGTTTTGAGTTGAGTTATCCAACGCAGTGTTTTGAGTTGACGACGGTGAAGTCCTACATGTTGTTTTAAATGGACGTACTGTCTGCCTGCTAAACACAATGAATCCAGGTGCGTCTCCCTGCTCTGCACATCGCTGCCCGGAAGGATGACACCAAATCAGCTGCCCTGCTGCTACAGAACGACCACAACGCTGATATACAAAGCAAGGTGAGGGGGGGGGTGAAGGGGGGGGGGACTCTTTAAAAGCTCTAAGTTCTACGGGTCCTTTACTTGTCATGTAATCGGTGTTGAGATTATTATTGCTGTGTGTGTTGTGTTTACTTGTGTGTGAGTTTGAGTGTGTTGAGTGTGTTTGAGTGTGTCTGTGCATCTTGTCCTAAAATTGCATTGCCAACCCTGTTTCCTGTTTAACAACCTGACCCCTTTCCCTCCCTTCTCGCTCTCCTCCTCCCCCTCTCCTCCACCTCTTCTCCTGCGCCTCCTCATCCCTTCCCAAATGACTCCTCCCCCTCTCCCTTCTCTCTCTGCGGCGTAACCAGATGATGGTTAACCGGACTACAGAGGTACACACCTTCATTTTCCCCGTCCCCTCCTCCCTCCCATTCCTTCAACGTCTTCAACTCCCTCTACCTCCTCTCTGTACTTCAACTCCCTCTACCTCCTCTCTGTACTTCAACTCCCTCTACCTCCTTTCTGTACTTCAACTCCCTCTACCTCCTCTCTGTACTTCAACTCCCTCTACCTCCTCTCTGTACTTCAACTCCCTCTACCTCCTCTCTGTACTTCAACTCCCTCTACCTCCTTTCTGTACTTCAACTCCCTCTACCTCCTCTCTGTACTTCAACTCCCTCTACCTCCTCTCTGTACTTCAACTCCCTCTACCTCCTCTCTGTACTTCAACTCCCTCTACCTCCTCTCTGTACTTCACGTCTGTCTGTTTAAAACTCTGTCTGTTTAGAACTTTTTCTGTCTGTCTGTTTCGAACTTTATTTTTCTGTCTGTTTAGAACTTAATTTTTCTGTCTGTTTAGAATTTAATTTTTCTGTCTGTTTAGAACTTAATTTTTCTGTCTGTTTAGAACTAAATTTTTCTGTCTGTTTAGTACTTTTTTTCTGTCTGTCTGTTTCGAACTGAATTTTTCTGTCTGTTTAGAACTACATTTTTCTGTCTGTTTAGAATTTTCTTTTTCTGTCTGTTTAGAACTGAATTTTTCTGTCTGTTTAGAACTTTATTTTAATCCCCTTCAGCTTTGTCAGAGCAGCAGCTAAACTCTTGTTGGGGTCCACACTTTTTGCCTGTCTGTCTCTCTGGACAATAGTGGTTAACATGCTACATTGCTGCATGGCAACAATAAAACACGCTATCTTGCTTCTTTGATCTCAAGAACATTTATTTATTTCCCATTAAGCCGAGAGCTGTTGCAATTCTTTTAATGGTGCTTTGTGTGTTATATCCTATAACCAACATATTGAATGTTGGAAAAACACAAAAGTAATTCTTACGATCTGAATTCCCCTGGTGAACCCACCACAGCATGCCTTATACAGCGTCTCTCTCTGCAGTGCCTGTGAAGTCACAAGAGGCGGCACAAATGGCACTCACTGCTCCCTATTGAAGTGCACTTCTTTTGACCAGAACCCTATGGGCCTGTGTCCGTCGGAGTGCACTACAACAAGGTGTCCGGGTGCCACTTGAAGACCGACCGAGACATGATGTCAATGAAATGTTATACCTGCAGTTAGTTGTGTTATTCCATACGGTTATGGTGTGTTAACTGTGTTTTCTAATCACACCATGTCTTCCAGAATGGAAAGGTAAGAACATCCAAAGGCAGGTCGCCTGAGGGCCCAAATGGACTCCTATTCCCTATGTAGTGTACTAGTTCCCTCAGGGTTACGGACTGTTTTAATTTCTTATATTTGTACAAAATCATCATGTGGGGTTTCATTATTAGATTTCAGTAGGGTTCTCTTTCTGGAGTTCTGCTGGGTTCTCTTTCTGGAGTTCTGCTGGGTTCTCTTTCTGGAGTTCTACTGGGTTCTCTTTCTGGAGTTCCCTTGTTCTGTTCCCACCCTGACTGATTGATTATTTGGTCCCTTTCCCACGTATTTGGCATTTATGAGGCTTGCTTCCCAAATTTGCATTCTGTTCCTTGTAATTCTATAAAGGGAATAGGGTATCATCTCTCCATAGGGCTCTGGTTAAAGTAGTGTACTATACAGGGAATAGGGTGTCATCTCTCCATAGGACTCTGGTTAAAGTAGTGTACTATATAGGGAATAGGGTGTCATCTCTCCATAGGGCTCTGGTTAAAGTAGTGTACTATATAGGGAATAGGGTGTCATCTCTCCATAGGACTCTGGTTAAAGTAGTGTACTATATAGGGAATAGGGTGTCATCTCTCCATAGGACTCTGGTAAAAGTAGTGTACTACATAAGGAATAGGGTGTTTTGTGGGAAGGCGTGCATGTTCTGTACGATCATTTGCATGTGTAACGTCCTCAACAGACTTATCTATATTTTCCTTTCTCTCTTCTGTTGATCTTTATTCCTCTCCTTTTATTCAGTACTGGTGCATCATGGGAATGCTGCATGAACAGAGTCAGTTTTCCTCTTTTGCGGTTGAACTAAATCTCACCTGTCTCTTTTTCTCTCTCTCTCTTCCACATCCACTCCTCTCCTCGTTCCCCCATCCTGTGTCTCTGTCCACATCCTGTGTCTCTGTCCACATCCTGTGTCTCTGTCCACATCCTGTGTCTCTGTCCACATCCTGTGTCTCTGTCCACATCCTGTGTCTCCGTCCACATGTCGTCCTCATCCTGTCCGTCTCATTCTCTCTTTCTGTCTCGTTCTGTCATTCTCTCCCACTTCATGTTTTTTGCCCCGCCTCCATCCCCCTTGTCCCCGCCCCCTGCCCCGCCCCTTGCCCCCAACAGAGTGGCTTCACCCCACTACACATCGCTGCCCACTATGGCAACGTGAACGTCTCCACCCTCCTGCTCAACCGGGGGGCCGCCGTGGACTTCACAGCCAGGGTACGCCCCCACCCCCCCACCCCCCGGTCTCTCTTAGCCAGT
The DNA here is from genome assembly GCF_011004845.1 of Esox lucius. Classification (NCBI taxonomy): domain Eukaryota; kingdom Metazoa; phylum Chordata; class Actinopteri; order Esociformes; family Esocidae; genus Esox; species Esox lucius. The sequence goes on from NC_047593.1 coordinate 20,356,364, forward strand.
CTTAGCCCAATCTCTGTCTTGTTTTGCCAATGACAGCTGAGGTCAGTCTCAACCAGCCAGTCCCGGCTGACTCGGCCTCCCTCTGTAATCCAGTCGCAGCTGGTGTCTGTCTCTTTCAGCCAGTCAGAGTTTCTCTTCTTTGTTTTAATCTGTGGCACAGGTACATGCTGAGATGAGATGGGTGTTGTCATACTCAGTCTGTACTCCAGGTTGTTATTCTGTCTAGGAAATAGTAACTGCTATTTGACCCTGCATGTGTGTGTGTGTGTGTGTGTGTAGAACGGGATCACACCTCTCCACGTAGCGTCTAAGAGGGGGAACACTAACATGGTGGCGCTGCTGCTGGACCGGGGAGCTCAGATAGATGCCAAAACCAGGGTGAGTACAACACCATTTGCATGACAGGGTCTGGGTGAGTGGAGGCGGGTGACGTTCCCCGACCCTTGGAGAACCTCAGCCCAACGTGTTCCTCCTGTTCTCATGCATATCTGTCCTCCTGGAGCCGGGGTTCTGCCTGTCCCACCGGATCTCAGTGTCGCTATGGTGCCACCTGCTGTTGGGGACTATGTAGAACATCTCTTCCTCGTTCGGTGCTTGGAGTTGTGTGTGTTTACGTGTGTGTGTGTTTACGTGTGTGTGTGTTTACGTGTGTGTGTGTGTTTATGTGTGTGTGTGTGTGTTTACGTGTGTGTGTGTCTCAGGACGGCCTCACACCTCTACACTGTGCAGCGCGGAGTGGACACAACCTGGCAGTTGAGCTGCTGCTGGAGAGAGGAGCACCGATACTGGCCAGAACCAAGGTACACACACACACACACACACACACACACACACACAAACACATACTCACACACACACACACACACACAAACACATACTCACTTACACACACACACGCACATACTCACACACACATACTTACACACACACACTTACACACAAGAACAAACATACATGCTCACATACACCAACACATACTTACTTACACACACACGCACATACTCACACATACTCTCTGTTTGTTCTGTTTGCCCCCCCCCAGAACGGCCTCTCCCCGCTCCACATGTCGGCCCAGGGCGACCACGTGGACTGTGTCAAGCACCTACTTCAGCACAAGGCGCCGGTTGATGATGTCACACTGGATTACCTGACGGCGCTTCACGTCGCCGCCCACTGCGGACACTATCGGGTTACCAAGCTGCTGCTGGACAAGAGGGCCAACCCCAACGTTAGAGCGCTGGTACACACACACACACACACACACACACCTGGTCTGATCAGTGGGTTCATGTCACCATGGTAGAATATGTTGGAAGAATAAATAAGAAATGTTCTGGAAACATCACCTTGGTCCCCTCTGATGTTCTTATCAGGTGACACTACACCGCTTCTCGTGCTAGCGAAAATGTTCCCTTAACATCGCTGTGTGTGTGTGTGTGTGTGTGTGTGTGTGTGTGGTCAGAACGGCTTCACTCCGCTGCACATCGCCTGTAAGAAGAACCGGGTGAAGGTGATGGAGCTGCTGGTGAAGTACGGCGCCTCCATCCAGGCCATCACCGAGGTGAGGTCTCCGTCCTGAACAGAGAACTTGGTGTGGTTGGAGACTCTCAGTCTCTCACCTTCTCTCCTGCTTTCTTCCTCTTTGCCCCTCTCCATATCTCTCCCTCATCTACCTCCCTCTTTCTCCATCCCTCTCTCCTCCACCCCCCCGCTCTCTCCTCCACCCCCCCCCCCCCCCCCACCCGCTCTCTCCTCCATCTCCCTCCCTCCAGTCGGGGCTGACACCCATCCATGTGTCAGCCTTCATGGGTCATCTCAACATCGTCCTGCTGTTGCTGCAGAACGGAGCCTCGCCTGATGTCTGCAACATCGTGAGTACACTACCCTGGTACACTACCCTGGTACACTACCCTGGTACACTACCCTGGTACACTACCCTGGTACTCTACCCTGGTACACTACCCTGGTACACTACCCTGGTACACTATCCTGGTACACTATCCTGGTACACTACCCTGGTACACTACCCTGGTACACTACCCTGGTACACTATCCTGTGTGTTAGAGTCTGACATTGTGAGTACACTATCCTGTGTGTTAGAGTCTGACATTGTGAGTACACTATCCTGTGTGTTAGAGTCTGACATTGTGAGTACACTATCCTGTGTGTTAGAGTCTGACATTGTGAGTACACTATCCTGTGTGTTAGAGTCTGACATTGTGAGTACACTATCCTGTGTGTTAGAGTCTGACATTGTGAGTACACTATCCTGTGTGTTAGAGTCTGTGTGTCTGTTATATATTGTGTTGTATTGCTGTGTGTATTGATGTGTTATAGTGTGTGTGTGCTGAAATGTGTGTGTGTTTGTGTGTTGCCAGCGTGGTGAGACGGCGTTACACATGGCTGCCCGTGCCGGCCAGATGGAAGTGGTCCGCTGTCTCCTGAGGAACGGAGCGCTGGTGGACGCCATGGCCCGAGTGAGTCATCCTGAGCCTCATCCACACCCTCATCCTCCTTTTCATCCTCACCCTCATCCTCACCCTGACCCTCATCCTCACCCTCATCCTCAGTTCCACGCTATAATCCGTTACACTTCAAATTATTAAAATGATTCATGGGGATTTGAATTCCTTCTTTTATGGTCTCACCCTCACTCCCTACCTACCCACACACACACACACACACACACACACACACACACACACACGCTCCTCCTCTCTCCTCCACCCATGCCCAGGAGGACCAGACACCCCTCCACATTGCGTCCCGCCTGGGGAAAACGGACATCGTGCAGCTGCTCCTGCAACACATGGCCCACCCCGACGCCGCTACCACCAACGGATACACCCCCCTCCACATCGCCGCCCGCGAGGGACGTGTGGAGACCACCGCCGTGCTGCTGGAGGCTGGGGGCTCCCACTCCCTGGCCACCAAGGTACCACACACACACACACACACACACATGCAGATATACACCATGCGACTATTCACAGGCTCACACACACTCACACGGCTTTGTGTCCCCTCCCCCCTCTCACAGAAAGGGTTCACTCCGCTTCATGTAGCCGCCAAGTACGGAAGCCTGGAGGTGGCCAAACTGCTCCTGCAGCTCCGGGCTCTGCCTGACGACGCCGGCAAGGTATTATCACGGTGTTGTCATAGAAACAACAGCTGGCGTTACTACGGAACAATACCAAGAGAGGCAGAGGGGGAAAGCAGATACAAACACAGAATATTAGAAAGTAAATGTGTCTGTGTTTTCCTCTCGTCTTTCAGAACGGGCTCACTCCGCTGCACGTGGCAGCTCACTATGACAACCAGCAGGTGGCGCTGCTCCTACTGGATAAAGGAGCATCGCCACACTCTACCGCCAAGGTGAGACCACACACACACACAAAACAGAGCCTCAGGGTGTCCCAAATATCCCCCTGTTCATAACCACCAGGGTGCTGTTCAGCAACTCATGACCTGATACCCCTTCATCTAACAAGTCTTCTCCTACCCACAATCCTCTCTGCTTCCAGAACGGCTACACCCCGCTTCACATCGCGGCCAAGAAGAACCAGACATCCATTGCGTTGTCTCTGCTGCAGTACGGGGCGGAGACCAATGTCCTGACCAAACAGGGGGTCACCCCGCTACACCTCGCCGCGCAGGAGGGGCACAGCGAGATGACCTCTCTGCTGCTGGGCAAGGGGGCGCACGTCAACAGCCCCACCAAGGTACCAGAGACACGCCTGGGTCACCTGGCAGATGTTTGGGACCGTCGGGTCGCCCCAGTTGTTCTATTTAAGACCAAATGCATCTTGGTTTGTTATGATGCCAGACATTTTGCCTGACGTTTGGAAGTGGATTTCATTTCCTGAAAATGCAGAACAGGAACTCTACCTTTCCCTCTCCCTCTCTCTCCCACACTCCCCCTCCCCTTCAGAGTGGTCTGTCTCCACTGCACCTCACCGCACAGGAGGACCGGGTCGGGGCAGCAGAAGTTCTGACCAAACACGACGCTCAACTGGACCAGGCGACTAAGGTACACACACGCGCACACGCGTGCACACACACATACACACACACACACAAACACACACACAGGCACTCTACTGACTGAAAGTTTGCTGGATTTCACAAGCAATTCAGCTGACCCTCGGACCCTGACCTGACCCTCTGACCCTGACCTGACCCTCTGACCCTGACCTGACCCTCTGACCCTGACCTGCGTACGTCACGTTCCGATCTTCTGTCTTCCTCCTCCTCCTCCTCAGCTCGGCTACACCCCACTCATCGTGGCCTGTCACTATGGAAACATGAAGATGGTCAACTTCCTGTTGGAGCACGGGGCCAGCGTCAACGGCAAAACCAAGGTGTCATGATATATCCCAAATCACACCCTCTTCCCTATTTGGTAGCGCCCTGCTTTCCACTGGAGCCCTATAGCAGCCCAGGTGAAAAGTAGTGCACTTGAAATGGGAATAGGGTGCAATTTAAATCCCCCTTATCAATTACCCTGCCGGGGGATGTAGGATGTGACCGTGTATGTGTGTGTGTGTCTGCAGAACGGGTACACTCCCCTCCACCAGGCCGCTCAACAGGGAAACACACACATCATCAACGTCCTGCTACAGCACGGGGCCCAGCCGAACGCCACCACCGTGGTGAGACCTCAACACACACACACACATCAACACACACACACACACATCAACACACACACACACACATCAACACACACACACATCGTGATGCTACAGATATGTAATAGTATATCTGTTCCTTGCTCTGTTTTCCTCCTTTCTCCCTCTCCTCTCTCCCCGTATCGCTCCTTCTTTCTCTCTGTTTCTCTTATGTTTCCCCCGGTCCTCACCCTCTCCTCTCCCTTCTCTCCCCTCTCTCCCCATCAGAATGGGAACACGGCTATGTCCATCGCCCGTCGTCTGGGTTACATATCGGTTGTTGACACTCTGAAGGTTGTCACAGAAGAGGTCATCACCACGACTACGGTATGTGTGAACTCTCACCGCACCTGGACTGAAGCTGTGAAGTGTCATCCCAAATGGCCCCCCGTTCTCTACATAGTACACTAGGAGCCTTGTTTAGGGAATAGGGTCTCATGTTAGATGGCGACGAAAGCAGAAAAAGGGGAATTTCACTTGTTTTTACTTTATCCATAGTTCTGTTTTTGGTTGAACAGGCGGTACAAACTGTATTATAAAATTCAGATGAGCGTTTATATATTTGTTATGGTAAAATCATGAGCGTTTTATATATTTGTTATGGTAAAATCATGAGCGTTTATATATTTGTTATGGTAAAATCATGAGCGTTTTATATATTTTATGGTAAAATCATGAGCGTTTTATATATTTTATGGTAAAACCATGGGCGTTTATATATTTGTTATGGTAATATCATGAGCGTTTTATATATTTTATGGTAAAATCATGAGCGTTTGTAAATTTGTTATGATGAACTCATGAGCGTTTATATATTTGTTATGGTAAAATCAATAGCGTTTATATATTTGTTATGGTAAAATCATGACTGTTTATATATTTCTTATGGTAATATCATGGGCGTTTATATATTTGTTATGGTAAAATCATGAGCATTTATATATTTGTTATGGTGAAATCATGAGCGTTTATATATTTGTAATGGTGAAATCATGAGCGTTTATATATATGTTATGGTAAAATTATTGGCGTTTATATATTTGTTATGGTAAAATCATGAGCGTTTATATATTTGTTATGGTAAAATCATGAGCGTTTTATATATTTGTTATGGTAAAATCATGGGCATTTTTATATTTGTTATGGCTAAATCAATAGCGTCGAACATCAAACTAAATATGGAGTTGATTTTGCATGAATGGCTTATTAAATGATTATAGGATGAGGAACCATCTTACATAAAGTTAAAAAAGACTGAAATATCCTTCAAATCAGTTTAACTGGATCAACATCATCCTCTGTTTCCATGGTGACGTTTTTCAGTTTGTTACGTTACACAAGAACAACACAGAAATTATATCACAACGGTCTGCTTCTGCTTGGCTAATCCCGTGTTTTAATTGGTTTGTTCCTGGCTGTGATTGGTTAAACGCCTGACAGACTGTGACGTCGGAGAAACACAAGATGAATGTTCCGGAGACCATGACAGAGGTTCTGGATGTGTCCGACGAGGAGGGTGAGATCCTTCACATTTATTAAACTGAGGGGAATCACTTAAAGACAATGAGCTTTGGAGGGGTATACAATGTCCATTCATGTAATCTCTCCATACATAATTGAGTCCTGACAGTTTAGCTGAGTATAACTTGACAGTGTAGACTAAGTTATCACTGTCCAGAGGGATTGTGAACAGATTTCATGGCAGTTTTCCGTGCTCAAGTTCTTTTACAGCAGTGTGTTCTTGGGACAGTAGTTCTGTAGCTCAAGTTTAACGTGTTACGGGTAATGTAGTTAAGACAGCAATGTGTTGTGGGTAATATAGTTCTGACAGCAGTGTGATGTGGGTAATGTAGTTCTGACAGCAGTGTGTTGTGGGAAATGTGGTTCTGACAGCAGTGTGTTGTGGGAAATGTGGTTCTGACAGCAGTATGTTCTGTAGCTCTGAGGCAAATGGAAGACGAGGCGTGTTCTGGGGTATTGGAGGACATAGAAGGTGCTCTGACCTACGGCTTCTTGTCAAGTGTGCAGTGGTGCTCAAAAAAAACAAAATTAACACTTTGTTTTCCTAATAGCATGAGCCTCTGTGTTTCTGCCTAATTGTTAGATTCAGTTTGGATGTTGTTGACATAACAAAACAAATTCATTTCCTCACTAAGTTCCCTTAATGTGTGTTGCACCAGATTACTCCCGCGGAAATGTAGTCAGATATTGCATTATGGCACAGTATAAACTGACAAGACTCCTACCAATAAGTGCCATTTGACCCAGCAGGCGAAAATGCTTGGGCCCTGCTTAGCCCATACAAATGCATTTTGGACAGATTTTAGCAAGAGTTAATCCTTTCAGTTGGCCTCTTCTCTAAAACAGTGCAGAAATATGTGTATATACATTCTCCTCAGCGTAACCATCTGTGCTCTGATGCCCCCTAGGGGTTGGGAGGTTGTAACTGAATCTTCTAAGGGACATACGTTTTTTTTTAGCATCTTGGGGATTGATGGCGGTGGAATGTCACCGTTTTATTACTTGTTATTCTTTCTATTTATCTCTACCCCCCATCCCCCTTTTCTCCTCACCCTCCTCTCTCTTTCTCACCCCTACTCCCTACTCTCTCTCTCTCTCTCTGTCCAGGGGAGGACACGATGACGGGGGATGGAGGTGAGTACCTCAGGGCGGAGGACCTGAGGGAGCTGGGTGACGACTCTCTACCTGGACAGTACCTGGATGGATTCAACTACTTGAGTCATAACCTTGACAGGTGACAAAGACACACACACGCTCTGATGGGTACACACACACACACACACACACAAACATGCACATGAATATAATGTTCATGTGGGCTGTGTGTTGTCCTCTGTAGCAGGCCCCTTCAAAGCCCTCTTCACCACAGAGAGGGAGTCCTGATAGAGGACATGATCTCCAGCCATCAGGTAGTTACACCTTCACACGCTGTGATGTACTTTTACGCTGCTATGCAGCTTTACTCATTTACATGTCTTTACACTGTTTTAAACCATTACCCATTTTGAACGCCTTTGCACATGTACCTTTACTCATTTACACTTATTTTCACTGCAATACTCCTTTAAACACCTTTACATGCTGTTCTACCCCTTTAAACCTTTAAACAACTTTACGTGCTGTTATACACCTTTAAACCTTTAAACAACTTTACATGCTGTTATACACCTTTGAACTTTTAAACACCTTTACACAATGTTAAACACCTTTACACCTTTAAACAACTGTACATGCTGTTATACACCTTTAAACCTTTAAACAACTCTACATGCTGTTATACACCTTTGAACTTTTAAACACCTTTACACACTGTTAAACACCTTTACACACTGTTAAACACCTTTACACACTGTTAAACACCTTTACACACTGTTAAACACCTTTACACAATGTTAAACACCTTTACACACTGTTAAACACCTTTACACACTGTTAAACACCTTTACACACTGTTAAACACCTTTACACACTGTTACATTCCTGGACACACCTTTGCAAAGCTGGACCCATTGTTTATATGTTGTTGTTGTTGTTAACATGAGTGTTGTTCTACAGGTGTCGTCTCTGTCCAGAGAGAACGAGAAGGATTCCTTCAGACTTAGCTGGGGAGCAGAACACCTGGATAATGTGGTCTTGTCCTCTAGTCTGCTACACTCTGGGTTAGTAATACACATTAACAGACATTCTGGTCAGCATAGTTACACAGTCTGCTTAGTGCTGGTTATTGGTTGGGAGGCATTGACTTAGTTACATGGCGATTTAAAAAAAAAATCCACTTTAATTTCCATTCACCTTTTCACTTTATATTATTGTTGTTAGTATTATTATATTTATTACTATATTTATTTAATTTTTTTCTCTCTTAATCTTAATTTCTATCTCTCTTTTTTCCGTTTGGCTGCTTTCCGTGTCCCTCTTTGTTTTTCTCTTTGTCTTTCGGTCTCTGTGTATCTGTGTGTTTCTCACTGTCTCTCTGTGTCTCTCTGTGTCTCTCTGTGTCTCTCTGTGTCTCTCTGTGTTTCTCTCTGTGTCTCTCTGTGTCTCTGTGTATCTGTGTGTTTCTCACTGTCTCTCTGTGTTTCTCTCTGTCTCTCTGTGTCTCTGTGTGTTTCTCACTGTCTCTCTGTGTCTCTCTGTGTTTCTGTGTGTTTCTGTGTGTTTCTGTCTCCAATTGTTTTTGTGTCTCTCTGTGTTTCTCTTTTTGTCTTTCACTGTTTCGCTGTGTCTTTGTGTTTCTCACTGTTTCTGTCTCTGTTTTCGCCCTTTTTTGGTGTCTCTGTCTCTGTGTTTCTCTGTCTCTCTGTGTCTTTGTGTTTCTCTGTCTCTCTGTGTTTCTCACTGTCTCTCTGTGTTTCTCACTGTCTCTCTGTGTTTCTCACTGTCTCTCTGTGTCTCTCTGTGTTTCTTTGTCTCTTTGTGTCTCTCTGTGTTTCTCTGTCTCTCTGTGTTTCTCTGTCTCTCTGTGTTTCTCACTGTCTCTCTGTGTCTCTCTGTGTTTCTCTCTGTCTCTCTGTGTTTCTCTGTCTCTCTTTGTTTCTCACTGTTTCTCTGTGTTTCTCTCTGTCTCTCTGTGTCTTTCTGTCTCTCTGTGTTTCTCACTGTCTCTCTGTGTTTCTCTGTGTCTCTCACTGTCTCTCTTTGTTTCTCTCTGTCTCTCTGTGTCTCTCTGTGTTTCTCACTGTCTCTCTCTCTTTGATGTTTTGTGTTCTGTCTGCTTCTAGCCGATCTTCCCCGTGCCTAGACCATGACAACAGCAGGTGACTCTCTTCATCTCTTTCTTGCTCTTTGTCTCTCTCCATTTTCTGTATTTCTCTCTCTCTCTCCCCCTCTCTCTCTCTCTCTCTCTCTCTCCCTGTCTCTCTTTATTTTGGTCTCGTTATCGTTCGCCACCTGTCTAAATGCACAACTACATGCATGATTTTTCCTTCTTAACATGGTTTTAATGACTAAATCAATATCTTTAGATGGATGCATGTAAAACGTCTCGGTAATGTTATGTTGAATATACAGTATCTCACAAAAGGGAGTACACCCCTCACATTTCTGTAAATATTTGAGTATATCTTTTCATGTGACAACACTGAGGAAATGACACTTTTCTACAATGTAAAGTAGTGAGTGTACAGCTTGTATAACAGTGTAAATTTGCTGTCCCCTCAAAATAACTCAACACACAGCCATTAATGTCTAAACCGCTGGCAACAAAAGTATACACTTAAGTGAAAATGTCCAAATGTACAAAAATGTGTGGGGTGCACTCACTTTTGTGAGATACTGTAAGTAGTTATATTACATTATGTACATCTAGGTTAAAACAAGCGGATTCTTGGATGAATTCAATTGTTTCGGATGATTGTATTTTTCTCCTAAGTCACTCCTGCCTTGCGTCTCATGACAGGAATGGGATAGGATTTTGGAATGGGAATGGAATATAAGATTAGAATGGAATGACATTTTGGAACATGAACGGAGTTAAACTGTTTACAATGCAATACAATTAGAAGCCTTCCTGCGTTCTCTCCACCCATCAACACCTCTTGATACGCCTCCAAACTGGGCCCGCCCCTTCGTAATTACGAAGACGAGCTAGCCAGCTGAGTAGAAATCGCCGGGAAGTGATGTGTTCTGCCTGGATTTGGTGCAGCAGCTGTGCTGTTTCCTCAGGTGTCCCAGAGCATCATCTACACCTGTGATTGGGTGTACAGGTCACACGGCGGAAGCTGTTGTGGAAGATGATTGGTCGGTTGGTTAGGCCGATTCAGCCAATGCCTGTCATACTGGGGATGACAGGGTCTAAGGTGTGTCGCGATCAGGCACTGCCAAGGTCATAGTAACACTCCTTGTGGGCCGTTTTCATCTCACTGGAGTTCTGATTATGTGGAGGTCCCAGGTTATTGTCCTTCACGGCAAGAGTTCCTGTCCCCAAAATGTTTGAAAAAACAGTTCCATAGAGAGGAGATGATCGGTCGGTAGAGAGCAGGGTGTTATTTGACAGAACAACGGGGCGTTTGAGGTGAAGAACTCGTTGCAACCTGTGGAGTAACTGATCTTTTGACTAATGACCCCCCCCCCCTGCCCCCGCAGCTTCCTGGTCAGTTTCATGGTGGACGCCAGGGGCGGGGCCATGCGTGGTTGCCGTCACAATGGCCTGCGCATCATCGTTCCGCCCCGGAAGTGTTCCGCCCCCACGCGGGTGACCTGTCGCCTGGTGAAGAGGCACCGTCTGGCGTCGATGCCCCCCATGGTGGAGGGGGAGGGGCTAGCCGGACGCATCATCGAGGTTGGCCCGACGGGGGCGCAGTTCCTGGGGTAAGGAGGAAGGAGGGAGAGCGCGCGCGTATGTGTGTGTGTGTTTGCGCGTACGTCCCTCGCCCGTGTGTGGGTGTTGACGTTCTGTTCTTCCTCCGTGCTGCGTAATGGATCAGTAAGCTCCACCTCCCCACGGCCCCGCCCCCTCTCAACGAGGGAGAGAGTCTGGTCAGCAGGATTCTGCAGCTGGGGCCTCCCGGCACCAAGTTCCTAGGGTAACACACGCTACACACACGCTACACACACGCTATACACATGCTACACACGCTACACACATACACACGCTACACACACGCTATACACATACACACGCTACACACACGTTATACAAATGCTACACACACGTTACACAAACGCTACACACATACACACACGGTACACACATACACATGCTATACTCACACACATGCTACACACACGCTATAAACATACACACATGCTACACACACGCTAAACACATGCTACACACATGCTATACACATGCTATACACACACACGCTACACACTTACACATGCTACACACATGCTAGACACATGCTATACACATGCTACACACATACACATGCTACACACACACATGCTACACACGTGCTTTACACATGCTACACACACGCTAGACACATGCTATACACACAGTACACACACACATACACCCACACACACTCACGCTACACACAGGCTACACACATATACACCATTTACACACACTACACATTTGCTACACAAATACACATGCTACACACACGTTACACACACGCTACAAACAATCCACAAAGTACACACACCACACACCTGTGAAAGGAAAGCTTCCACTGGCCAACAATTCTTCCTGGACCCTGGTTTCATCATAAACCCCCCCTGCATACTCCCTGACCTCTCCCTGACCTCTCCCTGACCTCTCCTGACCTCTTCCCTCTCCACATCTGAGTTACAGTTGTTGTTTTTGTTGTTGTCAGGTATTATTGTTTAAATCTGTTCTAGTTATATTTCACTTCCATTGAATTGATCAGTCTTTTTTTTCTTTATTATAGTGTGGGTTTTACTTTTCCTTGTAACCTTTGAAATCATTGATCATTATCCTCAAGTTAATTATCTTTATGTTTCGTTACCCGCATGTTTTCTTGAATCACCTTGAAGCTTATCTCCTTCATCCTGACCTGTGGTGTTCTGTGTTGACGGAACAGGTCCTCTTCTCATCGTGACCTTTCCCCTGTGACACCCTGATGTCTAACCCCTGACCTTTGCCCCCCAGGCCCGTGATCGTGGAGATCCCTCACTTTGCGGCCCTGCGGGGATCCGAACGGGAGCTGGTCATCCTGAGGAGTGAGATGGGGGAGAGCTGGAGAGAACATCACTGTGAACACACTGAGGAGGAGCTCAACCAAATCCTCAACGGCATGGATGAGGGTGAGAGGGGGAGGCGGCAGGAGGAACTGAGGGAGCGGGATGAGGGTGAGAGGGGGAGGAAGCCGAGGGAGTACGGAGGGGGTTGGGGGGGAAGTAAAGAAAGGAGCTTTTCAAAGTTATTTCTTAACCTTCTAATGTTACCTCTGATCCCTAGACGACCTCTGTATAGAATCCGTCCAGTCACTCTGTGTGACCTCTGACCCCTAGATGACCTCTGACTAGTTTTTGATTCTGACCTGTTTCCCCTGTCCTCCCTGTGGTGGGTTCCTGCAGAGCTGGACTCCCCCGAGGAGCTGGAGAAGAAGAGGATCTGCCGCATTATCACGCGGGACTTCCCACAATACTTTGCGGTGGTGTCGCGCATTAAGCAGGACAGCCACCTGATTGGTCCGGAGGGCGGGGTGTTGAGCAGTATCCTGGTTCCTCAGGTCCAAGCCGTGTTCCCTGAGGGAGCGCTGACCAAGAAGATCAGAGTTGGACTGCAGGTGGGCGTGGGTGTGTGTGTGTTTGTAGAATGGTATGGCTAACAGGAAGACACATTTTGGTCACAGAAATAAAGTTCCTGTATTGTATCCACTTCCTCCCAGGCCCAGCCAATCAGTGTGGACCTGGTGAAAAGGATTCTGGGCAACAAGGCCACGTTCAGCCCTATTGTTACCCTGGAGCCCAGGCGGCGGAAGTTCCATAAGCCAATCACCATGACTATCCCTGTCCCCAAGAGCTCGACCAATGACGGAACATCAAATGTTTTTGGAGGGGACACGCCCACACTGCGTCTGCTCTGCAGTATCACTGGTACATAGAAAGTTACCTTTGATTGGTTGATTGATCAAAATATTTTCAGTAGGGTCTTTTTGGCTTGGCACACTGCAAAGCCTGTTTTTGTGAAACCACATGGTTGTATTCTGAAGCTCGTTTCCGGGCAGACTGACAGGTGTTCCTTCCTGGTTTTCTAGGTGGAACAACTCCTGCCCAATGGGAGGACATCACTGGGTCGACGCCCCTCACCTTCGTCAAACAATGTGTTTCCTTCACCACCAACGTGTCAGCCAGGTGAAAGCTGCTCTACCGTTAACCTGGGTGCATCTTAAATAACAGCCTATTCCCCATGGCAGTGCTAGTTTTTGACCAGTGCCCTATGTTGTGTTTTTCATTGTAGGCTACTGTTACACCCGCAGCTGAAATCAAATCTGTTTTCCACATCAGATATTTTAGAATCAGATGTTTAGACCCGTTAGTCGATACACCAGTTAGTTTATAAACAAATGGATTGGTTCACCTGTGTGAACAGCCTTAGGTTACTTGGTATTCTAGTGGAACGATTCCTGTTCTCCCTGTAGGTTCTGGTTGATAGACTGCCGTCAGATCCAGGAGTCGGTCAGTTTCTCCACCCAGCTGTACCGGGAGCTCATATGCGTACCCTACATGGCCAAGTTCGTCATCTTTGCCAAGACCCTGGACCCCGTCGAGGCGCGGCTCCGCTGCTTCTGCATGACGGACGACAAGATGGACAAGACGCTGGAACAGCAGGAGAACTTCACAGAGGTGGCCAGGAGCAGAGACGTAGAGGTGAGGGTGGGGGGAGGAGGTGAATGAGGAGGACTAGGGTGAGGGTTTTTAAGACGGCAATAAAAAAAAGAAATACGTCAGTGAACCACGTACCCGACGTTGGGTCTCGTAACTGGATCTCCACTGTCTGTTCCGCTCTGCAGGTTCTGGAAGGAAAGCCAATCTTCGCAGACTGTTTTGGGAACCTGGTCCCTCTGACCAAGAGTGGGCAACACCACGTCTTCAGCTTCTATGCTTTCAAAGAGAACCGTCTTGCACTCTTTATCAAGGTAATGCGCACGTCACAGCGTTACTGGACTGACGCGCTGGAAGTTGATTAGCAGATCGATTGACTGACGGACTCGTTGATCGACAGATTCGTGACAGCGCCCAGGAGCCGTGTGGCAGACTGTCATTCACAAAGGAGCCCCGGACCTACCGCAGTCTTACCCACAATGCAATCTGCAACCTGAACATCACGCTGCCCACCTACTGCAAGGTAATATGATGCCTGAACACCTTGACATTTTCCTACTCGAAATCACAATAATATGAAGTCGATGAGATCCCAAATGGTGCTGTATGTTAGATGTTCTTAACTTCTGGTCACTATCCCCCTAATCAGGGAAAAGAGTACTTCTGGTTTTACTTCTAGTCCTCTAATCAGAGACCAGAGTACTAGTGGTTGTAGCGCTTAACAAGGACTGATTTAGACCTGGGACACCAGGTGATGGCAATTAATCACCAGGTAGAATAGAAGTCCACAGGCTCGGAGTTGAGAACCACTGCTTTATGTAGTGTCTGGAGGGAGAGAGTAGTACCTCTACAGACTTCATCATTTCCTTCCTTATCTCTCCCTCATCTGTTCTTTATCTCTCCCCCGTCTGTCCCTTATCTCTCCCTCATCTGTCCCTTATCTCTCCCCCATCTGTTCCTTATCTCTCCCCCATCTGTTCCTTATCTCTCCCCCATCTGTTCCTTATCTCTCCCCCATCTGTTCCTTATCCCTCCCCCGTCTGTTCCTTATCTCTCCCCCGTCTGTTCCTTATCTTTCCCCCATCTGTTCCTTATCCCTCCCCCGTCTGTTCCTTATCCCTCCCCCGTCTGTTCCTTATCTCTCCCCCGTCTGTTCCTTATCTCTCCCCCGTCTGTTCCTTATCCCTCCCCCGTCTGTTCCTTATCCCTCCCCCGTCTGTTCCTTATCCCTCCTCCGTCTGTTCCTCAGGAGTCCGATTCAGACCTTGACGGCGATGACGAGGTAAACAAACGCTCTTTAGGACCTTTGTTGTTGTCGTTTTATTTTCATGCGAAACACGTCCGATGTGAGTATTAATGTGGTTTCAAATCCTCTATTCTTACAGAGTGAGAAGAGTGACAAGAAATGTAAGACATTTGTTCTTAATGATTATTGCTTATTGGCTGTGCATTTGTATCCAAGGTGACCAATGCGGCCTCTGTATTAACCATTATAACTATCTGTAGTCACACTGTTTTGTGGGAAGTGTAGTTTTCAATGCAGTGTGTGCAGGCAAGGAACTTAATAGCTTAGCACACAATGGTGGCTGTTTGACTAACCTTGGTGTGTGTGTTATATTAACACCTCGTCCAGTTACCTGTGGATCCCTGGTTGCTATGCAATGGCTGACACGCATCCTTCCCTAACCAATACCCATTTCCTCCTTCACCCAGTCATCCATCATCATCCGTCCTCATCCGTCATCATCCGTGGCCATCATTTTCTCGATCATTATTGTTTTAGTTTTATGACGTTAAATTGATTGCTTGAGAAATGCTAAAGAGATACGTAAGACATGGATTTTACTAATAGCATTTTTTTAAATGTATTTAGATGGCTGAAAACAAATAATTTCAAAATCCTCACTGTGCTATGACAGTGTTATGTCAAAGAAACGTCCTTGCATATTCCTGTGTGCCTTAGTTCAGTCTGAAGAAATTATGAATGTATTGCTAAATGACGAAATGTAATAATGTGCGTTTTAAGTAACTATTCGTTTCAAAGCACTCTGCATGGCAATAATCTTAAATTTGCATGAAAATAAAATGTTAATTAACAATTAGTAAGTATGCATGTATATATCTATGCATGTATATATCTATGCATGTATATATCTATGCATGTATATATCTATGCATGTATATACACATACATACATATTTTTTTTTTTATGACAATTGATCTTTGTTTAACACTCATTGTTCTTTTATGTTGTCAGTTCAGCATATTAGCATGTTATATTACTGGTGTTTTATCTAATAGCACTAAACATCCTCCTCTAACAAAAGCCTATTTAGACACAAAACACATTATTCAACAGGTTAAATAAATGTATTTACATTTAAATATTTTTACAATGTTAACTGACATTCCCTACATGTACAATGTGTATACCTAGTTTAACTTGCCATTTGTTTGTTAATATTTGGATTTCTGACAGTTTGTTTACAAGGTTCAATTCTTTCTTCTCTGATGGGTGTTGTCAATGGACATTAACCCTTTCGAGAACAATCTTGAGATGTTTTGTTTGTGTGGAACCAGTATGTTTTCTTCCCTCCATTTGTTTCTTGTTCAACAGGGTTTGGGTCAATTCCGTTTACATGTTTGTGAATTTGGAAATTAAATAAAATTCAAATTTCCATAAAAAAAAATCCTAATTGAACATCAGCAAATTTTTACGATGTAATTGTAAACCTAATTTTAGGTTTTCACACTTTCACATTATATAGCCAATTGGTTGCTTGCCCACCAATTGGGAACCAATAGCAATCATTATAAAGAATTTGAAAGTTAATGTACTTCCTGAATTGACTGGAAATGAAACGTCTTTGATCCTAACTTGGAAATCCAGGTCTCGCTTTGTTTCCCGTCTCTACATCCTTGTTTTGTTTCAACTGTTATTTTGTTGTCATGAGTACAGAGTACCTCTCAGACAAGTTATTTCTCGCCCATCTATTTTTCCTTCCTCTTGTCCTGTTACTCTTCTGTTTGGCTTGGCTTCTGCTGGTGCTGCCTGCCCCTGTACCCCACTCCTCCCCTTCCCAATTACTCTGGATATCTGAGTTAGATATACCCCCCTCTTCGGACTCCTTCTTCTTTGTCACCCTGCTTTCCCTTTTCCCTGGTGAAACAGAAGATACACTGTGATATTTTCTGCCCTGACCACCGTTTTTCCAATGTCTTCTCTTCCCCTTCACTTCATTCCCCTCTTTTTTTTTACACCCACTTTGGTTTGGTCTCCTTTTTGCAAAATGGAAGATGACGAGACTGAGTCAACAGAGACATACACCTTGCCAACCAATCAGCTGCTTGACCCAGCCATGCTGGCAAGCCCTGACCTCCTATCAGAGGTCTCCGACATGAGGCAGGACCTCATGAAAATGTCAGCCATCTTGACAACAGAACAAACAGAATATCCTTGCTCTTGGGAGGGAGTAGGAAGTGGACAAGGAAGGAGAGGAATGGAGGATGAAATGACAGAGCCGTTTGAGATCAAAGGACAGGTGAAAGGGGATATTGAGAACGCTGGAGAGATTTTACATGCAGATACTAGAATCACAAGCCCGCTACGGGACAGCCTCATCCATGAGAGATCCGATCAAGTCATTCTAAAGCAGGAAGGCAAACGTCATCCTCCAGAGATCAAAAAGCCTATCCGGAAGAAGCTGAGGGACAGAGAACGTTCTGGATGCAGCAGCTCGGAGGGAGAGCTGGAGAGAATGAGCTCTCAGGAGTCCCTAGATGGAGATGCTGTTCTCGGGGATCCTGGGCTAGGAGCGGGGCCTGGGTTGGGGACCCAGTCTGAGGCTGGAGAGTGTCCCGGAACTGAGAGCCAAGTGACTTCTGGGTCTGAACCCAGAGTGGAGCCTGAGACTGAATTAAAAACACTGTCTGCCCTGAATCAGGATGTCATACTGCAGGAGTCTGGGCTCGGGTCTGGCCCTGAGTGTGTAGCTGTTGTGACTTCAGGCATGGAGCCACCAGCCTCACCCCTGATAGTAGAAACACCTATTGGGTCCATAAAGGACAGGGTGAGAGCTCTGCAGAAAAAGGTTGAAGAAGAAAACGGGAAGGACGATCGTAAGCGACAGCCCGCACAAGCACCCGTCCCACCGACCAGAACCTCCAGTGCAGTTACCAAGAAGATGGGTGAATCCCAGATGCCAGATCTCCCCAAACTTCCCAGATCTCCGAAATCCCCCCGGTCTCAAACGGAGAGGCTGGAGGAGACCATGTCCGTACGGGAGTTGATGAAGGCATTCCAGACAGGCCAGGATCCTTCCAAGAACAAAACTGGGCTTTTTGAACACAAAGCCATGACCTGGTCGACAACCACCTCATCTAGCTCAGAGGTTGGGATCTCCAGAGACACCTCCAGGTCTGAACCGAGCCCTGTGGGACATCTGCTGACACAATCTCCAAATGCCATATTTCTCTATCCACAAAGTATCGTGACCCACGGCAACAGAGATGCAGACAGTGGATCACACATGACCTTAGTAGGGAACTACACTGGGCAATCTGACGTAGCTCAAGTCACTGTTCAATTTGAAAACTCAGTGGCCATCATTGACAGAACACAAGCCGAGGATGGAGTGACCTTCTCAGACAAGACTCAACCGGAGGATTCTGGGAACAGCCCAGAGATGATGAAGTTGGAGGAACCAGAGATTGGGGCAGACAGGAGGTATTCCATAGAACTGCAGATTAGCCCAGACCGAAGACCCTCAGAGGACTTCAGCGCAGACATTAGGGCGGAGCTGGAGGACAGTCCGGAGTACCAACTGTTCAGACAGACCTCGACCATATCAGGCAAAAAGTACCAGGCTGAAGCAACCACAGACGAATTCCCAGAACCACACCCCAATGCCAACATAACATTTATATTAAGCCGCAGTGTGGATAATGATGAGGGGGGTGCATTCGTCACTAAAGGTGAGGACCAGATGGGAGATGAAATTTCTCAGATGCACAAAGGCTTGTCAGACTTTCCTGGTACCAGCATGGAAACAAAGAAGCACCATTCCAGCTCAGGGGAGAGTGAGAAACTTGAAGGACTGGCAGACACTCCACAAATGAGCCCAGAAGAACTCACATTCCCCACTAAACACCTTGATTTGTCCACAGTGGATAATGAAACTGACAAGACAGAAGGGTTGAAAGACCTTAAAGATAAAATCCATGACAATGAAGAAATCTTTTCAGATACCGATACTGTGTCTCAGGTTCAGGAACCTATTCTTCAAGAAGTCAGGATAGAAAGGAAGACTTCTTGGACAACTGTTGAAGTTAGAAATATGTCAGGCATGGAGCAACTCCTCAGTGGAGATTTGGACCAGTACCTAGAAGAGAGACCATCCCTGGTTTGTGACACCAAAAAGATGACCGTTCTGGAACCAATGATACAAGAAGTCAAGATTGAAAGGAAAAATATTTTAAGCCCAACTGTAAAAGTCAGAAATATGTCAGGCATGGAAGCACTTCTCAGTGGAGATTTGGACCAGTACCTTGAACAGATACCTGTTGTTCACCCCGGTTCTAAACAGGAAACATTCCAGCAGCAAAACATAGAGAAGGTCATCCTGACCAGGAATGATGTGCAAGAATCACACACTTTCCCCACCGAGGAGGTAGACATGTCAGCAGCACATACTGAAACAGAAAGAGTAGATGGGTGGACATTGGAAAACACAGATGATGCCGTTCTTGGGGCAGAATTAGTGACAGTTCAAAAACCGATGTTGCAAGAAGTCAAGATGGAAGATAAGAACTCATTTACAACAGTTAGAGAGGATAGAGATATGTCAGGAATGGAGTCCTTCCTCAGTGGAGACTTGAATCATTACCTTGAAGAGAGAACACAACCTGTTTTTGACACTGAAAGCATGAAAGATCAGGAACTGATGTTGCAAGAAGTCAAAAAGGAAAGGAAGACCTCTGCCAGATCTCTAACTGTAGATGTTAAAGACATGTCAGGAATGGAGGCACTTCTATGTGGAGATTTGGAACAGGACCTAGAACCGGTACCATTAGAGGTTGAAGATACCTTCAGTGGGGATCAGTACCTTGAACCGAAACATGTGATGTCCAGTCATTTGTTAGAGGAGGGATTGAAATGGGAAACCCACTCTTCCTCTGTTGACCAGGAAGATGATTCCACAGTAGTCGAAGTAACAGAACAAGAAGATATAGTGAAATTAAAAGAAGTGGGACATGAGAGGGGCTGTGATATTAATGTTGAAGATTACTTATTGCAGGACCATTCAGCTGGGGAAGTATTGGAACAGTCAGTCACAAAAGCAGCACATTCAGGAGACTCAAAGAAAGTGACCTTTAACCTACAGGTATCGTTTGATTCAACACTACCCACAGAGGGCTCTGATGACGATGACCAGCCCCCTGTTGAGCCCAGAACTGACACAGGAAACCTGGATACGTCACAGGGAATTCCATCACCCTGCAAAACAAAAGAAATGCTGTACCCAAACCTTAACCTGCTGGAGTCATTTTCAGCAGAGGCTCCTGAACTTACTGTTATATCAAAGGGTTCCCATGATGACAACACTGTCCAACATCAAAGCATCAAACCGATTATGCAGACTGGTAAAGATAAGCCAGAATCATTTACTATCTCTGCTACAGATGTAGACATGTCCACAGCATATACAGAGACCGAGAAAGAAAGTGGACGGAAAGCGGAAAACATTGATGATGGTGACATTAGGGGTGCAGAATTGTTGACAGTTCAGGAGCCATTATTACATGAAGTCAAGGTTGAAAGAAAGACCTCATCCAGGTCGGCTGCTGAAATCAGAGATATGTCAGGCATGGAAAAACTCCTTAGCAGAGATATGCATCAGGACATCGCAGTGAGACCACCGCCTCTATGTGACAGTAAACTGATCAAAGTTGAGGAAGCAATGTTGCAAGAAGTCAGGATAAAAAGAAAGACCATGCCCAGACCAAATTTAGATAGTAAAGATATGTCAGGGATGGAAGTATATCTCAGTGAAGATTTAGACCAGGACCTACAACAGAGACCAGCAGAAGTTAGAGATATCATCTTTGGAGATCAGTTCCTTGAACGGAAACCTATAACATCCAGTCATTCATTAGAAGAGCACATTGTCCAGGAGGGATTCAAACAGGACAGCAAACAGGAAACCCGCTCTTTCTCCTTTGACCAGCAAGACATGTCCACAGCAGTCCAAACGACAGAACAAGAAGATAGATTGAAAGTAGAAGACAAGGGTGACAGTGACATTTATGGTGACGATGACTTTACACAGGGCCATTCAGCTGGGCCGTTCAGTTCAGAGAAAGTGAGAGCATTTGACTCAGCACTCACCATACTCAGCTCTGGGGAGGATAACCAGGTCCCTGTTGGGACAAGATCCGACTTAGAGAATCTGGATGCCTCAGAGATTAAACAATCCCCCTGGAAAAGTACAGAACTGTCATTTCCCAACTTAAACATGAATGACTCATTTTCAGTGGATACACCTGAAGTTAGTTGGGTTCCCTCAGAGGACTTACTAGAAGACAACATTGTCCAAAAGAAAAGCCTGGACCAGATCATCTTGACCAGGGATGAAAAACGAGAATCAGATATGGTCTCCACTAAAGAGGTAGACCTGTCAACAGCATATACAGAGACAGGAAAAGGAGACGGATGGAAAGTGGAACATATGGATGATAATGCTGGTCTAAGCACACAATCAGTGAAAGTTCATGAACCGATGTTACAAGAAGTCAGGATGGAAAAGAAGACCTCATCTGAACCAGTTGTAGAAGTTAAAGATATGTCAGGAACAGAGGCACTTCTCAGTGAAGATTTAGACCCGGACCTAGAAGAGAAACCAGTAGAATTTAAATATATTCTTAGTGGAGATCATTACGTTGAGCAGAAACATATACTGTCCGGTTGTTCAATTGATGAGGACATCATCCAGGAGGTATTTGAACAGGTGGTGAGTACACAGGAGAGCAAACAGGAAACCCACTCTTTCTCCATTGACCAGGAAGACGTGTCCACCGCAGTCAAAGTGACTAAACAAGAAGATGGAGTGGACGTAGGGGGAGCGGGAGATGTGGATGTCCGTAACATTTACGGTAACACAGACTTCACACAGGGCCATTCTACTGGTAAAGAATTGGAATGCACAGTCACTACAGCGGCACATCCAGGTGACTCAAAGAAAGTGACCTTTAATCTACAGGAAAAAGTGTATACAGCAGTTCCCACACTGGGCTTTGAGGAGGATGACCAGTCACCTGTTGAGGACAGGTTTGACTTAGAGGGCGTGGATGCCGCAGAGATAAAGCCATCACCCTGCAAAACGGCAGAAATGTCATATCCTAACCTAAACTTGAAAGACTTATTTTCAGTGGATATGCCTGAAGTTATTTCGGTCAGATCAGAATATTCATCAGAGGATAATATTTTCAGACCGCAGTGCTTTGAACAGGTCATCCTGACTGTGGAAGACAAGCGAGAATCACTTACTGTCACTAAAGAAGTTGACATATCCACAGCATATAAAGAGACACAAAAAGAAGGTGGATGGAATGTGGAAGACGTGGTTGATGGTGTCATTAGTGGTGGAGATTTAATGACAGTTCAGGAACCAATGTTATGTGAAGTCAGGCATGAAAGAAAGCACACTTCCAGACCAATTGTAGAAGATAGAGATTTGTCAGGAATGGAGGAACTCCTCAGTAGAGATTTAGATCAGTACCCACAAGCAAGATCAGCACCTCTCTGTGATGCCAAAGACATAAACATTCAGGAACCAATTATACAAGAAATCAGAATTGAAGGAAAACCCTCTTCCAGACCATCTGCAGAAGTCAGAGACCGGTCAGGCATGGAGGAACTTCTCTTTGAAGATTTAGACCAATACCTAGAAGAGAGACGTGAAGTTCTCAGTGGGTCACTTCATGATGACATCGACATACAGCAAACCTTTGAGAAGGGAATTCTAACCAGGGATGATGAGCTAGAATCACATGCCTTCCTCAATATGGAGGTAGACATGTCAACATTAGATACAGAAACAGAAAAAGTATACGGTTGGACTGTGGAAAACACGGATGATGATGCCGTTCTTGGGGCAGAGATAGTTACAGTTCAGGAACCATTGTTGCAAGAAGTCAATATAGAAGATAAGACTTCATCTAGACCAGTTGTAAAGGGTAGAGATATCACAGAAATGGTGTCCCTCCTCAGCGGAGACTTAAATCAGTATCTTGAACAGAGACCACCAGACGTTTTTGATGCCAAAGAGATGACAGTTCACGAACCAATGTTACATGAAGTCAGGATTGAAAGAAAATCCTCATCAACCACAGCTGCCGAAGTCCAAGATATTTCTAGCATAGAGGCAATCCTCAGTGGAGATTTGGACCAGTACGTTGAACATGGACATGGTGATCTCAGGGTTTTAACACAGGACAACATCTTCCAACAGCAAAGCTTTGAACAGGTTCCCATGACCAGTGATGACGAACATAAATCAAGCATTTACTCCACTAATGAGGTAGACATGTTAAGAGTGGATAAAAAAGCAGAAGAAGATGGATGGAAAGGGGAAGACAATGTTAATCCTACCATTAGTGTAGCCCAATCAGAAATATTATCCCCTGCTCACGAACTGATGATGCAGAAACCGCCCTTACAAGAAATCATTATGGAAAGGAAGACCACATCCAGACCAGCTGTAGAAGTTAAAAGTATGTCGGGAATGGAGGCACTTCTCAGTAAAAACATAGACCCGGACTTAGAACAGAGACCACTAGAAATAAAACTCAGTGGAGGTCAGTACCTTGAACAGAAACCTGTAATGTCCAGTTATTCGTTTGATGAAGACATTGACCAGGAGGAATTTGAGCAGGTGGTGATAACACAGGAGGTTAAACTGAAAACCCACTCTTTCTCCATTGACCAGGAAGATGTGTGCACAGTAGACAAAGTGACTGAACACAGAGAGAAAGTGGGAGACGAGGGTGACGGTGATATTTCTGGTGACAATGACTTATTGCAGGACTGTTTAGCTGGGGTAGCATTGGAAAGGTCAGTCACTACAGCAGGACATTCTGGAGACGCAGATAACTTGACCTATAACCTGCAGAGATCATTTGATTCAACACTTGCCACACAGGGCTCTGAGCAAGATGACCAAGTTCCTTCTGGGACAATGGCTGACTTAGAGGACTTGTATGCCACAGAGGTAAAACCATCACCATGCAAAACTACAGAACTGTCATATCCAAACCTAAACATGCAGGATTTGCTTTCAACAGATGCTCCTGAAGCTAATTGGATCTCTCTAGATGTTCAAAGTGACTTGGCTAATCAGGGAGTGGTTCACAGCTCAGACAATGTGGAATTAACACTCAGACCTGCAGACTTTGAGGCCTTCCATCCTGAAGCTCTGCACCAGCCGGAGAGACAACTTTCTTATGGAGACTCTTTGGAGGCCAGTCCTAACATGGAGGACCATTCGTCTAGGAAATCTCCTGACTCTATAGAACCTAGTCCGACCAGGGACTCCCCCTGTCCCGATTCACTGGACGGCAGCCCCACGGAGCCGAAAAGTGCCACAGCAGTTCAGGCGGCAAGGAAATCAGCCGTGTATGAAGATTATTATTCTCAGCTTAGAGCCTGTCTCGGTGAGGAGCATGTTAGCAACATGGAGGATGAAGATTATTCCAAACAGGCTTATCAAATGGAAGGTGAGAGTCCCGTCTTGCCAAAGGGGGAACAGGGGGGGAGTTTTGATCCAAAAACAGCAGGCCCTGAAGGTCCCTCTATGCCTTTAAAGCTGAGCTTACACGAAGAGGATGATATGGATGATGTGGAGGACATGGATCTAGAGGATAGTGAAGCCAGCCAAAAACAGTTCACCCCAGAGGAGGATATGTTCAAAATGGCCACCAAGATCAAAACCTTTGAGGAGATGGAGATGGACGCCAACACTAAGAGAGGAGGGAAAGCATGTGAAGACTCTGTGTCATCCCAGTTTGAGGATTATGAAGAATTTCAGTCGATTGTCGGCCTGATTGATACAGAAGCAAAATCAACCAAGCCCAAAATGGACACTGATTTGCTTCATTCGGTTGAACTTGAAGCTGCTGGTGAAATCTTGCCCTCACCCCCTGGGATAGAAACTAAGTTGGATAGTTCAGTTCAGAGTGAAGCTGACTTCCCTCACAGCAGCCCTTGCCATTCTCCATTAGAAAGTCAGGTTTCCGAGCCCTTCAGCCATTGTTTACTTATCACAAAACAGGAAACATATCACACAGAGAACATCCGTGACCATATCAGTGAACACACTGAGCAGAATGTGGATGAAATGTCAGCTATGGGGACCCAAATGGAGGCAGTGGCTGAATCCCAGGCAGGGGAAGGTAAGTCGGTTACACCAGAGGTGTTGTGCATTGAAGATGAAAGCTTGAAGGAGGTGGAGGAAGCAGATATCTTGCCTCTTCAGGGAGACCTGGTCCCCTGGAGTGCCCTGCGTGACGATAACGATGATGACGACGATGAAGCATTTCACGCACGCGTGGAGGCAGAGGAACAGAGGATTATGGATCTCATCGAGGACCGCCGTACTCCTGACACCACACCAGGTCGCACACCGACAGAGGAGGGCACGCCCAACCCTTTTCAGTTCCAAGAAGGTAAGTTCTTTGAGATGACCAGAGGGGGCGCTATCGACATGACAAGAAGGAGCTTTGAAGAGGATGGCGAGGGCTATGCCTTCTTTCACATAGGAGATCACCCAGTTGATGAAGTCTTGTTTGAGGACACCAAAGATTGTGTTCGCACAGATGTTCCTGAAAAAGGGCAGAGTTTTTCTGTTACTGACCTGAAACTCAAGCAGGAAGGTGAGCAAAGCAAAGATGGTACTGACTCATTCTTCCAGACCATACCATTAGCAGTTGACAATCAAGGGGGAAAACCAGTGGCGAAACCTAGTACTTCCATCCAAATGGATCCAAAAGCTGAAACTGTCCCTCTTTTGCAAGCTGAAATGGGAAGCTCCTTGGAAGTCCAAATAGGTTCTCCTGACCTCCAGGTGTTCCCCACCACTGTTTACTCAGAGCAGATCCGCCAGTTGTTTGACTCATCCCCTGAGGAAGAGGACAAGGAGAAGAGCTCTGTCATTCCGATGCAGTCCACATATCAAGGCACGGTGGATTCATCTACTAGCGTCCTGAACGAGTCTGACATATCACCAGATGCTTTGACTAAGGAGGAAACAGGTTTCAAATCAGAGATAGCTGTCAACGCTGGTTCACAGAAATCAGAGCTAAGCCCTGATCCCATATCAACAGTGGAGGAATCTCTTCACCAGGACAGGAGAACAAGATCTGAGACAGATTTTGGAACTGGCTATCAATCACAGCAGGATAGGAACAGGAGTCACTCAGACAGCTACAAGCCTACAACCAAATCCCAACCTCTCACCTCCAGGCTTCCCATCACGGCCCACTCCTCGTCATACTCCTCCTGTTCCCAGCCTGACAACGACCAGCACTCAGACATACGAGAACCTTCCCCCCGATCCTCTCTGGATGCCGAAAGCAGCAGTGGCGGCGACAATTGCAACAGCCCAGATTCTGTCATCTTCAGGTACGACGGCCTCACGCCTTGCAGCTCGGACCCAGAAACGAGGGCTTTGCCAGTGCTTCGAAGTTCCTCCGCCACAGAGGAGGTGTTTGAATCAAGGCCAATCTGGGAAGACTCTGTGGTGACTCAGATGCAGCGAATCTCCGATGATGGGACCTCGGAGCGGCCGCAAGGTACCGAACTTACCAACGCCAGTGTCTTTCTTTCCCTGTTCTACTTTTTGGGAACTGAGCCATAATGTGCCTCTGGGGTCAACATGACCCTAGCGATAGATTACTGGTCTGACAGATAACACCAAGTGTTGCAGATTCATTGACAACCTTTAGAAAAATACTAGTTTTGTAGAAGCACAACACAAATCTGCTGAGAGACTTATTCAGAATGGTTCATTCATCACTTTTCTGTCGTTTTTTTGTTTTTGTTTTGTGCCGTCTCGTCTCGTCTCGTGCTGTACTGCATCGTCTTGTACTATGTTGTCTTCTGTTGTCTGGTTTACTTTCCATATACATGTCTATATGTCTATGTATGTGTTCACACAATCTCAAGATTGACTGGTCTAGATCTGTTGAATGCTCATTATGGACTGTGGTTTGTGGTGCCTGTTGGCAGTCACCCCGAGGCAAGACGGAGTACGCTGCAGTTCTTTAACTATCTTACCTAATTTATACGATCAAAGGCTTGATTATTTAGTTAACAATCGGGAGGGTTACTTCTGGAATTAATCAGTTCTTGGCTTGGGGTCACAGAGGCTTTTGGTTGAGGATGTCTGAACTACTACCACATTAATAATAATTTTACTAATCATCGCACTCAGCTTGGAATGCCACATGCTTCCCATTGCTTCAGCGCTATTCAGACACTTTAAATGGGTCTAAAATCAAGACCGACATTAAAGTGTGTCCAAGTAGGGCAGCTGACATCATCGGCAGAATGGGTGACACCACCTCCGCTTCATGATCCATTCAAGCATCAGTGCAGGAACATGTAGAGGCCAGAGACAGTAATGTAAAGTATTCAACTGTTGACCTGTTTGCCCCGTGATTGCCTGGGATCCACTAGGAGTGTTGTATTTAAATGTATGGTGTGCATCCTAAATTGCACCCTATTCCCGAAATAGTGTACTACTTTTGAACAGGGACCTATGGACCCCGGTTAAAACATGTACAGTATTAGGGAGCCAGGGAGCCATTTTGGGCACACCCTACAGTGTTGCTACTGAGGAGATTGTGATATCTGTCTTTGGTGGTGTTGTAGTGGATTGGCATGACGACACAGACAGAAAAGAGGAGATGTTGGCCATTATTGCGGACCTGCTGGGGTTCAGCTGGACAGGTGAGTCATCAGGAGGTGTCTAGGTTACCTGCCATTGTATCTGTGAGAGGTGTGTATACAGGTGTTAATCAGTCATGCCGTTGTTGTTTTTTACTGCCAGCATTTTGCAGGAAATTTTAACTTGTAGCTTTACAACAATAAAATGTCAGACTTGATTTGTTGTAATGAAAAGTGCATTACCCCAAACAGTTTGTTGTTTATATTCCACAAAACAATTCACATTTCCATTCACTTTTTCAAATTGTCTCAACTTAAGATTAAAGTAAAATTGTTTGTGAGTAGCTGTCAATAAATTGAATGGACCACAATGGTCCATTCAGGTTCTATTTACGTTGATCCTTATTTATTTTTCCCCGGTAGATTTATACTTAAAGATGCAGTCTTGGAGTTTTGCCATCAACAAAATCATTTTATAAACTTCTGATTTTGGCCTGGATGGATATGTTGTTTGAATGTGCGTAATCTATAATCACTGCTATGAAATTCCATGTTGGAAAGCAAGTGGTTTTGATGACACGGGGCAGAAATCAGCACATAAATTACAATTTCGAGGACTTTTTTGGCTCAACCGTGCCACTTTTACAACCTATGGCCAACCATCACTGGCTGAATCTTTAAGTAACTGGTCAAGTCCATTTAATCAGATCCCAGTGGGGTAAGAAACGAGGGTTGTCTCTTTATGTATCTTAGAGCTGGCGAGGGAGCTGGAGTTCAATGAGGATGAGATCCAGGGCGTGAGAACGGACAACCCCAACTCCCTGCAGGAACAGAGCCATGCCCTGCTGCAGCGCTGGGCTGAACAGGAGGGCAAGCACGCCACTGGTATGCCCTGCTGGGGTCGGGTTGGGGGCGGGGGGTTGCTCAATGGAACATTCTAGAGCCCTCAAAGTCAAATCTGGACCCTGAAGCCAGTTCCACACTGTTTTTTCATTGCAACCTTCTAATCAGGGTCTTATTTAGTCCTGGGACACCAGGTGAGTCCCATTAATGAGGTAGAACAGAAAACCAACAGGCTCTGGATCTTGTAGGGTTGTAAGAGTTGATGATCCTTGTTTTAAAGCATTGCTGTGGTCAAACTGTCCTGTAATTGTGAAGAAGGTTATTGAAACGAAACATTTTGACTATCAGTATGTTCTATGTATTGGTTTTGAAACGTCTGTGTTCATTGGAGGGCCGCATTTCTGTAAAAGTGTATTTATTTTTTATATTCATACAGTAGTTGTCGGCGCTGCCAGAAGGGGGTTTGGCCATCCTTCAGAGCTGGCTCTTCTCTAGCTAAATGTTTGCTTAACATCATATTTAATTTAATTGCAGCATTAAACAGTAATCAAACTTTAACAATCACACTGCACAAAAACTCTATATTACAACGCTTGTATACAGGCCATGAATTTCTGCCATTTTTTTTGCACTGGCCAAGTCTGATTCCATTCATTATTAGGAACAGGATTTGGACCTTCAGTCCCAGAGTCGGATATCTGTAGAATAATTTGTATTTTCTATGTACCTTCTCCAAACCAGAGGACAGTCTGATAAAGAGGCTGACCAAGATCAACCGGATGGATATCGTCCACCTGATAGAGACCCAGATGAACAAGGCAGCCCAGGAGCAGACCTCCAGGACCTATGCTGAGATAGAAAAGACTCTGGACCAAAGCGAAGGTACTGGCCTGGACACCCCATCTCGTTGAACTGATACATTCTGCTTCACTTGGCTGGCTCTTGATCATGTCTTATTTTCCCTTTCATCTTATTTTTTCTTTCTTTCTCACCCTTTTTCCTGTCTTTCTCTGTATGTGTTTCTCTCTGTCAGTGTCTGTGGCTCTGTCCTTAGTGCAGGAAGATGCAGACAGCCCTAGACTGGTGAGGAGGGTGGAGTCTTCCCACAGACCGCCCCCGGCCGTCTCGGAAGAGGACCTGTCAGTGGCCTCCCTCCTGGACATTCCTTCCTGGGCGGAGCCTATCGGCCACACCCATTCAGAGAGCATGCACGGTGACCTATTGGAGGACCTGGAGAGCACAGCGTATGTCAATCAGAGAATGAGCCAATCTGCTTTGAGGAGAGAATATTTTTAATTTAATTTACAGTTGGCTTGATTAAAACTGGAGAATACTGTTGTAATAAGTTGTCTACAGGCTAATAGAAATCAAGGATAAAAACAAATCAATCAACAACATTTTTGGAGTTGATTTCTGGTGAATATTGTCATTAAAATAAATGACTTACCCTTATGCATCCAATGGTTCTTAGCTTGTAGCATCTCAAATGAGCTGTAGTTTGAAATTGCTGTTTGAAGGAAATTAAATTATGTTTTACAGTTTGTCTTGGCCATTAGACCTCCTTCAGGGGGAGAAATCAACATGATAAAAGTAAAAAAAACATGATAATTCTCATTTAACATGATATACGCTTCCAGGTTTTGAATAACACTGAAATAGTTGTGAGCAAATTCATTTCAATCCAATTGCAGACCTCAGATTTTCACATCGTCAAAACCTGACCGCGCCTTGAGATCGATAATAAAAATGATTGCAAATATATTATCAACTGTTTTTCCTTTTCATTCACGTTTCAGGGAACTGAGCCCCAACCTGTGGACGTCGCAGGATGCCGTTACAAGGGACTCTGCCGCCAGCGAGCAAGTAAGTCCACCTGTGAATACGATTGGCACAGAAAAATGGAGGCTACCATCCCAAGCGTGCAACCCTCAGTACCAAACCAGTAACCCGCCTCAGGGCCATAGCAGCAGACTTGGTGCTGTCCCGCCTCAAAGAGGCACCATTGGTCCAATGCCAGATGGCGGTGACCAAACGCCTCTGCCAAGACAAGGCCAAAGTGAGCCTGAGGGCTGGCTTTTGCCAGAGCAGCTCAGGATAACATTGCCCACAGCGGTCAGAGACAGTATGTCAGATTCTCAGCAGTCAAAGACAGACCTCAGAGAGCTTTGGGCTGGGTTTAGGGAGGTGTCACAGGGCAGGGTTCCTGAGTCAGAACACCGGCTGTACGAACACCAGGAAGTAGCAACTCTTAGAAAGGACCAATCAAAGGTCGAGGAAGAGCTTCCGTTTATAGACGAGCATGAATTGACTTGTGCCATGGCACACTACAGCATGCTAATGCCAACCGACTTCCAGCAAGGCATAGTCCAACAGCTACGTAGTCCAGCAGCTGGCGAATCCACTCCCAAGCCACATGACTCACCTGACAGGCTTTCTAGCTTTGTCACCGCCTATCAGGGAACCAATCACATAGCGTGGGCGAACGCATCCGGCATCACGGAGCCAAAAGCTTTTACCTCTACCCTGTCCATGCCAGTATCCCACACCTCTGAATATAGATCCCTGACTCCTGAGTCAGAGATGGAGGCTCTATCACCTGACTCTCTACGGTGGCTCTCGCCCATAGAAGAAGGCTTGATTCCCCTATCTAGACGATCTTCTCCCGAATCCATAATGTCCATTGACGCCTACAGGGCTTTTTCACCTGACTCCCCCCTACCCGAGCACAGGGTAATGTCTCCGGAGTCCGCAAGGGTTTTCCGGGAAAGAGGGCCTCACTCTCCTGGGTCGGATGAGTCAAGATCACCTGTTGCGGTCACAAGCTTTATTATGGAATTTAGAAAGCCTACACATTCAACTTCAGAAATGTATGAGGGTATAAATGATTCCTGTGAATCAGGCGTAGCAGGGTGTCCATACCACACTGAGAACATTCAGACTTCCTTGTCTCATTCAGACTGTGTTCTAAGCTCTGGGTCCGACGTGATCTCTGACGTTTATCCTGATGACTTCCCCATCCCTTCGTGTGAATCGGATGATTCTTCCATTGAGATTAGGACCCCGTCCTCTGATTCCCTTCTACCTGAGTTTGACACACCTTTACCAGGGACGGAGAGTGACTTCATCCCAGGAGGCCACATGGCCTGGTCTCCTGTGACATCAGAGATCAACTATGTCAAGTTCTGGCTAGAAGAGCAGTTGTTCAATGACAGTAGAGCATCCTTGCTTGAGTCTGGGACTTCAGAGGATGCAAATAGGCATCTTTCTTCTGATTCGTTAGTCCTTCAGTATACCCCCTCTGTGCTTGGGTCCTCCACGTCACATTCTGCAGATGGAACCTTTTCATTTGGGTCTTTTACCTCAGACATAGAGTATTGTGATTCCTGTCTTGAGGACATGTTTTTCAGGGGGGGCCTAGATTCATCAGCTTCAATATTTTTAGAAGAGGAATGTAGCAACACTGTAGTTCATGAAGGAGGCTTAGAAAAACAGAGTCGAAATGAAAGACCAGATAGTGAAACAGAAATGGAATGGAAGTTGATCCAGTTGTCATCCTTTCCTTCTGCTACAGCCACAGGAAAAATGGGTGAAGTGAAATATATGCCCCAGTCAGCAAGTTCAAAGGGTGATTTGTCTTTCCTTGAGTGTCGGTTGGCTGAGTGTAGACCATCTTCACCAGAATCGTTTGTTTCGTTTGATGAATGCACGTCCCAGTCTTGTGACTCTCCTGTTCCTGACTTCAGAACACATTGTTTGGATTATTATTTGGCTTTTACAGGAAGCAGATCTTCATCGACTGAATCAATCGTTTCAGGAATTGAAAGCTCAGGTCTTTGTCATGAGGAATTGTTTGCTGAGGACACAGCAGATTCCCCTGAGACAATATATGAGCACAGAGCAACCAAACTAGACCCATTAGTGTGTCCCACACCAATGGTAAATGAAGACTTTGTTGATGCTAAAACAACATTGCCAGTTGCAACTAAAACTGCGTTTATACAGCTTGACTTGAATGATGCATGTTGGTCTTTCTTACCAATCTCTGTAAAGGTGCCAGTGGAGCAGGAGCCAGATGGATCTACGTCTGAAGTCCACGCTTTGTCTCCTCAGTCAGTTTTGTCAGACAGTGTTTCACAATTAAGACAGGGATATTTCAATGATTATTTATCATACAAGAGAAGTAGCTCGCTATCACATGGTTCTGTAACTTCAGGCTTTGAATATTGTAGTGTGAACAGGCCGGATTCCCATTCGGAAAATGATTTAATATGGACAGTTGAAAGTGACCTATCTAAGTATAAACCACTCTCACCACAATCAGTTACCTTGGAGGATGATGATTCCTTCCTTGACTTCTTGTTTTCACAATCTAGGCCGTCTTCTCCTGAATCTGTGGTATCATTAGATGAAACTACACCTCTTTCCCCAGACTCGCCTGTTCCTGATTTCAGACCTGGGTGTGGTCGTTATCATTTCACTGGAAGTAGGTCTTCGTCACCGGAATCGGTTTATTCAGAGTTCTGTCTTCTGGAATTTTCTGCTGAGGACCGAGCAGATTCTCCTGAATCAGTTATATCAAAATGTAAAGATGACCCCACTTTTGAGGCCGGAACTGAACCTAGACATCTTTCTCCTGATTCCCTGTCATCAGAGAACGAATACATACTCACTTCCCTTGAGAACTGTCTCTTGGAATTACGATCACATTCTCCTGAATCTATTGCCTCAGTGGATGAATGTCATGCTTTATCTCCTGACTCCCCCATTGCACAATTTAGAACCACAATAATTAAGTCCTCTGTTTCATTAATTAGCAAATCATCTTCATCTATTTCACCTAGTTCAGATATTGAAGAGTCTGGTGTCTATCTTGAGGAATGTTTTAAAGAGGTAAGACCAGATTCTCCAAATTGTCTGTCAAATAGTGAAAAAACTGAGTCAGTAGGCCTAATCAAATACAGACTCCTTTCACCAGAATCAATGATTTCTGAAGATGATTCTACCTTCCCCGAGCTGCTATTTGTAGAGTCTCAACCATCCTCTCCAGACTCTGGAGCAGCATTTGCTGAGTTCAAGGCTCTCTCTCCAGAGTGTCCTATTCCTGACTTTAGAACACATTGTTGCAATTACTATGTGTCTAGCACAGAAAGTAGATGTTCTTTGACAGACTCACCAATTTCAGATCGTAATTATTCTGAATATTTCCACAAGGAAGTATTTTCTGAGGACAAAGCCGATTTGTCTTCTTCCATGTGTTCAGAGTGTGGGGATGAAACGGATAATCATGGACGTTTCCCTCAACATTCCCAGGATGATGATAGTGTAGGATCTCAAGAAAAGATCCAAACTGAACACCGGGCTATTATTCCTCAGTTCATGTTGTCTAAAGCTGTACAAACAGGATTATCATCTGACAAGGACAAATATTCCTCCAATGCTGAATACAAACTCTCTGGAAAGAGGTCTGTGTCCCCAGAATATAGATTAGTTTTCAAAGCAGTCTCCATCAAACATATGTCCCAAGTGTATGATAGAGGATACAAAGGCGATACCTATTTAAGTAAGACTAGTGTTTTTCAACATTCTGGAAAAAGACAGCAAGCTCGTCAGGACCATCAGAGGGAACTTTTCAGGCCATCTAATTTCAGTATATACAGCCGTGGCTTGCCTAGTGTATCAAAAACAGAAGTTGAGGCTACAACACAAGATGATTCCTCTCCTAACCACTCTAAAGTCATTGACCAGACAGACAGAGAGACATTCAATGAACCAGTTATACCAATATCACAGCAATTAGATAGAAACATAAGAAAAACTCCCTTCTTTTTAGCTGCCTGGGAGTTCACCCAGTTTTCAGCCCTTTCTGCAGATAGACCACTTTCTCCTGAGTCATCCAGTTCACACAGTGATGTAATACACTCATTTACTGATATTAGGCCGTTGTCTCCAGAATCTGTCACATCTGTGAATGACCGAAAATGTCTCTCTTCTCTCTCTATAATTCCTCAGTTTGTATCTAAAATACCAGATAATACCATTACTGCTGTGATTAGGTCTTCTCCAGAATCAATCGCCTCAGACATTCAATCATCTAAGTTATGTCTTCAGGAATTGTTTGTTGAGGAAAGAGTAGATTCACCTGAATCGTGTATTTCAGACTGTGAATCCGAACTCACGGATAAGACACTATCCAAACACAGTCCTATACCAACTGACTCTTCAACATCTGAAGATGAGTACACTCGTTCTTTCATTCAGCACTGGCTAACACATTTTCAGTCATCTTCTGCAGAACCTGTGACGTCAGTAAATGAATTAGTTGCTCTGAGAACTTGCTCATCTGCTGGAAGGGATGATTTGGAATATCAGCCCATGTATGAGTTCTCTGAAAGAAACGCAACAACTCAAGACTACAGATTGGTTTATGAAGCAGTTTCCTCTAAGTTCAACATCTTCCCTGACTCTCCCATTAACCCCTGTTTTGATGAAAGTTTAGAACTTCCTGATGCAAGATCTTCACTTCAGTCAGGAACTTCAGACATTAAGAACTCTTGTTTGTATGTAGATGAGTTAATTCCTGAGGAAAGACCAGATTCACCAGATTCCTTTTTAGCAAACAGTGAATTCAGTGAGTCAGTTGAAAAGCCTTTAATAAAACTTAGACCCACATCACCAGAGTCAATTATTTCAGAAGATCACTATAGCTTCCTTGAGCTTTTCTCTGCAGAGTCTAGACCAACATCACCTGAATGTTTTGCCTCATTTGAGTGTAGGCCTCTATGTTCCGGCTCTCCAATTCCCCACATCCTACATCAATGTTGTGATTATTATTTGGCTATTCCTGGTGATAGATCTGCAACACCTCAGTCAGTAAAATCTGACATTGAGTACTCTGGTGTAGACCTTGAGGAACTGTTTGCTGTGGAAAGAGCAGATTCACCCAAATCATTCATATCAAAAGGTGAATTTGCGTCACTATGTACGTATAGGGACCTCTCTTCTAACCCACCTGTCCCTGAATGTGGACCAGTTATGGCTGATGTTTTCAAGTCTGCCTCAGAAAGGTGTTTGACACCTGATTCTGTGACGTCAGCCTGGGAGGAGCTGAATCTGAAGGACCTGTCCTGTGAGACCAGGCTTTGTCCTCCTGACTCCACGGAATCTGAACCCCAGATTAAAGTTGATGAGGCCCTCTCACAACAGCCCCCTGATTCGTCGTGGTCCTGTTTCAGATCAGCTTTCCCGGTGGTTCCCCAAACCCACCGGGCGGTGGAAGCATTTCTTTTCCTGGCCCCCTCTTTGGATATCAGCAGAGAACTCAGAGACGATTCACAACAGTCATACAGACCACACCAGACCTCTTCTCGGGCGGGTCACGTGCTGTCTGAATGAACCAACAATAAAAAACTAAATGCCAGTAGGGCCCTTAGTCACAAGTTTTCTCTGATTTAATTTTGACTCTTAACAGATGAAGCTTGACTCTCCTGATTAGGCACTTGATAGTATTTAGGTGCTTGCCTTGTGAGTGCACGGTGGGAAGTTTAATGTCTTAGATGGAATTTGATCTTTCCCAACCACATCTCGTTTGCATCAGCAAAGCAGGATGGCAATGGAAAACGATAGTGATGAGCTTTTAGTCTTAACACCGTGGACCTTGTCCTGTCACCCGTGTGTCTTTAAGTTGCAGCGATTGACTAGATCAGAAAGATTTTTGGGATGAAGTTAATATTGAGACAAATATACACATAGGTTTGTCAGAAAAAGCAGGTGCAGTGATTATGTAACTCTATGGAGTGTGTTGTAGTGCATTGATTATGTAACTCTATGGAGTGTGTTGTAGTGCATTGATTATGTAACTCTATGGAGTGTGTTGTAGTGTATTGATTATGTAACTCTATGGAGTGTGTTGTAGTGCATTGATTATGTAACTCTATGGAGTGTGTTGTAGTGCATTGATTATGTAACTCTATGGAGTGTGTTGTAGTGCATTGATTATGTAACTCTATGGAGTGTGTTGTAGTGCATTGATTATGTAACTATATGGAGTGTGTTGTAGTGCATTGATTATGTAACTCTATGGAGTGTGTTGTAGTGCATTGATTATGTAACTCTATGGAGTGTGTTGTAGTGCATTGATTATGTGACTCTATGGAGTGTGTTGTAGTGCATTGATTATGTGACTCTATGGAGTGTGTTGTAGTGCATTGATTATGTGACTCTATGGAGTGTGTTGTAGTGCATTGATTATGTGACTCTATGGAGTGTGTTGTAGTGCATTGATTATGTAACTCTATGGAGTGTTGTTTTTGTTGCAGTCATTTGCAGCGGGGAACAGAAATGAATGGCAAACAAAGGAAGGATAGGCTTTGGTAGTGACCAGAATTTTATATATCCACTAGGGTGCAGACATTTAATGAAAACGCACGTGGAAATAAGTTGTTACCAGATACTTTATAAATGTGTATGCATAAAGTGAGAGACAGGTTTAAAGGTTTCAGAGATGATTGTTGAAGGGGTTAGAATGTAAAAGTCACAGTGATGAGAGTTGAAGGGGTCAGAATGTAAAAGTCACAGTGATGAGAGTTGAAGGGATCAGAATGTAAAAGTCACAGTGATGAGAGTTGAAGGGATCAGAATGTAAAAGTCACAGTGATGAGAGTTGAAGGGGTCAGAATGTAAAAGTCACAGTGATGAGAGTTGAAGGGATCAGAATGTAAAAGTCACAGTGATGAGAGTTGAAGGGATCAGAATGTAAAAGTCACAGTGATGAGAGTTGAAGGGATCAGAATGTAAAAGTCACAGTGATGAGAGTTGAAGGGATCAGAATGTAAAAGTCACAGTGATGAGAGTTGAAGGGATCAGAATGTAAAAGTCACAGTGATGAGAGTTGAAGGGATCAGAATGTAAAAGTCACAGTGATGAGAGTTGAAGGGATCAGAATGTAAAAGTCACAGTGATGAGTGCTGAAGGTCATGAATGTTTAAAGGCAGCATTATTATTTTTATTTTATCAGGCAGGAACAAATTTGATTCATCATGGTCATTTACATTTGCCCTCATATACATTCACCAAACCCACCAAGTAGTGGAAGCAATATTTTTGCAGGGCCCCCTCTTTGGATAGCAACAGAGAACTTGATGGTGAATCAGAACAGTCAACCATTGGACGAACAAATCTGGGATCTCCTGTTGCTGCTTGCTGACTGGAGGAGGCACACCATGAAAACCCTTCTGCAAAGAAAGTCCAAAGAAAAACAAAACAGTAATGTCATTGAAAGAAAGTGAAATGCCACTCAAGGTCAACAAAGCAAGTGTCAAGCAAGCAATGAATGGAAAGACATGAGGAGAGAAGATAGTGGTGTCGGTAAGACAAGCCCTCGATTGGCAAGGAATGCAGTGAGTGGTGCTTTTGAAATCAAAAATGCTGGTAGCTCACAGTTGGCAAGCTCCATGTAGGAACCAAGCTTTCACTAATGTGTTGTGGAGGCATAACGGTAGCGTCACTCGCTAAGGCATGTTCTAGGATATTAGATGCTTGCTTTATGAGTACAAGTAGCTTAACTTCTAAAATCAGCTTTGATTTTTCCTAACCCCCTCACATGGACCAGTGAAGCAGGGATTGAATGAGAAAGACAATGAATGACTGGTACTGAGAATCCTAGTCCCACACTCTGATATTGCTTTGGGGTTTAATCGGGCTGATGGCTTTTTATCTTGGAGCTTTGGTTGAGTTGACTGTTGATTGCCACAGAGCCTATTGTGTGATTGACTCGAAGCTTAATTGAGTGGAAAGGAAATTCACCTAAAGCTTAATGGAGCGGATAGTAAATCTCCTTGCCTTGGAGATTGGTAGGTTAATTGTTGATTGCCTCTGAGTTTTGTTGGGTTGAGTGGATTTCATTGAATGTCTTATTGTGTCCTAAACGCACTGAATTTTCCCCATGCCATTAGAAGTTCAAAACCAATGAGTGTATGCCGTTATGTGTGTAGGACTGTAGTTTTTGCTGATTATCTTTTAATATTCAATTCGAATAGTTGGAATTTGCAAGGTCTAAATTTGAAATACATTGTCGTGATGTATAGACCCAGGTTTAATTGCATGTATTGTATTGCTTATTTTTGCGTAATCAAGTTTCCTCATTGATCAGTCAATGAGGAAAAGAGATCAATTATTCATCCCGGGGTACAAAATTCTGGTAACCTTTCTAAAATGGCCTGTGTTTCTCAGAAATCCTTTGAAAGTTTCCAGAATTTACCTCTATTAAAAACTCATGTATTATTTTTTTCATTCCAACATTCCCATCCAGGTTTCCATCTGTCTGTCAGAACCCCCTGAAATCAAAAATGTAACAGAGCATGACCAACCATCCATCGATGTGAAGTTCCCATCTCGATCACATACCTCTACCAAAACATTAGTTCCTAAGACCTCTGTCACTTCAGAAAGAAATAGTCCAATTGTCTTTGATTTCAATGTATTTTCCACCTCCATGATGAAGCCCACAGTGGAAATGCCAGAGAGTACCGAAACACCATTGAACCTGATCCAGAAGTCAACTCCTTCTGAACACAGTCCAGTGATACCAGACCTTCTAAGCAACACCTCCGAAGGAATCCAAGTTGATAAACCAGGATCTTCACCAAGTGATCTTCAAGCACCCTTGGAATCAGGCAGACCTGGCCAGCCTGATATGCTGCCAAAATTTGAACTAAAACCAGAATTCCAAGCAGAAACTGCAGAAGAACTGGACTCGACGCTTTCAGAATCCATCAAAGAGAGTCCCGGAGATCTTCAACCTTTTGTTCAGTTTGCGGACCTTTTGCCTGACTTGTACAGAAATCCCACTAAGGTTCTGGAGGAAATCTCTAGTCTTTATTGTTCATCTTCCAATCAGATAAAAGAAGAGTCGGCTGAAGTAAGTGTAGCAGCCTCTGTTCCAAGCAATCTTGCCCTATCCTATGAAGGGGAAGCTGAGGGATTTAGACTGACACCTGATCTAATCAAAATCATCCCAGAACCTAGCCAAGTTGAATCTGATCCAGTAAATTTTGTCCAAAGCGCTTTTGTTGAATGCCTAGGAAAAGTCAGAGCAAACGAATCAGACATTAATTGTTCTGTACCTTTGGTAACCATTGTTGATGCCAGAGTGTCAGTCGATACGCCAGAATCTTCAGAACCGTGCCAAGATGTGGTAGAACTGTCATCAGAATGCATTGTTCCAACTCAACAGTTTCCATCACTTGAAAATTATGATGACACATCATCATCACTTGTTTTTAGAGAACCTTTAACTATAGAAAAACATCAATTGAGATCTCTCCCAGAGAATGACCAAAATACTGTTGATCACAAACATTCATACCTCAAACAGGTGTCAGAAACACAGAAAACCATTGAGAAAAGTCAATGCCATGAGTCATGTGATGACAAAAATGCAGTCCTGAAAGAAACACCAACCAGTCAAATCTCAGCAGAAAAGGAAACTATTGAGCAAAGCCAATCTGAACCTCATGGACCAACCACTAAACCTGACCAGTTAGATAAAACATGTATGGACAAAACACCAGAATTAGTGTCACAATTCAGGGAAAGCACTGCCCATGTGTATGAAGAACAGTTGCCCTGGTCCCTTTCAGATGTTACTCAACAGATGCCAGAAACCGTCATGGCCACCAGACATTTTTGCTTCGAGGAGTTAATCCCACTTCGGAGTCCTGGGAACCTGGACACTTCCCCCCCCAAAAAAGAGGTAATTTCACAGATTAGTGAGAAAGCATCTGATAATCTAGTCAGCCCAGGAGAGTCCCCTGTCTCAGAGCCAAGTTCAACAGAACCCAGAACTGAGATGGTGTCAGCACAGTTTAGTCCCATAGAACCAATGACTGAGATGAGGTCAGCCCAGTCCAGTCCAACAGAACTCAGGACTGAGATGGTGTCAGCACAGTTTATTCCCACAGAACCAAAGACTGAGATGGTGTCAGCACAGTTTAGTCCCACAGAACCAAGGACTGAGATGGAGTCAGCACAGTTTAGTCCCACAGAACCAAAGACTGAGATGAGGTCAGCCCAGTCCAGTCCAACAGAACTCAGGCCTGAGATGGTGTCAGCCCAGTTTAGTCCCATAGAACCAAGGACTGAGATGGTGTCAGCACAGTTTATTCCCACAGAACTATGGACTGAGATGAGGTCAGCCCAGTCCAGTCCAACAGAACTCAGGACTGAGATGGTGTCAGCACAGTTTAGTCCAACAGAACCATGGACTGAGATGAGGTCAGCCCAGTCCAGTCCAATAGAACTCAGGACTGAGATGGTGTCAGCACAGTTTATTCCCACAGAACCAAGGACTGAGATGAGGTCAGCCCAGTCCAGTCCAACAGAACCAAGGTCTGAGATGGTGTCAGCACAGTTTAGTCCCACAGAACCATGGACTGAGATGGTGACAGCTCAGCCCAATCCAACAGAACCCATGTCAGAGATGGTGTCACCTCAGTCCAGTCCAACAGAACCCATATCCGAGATGGTGACAGCTCAGCCCAGTCTAAAAGAACCTATGGCAGAGATGGTGACAGCTCAGCTGAGTCCAACAGAACCTATGGCAGAGATGGTGACAGCTCAGCTGAGTCCAACAGAACCTATGGTAGAGATGGTGACAGCTCAGCTCAGTCCAACAGAATCCATGGCAGAGATGGTGACAGCTCAGCTGAGTCCAACAGAACCTATGGCAGAGATGGTGACAGCTCAGCTGAGTCCAACAGAACCTATGGTAGAGATGGTGACAGCTCAGCTCAGTCCAACAGAATCCATGGCAGAGATGGTGACAGCTCAGCTCAGTCCAACAGAACCCATGGCAGAGATAGTGTTAGCTCAGTCCAGTCCAGCAGAATCGATGGCAGAGATGGTGTCAGCTCAGTCCAGTCCAACAGAACCCATATCAGAGATGGTGTCACCTCAGTCCAGTCCAGCAGAATCGATGGCAGAGATGTTGTCAGCATGTCTAGAGGTTGTAGCATACACCCATGATGAAGAGTTCTGCATGGAGTTCAGCATCCCTCCTAAGTCTACTGCCCAGTTTAGTCCAACAGAACCCATGGCAGAGATGGTGACAGCTCAGTTTAGTCCAACAGAACCCATGGCAGAGATGCCGACAGCTCAGCTCAGTCCAACACAACTCATGGCAGAGATGGCGACAGCTCAGCTCAGTCCAACAGAACCCATGGCAGAGATGGTGACAGCTCAGCCCAGTCCAACAGAACCCATGGCAGAGATGCCGACAGCTCAGCTCAGTCCAACAGAACCCATGGCAGAGATGGCGACAGCTCAGCTCAGTCCAACAGAACCCATGGCAGAGATGGTGACAGCTCAGCTCAGTCCAACAGAACCCATGGCAGAGATGGTGACAGCAGTTCCAGAGGTTGTAGCATCCACCCATGACAGAGAGTTCTGCATGAAGTTCAGCCTGCCTCCTGAGTCTGCTGATGATGTTTCCTCCTCTGTCCTCAAATGCAAACCTCTGACAAACGTAGAATTCATAAGAGGGAGAACCACTCACTTATTTGAAGACTCTGACTCAGAGACTTATTTTGACTGTAAGCAGGGCTTCTCAGACTTCTCAGAGACAGAACCGGATGAACCGAAGCGGAGGGAAAGCTCCGGAGTCTCCCCCGCACGAGAAGACGTGTCTCATCCTGAAACTCCGGGAGATACGTCTCAGGAGCCGGCAGCGCTCACGGACTACCTGGCAAACCGCAGACCGGACCGAGACGTCCTGCTGTCTTCAGGCAGTGAGGACTATGAAGACGCTCCGTACGTCCACCTGCCTCAGGAGTACATGAAGGAAGAGGGTGATGCAATGGCACAATGTCCCATGACACTCAGAGATGACCCCGCTTTGCACATTGCCTCTCGGGAGATTCCCTCCTGTGGAGCTTATGCAGAATGTGATGACTCCCAGGCCCGGGTAAGACGGATTTGGAGAAAAAATATTGCGGCATCCCTACCCAGCGCTGTTCAAACTCTACCTAGCACTGTTCTAACCTAACCCAGCGCTGTTCAAACCCTACCTAGCACTGTTCTAACCTAACCCAGCGCTGTTCAAACTCTACCTAGCACTGTTCTAACCTAACCCAGCGCTGTTCAAACTCTACCTAGCACTGTTCTAACCTAACCCAGCGCTGTTCAAACTCTACCTAGCACTGTTCTAACCTAACCCATTGCTGTTCAAACCCTACCTAGCACTGTTTTAACCTAACCCATTGCTGTTGAAACCCTACCTAGCACTGTTTTAACCTAACCCAGCGCTGTTCAAACCCTACCTAGCACTGTTCTAACCTAACCCAACGCTGTTCAAACCCTACCTAGCACTGTTCTAACCTAACCCAGCACTGTTCTAACCCAACCCAGTTCTGCTCTAATCCTGGTTCCTCCAATGTTGCCCTAACCAGACAGTTTTTCTGTCTTGGTTACAGGGACATCTTTTGACACACCCATTTCATTAATATTTTAAGCATACTTTTTCATATTTAAGCATATTTATGTTTATCACTGCTGCAAAACTGTTTTGTATCTAATTTGATTTAGTTTTTTTTAAATGATTTTCATAACAATTGTGGAATGCACGCTTCATTAATAAGAATAGAGTACTCTGTTGCTGTCTAGCCAATCATAGTCTCAAAATTGGTTTGAATGATATGATATAAAAGCTTGCTTCAAGCCCTTAATTCCAATAACAAAACTGACAAAGGCATAAAATAACATTGTCAGTGCTTTCTTCTAACTGTACAACTTCTGACCAAAACCCATTTCTAAGCTGTCTTATTTAAAGCCAGTAACCATGTGTTTTTCAGGATTTAGTTTCATTTTCTTTTACATTTAATTTGTCGGATTTG
Source organism: Esox lucius (assembly GCF_011004845.1). Classification (NCBI taxonomy): domain Eukaryota; kingdom Metazoa; phylum Chordata; class Actinopteri; order Esociformes; family Esocidae; genus Esox; species Esox lucius. The sequence continues at coordinate 20,399,967 of NC_047593.1, forward strand.
AACCAACAACCTTCTGTCACAGCTTTCATATGTGCATTACACAGGGAATAAGGTGCCATTTCAAACCAATCCATTTGCCACGTCATGTGTCGCTACGCACCAGTGCTTCCCGTCTCGAAGTAGCTGCGGAGCTGGGTGGGATGAGTTCAGACGAGGAGGAGTTTCTGTCCACTAGAATAGTCCGGAGGAGGGTTATCATCCAGGTACCTACCCCGTGGAGAGGTGGACCTCCTGGGGAACACTGGACCTCCAGAGGTCATCTGATTTGGTGCTCCAGAATGCTATGGTGGTCCAGGGGAAGGGTTGTCGTCCAGGTGTCTAATCTCCGCAGAGGCGGACCTCCTGGGGAACCTGTGTTCTGCTTGGGTGCTTGGTGCAGGATGTTATTATCGGAAGGTGTGGTTTGTAGTGTGAGTCTGTCAGTCCAAAAGATCACCCTAATCCCTCATCCGCTCCCTTAACCTCATCCACTCCCTTAACCGCTATTTGAAATGTCTGGATATTTAGAAGCAAAATATTGGTAAAGCTTACACCATATTGCCTCCACTTTTCATATCTGTAAATGTTGATGGCTTGGGACTGGGGGAGGGGTAAGGTTTAAATCAGGATTGGCCAGTCATGTGTGGTTTTCACAGGTCAAAAACACTAGTTTGAGGTAATTGTGAAAGATCTGACGTAGGGCATTCTAAAGCATGAGTGGTACAGAAGATGGTTGGCTTTCTCTGGGTCTGAATCCAAATGCACGTAAAGTGTGTCAGAGTTTGGAGTGCTGATCTAGAATACATTTTGCCTTTCACTTTGTTGTAAATTGAATCGTGGGGGCTGATCTAAAATCAGCACTCCAAGAGTACGGCCTGGTGCTCATTTATCTTTCCTAACAATCTCTTTGTCTGGTTTGCAGTGTTGAAATGCTGTGCTGAGGTGGTTGTAACACGGGAGTAGGGATTGGTGTGAGTTTTTGCGAGTCCTGATGTTTGTGTACTTCGGGTGGGATTGTTACTGTATGTTTGTTGATCCAGCACCAGCCACAGACAACCACCTACATTTTTCATCATGGTCTCATTAACAGAAGAGGCTTGAAATAAAAGTTAAAATCCAGGTCACAGGACGTGATCAGTCGAAAACACGGGCTGGGTGATACAGTACCTGCACTGGCTTCGTTTACACCGCAGGGGACAGGATGCCATTTGGGACCTAGTGAAAAACAGTGCCCCCATGTGGCGATGCAGTATAATGACAGGCTCCCAGTGCTGAGCACGTGTCTCTGGCTCCCTCTGCAGGCAGATGAGGTGACAGACATCCCTCGCCAGACTACGACGACGGAGCAGTACACAGATGACCGTGGACACACGGTGGTCAGAAAGGTAATGATCTAGATATTTTTTCTCTTTCATTCATCAATTCTTTCCCAAGTCCCAAACTGGGGACCCAGAGAGTCTTAAAAGCTGGTCACACGTCAACTCATCATCAAACCTTTGATTAATAAAACACTAACCTCTCCTGTGCCCGTCGCCCTCTCCATCCAGGTGACTCGTAGGGTGATCCACCAGGTGATGTCATCGGAGAGGGTCCAGGGGGACCAGGTCACGGTCGAGGGGGACACCCCCCCGGAGGAGGTGGAGGAGGGAGACGGGTACTCCAGAGTGGTTAAACGGACGGTCATGAGGAGCCACGGGGGTCATGAGGAGGTTGGTGGGCGCGTGCGAATGTTCACGCTCAAAACTGCGGGCAAATGTGTGTTTCAGTGGTTCACATGTTTAATCGAGTAGTACTTTTTCCTAATGATAATATTGAATTGATGAAAGGTCAGAGATCAATCTATTGCACAAGACCAATGCTGAATTGGTCTTCTTTAAACGAGTCCTCCTCCTGGCAGCTGACGTTTGCATCGGACTCCGCGTGTGGGGAGGAGTCTGTCCAAGGTCGTGAGGTCAGCCACGCGGAGCAGAACATGGTGGTGGAGGGAGAGCGGATCGAGACGCTTCATGGTGACCCCGCCCTGACCTCGGATCTTCCCACGGCCCGGGATGACTTCACAAATGTCAGTTTTGAGTCAATATTGAGTCTCTGAAATTATTTTGCTTTGCACCCCTGTCCTAGCGTCGTTACACTGGCTGCCTGTTAGGGTTAGGGCTGATTTTAAGGTTTTACTCTTAACCTATAAATCAATACATGGACTTGCTCCTACTTACCTGCTGAAATGATCCAGCCATATATACCTACACGTAACCTTAGATCGCAAGATGCAGGCCTTTTCATTGTACCTAGAATTTCTAAACAAACAGTTGGCGGCAGGGCCTTTTCTCATAGAGCTCCACTACTGTGGAATGATCTGCCAATTAAGGTTAGAAATGCAAACTCAGTGCAAACTTTCAAGTGTCTACTAAAAACTCATCTCTACAGCACGGTTTATAATTAGGTGTAGCCTGGCCCGGGGGCGTGAAGGTGACCAGTAGGCCTGATACTGTCCACTCTTGCTGTCTTGCCAGGTGGGCTCTCGTCACCACTGGGATGCCCTCCCTCCAATGCCTTTCGGGGGAAGAGTCACTGGCTTGTTGTTGACTCTCTATTGCGCACTTGTGCAATTGGGCTGTACGCTGCTAGCAATACTCGGCCCTCATTCAGGGGGGTTGCGGTTGGTGGGTGTCCCTTTGGTTGATACCTGGCAATGTGGTTGGATTGATTTCCTGCCTGTTGGGCCCTGTCCGGGGCCTCCCCCGGGTAGGGCCACAGTGTCACTGGACCCCCCCGTCTCAGTTCCAAGGTGTTATGCTGCTATATTATTGTGCTGGGGGATATGAGGGATGTACTACTAACTTTTCTCAGTCTCCTCCAGTTTTAAATTTTAGGAGGAGATGAGGTCCTGGTCCACACCTGCGGATTACCTGGTTTGGTTGCTGTCCTGTCCTTGTCCACCTGGTCATACTTCTGACCTAGTCTAAAATCAAATAGACTCTGGATTTAGCCCAGAGAAATGTATTTATTATTCCAATTGGACTCTTAATATCTCACCCGGCACTGCCAGAAGAGGACTGGTCACCCCTCTGAGCCTGGGTCCTCTCTAGGTTTCTTCCTAAAATTCGACCTTCTTAGGGAGTTTTTCCTAGCCACTGAAATTCAACACTACTGTTGTTTGCTCCTTGGGGTTTAAGGCCGGGTGTCTCTGTAAAGCACTTTGTGACAACTGCTGTTGTAAAAAGGGCTTTATAAATACATTTTGATTGATTTGATTTGATTGCAGCTTCTGGGTGACAAGCTGCTTTGTGGTCCTGGGGAAACAACACTTGAACATAAAATAACGTAATCAGAACGTTTCAAATGAAATGTGTAAAATATTTGTTTTATATGTTTTTAACAAGTGACTCCTGACCCGACAGGAGGGGTCTTTGGGCAGCTGACAGGAGGGGTCTTTGGGCAGCTGACAGGAGGGGTCTTTGGGCAGCTGACAGAACGGGTCTTTGGGCAGCTGACAGGAGGTGTCTTTGGGCAGCTGACAGGAAGGGTCTGTGGGAAGCTGATAGGAAGGGTCTGTGGGAAACTGATAGGAAGGGTCTGTGGGAAACTGACAGGAGGGGTCTGTGGAAAGCTGACAGGACGGGTCTGAGGGAAGCTGACAGGAGGGGTCTTTGGGCAGCTGACAGGAAGGGTCTTTGGGCAGTTGACAGGAAGGGTCTTTGGGCAGCTGAGTGAAAATGGAGGACACAAAGCATCCACTAAATGACAAAAATGTAAATGTATTTGTTTCTCTCTGTTGTCAGAAAGTCTGTTCTCTAAAACTATTCCTTCCATCTCTCCTTCCATACAGAGCCTCAATCTAAACCCTAAATCTGTCCTTAAGTCCCCATGTGGCTCTAAGAGGTTGTGATATATTATTAATATCTCTCCATAGTCAGACTCACTGTTTCTCTCTGTCTCATCCTCCATCTCTCCATCCCTCCGTTTCATCCCTCCGTTTCATCCCTCTGTTGCATCCCTCCGTTTCATCCCTCATCTTCCAGGCTCTTCAGTACATAGGGGGCTTTAGCAGAGCTAATCTTCCCATAGTGGAGAGAGAGACGGTCAAGGAGGACGGATCTGTGGTCAGGAGGTTTGTGTGTGTGTGTGTGTGTGTGTGTGTGTTAGCATGTGTTTCTTGTGAATGTTAGCTAACAACAACCTTTCATTATAATGTGATGGGACCATGGGGACTGTGTTGTTCTGATAATGTCAAGTAGCGGGAGCTAAACACAGCCAGAAATTCCATTACATCAGAGACTGGGTTCAAAATGCATGTTGTGGAGTTGATAACTGATAACTGTTAATGACTCTGTTTCTTTCTAACAGTTTCCTTCCCCCTGTTTCAGCCTGACAGCCGTTTGCTGTTATTTACTCTCTATTCTGCAGCTTTTAGTTTAGTCGTTTGGAGTTTCTAACCACGTTCTCCTCCTCCTCCTCTTCTTCTTCTCCATTTCCTGTTGTAATTTTCTCTCCCTTCTCTCCACCTTCAGAGCCCGGATGTGTAAGGGGCGTGCCCAGAGGCGGACAGGAGTGTGGGAGGAGCCAGTGGAAACAGGAAGCAGGTTTTCCTAGAGCAATTAAAAAACCCTTCAGAGGGGTCGTGACCACAGGACCTCCAGTGCCTCCTTCATCACCTGACCCGTCGCTACTGAGGAAGAGGAGGGAGAAGAGGGGGATGAGGAGAATGGAGGAGAACAGAAGAAACAGTTCAGGCCTCCTGCATCGCCTCATTAGCTTTCTGTCCAGCCTCTGACCCCGCCCCTTTGCCTAAAGATCTACCAATCCTATGCATCAGGCACGTGCAATCCCAGAGTGCATCAGTGCACTTAAATACAACCACCGTCTTCCTGTTTCAACAATCAAAACTGCTTGGTTTAGTTATGCTGTTATTTCCATATTTTTCATTGTGTTTTTTGGCCTTTTTTGTGACCAAAGAGTTATTTGTTTTGTTTAGACATATTGATTTTATTTAATATCACCAATCAATTCTGATTAGAGTTTTTTTTTGGTCCTTGACACTTTGGTGGAACAAAGACAAAACATTTAAACCACTCACATACATCTCTTCCTACAGAACACAGACAGGAGTCCTATATTTGTGCTTCTCCTAGTGCTTGGACTAACTGGCTATATAACCTTCACAGCACTGCTGACCACCCCTACAGGTCGTTAGGTGTTGCGTATATCACTACATGAGAACGACATCACGTCCTCTTCGTCATATTGACCTTCTATTGGCCTTTCTTTAATGAAGGTCAGTCAAGATGTCACCTGTAGCAACCCCAAACCTAATATCCACTTCCTCTCCGGCTGTTGTTGTTAAATGTGCGTATTTTAACCTGTCCTAAGAAGTAGCTAGAATCAAAATCTATTTTTTCTCCAACCCCTCGTAATCGCAAACCTTTGCGAGCTAGAGTAGGCATGGTAGCTGGTTAACGGACACCATCTTCGTGGATGGTGAAAATAGCAGTTAATAATATTTTGCGTTGACCCTTTTCTGCCTCTCCCACTTTGGGTTCCATTCATGGGTTTATTACTGTCTCTCTCTACTGCCTATCTTACTGTCCTTCATCCGTGTCATAATCTATCCTCCGTATTTCTGTCTCTATAATCGATTTGTGATATTTCTGTCGTAACTTTATTCTGTGGTAAACCATTTGTCAGGATTGTTAAGGTTTTATGTGTGTTTGAGTGTTTCTGAGTGCAGGTGTGTTTGTGTGTGTGTGTGTGTGTGGGTGTGTGTGTGCGAGTCAGACCCAAATTGCTGCTATGAAAGGAGTGACTGGTTTCAAAAAGCGGCAGTTGCTTTGACTATTTCTTAGTGTTTTATCTGAGTTCTTTTGTTGTTGTGCGTTTTGGTTTGAGTCCAGTACATGGGCAAATGGTTTAGTTTGTTGATTTCTTGGGGACTTGTGTGTTTCCTTTGTTTTTTTCTGATGGTGGACACACTGTGAACAAGATGGTGGGGTCTCGCGTTGACACTCCTCAGAGAGGAGCAATGGGTCCCTGTGAGTACCCTAATCCCCATGAAGACCCCTGGGGCCTTGGAGAGTAATGAACTACATAGGGAATAGGATGCCACTGGGAACGCACCGCTAAACTGGTACCAGTGTTACTCAGAGGGTCCCTAATTTGATTTATGTAATTATTGGTTATTAAACGGCCCTTGAAAGTTTGAGAAGTTTGAGGTGTGTGTGTGTGTGTGTGTGTGTGTGTGCGTATGAGAAAGAGGAAATGTAACATGAGCAGAGGAACTGAACTTTATTTCACTACATCCACATTGCACTCCTGCTCTTTGCTTGTCTACACACGACACAGGAAATTGTATGCTCAGCCAATCAGGAAGGTCCACCTGGGCGGGACACAGTATTCGCAGCCAGTAGTGCAACCCCATAGGGCTGGGTACTGTATGTCCAGCCAATGGAAAGGTCTGTGGGAGGGGACGGGGGGACGTGTAAGGGCACTGCATTACTCACAGCTCTGTTGTAGCATCGATTATGTATCTACTTCACTGACATCACTGTTTCCTCTGAGTGCAAAACAAAAAGTTATGATACAAATGCGAATCTGGTGAACGTTCACTGTGATGGGTCAGTCTGCTTGTCATTTAGCAAATCGGCATCCTGTTTCCGTGGTGATGACAGTTCTATACATATATGAAGTTATACATATATAAATATCTATGAGGGCATGTTTGAGTTTACCGAATTACAAATGGCTGCAGTGTGTCTTTGGCTGATAGAGAATAAAATGTACAAGTGTAAAACTGACCGTTGTGGTTTTTCTTGTTGCTGTAATGTTGACAATAACACATTCCATTCATCCCAGGCTTTAAACCAAAGCACGTACTCTTACATTTATTAAAAGCGAATGTCTGCAATCATAAACTTCCCAATTTTGAACACATAGGGCTGGTTTCACAGACACAGATTAAGAATGGACTAGGGCTAAAATAAACAAACTCAATGGAGTTCTGTTGAACTTGATTATTTAGTCCTAAACTAGGCTTAATCTGTGTCTGTAAAACCAGCCTATGGTTAACTGTATGCATCATCTTAAGTAGGGGTATTTTTATACAACATGCATAGTCGATTTTTATGATGAGGATCTGACCAAACCAGCAGGATACATATGGAGTTAGATGTGTCTCAATACTCGTAAACATATATTGAGACACATCTAACTCCATAGAGACATCAGGTAATTAGAAAACAGCATCAGAATTCAACCCATTTCATGCTTGTTTACAAGTGTCAGGGCAGATAAAATGGAATGTAAAGGTCCCTCTCTAATCTTCTGCAATGTGTTTAGATAATAAGGCGAGGAGACCAGATGCAAGAAGTAATCGTTTAAGAATGACACAAAAAAATGCGATGTAGCCCAAGCAAATTCATAACCCAAGAAGTACACCTCCATCCGCCTGACGGCGCTGTTGTGTTTAAGTAATTTGTTGTCGACAATAGACAGTGGTATTTCAGGAAGGAGATAAGAATCCCTTTTCTGAATAAATGTGGATTACGCGTGTTCGACTAATCGAGTTAATTTCGTCAATTGCGTAGTTAGCTAAGTAAATCGTCTAGATATCCCCTGGAGAAAGCCAGGGTAAAGTAATTTCACAATGATACTATAATTTTTTTATTTATATCTTGCTTCGTACGAAGTGGAGTGCACCTATAGGTCTATCTGCCAGGTTTCCAACTTCCTAAAGTATATCTGACTGGACTACAACACGGAAGTAGGATCGGAATAACAGCAAACGGCTGAATTACTTAGTTATGATTTAGTACAATCTTCGTTGCGTAAAGACCCTGACTAACTGAAACAATTTAGCTTCTTAAATTGAATTCGACTTGAAATGTCGACATTACAGTTGCTGCGTGTGTTTCTAAATGATCGTTTGACAGCGGCTGCGGTGGAGATTTTTGGTGCAGTGGAGAAAATGGTAGTAGAGTACCAGAAGGAAAATGACCGGCTACAGAGACTTCTGCAGGTCACACCGGAGATACACATAAAAGGTATGTAGATCTACTTGTAACTAGCTATATTTAATGAAGTTGTTTAGGCTAACTGTTATAGTAAAATGATATAAACGTTATATTTCCTGAACCTGTTTAGTCTAACTCTTAAAGTAAAATGGTATGAAAGTTGAATGTCACGAAAAGCGCAAGAGCTGCATTAATTCCGACGATGTTTGAACTTTCAGAACATTTCGTGTGTCATTGTGGGCACAGGCCAACTGATATGCGGTAATTAAAATTACAAAATATTATCTCTGAAAAACTGTGGTACAACAAAAAGAGAAATAGATTAACACAATTAAAAATATTGTGTTAATACACTACTTTCCGTTCTGTCTCGTGTTCCCAATAATGGCGTGATTTGTCAACAACATCGAGTCACAGCCGATAAACTTTTGAAAATGTAAATACTGGAAAAACCTGCCCTCGCGTTTTCCTATCAGTTTAGGAAATACCTGCATATGTTTCTCAGTACACCTCAGTTCTTCAGAGTGGTCTTCAAATTCATAGTTTTTTGCTTTTAATATAATAGAATACAACCCCCGTTTTTTCCCTTTCGTCATCACTGGTCAAATATATCCTAAGGCATGTGGGAAACAAAGTTCTGCAAATCTGCTTGGTTGTGTTGACTAAAACCAGTCATTTTATTATTTCAAATCCAAGGCGTTGGGACAGAGCCACTATACAACATTACTTTTGGAGTCAATATCAAATTCGGTATTAAATAAACCCATTTTGAGATTTATTTGGGACTAAATGAATTAGTCATGGCTGATTTGATAATATATGCTTTGTTAGATTAGATCTTTCTTTATTGGGCCAATGGCAGCTTCTCCACATGACCCTTGACCTCTTAACATCATCTATGTTAATGTTTTGCTGATCTTCATGAAGCCAGCCAATAATTTCAAGGGAGTTCATGTACTACTGTCATTTTGTAAGAAGTGTGACTTGTTTTTATCATCAGTCTTTTCTGCTCCTCTTCATCAAGGATGTCATTCATTTTGGAGGTAACAGTGGCTAATCTGAGCTCCTCTTCAGGCAACTGCCACAGACAGACCCCGTGGGGGGGCTTGAGTCCCTGCCTCTTTCCCCAAAGACTCAGAAAGTGCCATGTTTGCCCATCAGTGTCCCCATTGTATGTGTGACCCATGTCATTCATTCAGACATGTGTGCACGGGTCCTCCCAACATCCATTCAGCTGCCTAATATATCCAGGGAGCCTTTTTTCATTATTTTGAAAGGATTTTTCCTGTACTGCTCCTAATTGAGTGTCATTCATTTGGCAGGTAATAGTAGCTAACCTCGGCTCTTTTCCATCCAATCAGAACCCCTGGTACTCTCTCCTGCTGTTTTGGAAGATGTTCCAGTGGAGCAGCAGAACTATGAGCAGGAGTGGAGCCACAGTCTGGAGCTGGAGAACCCAGAACACCCACAGATTAAAGAGGAACAGCAGGAACTCTGGACCAGCCAGCAGGAAGAGCAGCTTCAAGGCCTGGAGGCAGATGTTCTACAGTTTAAAGTCAATCCTTCCTGTGTGAAAAGTGACTTTGATCACGAGAACCCTTTTGGGTCCATGACTTTTGCTCAAAGCCAGAATGTGGAGGACAGAGAGAGGGACTCTAAACCGGTGGATCTCAAACATTTTGACGCTGCGGTCCACCTCAGTGGGTCGGACATCTCCGGTGACCCTCCTCCAGATCGTCAGAATGACGCCACCAGCCAGAGCTCAGCAGTAACCGTAGGCCTAGAAGGACTCTACAGCACCCCCTGGCACCCCAACCCCCCAATGGGGGAACACTATACCCTACCCAGTACCTCGCCTTTCAAAACCCACTGCTGCCGTGACTGTGGTGAGTCGTTCGCTCTGACCTCTGACCTGCAGAGGCATGTGACTCTCTCCAGGTTTAGAGTCAGTGAATGTAGCTTCTGCAAGCAGAAGTTCAAATCCACCTGTAAACTGAAGGCCCATGTCCAACTCTGTCACATACAGAAACTCTGCTCCTGCCCTTTCTGTGACAAGACCTTCAAATGGAAAGGGGTTCTGTCCAGGCACATGAGGATTCACACAGGAGAAAAACCATTTAGCTGCAGTGACTGTGGGAAAAGCTTCAATCACTCACAGACCCTAAAGCAGCATAAACTGACTCACACAGGAGAGAAACCGTTTCGCTGTAGTGACTGTGGGAAAAGCTTCAATCGCAAGGAGAACCTAACCACACACATACGGACTCACACAGGAGAGAAACCATTCAGCTGTGGTGACTGTGGGAAAAGCTTCAATCGCAAGGAGATCCTAACCACACATATACGGACTCACACAGGAGAGAAACCATTCAGCTGTGGTGTCTGTGGACAAAGCTTCAACATCAAGAGGAACCTCACTGCCCACAAACTGACTCACACAGGAGAGAAACCACATGGCTGTTCAGTCTGTGCTAAAACATTCATTCGTAAAGATCAGCTTCTGAGACATGTGAATAACTGCCACAAGGATAGCAACCAGGACAAAATATGAAAGACAGGAGTAAAATGTGGACAATAGTGAAGAAAAGCAACAATATTTTGTTCATGATGTTTTCCCGACTGGGTCCTGGTTTCAGTTACATTGTCAGATATAAATGCATTACTTCTATGAAGTTTATAAATAGATTTATGGTTTAAAACACTGAAGTTTGACACAGCTGTTGCTTGGAGGAAATAACTGGAAGATGTGGGCATGTCACCTCTACGCTGAGTGGCCACATTTGGCTACAGAGGTTATGCACTACTGACGTGCAGTCAGCAATTAATTCTTTTTGAACAACTCTTTTCACTGACTCAAGAACAACTCTTTTCACTGACTCAAGATTTGTTCATTTGAACTGTTGGCAGCGAATTTCAACAACATTATCAATGGTTTCAATACGCAGGCCTCCAGCTCAGTAGTCTCACCAACAGCGGTTTACATTTGCAGAGAACTATCTCAAGTGGCAGCATTTTAAAGACATGTTTATAAGTGATATTTGTATGCAGGATACAATAATGAATGTAGTTTGTTGATTATTAATGTTATGCAGAGATCTATAACATAAACCAAGCTTTTAACTTGAATAACAAACACGTCAAACACCAATCATGTTACTCAAGGTAAATTTACTAAAAACAATAAAATGTTATTCCAAAACAATGTTCATATGTATTCAATCCACATTTTCCTGAGTTTATGTCCCTTGTTTTAGTAAGTAACAGTACAATTTAATTTGCCTCCTTCAAGTTTCTGTAGTCCAGGGTTCGAGCCCCGGTCACGCCACTGACGTTTGTGGGCGGGGGGTCCGGCAGGGCGGTGCATACTGGACTGGCATCGCCCGGGGGAGGTAATCGGCATAGAGTATTTCCTTGTGCCACCATGTTCCAGCAACATCTCTGGTGGGACGGGTGCCTCTAACCTGGTCATTCATAAGGTAATGTCAATGGGCGTTTCCCCCGCTGTGTTGGCTCACATTGACTTCCTGGTTAAGGGAGGGGGTGTTAAGAAGCAGACCGGCTGATTGGACCAGTTTCGGAAGAGGCCTGTGGCGATCTACAACTCTGCAGGACTGGGAGGAAAAAGGGGCAAACCTAAAAGGAGAAAAGTTTGAGGGAAAATATTGATTTCAAGCACAGGTTCAACCTTTAAAGACTAGACTTTTCAGGAAAGAATGGTAGTGATTGGTAACAATGAGAAATCAGACATTTTGAGAAAATGTTAATTACATTACATATCTAAATATAATCCATACACATGTAATATGTTTCTATTACCATTGTAATATAAAAAAAAAAATAAGGAATTTGCAGGTCACATTGGGTCACACTGGTCCAGGAAGGGCTGAAGCAAGGACATCACACACTCATCTTGGCGTTGCAATTTGTCCATGAACTCTCTGGTGGCCATGATAGAGCCATTCATGCCCCAGGCCCACACCATCTGTTGGGCAACGTCGCAGTGATCTTCAAGCCCCTCCAGGGTACTTTTTGAAATGTGCGACCTCTCCTTTGTGGTCATCATCAGTGACTTCAGCTTCTTCATTTGTTTGTTTGTCAGCTGCTCCAATATGCTGCAAAGACTCTCAATCCACTGACTCTCAGTGAGTTTCTGGACTGAAACTTTAGCTGCAAGGTGAGGAAACGAGATATAAACAGTGGCCAGTGTAACATCCTAGACACAATAGCAAATAATGGCTATGGGTTAAGTCAGATACCATGTTGTAATATTGCACCTCAAGGCAAAACATTTAGTTCACTTTATTGCTAACCAGACAACCATAAAAATGTTAACTCTGTTTATCGATCATCAGCTGTAAACTATCTGGGCCATAGTTTCTTTGTATTCCACTTCTGAAGGAATGCATTTTATAAACTAGCCAACGTCTAGGTTTTGGTACCGTACATGCTGACGATGATTTGTGTAATCTGACTCACTGATCAGTGGACAGCGGTTACCTGATTTAGTTTTGAGAATCACCAAGCGAGACCAGCGGATCAGTGCCTTCAGTCCTGTTCTCTCCTGGATCTTCAAATGAAGTTCTGTGATGTCATGGTTCAAGAAGACCTCAAATGTGGCATGGTGATCGTTGCTACTATCAAAGTGCAAAATGTATTTCTGTAAAAAAATAAAGTGTGTGTACACACACACATTCAAAAGTTTGGGGTCACTTAGATTTTTCCATGAAAATGAGTTTGAAATATAGGAAATATAGTCATTGACAAGGTCAGAAATAACGATTGTGTCCTTAATTTTTTTTGGTCAATTTTAGCCTTGCATTCCTTTGGCATTCTAGTTGTCAGTTTGTTGAGGTAATCTGAAGAGATTTCACCCCATGCTTCCTGAAGCACCACCCACAATTGGATTGGCTTGATGGGCACTTCTTACATACCACACGGTCAAGCTGCTCCCACAACAACTCTTTTTCTTCCTCAGTCCATTGTTTGTTTGTGTTCTTTTGCCCATCTTAATTCTTTTTATAGGCCAGTCTGAGATATGGCTTTATGTTTTTAACAATTCCACCTAGAAGGCCAGCACCCCTGAGTTGCCTCTTTACTGTTGACATTGTGACTGGTGTTTGCTTAGTTGTGCACTGGGGCCTCTCACTCTTTCTATTCAGGTCACAGCCAGTTTGTGCTGTTCTGTGAAGGGAGTAATGCACGGCCTTGTACAAGATCTTCAGTTTCTTGGCAATTTCTCGTATGGAATAGCCTTCATTTCTCAGAACAAGAATAAACTGATGAGTTTCAGAAGGAAGGTTTTTGTTTCTGGACAATTTGATCCTGTAATCAAACCCAGAATTGCTGATGCTACAGATACTCCACTAGTCTAAAGGCGGCCATATTTATTGCTTCTTTAATCAGCACAACAGTTTTCAGCCGTGTTAACAATTGCAAAATTGTTTTCTAATGGTCAGTTGGCTTGTTAAAATGATTAACTTGGATTATCAAACACAATATGCCATTGGAACACAGGACTGATGGTTGCTGAAAATGGGCCTTGGTGCGCCTATGTAGATATTTCATTTTAATGGACAAAAAAATATATTTTCAAAAACAAGGACATTTCTAAGGGACACCAAACTTGAACGGTAGTGTACATGTATTGAAAGTACTGCTTAAGAGACAGAGTGTCTCAGAGAGGAAGAGAGACAGCGAAAGGGGGGGGGGGGGGAGACAAAAAGAGAGACAGAGAAAGTAAAAATCAGTGTTCATTCAGAATACTTATGATACTTACCTTGGGCTGGACTTTGAAACCCAGTTTGAGGTCAGATGTCAAACTGTATTTGGCTTTGGGTCTTAAAATGCAGTAGGGGCTGGTCTTAATAAACACAAACTCCTTGTGTTGCTCCTTTACCTGAGATTATATTATATGACGTACGGATGACAAATCATAGGTGGCCAGTCAAACAACTCATACAAGTACAGGTACACAATACATTGATGTGTATTAGTGTGATGTAAATTAAGTGAATTCTACTCATGAACGACAACTAAAGAAATGAGAAGAAATGTGGTAACAAATAACTCATAAGGGTAGTTGAGTAGTACCTCTGTGAACGGCACATTTCGGGGTAAGAGGAACACCCAGAGCCTTTGCCGTGTCGGAGTTACATCGGGCTCAAGGAACAAGCCCACCTTTACTTGGACACGGTTTTGGTAGAATGGTCTTTTCCGCACATTACCAAACCGCGAGAGCCCGCAGATGGCTACAATCACATGTGACTGTGTCACCTTCTTGGGTCTCAGGAATTCCATGTTATTAATGCACATATGGGCCACATGAAGATCCTCTGCTGAGTACACTGGTAAAATACACACAGCGTCAACTTGTCTCATGTTTAGCTAACACTACGATGTCAATATAAGTACAAATGATGAATACACAGGTAAAACACACACAGCTTCAATAGTCTCATGTTTCGTTGCTTACACTACGATGTCAATATTAAGAGATGTTATACAAGACAGTTTACTTTGCATGTACACTTTCTATATTCTATAATTTTATCTAGCAGGATGTCTGACAGGAAATGCATTAGTATTGTAGCTTGATAGTGAGGTACAACACATTATTAAAGTGATCAGAACGTCCTTAATCTACTTCTCCACAGTTCGATAAAAACAGATATAACAATGTGTACTCACTGAGAGTACACCCCTCAGTGAGTACACATTTTTGTAAATATTTGATTATATCTTTTCATGTGACAACACTGAAGAAATGACACTTAGCAACAATGTGAAGTAGTGAGTGTACAGCTTGTATATCAGTGTATATTTGCACACAACAAATACAAGCATGGTGGTGGGAGTGTCATGGTCTGGGGCTGCATGAGCGCTGCCGCCACTGGGGAGGTACAGTTCATTGAGGGAACCATGAATACCAACATTTACTGTGACATACTGAAGCAGAGCATGATCACCTCCCTTCGGAGACTGGGACGCAAGGCAGTATTCCAACATGATAAAGACCTCAAACACACCTCCAAGATGACCACTGCCTTGCTAAAGAAGCTGAGGGTAAAGGTGATCGACTGGCCAAGCATTTCTCCAGATCTAAACCCTATTGAGCATATGTGGGGCATCCTCAAACAGAAGGTGGAGGAGCACAAGGTCTCTAACATCCACCAGCTCCGTGATGTCGTCATGGAGGAGTGGAAGAGGACTCCAGTGGCAACCAATGAAGCTCTGGTGAACTTAAAGGTTAAGGCAGTGGTGGAAAATAATGGTGGCCACGCAAAATATTGGGTTAGGGTTAACCCTAACCCTTTGGGACCAATTTGGACATTTTCGCTTAGGGGTGTACTCACTTTAGGTACCAGCAGTTTACACATTAATGGCTGTGTGTTGTGTTATTTTGAGGCGACAGCAAATTTACACTGTTATACAAGCTGTACACTCACTACTTCACATTGTAGCAAAGTGTCATTTCTTCAGTGTTGTCACATGAAAAGATATAATCGAATATTTGCAAAAATGTGAGAGGTGTACTCCCTTTTGTGAGATACTGTATCTGCATTCAGTACAAAGGACATTACAGGTCGTTTTAGCACTAGCACAGTGACTGGAAGCATGATGGGACAATGCCAGGGAAGGCCCATTCACCTTCAGTCTCACAGTGGGGTAGCTGTAGTTGATAGATATCTCCCTCCGGACTGTTGAGTTGAAACAGGGGCCCAGCTGGTTCATAGCTGGTATTAGCCAGGATGCCCATGTCCCAGTCCTCCACGCTGTACTCCATGGTCCCCGGCTCTTTCATTCCAAATATCAGTCCTGTAGCCGTGCATTTGAACCTCCCTCGAGACCCAAACTGGAAACTGGAAAGCACCATAAGGGACTGTAGGTGAGTACAGGAAATGTCTATTCTAAACTGGAAAGCATCATGGAGGGACTATAGGTGAGTACAGGAAATGCCTATTCTAAACTGGAAAGCACCATGAGAGACTATAGGTGAGTACAGGAAATGCCTATTCTAAACTGGAAAGCATCATGGAGGGACTATAGGTGAGTACAGGAAATGTCTATTCTAAACTGGAAAGCACCATGAGAGTCTATAGATGAGTACAGGAAATGCCTATTCTAAACTGGAAAGCATCATGGGGGACTATATGTGAGTACAGGAAATGCCTATTCTAAACTGGAAAGCATCATGGAGGGACTATAGGTGAGTACAGGAAATGTCTATTCTAAACTGGAAAGCACCATGAGAGTCTATAGGTGAGTACAGGAAATGCCTATTCTAAGAGATGTACCCTGACTAGAGCCATTACTTTTCTGTTCCAGAAAATTGCACCTGAAAAAACAATATGATACTGTACAATATGAATACAATGAATAACAGCACAATGAGAAAATGTCAACAGAAAATGTTTTGAATGTAATCGCATACATCAGATAAAGTATATTATTTGTGGTAAATCTATTGGAGAATTATGAAAAAGGGTCTGAATACCCATCTACACAAGATTTGTCATTATGTGGTATTATCTGTAGATGAAGGCAAAAATATATATTAATCAGTTAAAAGTCCATGACAACAATATGTGGAGAAAGTAAAGGGGCCTAAATAATTTCCAAGAGGCCCTGTACGAATTCTAAAACATTAAAATAATAATGGGAAATGTATAATTGATTAAATCCTCATCAGTTACCTGTAAGAAATCCTGCCTTCTACTAATTTCATCACAGGGTCAAATTCCTTAAAATGGGCCTTGGTCTGCAAATAAAAGTAGAGAGTTAGTGAATATATACTGTGTGTGGACAGTATGTATAAATACAACAATGTTTAAACATTTTTTTTTTGGAATTTAGAATTCCTATGTCAGTTTTTACTGTTGTTCCACAGATGAGTAACTACCTTTGAAAACCTTTTACTCTCTCCGTAAGTTAGACAAACTTTGTAGCGCTTGTCTTCAGGCAAAACGTTGTCAGGCTTCGTGGCCTTCCTGCTGTGAAGCCTGTGGAGAAACCACACCTTTCCTTGATCAATGAACGTTAAGACCATGGACAAGCACCAATGTTGCTAAAACACCCACCACACAGTGCCTGTGAAGCCATTTCTGGATAATTTGTCTTTTACATAAATGGCACCTTGGTCGGTAACTTCGTTGTTGCTAAGGCTGAAAGAGAGAACAACATTTTTCAATTCAAATAAATAAGAGCAAACAAATAACATCCCTTGTACACAGATGTTATGTAATCCACTGACTTGAGGACTTGTACTTTGTGGAGGTGCATGAGCAGACAGTTCAGGTGGTTGTCAGTTAGGTTGCAGTTGTGAAGGTCCAGTTCTGAAAGCCCTTCGGAATACTCTAGAATCAAGGCCAGCGATGAACAGGCCACTAGGTCCAAAGGGGTCTGACTGAGATCCAGCTCCTTCCCCAGCGCTCGGGAGAGGAACAAAGCAAGCCTGCCAGAGCGGTCTCCATCTCTCACAGAAATCAAGTGCAGGAACTGTAACAGAATTTGTTTTCCAATGCTACTGGGAAAAATATCAGTGTCATTACAGAGACAAAGATCTATTTCAAAATATTACACTCTAGAAAGTTCCAGGTTGAAAACAACTAATGTGAGTGAAGTGGACAGAACACATTCTTGGTTATTTTGACACAACAGATAGCTGATTACTTAACTTATCATCTTGTTCTGAACTTGTACGGATCTTGTCTACTTAAACTGAAAAATGTTAATTAACAATGCATGTCTTAAATGTCAAAACCGGTCAAAAGAGTAACACACTCAAAATGTGAACAAGATCAGGACCACAGATGGCGGTTGGCACTGGGTGTTAACTAGAGTATTTTTGTCGGCCGGGTAGTTGACTCTGGGTACTGAGCTAGAGAGATGTGTTACATTGTATTGTATTACATGTTTTTTAAATGACTTCTTAGTATTTCACACTAGGTTGACCTACACACCAATGTAACTTAAAATGAGAACTTTAGAAAGAAGACATTTGTAATTTTTTTTAATGTACAGGTTATTTTACGATTCAAATGCTTCTAAAATGGCTTGTGTAATATTAAGCTTCATTAGATCAGTGACAAACTGATCAACCAAACTGTTGATTTGGCCACTCCTAATGTTCCTGCCATCTCCCTGGTGGAATTTAGTTTTTTGCAGCCTAAGGTTGGCCCTTTTTTACTTGCGTTGAAAGCTCCTTTGACCGCATGTTGTGGGTTCACAGCAACAGATTCCAATAAAATGCCACACCTGGAATGAACTCCAAGCCATTTATCTGCTTAACTGATGAAGAAATAACGAAGGAATAGCCCACACCCGTCCATGAAACAGTTTTTGAGTCAATTGTCAAATTACTTTTGGTCCCTTGAAAAAGAGGGGGCTACATAGAGCTCTTATACCTAAACCCTTCCTCTAATTTGGATGTGAATACCCTCATATTAAAACTGAGAGACTGCACTTTAAGACCATATTAACTTGAATATTTTGGTAAACAGCCAAAATAAAACAATGTGTCCATGTCCAATTATTTAAGGAACTTAAATGTATTAAACTCTAACTAGAACTCATGTTGGATGGATGCCTGCTCACCTCAAATGGACCCGGTGCAAAACGGGAATAAGCTCTTCCAGTCCTGCATTCCCAACTTGGCAGTCGTGCAGGTTGATCTCTGTGTTACAATCGGCTACCTGGACGGCTGATGCAATGACCATGCAGTCCCCGGTAGTGAGGCTTAAGACAGTGCCTTCCTCCTGCCTCGACAGATCCATCGCAGAGGAGCAGGAGAGGTCCAGTTTGTGGTCCAGAAGTCTCAGGAGGTCGACTGCCGTTTTCTGCAGTCCAAAATCTCTGCAAGCATGGAGAAGCTCCAGCAGTAGTTCCCTGTCAATCCTAAAAGATCAACATACAAGACCACAGATTTCTTACAATCTTCACCACCAACCAAGAAGCCACATAATACAATAGTTTATAAAAGATACACATTAATAAACAAAGACCTGAGTGTCAAAACTCTGTGCAAAAGACCCAGGATATTCCTCATTTCTGTTTTTGGAACTATGGTCCACAACAGGTTGAGTTTGACGCCATCGCTGTAGTGCAAGGCGAAGCGCAAGGCTTCACAGTCGTAACGGTCCAAGACTAGGTTGCTCAGGTTGATCCATTCATCTGATGACTTCAGTAACGTTGTCACCATGTGACCGGCCCGTTGCTTGTAGATTTCTCTAAGAGCCGTCCTTTTGAAGCGGGAGTTAATTCTGCAGAAAGGAGACCGGACAGAGTTGTTTTACCTGCCAGTTATTTAATGCTTTGTGTGAAACGGTCTTCTTTTAATGGCTTTTAAAATAATGATAGCAGGTGGTAATATTTCACACGTAAAATGTGTATTAGGTGTGAATTGCAAATGTGGTAGAGACATCCTTGGAGATGGGGGTCAGAGAATTAGTCATTAGGGGTTTTGACCCTGAAACAATTTGGTAAAATTACTTTGCCCAGAGGCTTAAGGAAGGCTTTTTCATCATTTTGGCTCTAGCATTTGATCCAGCACCTGTGGGTTTCTAGCCTCGTGTTCTGCTAGGCTGCCTGCAAAATAACTAAATAAGTCACTGCAAAATGAGTTAAATAACTACATGTAGAATACATACTTAATTTTCCATTCATTGTTTGATATTATTATTATTATTACTACTACTACTACATACAGGCCCACAACGCAGTTGCTTAAGGTTGATTTTGATATAATTGGTGTTCTTTATGACTAACATTTAGAAATTGCCCTTTGCAGGTGGTGTAGAATTAACTGCTAATAGCTAGAAAGCATTCATATAAACTGGTAGCATAGATACCTTTCATTATGAAATCGATGAGTATACAGTGGATATAAAACAAATCTACACACCCTGTTAAAATGGCAGATTTTTGTAATGTAAAAGAATGAGACAAAGATAAATCATGTCAGAACCTTTTCCACATTTATTGTGACCTATAATGTGAACAATTCAATTGAAAAACAAACTGAAATCTTCGAGGGGGAAAAATGCAATACAATAACCTGGTTGCATAAGTGTGCACACCCTCTTATAACTGGGTATGTGGCTGGGTTCAGAACTAACCAATCACATTCAAACTCATGTTAAATAGAAGTCATTAAACACCTGCCATCATTTAAAGTGACTCTGATTATCACAAATACATTTAAAATGTTCTATTAGGATTTTCCTGACATTTTCTTAGTCGCATCTCAGAACAAAAGACATGGTCCGCAGAAAACTTCCAAAGCATCAGAGGGATCTCATTGTTGAAAGGTATCAGTCAGGAGAAGGGTACAAAATTTCCAAAGCATTAGCAAAATCGATGAAAAGACGAGAAGAAAACTGGTCAGGGAGGCTTCAAAGAGGCCTACAGCAACATTAAAGGAACTGCAGGAATTTCTGGCAAGTACTGGCTGTGTGCTACATGTGACAACAATCTCCCATATTCGTCATATGAATGGGCTATGGGGTAGGGTGGCAAGACGGAAACATTTTCTTTCAAAGAAAAACATCCAAGCCCGGCTGAAGTTTGCAAAAACAAACATCAAGTCTCCCAAAAGCACGTGGGAAAATGTGTTATGGTCTGATGAAACCAATATTTAACTTTTTGGCCATAATTCCAAAAGGAATGTTTGGCGCAAAAACAACACTACACATCACCTAAAGAACACCATGCCCACAGTGAAGCATGGGGGTGGCAGCATCATGCTTTGGGGCTGTTTTTCTTCAGCTGGAACCGGGGCCTTAGTCAGGGTGGAGGGAATTATGATAAGTGGCTTCACCAGAAGATCCACGTTTTGGAATGGCCCAGAGCCCAGACCTGAATCTAATTGAACATCTGTGGGGTGATCTGAAGAGGGCTGTGCACAAGAGATGTCCTCGCATTCTGACAGATTTGGAGCGCTTTTGCAAAAGAAGAGTGGGCAAATATTGCCACTTCAAGATGTGCCATGCTAATAGACTACCCAAAAAGACAGTGCTGTAATAAAATCAAAAGGGGCTTCAACAAAGTATTCGTTTAAGGGTGTGCACACTCCCCCATGGCCCGGCCGGGCTCAGCCCGAACGGGTGACGTGGGGCCGCCCTCCCGTGGGCTCACCACCCACAGGAGGGACCATAAGGGGCCGGTGCAAAGAGGATCGGGCGGCAGTCGAAGGCAGGGGCCTAGACAACCCGATCTCTGGACACGGAAACTGGCTCTAGGGACGTGGAATGTCACCTCGCTGGCGGGGAAGGAGCCTGAGTTAGTGCGTGAGGTTGAGAGGTTCCGATTAGAGGTAGTCGGGATCACCTCTACGCACGGCTTGGGCTCTGGAACCACACTCCTTGAGAGAGGATGGACTCTTCACCACTCTGGAGTTGCCCATGGTGAGAGGCGGCGGGCTGGTGTGGGTTTGCTCATAGCTCCCCAGCTCTGCCGCCATGTGTTGGAGTTTACCCCGGTGAACGAGAGGGTCGTTTCCCTGCGCCTACGGGTCGGGGATAGGTCTCTCACTGTTGTTTGTGCCTACGGGCCTAACGGCAGTGCAGAGTACCCGACCTTCTTGGAGTCTCTGGGAGGGGTGCTGGAAAGTGCTCCGACTGGGGACTCTATTGTTCTACTGGGGGACTTCAACGCCCACGTGGGCAACGACAGTGACACCTGGAGGGGCGTGATTGGGAGGAACGGCCCCCCTGATCTGAACCCGAGTGGTGTTCAGTTATTGGACTTCTGTGCGAGTCACAGTTTGTCCATAACGAACACCATGTTCAAACATAAGGGTGTCCATCAGTGCACGTGGCACCAGGACACCCTAGGCCGCAGGTCGATGATCGACTTCGTTGTCGTCTCATCTGACCTGCGGCCGTATGTCTTGGACACTCGGGTGAAGAGAGGGGCGGAGCTGTCAACTGATCACCACCTGGTGGTGAGTTGGATCCGATGGCGGGGGAGGAAGCTGGACAGACTCGGCAGGCCCAAGCGTACTGTAAGGGTCTGCTGGGAACGTCTGGCCGAGTCTCCTGTCAGAGAGATCTTTAACTCCCACCTCCGGCAGAGCTTCGACTGGATCCCGAGGGAGGTTGGAGATATTGAGTCCGAGTGGACCATGTTCTCCACCGCCATTGTCGAAGCGGTCGCTCGGAGCTGTGGCCGTAAGGTCTCCGGTGCCTGTCGAGGCAGCAATCCCCGAACCCGGTGGTGGACACCGGTAGTAAGGGATGCCGTCAAGCTGAAGAAGGAGTCCTATCAGGCCTGGTTGGCTTGTGGGACTCCTGAGGCAGCTGACGGGTACCGACAGGCCAAGCGGGCTGCAGCCCGGGTGGTTGTGGAGGCAAAAACTCGGGCCTGGGAGGAGTTCGGTGAGGCCATGGAGAAGGACTTTCGGCTGGCCTCGAAGAGATTCTGGCAAACCATCCGGCGCCTCAGGAGAGGGAAACAGTGCCCTACCAACGCTGTTTACAGTAGAGGTGGGCAGCTGTTGACCTCAACTGAGGATGTCGTCGGGCGGTGGAAGGAGTACTTCGAGGATCTCCTCAATCCCGCTGACATGTCTTCCATTGAGGAAGCAGAGGATGAGGGCTCAGAGGTGAACTCGTCCATCACCCGGGCTGAAGTCACAGAGGTGGTCAAGAAACTCCTCGGTGGCAAGGCACCGGGGGTGGATGAGATCCGCCCTGAGTACCTCAAGTCTCTGGATGTTGTGGGGCTGTCTTGGTTGACACGCCTGTGCAACATCGCGTGGCGGTCGGGGACAGTGCCTCTGGGATGGCAGACCGGGGTGGTGGTCCCTCTTTTTAAGAAGGGGGACCGGAGGGTGTGTTCCAACTACAGGGGGATCACACTTCTCAGCCTGCCCGGGAAAGTCTATGCCAGGGTTCTGGAGAGGAGAATACGGCCGATAGTAGAACCTCGGATTCAGGAGGAACAGTGTGGTTTTCGTCCGGGCCGTGGAACACTGGACCAGCTCTATACCCTCTACGGGGTGTTGGAGGGTTCATGGGAGTTTGCCCAACCAATCCACATGTGTTTTGTGGATTTGGAGAAGGCATTCGACTGTGTCCCTCGCGGCATCTTGTGGAGGGTGCTTGGGGAATATGGGGTCCTGGGTCCTTTGCTAAGGGCTGTCAGGTCCCTATACAACCGAAGCAGGAGCTTGGTCCGCATTGCCGGCAGTAAGTCAGACTTGTTCCCAGTGCATGTTGGACTCCGGCAGGGCTGCCCTTTGTCACCGGTTCTGTTTGTAATTTTTATGGACAGAATTTCTAGGCGCAGCCAGGGGCCGGAGGGTGTCAGGTTTGGGGACCACACGATTTCATCTCTGCTCTTTGCAGATGATGTTGTCGTGTTGGCCCCTTCTAACCAGGACCTTCAGCATGCACTGGGACGGTTTGCAGCCGAGTGTGAAGCGGTGGGGATGAAAATCAGTACCTCCAAATCCGAGGCCATGGTCCTCAGTCGGAAAAGGGTGGCTTGCCCACTTCAGGTTGGTGGAGAGTGCCTGCCTCAAGTGGAGGAGTTTAAGTATCTAGGGGTCTTGTTCACGAGTGATGGAAGGATGGAACGGGAGATTGACAGACGGATCGGTGCAGCTTCTGCAGTAATGCAGTCGATGTATCGGTCTGTCGTGGTGAAGAAAGAGCTGAGCCGCAAGGCGAAGCTCTCGATTTACCAGTCAATCTACGTTCCTACTCTCACCTATGGTCATGAGCTTTGGGTCATGACCGAAAGGACAAGATCCCGGATACAGGCGGCCGAAATGAGTTTTCTCCGCAGGGTGGCTGGGCGATCCCTTAGAGATAGGGTGAGAAGCTCAGTCACCCGGGAGGAGCTCAGAGTAGAGCCACTGCTCCTCCACATCGAGAGGGGTCAGCTGAGGTGGCTTGGGCATATTTTTCGGATGCCTCCGGAACGCCTTCCTGGGAAGGTGTTCCGGTCCCGTCCCACCGGGAGGAGACCCCGGGGAAGACCTAGGACACGCTGGAGGGACTATGTCTCCCGGCTGGCCTGGGAACGCCTCGGTGTCCCCCCGGAAGAGCTAGAGGAAGTGTCTGGGGAGAGGGAAGTCCGGGCATCCCTGCTTAGACTGCTGCCCCCGCGACCCGGCCCCGGATAAGCGGGAGAAGATGGATGGATGGTGTGCACACTCATGCAACCGGGTTATTGTGAGTTTTTTATTTTTCCCCTCAAATATTTCAGTTTCTGACATGATTTATCTTTGTCTCATTCTTTTACATCAAAAGAACCTGGCATTTTAACAAAGGTGTGTAGACTTTTTATATCCACTGTAGCTGAGAATTTTTAGATGCAATTCGGTGGAAATTTTACAATATAGTATGTTGGAATTGACATACATATGTACATCCAAATATTTGCCTAAATATAGGCAAATTTTAGTGGAGGTTAATGGGGAGATAGATTTTTTGGTCATGGCATCCTTACCCGGCACGTGGCCATGGCATTTGCTTGCTTGTTTGAGTGGAGTTCCATTATACTCAAAAAACCAATAGATTTGCATCTTGAAATACCAAAACATTTCAGCCAGCCAAAAAAAGACAACATACTATTGACCCTAGGAATCACCATACTGTGTCCACAGACCTTTTAAAGTGAATATTTGTCAAGCATGGTAGAAGATGGATGATGTCCTTTGGTTTGAATTGGCTTCTCCGGAGGTTAACGGTGATTGGCTGTGTGGTGCTTTGCAGCAGGTACTGAAGCACATCCCAGTTTAGAGTACAGTAAGACAGGTCATGACCACACTTCACCAGGAAGCACTGGGTCAGTTCCTTGTCCTGAGCCTCATAAACCACATCAGTCAGCTGCTGCATGGATTCACCGTTCAGTCTGTCATTCAGGGACACAGAAACATAGTTGTACAAACATTCAACTATACCAACATTTTGAAAAGCTGGTTTAAAATCCGTACAAAATTGAAGTAAATAAACTTGCCTGAAAGTGCAAAGGTGACCCTGGTGACATAGCAGGGAAGTTAGAAGATAACCCTCGATTTGGCAGTCTGTTAAATCTAAGCTCCTTATTGGCCAACATCTGAGTAGTGACGCTAAGCTACTGATCACTCTACGCAGCACTCCTTCTGGTACAGCTGGACTAGAAAGGTCTAGAATCATCTCCTCAATAAGCACTGGATTATGGCATGAACCGAACTTTGCCATCCTGGCCAGTTTCAAGACTGCCATTTCATTTACCCTGGAAAGGAAAAGGCAAAGGCTGGATTTCAGGTTATTCTGCAAATCACTGACTGAATTATCAAAAAGGTCTTTACATTTGAGTTGGACACAACCACAATAAACTAGTAACATACCTAAGCTTGTGAAGATTTTCCACTTTTTTGAAGAGTTGTCTAGCTCCTTGGAAAGACATACTCTGTGGGGTCAAAGTGATGTTGAGTTTTCCTCCAGATGCAGACTGGCCGAGGACTGCACCGACTGTCCTACAGGTAACGCTGGGCAACCACCCTGACAACACGACCGTGTAGTCTACGGCGTGGAGAAGAGACGTGCATAGATGGGCATCCCATTCTGAGCCCACGGAGAGTGCCTCACACAGACAAAGGAAGAACTGGTCATCACAGCTGAGGATGGAAATTGACCCATTAAAACCACTTGTGTTAATGATACTTACCCTTAAATTTGACATATTGGTGGATTTACCATGCTGGAAAAAAACTGTTCAAAACGGATACATTTCTGATGAAAACGTTATTGTAGTGAAAATATAACTAATATCTTTCTAAACTCATTCACTTAGGACTGTTTTGGAGGTAAAATGTAGTTCCTGGTCCCTGGTTCTAGACCCTGGTTCCTGCGATGGAACCGCAGCGAGTTCCTCGAAAGGTTCCTAGTTCCTGGGTATAGTTCCTGCGGTGGGAACGTGGCTTTACATTATTTAACATCCAGGCTGCAAAATAAAGGGGCCATTTATACGATTTTTACTGTGCTCATATTATAAATGAACGGAAGATATCCGCAGGGAAAATACTTTGAAAAATGTTTTTCATTGACGCTTCTTGCTGGTCCATCTATTAGCATGCTTTGACTTCTAGCAACTTTAAACACTTGCTGTACAATAGACTATACCCTAAAAATGCTCTGTTTCAATGAGGACTAGCTAATTATAACATTTTATTCAGGGGGAAGAGGAGTTCTGGTATTGTTTTAAAGAAATTGGTTTAGTTAGTCAGGATTATACACAGTGCCTCCTTAAGATACAGAAAACGAATAACCTCCCCTCCAAAAGGGATATATGAGAGCGATTATTAAACTGTACTGTCCACTTCACCTGAGCTGTGAGATGTAGGGCAGACACTGAAGGAAACTCCTCACATCACTCTCTTCATCTGACCAGCCTTTCAGCACTACTGGTTTCTTCTCTGGTTGGAGTTTCAGTACTTCTAGAAGGATGGAGGTCTTTCTCTCTGAGAGGTCTATAGACCAGACTGGAGGAGCTGACTGGTAAACTGGCTGTAATGCTGGAAGGACACTCCTGCCTGTGTGAGTCTCATAGTCCTTCACATATGAGTACAGATCCAGCACGAGGTCCCACTGCTGATACTGGCATACCTCAAACACTGATAACACAGTCTCTAAGGTTGTTTGTAGGCTTCTTTGCTCATTAATCACTGCTTGCAGACAAACATTTAGCAAGAATGTTTTCTCTCTCTGTCTCCACTCCTCTGGGATTCTTCTCTGATACTGTTCAGTAAAACTGCAGGAACAGTTTAAAAACAAATAGATTGTGAGAGATATGATCGGGTAAAATACAATGACTGTCTTTTTAAAAATATTTTCCCATTATAATGTTTCTTTACATCCTTGACCAGAAAGTAACAATGCATTTCTTCAAAGCAGTAGGCGAGTATGTTTAGTATATTAGGTTATGCTACAACCTTACAAACAACATTCTCTCGGAAATAAAATGAGGACGGACCACTACAATCCCTGAACTAAACTGTCCAACTCACCTGAGCTGAGAGATGTAGGGCAGACACTGAAGGAAACTCCTCACTTCACTCTCTTCATCTGACCAGCCCTTCAGCTCTACTGGTTTCTTCTCTGGTTGAAGTTTCAGTACTTCTAGGAGGAGGGAGGTCTTTCTCTTTGAGAGGTCTATAGACCAGACTACATGAGCGGACTGGTAAACTGGCTGTAATGCTGGAAGGACACTCCTGCCTGTTTGAGTCTCATAGTGCTTCACATGTGAGTACAAATCCAGTAGGAAATCTCCCTCAATGAATGGATCATCATCATCTTCATTTTCTTTGTATCTGCACATGGAGGATAATTTCTTCAAAACATTCTCTCCCGTCTTTGTTTCATATTCAGCTGCAGCTATAATGAGTTTAGACAGAAACGACCAGGCCTCCTCTTTTTCATCACCAATCAGCAACCTGAATGACAAAACAGAAATTCTTAATGTGTTGAGTGCCAACATACAAGTTATATGATAATGACTGGGTGTATTGAGAGTATCTACATACAATCAGTATAACAAGAGGAATTTCTGAAACTCTTCAATTAAAATATATATATATATATATATATATATATATATATATATATATATATATATATATATATATATATATATATATATATATATATATATATATATATATATATACACACACTCACCTAAAGGATTATTAGGAACACCATACTAATACTGTGTTTGACCCCCTTTCGCCTTCAGAACTGCCTTAATTCTACGTGGCATTGATTCAACAAGGTGCTGAAAGCATTCTTTAGAAATGTTGGCCCATATTGATAGGATAGCATCTTGCAGTTGGAGATTTGTCGATGAACATCCAGGGCACGAATCTCCCGTTCCACATCCCAAAGATGCTCTATTGGGTTGAGATCTGGTGACTGTGGGGGCCATTTCAGTACAGTAAACTCATTGTCATGTTCAAGAAACCAATTTGAAATTATTCGAGCTTTGTGACATGGTGCATTATCCTGCTGGAAGTAGCCATCAGAGGATGGGTACATGGTGGTCATAAAGGGATGGACATTGTCAGAAACAATGCTCAGGTAGGCCGTGGCATTTAAACAATGCCCAATTGGCACTAAGGGGTCTAAAGTGTGCCAAAAAAACATCCCCCACACCATTACACCACCACCACCAGCCTGCACAGTGGTAACAAGGCATGATGGATCCATGTTCTCATTCTGTTTACGCCAAATTCTGACTCTACCATCTGAATGTCTCAACAGAAATCGAGACTCATCAGACCAGGTAACATTCTTCCAGTCTTCAACTGTCCAATTTTGATGAGCTCGTGCAAATTGTAACCTCTTTCCCATTCTGACATTCAGTTTGGAGTTCAGGAGATTGTCTTGACCAGGACCACACCCCTAAATGCATTAAAGCAACTGCCATGTGATTGGTTAATTAGATAAATGCATTAACGAGAAATTGAACAGGTGTTCCTAATAATCCTTTAGGGGAGTGTATATGAAAACAGCATCAAAGATGATTCAATATGACATTCATTCACAGATAATATGCACCTGAGCTTTGAGATGTAGGGCAGACACTGAAGGAAACTCCTCACTTCACTCTCTTCATCTGACCAGCCCTTCAACTTTACTGGTTTCTTCTCTGGTTGGAGTTTCAGTACTTCTAGGAGGAAGGAGGTCTTTCTTTCTGAGAGGTCTATAGACCAGACTGCAGGACTGGCTGACTGATAAACTGGCTGTAATGATGGAAGGACACTCCGGCCTGTTTGAGTTTCATAGTCCTTCACATGTGAGTACAGATCTAGCAGGAATTCACTTTGATAAGTTTTTTCCTCATCATAAGAATCCCAGTTACGGAAGGGAAAAGTGCTGTAACTACAGACTGATGATACCAGCTTCAGTTTCTTCTCTCCTGTCTCCTCCTCCCACTCTGCTGCTTGAGACAGGAGATCCACCAGGAACTGAATCTGTTCTGAGTGTTTACTCCTGTGTAAATAGAAACTACAACAGAGAGAGTAAAAACCCCTTAAGACAGGGATGTTTTTTAACTTGTTACACCTGCTTGAGTTTGTATTCAACAAAACGTTGGTACAACATTTTGCTGTGTCAGTAAGGAATGTTACAGATCTGTGAATTTCCTTGATGGGTGTCAATGGACAGCAATCTTGAAGTTGCTTTGGAGTGTTTGGATTTAAAAATCAGGGCTCGGAATACCCATCCAAATAAAGAGTTCACCCATCACTTTCCGGTTTTATGATTTTGTTCACAGATGAAAAGTAGACAATTTCCGAAAACAGTGTCGCAATGAATTAACAGAACCTTAAATAATTTATTGTGAAATCACGTCAGTCACTACAATGTAACATGAATGGAAGCCACTTAACTTATAGATTAACCAATCACCTTCTTAATCACCATTTGTGCTAATTTAGGGTTGTTATCGCAAAAGACTGGGGAGTAATCAAATACGATAATAAACGTCTTTTTAATATATAATTTATTTAATCATAAATTATCCCCTTAATATAGAGTGGAGTATGTTTCATCAATAAAAGTCAAAATTGACATTCACACCAATATAAGGCGAAACATGTGTGAAAGAGTAAACTCACTGACAATGATGTTCACCTGGTAACTGACACGCATTCTGTTTGCGAAGCTAGAAGGACATTCACAATCAGACTTCTAATGTCACTGCTCATTCCACTGCAATACACACTGAGTGAGACATTGTTTTTAAACCTACTTTGCCATGGAGAGTATTGGTCGGAAATAGGGCTGCACGGTTCGGATAGAAAATTCATCTGGATTTCTTTGAAAAATTCTGCAATTACGGTTGATTTGAGATTTTCAAACATGGTTGTAACAGTGTAGGTAATCTCACTTAAAAATAGAGATCAGTGTCAAAACATTCAACTACTCATTTTAACTACTTGCTTTGCTTGTAAAAAAAAATATTTAGAGTAGTTTAACAAATTCATATCGTCTTTATGCAATTTGATAATTACATCTATAATTAAAGAAATTTGAAGATAGTGTTACCAGATCAGTAACTGTTCATGTTTACAAGATCTCAAAAAGAGCATAATATAATAAATAAAATTACAAATGTTTTCAGACTCACCTGAGCTGTGAGATGTAGGGCAGGCACTGAAGGAAACTCCTCACTTCACTCTCTTCATCTGACCAGCCCTTCAGCTCTACTAGTTTCTTCTCTGGTTGGAGTTTCAGTACTTCTAGGAGGAGGGAGGTCTTTCTCTCTGAGAGGTCTATAGACCAGACTGCTGGAGCTGACTGGTAAAGTGGTGTCAATAACAGAAGAAGACTCCTGTCTGATTGATTTATTTTGTTCTTCACATATGAATACAGATCCAGTAGAATGTCATATCTCTCAGTTTGATACACTGAGAACATTGACAACAGGGTGTTCACAGCTCCCAGGAATGTTTCTCTGTGATAGAATGCTGCTTGTAAACACAAATGTAGTAGGACTGATTTCTTCAGACTTTCGAGGGATCCTCTCTGATCTTGTAGCGGGGCAAAACTGTGAAGCACATCACATAAGGTGTACATATGGATGAAAGACAGAAAATGTCAAATCTTGTTGCATTTTTATAATGTTGTGTTTGTCTTTGTTGTGTTTGTCTTTGGCTCTGTTACTACTGTACAACCTCATTTCCCCAAAAAATTGGGACACAGTAAAATGTAAATAAAAACAGAATGCAATGATATTCAAACCTTTGAAATGAGACATTTTAGCTCTTTATCAACAATTTAAGAATACAATTTCTCATTGTAAAATTGAAAAGAGTTTGGGGATGTCATCATCTACAGTACTTTAATATCATTAAAAGATTCAGAGAATCTGGAGGAATCTGTACGTAAGGGACCAGGCCGAAAACTTAAACTGGATGGCCGTGATCTTTGGGACCTCAAATTAAGAGACCACTGCAAATGTAACTCTTCTGTTCCTCACTGAACATTTTCTGGAAAGGAAAGAAAAAGGTGCAGTGGTCTCCATTTTTTCAAGAGCTGTATATATTTTTTGAACATGTAACCAATTATTTCTGTAAAATACCGTCTTAATTGAGGGAAAAACAAAGACAATTATATTTAAAAAGTTGTGTTTTGGTAACAGGACTGAGAAAAATCTTCCATTAAGAAACCTTGTAAAAAGATAAATACATTCCCTGAGATCGACCGTAACACATTGAATAGTTAAACATGTGTTATTAAATACAGTGCTGAAGAAAGATAATGAATGAAGTGAAATTTTGAAAAGTTGCAAAACATGCAAATGGCACCGATTTGGCGGAATGGCCCATAAACCGTTTGCAAGACACTGTATATTGGCTTTGGAAACACTCACCTGAGTTTGTTAATATTTGATAAACATTCTAAAATGGTTTTGTTGAGAGCTTCACTAAGAAGAGTTCTCTGATTCCAGTGTAGACAGAGATTAACCCTCTCTGAACTCTGCTTCATCACGTCTTCTGCCCTCTCGAACACTCGACTTTCACCCTGGACTGGAAGGTGCAACTCATTTTCACAGAGACCAAGTAAGCTGGTGAAGTCCATCTCCTCCTCAACGCTGAGCAAAGTTATCCAGAGTTGACACAGTATTGAGGGCGTTGATCTATGATCAGAGCAGGTTAGGAGTTTCTTAATAAAGTTAATTTAGATTAGTTATACAGCATATGACACAGTGATTGAAGTCTGTCTCAAACAAAGAGAAAATAGAACTGTTTATCTTTTACCCCAATTTCGCCTGTTATATTACATCAAGGATTTTAGAAAATGGCTAGAACCTTTTATGACAAATTTGACCAAATTTCAGATAAATACAAACGGGAGACATATTGAAAAAGTAGTGTTTCAGTAAGGTGTTGAGCCACGAGCCACCAGACCAGATTCAATTCTCCTTGGCATAGATTCTATGAGTCTCTGGAACTGGAGGGATGGAACCAAAATATAGGTCAACTGGGCCTGCTCAGCATTTTTCTACATGCCACAGGACATGATGCAATGAATTACTTAATTGTTTCATGCAGTACACCTGTGTAGAAGAATATGCATTTGTTTTGTTCCTCCACTCAATTATTCAGGTTTTGCTTTAATTTGTCACCCGTCTGTAGTTGTTAAGTGTCAGATAAGTGACATAATTTAAGTATCAGTATTTAAGGATCATCACGTTTTACAACAATCCCTGAAAAAACGCAAAATTATAATAAAAATAATTATATAAAATAACAGATATTACCCAAGATATCTGACATTCTTCAGAGAGCCCAGTATCAGCCTTAGTCCTTGTTCAGACACAGTGCAGCTGTCCAGGTCCAAGCCAACCTTGTTCTCTGCAGACTGACTGATCACATAAGAGACTGCACAGCAATGGTGAGGATCAAGATGTTCTCCACTCAGGTCTAGATGATAGTCCATTTTCTCCAGAAAAAGCAAACAGGCCACTGACGACTGAGATTCGTACAAGCACTGGCATAAAAACACAAGATCTATCTCAAACTCAGTAGCACTACAATCTGCGTGATCATTGTATCTTTCAGGTGGAAGGAATGTTTTCACCAATTTCTTGAAGAACCAATCTGATGTCAACTTGATCTGTGAAGCTGGAACAAGTCTGTCTACCAAACAAATATTCATCTCATTCAGAAGCCCACACAGGTAAGGAACCAAGTACATAAGGTGATTCCATTCTTTTGTCTGACACTTCTTGAGAACATCTCTGATTTTGTCTGGATTCTGTAAGAGCCAAAGAGCACCAAAAAACTCCTGCATTGTGTGGTGGAGAAATGCAGAGTAAGTGGGCAACACCTTAACCATA
The DNA here is from genome assembly GCF_011004845.1 of Esox lucius. Lineage (NCBI taxonomy): Eukaryota > Metazoa > Chordata > Actinopteri > Esociformes > Esocidae > Esox > Esox lucius. The sequence continues at coordinate 20,432,780 of NC_047593.1, forward strand.
ACTGCCCCCAAGAATGCACATTGTGGACTGCCTTCTTTATGGCTCAGTGTTGCCAAGTTCATTGTTTTTTGCTCTGTTGCTTTATAAGCAATTTCTGCTAAAGACAATATTTTCTCTCTGTGTTCAGCTAGACACTGTGAATCTTTCAGTTGTTTGCCACTGTGTTCCTGGATGCAGTGACGAAGGATGTTGATGTACATTGTGGTTGTAGTCCATGACTGCTTAGAAGCCTCTGGAGTAGAACAAATGCAGGCAACCACCATCAATGCATACATTGGGACATGACACAGACTGAACAACTCCAGGTTGTTTAACACACTGTTCAATGACTCAGGCTGAGCATTCAGCATCTTTGTCAAATAAGCCTTGATGGACTCATCACAGAAACCTTTCACCTCGACTCGAAACCAGTCTGTGGGACAGTCAGTCAGGAAGTCTTCAAAATGAACCTCTGGTCTGCATGTAATCACAATCTTTGCATCTGGGAGGAGTTTATGTGAAAGGAGTTCCTTTATAACCAAGTTAGAAGACAGGTCTGTTATTCCATCAAAAATTATGACAGCATTTTCAGAGTTCTTCTTAATATCCTCTAAAACCTCTTCCCTACTTTCTTCTGGCTCACAGTACATGTTAAAGAGAAGGTCCTCCAGGCACCTGGGATTTGTTCTAAATGAAATGTCTCTCATATTAAAATAAAACATGTAATCTAGTTCTCTGTGATCTTTCTCTGACCAGAGTCTCAACATTTGATGGGTGACTGTTGTCTTTCCTATTCCAGGTTTTCCAACTAAAAGGATTTTACTCTCATTTGTATCAAGTAGTCCAGCCAGGGAAGTTTCTTGTCTGGCCACAGGGATAAAGCTCTTTAGCTTCTTATGCCGTGTTTTTCTACCTTTTTTGCTCTTCGGTTTAATTTTGGAAAGAGTTGAATACACATCTGTGTCTAACACCAGAGGAGTGTAAGAGAAAGACACCTCCTTTCTGCAACTCTCTGGTAGGAGGCCACAGCTTTGTTTTCGAGCGTCCTCTGCAATCTTTTGTGCTTTTCGTTTCAGCAGCGTCTGATATCTCTGACAGGGTTTTAAACCTAGAAATGATCAAATTAAGTGTAAAGGACAAAATAAAAGGTATTTTAAAGAAACATTATTGGAAGAAAAATAGGAAAGTAGGATACTCTGAATTGAAGGTGAACCAAACAAGATCATCCGATTCTATATTATACTCTGTATACAATATGATTACTTGCCAACAAGATGGTCTGTCATTTCTAGGTCTTCCCTGAAGGGAAAGCAACTGATCCAGTGCTCTAGATCAGGATCATCTAAAGTCTTCTTCTTTGTGCGGTCTAGTATCACCAGTAACTCATAGCATGCAGCCTCTCCTTTTTCCATCACCCAGTCCAGGATTTCTTCGGTTTTATCAAACTGTTCAACCTCTGTCTGAATTTTACGAACTTCCTCCTCGTGAAGAACCTTGGACTGGAACAGGTTTTCCACAATGAGGGGCAGATCGTGGAGCTTTCCAACGAGTAGTTTTCTCCCATTTTTGATGTACTCTGAAGCTGATTGACTTGTACAAGCCATTTAACAGGTTGTGTTTCAGCACCGTCACAGGTAAGTTCCAATATGGAGGACCTCTGGAAGAACCTAGGCAAATAATGATTATTATGAGATTAATAGTCAGACTTCCACTAGATTGACATCAGTAATACCTTTGGTAAGTGACAAGTAGGTATTAAATTCACCTGCACCAGCTGACAACAATAGCAAACCCCATTGACAACCATCCTAATCGCATGCTGACACAGATAATGGAGTTGCGTTTCATTACTCACTGCAACCAACATTTTCTTGATCTGACTCTATTGACTCGGGTCTTTGAGTTGTTCAGTAGGAAGAACTAAACTTACAAGTCATTTTGTTCATTGTTCCCCCTAACAGAATGCCATTTCTTTGGTCAATATAATGACCAGGTTGGAATGGAGGACCTCGAGTGGTCTGCACAGAGCCCTGACCTCAACCCCAATGACCTTTGGGATGAATTGGAATGGCAGAATTGCAAACCAGGCCTTCTCATCCAACATCAGTGCCAGCCCTTCCCGTACAAACTGTTGCGAGCCAGACCTTCCCGTCCAACATTGCGAGCCAGGCCTTCCCGTGCAACATTGCGAGCCAGGCCTTCTCGCACAACAATGCTCTTGTGGAAGGCCTTCCCAGAAGAGTGGTGGCTGTTAGAGCTGAAAAGGGGGGGCCTGACTCCATAAGGCCCATGGTTTTGGAATGAGATCTCCAACAAGCTCATATAGGTGGGATGCAGTGTTTAACTTATGTGTCTTCTTGTTTTTTCATGTATTAAATGTAGGTATCTGCCAGTTCTGACTACATCATTGACACAAACAAACCAATATGGCTTCCATGTTGGTTTGTAGACAGTAGACAGTGCCTTTAAAGGCATGTTAAAGTTGTGTATAGGAAATGTTGTGTGTACCGGGTCAATCCAATATCGGAACAAAAAACATTTCCATTTTAATTGATAATTATACTTCCCGACCAAGGATTACTACATTAAGTTTTGGGGAAGTCCAGTAACACAGAGCCATTTTAAGGCAATATCTACAAGGCTGGATTTCCAGGTACAACAGTCTGATGAGAACTATCCATTTTCTTTTGATATTCTTAAGATCTAACTTTAATGGATTATTTTATTTTTGCATTTTGAAAAAGGATTATGTTTCTAGGTTTTGATACAGAACTGAACTTTTGCGTTGGAATTGTCATTAATATTTGTTTTGCTAATCGTGGAAAATGTGAAAATGTGGAAACAAAAAACACAGTAATGTACACATTGACTGAGTAAAATAATACACAGGATCAAATAATCATTGTTCAGTCTAGAAAGATATTCACATTTAAATACGTAATGTTCAGATAAAGTGCGTACCTTGTGAGGATTTTTTAATCTATTGTCAAAATAACTTTTACTATCACTATGCTGATTATTATTATTATTATAATATTTTTCAAGTAACCTATAGCCTAGGCCACTTAAAATGTACAGCTCCGGAAAAAATGTTAAACCACTGCACCTTTTTCTTTCCTTTCCAAAAAAGTTGAAAAGGAAAGTTTTGAGTGAAGAACAGAAGCGTTCAATTTGCATTGGTCTCTTAATTTTAACCCTTCTGTTCCTCACAATACCTTCCTTTTCGACTTTTTTTAAAAGGAAAGAAAAAGCTGCATGGATCTCTTAATTTTTTCCGGAGCTGTACGTATTAGATGTTTTTCTTTTACATTATTGAATGTTAGAAAATACTCACGTTAATTATTTCAGAAATCCACGTTATACTAGAGCGTATTTTACTTTCACTTGCGTGAATGAAACCTGTACATCCTTAAAATGAGGTCCTAAAGACTTCTGTTTTTTGGCAGCAATGCGGTGAATTTAGTGTTAGATCGGACATTGCGCTGATATTCGGCTCTTCAAATCTCAATAGCTCGTTAAAGGCCAGTAACGGCGAATATCAAAAGATTTGTCGAAGATCATAAATCGCTTAAAGAACTTGGCGGCAACTCTCTCAACCAGCGAGACCAGGGTCGAGCTAGAGCGAGTGCAGATTCGGTGGGCTACTCCCTGTAATTACGCCTATTTTTGTCATTCATGTCCAATCACACCACACTTCCCTTAGTTTGAAAACCAAGTGTTGTTATATTAGTGATGTGCAGTTCGCGAAAGATTCGTTCTTTTTAAACAAATCTTTTTAGTGACTCGGGACTCACGAGTAATTTTGTCTATTGTCGTTCATTCGAACATTTGGCAGCGGATTTCTCCTACATGACCACTTGCTTCATTCCCGGTCCCTACGGCGTCAATTCCCCGCCTAAACGAACTAGTTAAAAAAGAAAGCTAAAAAAGTTCAAAAATACAAAATAATTCAAAAAATAAATATTTTATGATTCATTTGTTCAATGTTTTTTTTTGACATTTTTAATTTTTTTGGAATTAGTTTTTTTTTATTCCTTTTTTTGCACTCTCTTTTGAAATGAGGGCGGGATTTGGGGAAGTCGAAGATATTGCTCCTTGATTGGTTGACTCGTTTTTGAGGGACTTTTCTTTTTAACCAATTAAAGTGCAGATTGTTCTGCGTATTAAGTGCCAAAAGTTCCGCTGAAGAATAAGACTCAACATGGCTAATCAGCAGGTAGTTGCATTGTTTTCATTAAATGTATTTGAAAACACTTTCATTGTTCGATCATTATTATTAACCCGTGTCAGTTATGAAGTATGTCATTACCCAACTACTCATGTTGTATACAATATGTAATTAAATTAATCGACATGCTTGCATCTACTACTGTAGCTAGCAGCAGCCAACTGAATTGCCATGTTTGTTTGCCAATCCTCCTGATAGAAATTCACATGAAATCCTTTATTTTTCCAATATGTCCTGTACAAGCTATTTATTTATTAAGAGATCCTAGTCTTTTAGCCCCTATAGGCAACTGATGTTAATTTTGCGTTCAGCAGAGGGAGTATTCAGAAATGGTTTCGGCTGCACATTGCCTCATCTCTGTTCTGACCCAGACTATAATAGTCAGAGTCCAGTTTCAGCGCATCAGCAATCGCAGGTGCATCGTTAGGGGCGTTTAAGTTTTCTGCTCCCTCTGCATGGAACAAGTTACAGAAACATTTGAAACTTAATAAGCTTGTCCCATTGGTTGCTTTTAAGAGGTTATTAATTGACTTGGAAGAAGCCACATCTGGCTGTAGTTGTTCTGCATGATGTTTTAAGGATTTGTGGTTGATGGATTTGCTAATTAGGTTGTTTTATGTTCTTGTGTATTCTGTGTTGTATGTATGGTTGTACTGCTGCCTGTCTTGGCCAGGAAAATAGATTTTTCTGGTTAAATAAAGGTTAAAAAACAAAATGGGCAACAGTAGACAGAGGTACGGACAGGCCCAAAGACAGCTGAATTCCACCATTAACCAGGAGATGTTTTTTCCCCCCATTATTTCTCTAATGCAATCAATCTTTATAGTTCTTTGTTAGGTAATTTACACATTTGCAGATGAATAGACATGTTTTGCCTTAAAATGAATCACATTCATCACTGAATTTCACCTTCACTACTTACATGAATCCCTGAAATCTAAAATTATTTGTTTGTCTATACTTTTTAGAAACTATACTTTTTGAAATCTTCTGTAGGCAGGCTGCTTCTGGAAAAATAAAAATAAACCCTTCTTTCAGGACACCAGGTAAAACTACAAATGCCTGGAAACCTTTTATTTTTAGTGTGTACCTCTTAAATAAAAACTCTGAGAGCACGCCTTCACCTGCAGAGGAACTTGAACTTATTCAAGCAGGAACTGGAAAAAGACCGATTAAAATGTCAGAGGAAGTGAGTCATTCCGAGGCGGGGTGTATGGCACATTTAATGGTTAAATCATCACTATCAAAAATGTTTGTTTTTAACTATATCACTTTGTAATCAAGATTTTAGAGACATCTTCTGAATATCAGTTTAAATTATGGACTGATATACTCTAGGGGTGTAACGATCCATCTACTACATCGATGTATCGATATATATTCCTATGATCCTACTACATCGATCTGTGCTCAGCAAGTTGGCCTTCCGGACGATATATATCGATCTAACATCGTTTTAAAATGTAATCAATCGATTGTATCCATACTAGGAAATAACCCATTGGATTTAAGCACGTCAGACTTTATAGGAATGTTTTTTCTTAGCACTTTTAATGATAAAGGCGATAAACGTTACTCGATTCAGTCTGCCTATCCGTGACGTCATCGCCCCGGGCCAGCAGCAGCGCAAAGACAACAAAACATAGCGAGGCAGATGGCAGAGGAGAAGCCGACGAGCGAGAAATTATCAAGCCACCATTGCGGTCCAGTGTGTGGAAAGTGTTGGTTGCACTTTATTTTTGATATTAATACTGTATTTGTATTATTTCTATGTTGAAATACAACAGCAAAAGTAGCAGGTAAACCTACTGTTAATTCAACCTGAAGAAATGTTGGTTGTACTTTATTTTTGATAGTAATATAGTAGTATTTTTATGTTGAAAAACAAAAGCACAAGTAGCAGGTAAACCAACTGTTGAAATGTTGGTTGCACTTACTGTACTTTTATTGAAAATGTATTGAATATTGAAAATGAGAGCAGAACATTTTAATTCAACCTAAAGTGTTGGTTGCACTTTATTCAAATAAAATGTGAATGCATTTGCCATTAATTGTTGTTTACTTGTTTGTTTATATCCATAATTAATAGATACCTGATTCCCTTACAAGAAACAACAGGAATCTAGGAAACTTCACCTGCACTGTCCAGTATCCAGGTATTTATTTCAGTCAAACGGGTTGAATTTTTGGCTGAAAAGATACTGAATCGATTTCCAGTAACTGAATCGTTTCGGATCGTATTGTTCTAAATGAGCCATTATCGGCCTTGAATCGTATCGACAACCACGAATTGTGATACGAATCGAATCTTGGTTAAAATAAATCGTTACACCCCTAATATACTCTATAGTAAATGATCACTCAAGAATATAATCTCTGAATTCATCTGTCATGGAGCCATGCTAAAACTCCTATTGTGGCATTATTGTTTCATGAAAGGATTGAACCTGCTAATTACCATGTTTTTTATCCAGTTAGTTATCCAGTCTGTTATTTACGGAGTTCTCATAAATGATGGGGTTAACTGGAGGATGGCTTCTTCATAAGACGTCTGGTGTTTCTTTGAAATTCTGTAAGCAGTTTGTTCTAAAAGTAATAAAGCAGAAAAACGATCTGCTAATGTTAATGACATTTTTATTTTCAGGTGGAAATGTTAAAAACGGTTGATTGTGATTCCGCCGGATTCAAAAGGATACACAGGATCCCCGATCAAGACTGAATCCTGTACATTGTTCCTCTACAAGAGGACCTTGATCTTCATCCAGTCCCTGCACATTCCAGAGTATTCGAAGAAATGCCAAAACCAACATGTCAAATGTGCAACCAAAACATGCCACTACAGATGCTGGCTCTTCATATCCAGGTTTGTGAGAAGGGATGTGGATCTGAGAAAGAAAATGTATCTGAGGAAGGAAAGGTGTAATAATAATGTATTTTTAGTTCTTAACAGAGTATGTAGTGAATGAACATATATGCGTAAGTGATCTATAACCGTTACAAATCATGATGAACACAACCCAAGATTTTGTTTGGATGGGGTGAAGGTGGGTATTAGGCTGTGGAATGTATCATCTGATCAATGTTTTCAAGGCTGCATTAATGTTGTTTTTATCAGTCTCTGTAATAGATAAAAGTACAAGTAGAAAATTATGTGAGGGGAACTCTGATAAAGCATTTCATTTTACAGTGTAGCAGAGACTTTTCTTTCCCTGCTTTAATTTAATCTTCACACTAAATGTTTTATTCTGCTGCTGTTTGGGTTTTGAATTGTGGATTTGTTGTCCAGGAACAGACTGAAGTTGAATTCATCTCTGAAATAAAGTGAGTAGAGATGGAGCCAGAAACGTATGCTAATGTGGTACCTTAAACCAGCAATATTTGTAAAAGTCAGCTTTTTTTTTAACACTTTTTGCTTTACATATTTGAAAATGACAAATGTACACATTACCCTGCATGGATATACACCAATCAGACAACATTATGACCACCTACCTAATATTGTGTAGGTCCCCTTTTGCCCGTCAAAACAGCCCTGACCCATAGAGGCATGGATTCCACCCGACCTCTGAAGGTGTGCTGTGGTATCTGGAACCAAGACATTAGGTCTTTACACAAACCTGGGGCTTTGTAGGACCTTCAGATTCTTGTTTGTCGCGGGGAAACATTCCTGTCAGGGGAACTGATCAGTGTGACTGAATGAAAACTTCCAAATTCACACCTTCTGAGTAATCCTGTTGCACAATTTGTTTAACGCTATGAAAAAACACACTTCACCAACAGCATCTGAGCTCTGCTAAATCAGCTGATGTACCATCAATGAGAACGTGCCAAATGACTTGCAATTACAGCCTGTAAATCAGCTCTTTAACATCATGTATGGATTTGGTCTCAGACTGAACCCATGTCAGGACTGAGTCCCTGAGGTTTCCTGTGAAGCAGCGGGCCCTTTGGAAGAGCAACATGAGTGTCTTCACCTGCATGTCTTCTGTCATGAAGTTCAAGGGTATTAATAGTTAATAGGACGTCTGTGGGGAACTAATAGTCTCTGTAACCCCCCAGTAAAACATTTCTGTAATCCCCCAGTAAAACATTACTGTAAACCCCCAATTAAGCATTTCTGTAACCCCCCAGTATAGCATTTCTGTAATCCTCCAATAAAGCATTTCTGTAAACCCCCAGTAAAACATTTCTGTAATCCCCCAGTAAAACATTACTGTAAACCCCCAGTAAAACATTTCTGTAAACCCCCAATTAAGCATTTCTGTAAACCCCCAGTAAAGCATTTCTGTAAACCCCCAATTAAGCATTTCTGTAACCCCCCAGTATAGCATTTCTGTAATCCTCCAATAAAGCATTTCTGTAAACCCCCAGTAAAACATTTCTGTAAACCCCCAATAGAGCATTTCTGTAATCCTCCAATAAAGCATTACTGTAAACCCCCAGTAAAACATTTCTGTAAACCCTCAATTAAGCATTTCTGTAAACCCCCAGTAAAGCATTTCTGTAAACCCCCACTAAAACAACACCATTATTCCTCACAATTCAAGATCACACTATCTGGTTTTACACCATTGAGCCAATAAGGAGTAGCTCACACCCTTATAACCCAAGGTAGTGACACCTGTTTTCTAAAACCCCCAGAGATACATTCACACTTCAGGTTTCCTACCTAGAAACTGTATCAAATGTCTGAGGCTTTGGGGTTTTAAAGGATGGTTCCTAATTTCCTAAAAATATAGATGGCTGATGAAATAGCCCCTTATTATATATAAAGGTATGAAACAGTAGACATTTAGATTTCTATTAAGAGATTAGTTATACAGTGTAGCAGGCTCAGGGGTGTGGTGTTTCCATGTCACCAAGGTCAAAAACAGCAGCACAGAAAGCAGGACCAGAATGCAGTTGGGGTGTTTATTAGAGGTGTTTGTACACAGTGGGGGAGAAAATAAAGAGGAATTCATCAACCAATTCACCGTCCTCATCGTTCGTTGTCCTTTATCCAGGTCCTCATCCAAAACCCCCGGTCCTCATCTAAAACCCAGGACCTCATCCAAAACTTGTGTCCTTGTCCAAACCAGTTTGTTACACCAGTAATCAGGCAGTCCAGGTCATAACAGGCACTCACACAGATCAGGCTGTCAATACACACACTCTCCATACCACACATTGTCTTCCCCAATTGGGCTGCCTGCTTCCTCCTTTATCCCCAAGTACTCAACGGCTTAATGATGCTCAGACCTCCCTCGTTGGGGAAGTCCATAGTAGGCTTGGGGGTGAAGTCTGCGGGCCACCAGATATCTTCCCCCAATCACCCCTCACCATCTCCCCACCACCTGACACAACTGTTAAGATGTGACAACACAACATTTAAGATGTGACAACACAACATTTAAATTGTGACAACACAACATTTAAGATGTGACAACACAATATTTTAAATGTGACAACACAACATTTAAAATGTGATGTCTCTGATTTAGAGAGGTATAACTATTGAATGAGAATAATTATACTGAAAACTCAAGACATTACAGACCAATAATTTTCTGTTTATACTTGAACATAAGTATTCACTCCCCTTGGACTTCAATGAGTTGTAAACATAGTTGACTGGAGAGTGACCTGGATGTGAACATAATTGACTGGAGAGTGACCTGGATGTGAACATAGTTGACTGGAGAGTGACCTGGATGTGAACATGGTTGACTGGAGAGTGACCTGGATGTGAACATAGTTGACTGGAGAGTGACCTGAATGTGAACATAGTTGACTGGAGAGTGACCTGGATGTGAACATAGTTGACTGGAGAGTGACCTGGATGTGAACATAGTTGACTGGAGAGTGACCTGGATGTGAACATAGTTGACTGGAGAGTGACCTGGATGTGAACATAGTTGACTGGAGAGTGACCTGGATGTGAACATAGTTGACTGGAGAGTGACCTTACCCCTTGTGAATGTCACCAGGACGACCAACCCTCGTCTGTTGTTCAGAAGTTAACAGAGAGGATAATGTGATGGAAATTTCATGTATCGACACTCTTAAAGAAGTAAGAAACAGAGACAAAGTTCTCTTGGCACATTCTAATAGTTTTATTAACTATTATACAAAATCAACATTGATTTTGTATAATAATTAATAATCCTCTGATATTATACAGACATGTGTGTCACAATCAAAGTACAGATTTATATATCAGCCAATGGAAAGACGGACATTTCTCAAATGCACCTTAGTTCAAAATTTCCATAACAATAACTGGAGACTTTGATCCTAAGAAATAAAAGACTGATGCCATATGGAACACTTTAACAAAGATCTTGTTTGATCTTAGCTGAACAAAGACACCAAATGTAGACTAGTTCAACATGATCATTCTCCCATTTAGAAGTAAATCTACTGCAACCAGAGAGTATTCAGAATGTACCGATTCCAAAACTGAGCCTACGCCAGACAACACAACAATGAATCAATGTAGTAATCTCCATTTATTAAAAATACTTAAACAATATTTATACATCAGTATTCATAAACATAAACAATTCCTCGATATTACAAATATAATTACATGACCCTTAAACTGTATCAGAACAGTCAACATTATGACTATTTAACTAGTAAAACAACTGTTAAAAAACAGTACATTGTATCAATCAATCACATTTATTTATAAAGCCCTTTTTACATCAGCAGTTGTCACAAAGTGCTTTTACAAAACACTCGGCCTTAAACCCCAAGGAGCAAACAACAGTAGTGTTGAGCAAATCTAAATATCTAAATTCATGAGGAATATCTACTTAGTTTCAAAGTGGACTTGCCAAAATCTGAAAGTTGTCAATAAGTTTTCTAAACACGTTACATGCTAATAATCAGCATTATTGTTTCTCAGTTTATATTTTTATTTTAACCTTTATTCATATTAGCAAGATCTGATGATGTTTCACCAGATCTCAAACCTCTTGTCTGTCAGGAAGGGCCTTCTGTCCTTGATTCTGTTGTTGTAGAGCCTGTAGAGAAAAACTCTGTTGTTGCTGTTGTGTCTTAAGAAATGTCCCAACATTATAATTATTATTGTTGTTACCATTCTGATTAAACACTTTTCAGAATCTTGACAGTTTCAACGTGTTTCCACAAAACCCTTCATATGTAGTTTCTTCTTTGAAATTAAATGTCTGATCCTCCTTGATGACCTGGCAGGATTCACATGCAACTGGGTCATCAAGAAGAAACCAAAAATGAAGTGGCATATGCCACCCCGTTGACTACATTAAAACGGCACTGCCCATTGGCATATGGAATGATGGGAAATATACAGAGATTCATCTTCTCAGTGAGTTGGCAGCAAAAAGAGGCCTGGAACTAAGAGCGCATTTACAATACATTTATACATTTTCTGAGGGGTACGCTAGATCATTTTATTAAGTAACCTGCAGATGTCTATCTCCAGGCACCACCTTCCTAGGTGTCGAGGTGCCACATTTTCAATCGAGGCCCCCTGGGTTCTGCAAGTAACAGTCTCACGTATGACACTCAAATTACCCACGACTGACGGCCACTATCCTGCGTGGTACGACTCCAACACGTCGGTGGACATTCAAACCTCAGGAAACTCCTTGCTGCTATTCCTGCATTCCAGTTGCACATGCACCTTCAATTAGCCTTTTTGCACATTTAAAATTGTCATTTGTACTTGCATTTGCCTTCATTGCACATCTATACATCCTAATTGTAATATATACTATACTTCATACTTGTAAAGACTTGAACATTTCTGCCCTCTTCTATTTGCACTTCTGGATAGATGTTAACTGCATTTCATCGTACTGTACTTGTACTGCTGAATGACAATAAAGTTTAATCTAATCTATTCTCTCTTTTGTAACACAAACCTGCCCTAAATGGGGAGGGACTTGAACTGTCCAATAGAAACTTCCCATTTTCCTCTGAAATGTTTACCTACTGAATACACTAATAAACACCCCCAGATCCGATCAGAGTTTTACCTCAAAGTGAAGCACCATCTTAAACCTTAAATACCCTTCTAATAGTGAACCCACAGTAAAACACAATGTTGTTTTAACAAATAAAGGGTGTTCATACACTTATTAAAACACACTTACCGTACAGTGTGTATTGAGGGGTTGGTAGAGACCAGTTGGACTATTCTCTCAGTCACAGCATCAGTGATGTCATTATGACTCAGGCTGAGAGAGAAAGACAGGAAGAGACAGGAAGAGATCAGACAACTGTCATGTTGTCACATGGAGAGACACACAGGAGGAAAGACACTCACTCCAGGACCTGGACTTTGTTCAGGTGTGTGATCAGGGTGGGTAGGTGCTGGTCTGTGAGGTGACAGTGGCTGAGGTCCAGTTCTGACAGCCCTTCTGAGTGCTCCAGAACCAGGGCCAGAGATCCACAGGCCTTCTGGTCCAGCCTGGTCTCACTGAGGTCCATCTTCCCATCCAGGGCTCTGACCAGGGACTCTGCTTGTCTCAGTACCTCCTCTTCAGTCCCCTCACACACAAGGTCCACAAGCTGAAGTAGCAGAACTTTGCTGAGGCTGAGGGGACAACAGAAAACATAATGACACTGAGGTCTGACTGATACTTTAACTAGTTGGTCAAATATTTATCTTTGTGTTTCTAACCTCAACTTGACAAAATGAAGGACAGGAAACAGCTCCCTCAGTGCTCCTTCCTCCACCTCACAGTCTGTTAGGATGAGACGGACCTGAGACTGGACCCGAGACTGGACCCGAGACTGGACCTGAGACTGGACCGCGGGGGGGGGCCGGGGCTGGTTCTGATGATGGGTTGTGAGCTTGAGCTTCTTGAGCTGAAAGTGTGGATCAGTCTGGGTCCGTTTCCGTTTCTTGGTGGGGTTCTGGACCAGGTCTGGGCTGTGTTGGTTCTGCGTCAGAACAGCTGTGATGATCCTGCAGTGGTCAGTGGTCAGACACAGCGCCTCCTCCTGGTCATCACCTGACAGGTCCACAGAGGAGGAACAGGAGAAGTCCAGTCTGTGGTTCAGAGCCCTGAGCAGCCATACTGCTGTTGGTGGTGGTGCCCCCTGTTGGATCTGAGAGGCAGCGCAGCACCGGAGGAAACTCAGTAACAACCTCCTGTCAACACTAGAGAGAGAAAGAAATAGACAGACCAGCAACACAAATCAGATAAGAACAATATAACTACTGTATATGATGTCAACTCCCACACATTTCCCTTCCATTCCACTCTGAAGGGTTCAGGTTGGTGTTTAAAATCAGACTCATAGTTGAATCCATTGTAGCAGGTCAAAGAGATCCAACTAAACCTGAGTTGGGAGACTCTGTCCAGAAGGGGCAGGATGCTCTCTATCTCCCCCGGTGGTATGGAGGTCCACAGCAGGTTGACTTGGACATAGTGGCTGTGTTGGAGGGTGAAACACAGAGCAGCACAGTCCACTCTGTCCAGCTCGCTACTGTTCAGGTTGATCCAATCTAAAGACCTCAACAAACTGGACACACAGTCACTGTCTCTCCTCTCATAGATCTCTCTGATGATGGACTTCACAAAGATAGAACTGGGCCTGGACAAAGACAGAGAGGGTTGTCATGGTGATGTCAAGGGTTTATGAAGGATATCTCACATATCAACAACTGACTGGAACATTAATAACAGATCTAGTAGTTAGAACACTGAAGTAACCAAAAGGAGCTCTAGAGCAGCTAGTGTACATTCAGTGAAAAATATTTGAATAGAGATTGATGTTTCCCACTTCCTGAATACAATCCTTCTCAGAAAGGGGAGGAGGTCTGAGATGTTCCTCTCCAGAAGCCTGTTCTTCCTGAGGTCCACAGTGATGTTGTGGGTTGAATTCTGCAGCAGAGAGAACAGCACCTCCCAGTCCAGCCTGCAGGAGGTCAGATCTCCTCCAACCTTCTCCAAGAACCTCTGAGTCAACTCCTCATCCTGAGATTCAAACACAACTACAACCAGCTTCTGCAGAGTGTCTGAGTGAAGTCTAGAAGGGTGGAAGAAATGAACAGAAAACATCACTACATACTAGTTAACAGTCTAGAAGGATGGAAGAAATGAACAGAAAACATTACTACATACTAGTTAACAGTCTAGAAGGATGGAAGAAATGAACAGAAAACATCACTACATACTAGTTAACAGTCTAGAAGGATGGAAGAAATGAACAGAAAACATCACTACATACTAGTTAACAGTCTAGAAGGGTGGAAGAAATGAACAGAAAACATCACTACATACTAGTTAACAGTCTAGAAGGGTGGAAGAAATGAACAGAAAACATCACTACATACTAGTTAACAGTCTAGAAGGATGGAAGAAATGAACAGAAAACATCACTACATACTAGTTAACAGTCTAGAAGGATGGAAGAAATGAACAGAAAACATCACTACATACCAGTTAACAGTCTAGAAGGATGGAAGAAATGAACAGAAAACATCACTACATACTAGTTAACAGTCTAGAAGGATGGAAGAAATGAACAGAAAACATCACTACCTCTGAACACACAACACACTGAACCCTGAATCTAATGGGCAACAGTAGCAAAACACCACGCTGGGAAGATTTACTAAAGTGGCAGATGAGTGAATATTATACTGACCTGAGCTGTGAGATGTAGGGCAGACACTGAAGGAAACTCCGCACTTCACTCTCTTCATCTGACCAGCCCTTCAGCTCTACTGGTTTCTTCTCTGGTTGGAGTTTCAGTACTTCTAGGAGGAGGGAGGTCTTTCTCTCTGAGAGGTCTATAGACCAGACTGGAGGAGCTGACTGGTAAACTGGCAGTAATGCTGGAAGGACACTCCTGCCTGTTTGAGTCTCATAGTCCTTCACATGTGAGCACAGATCCAGCAGGAAATCACCCTCAATGAACGGATCATCATAATAATCATTATCATCATCATCATATTCTTTGTATCTGCACATGGAGGATAATGTCTTCAAAACATTCTCTCCCATCTCTGGTTCATATTCTGCTGCAGCAATACAGAGTTTAGACAGTAACAGCCAGGCGTCCTTTATTTGAAAACCAGTGATCAACCTGAATGACAAGACAGACATTCTTAATGTGTTCAGTGCCAAAATACAGGTTATATGAATATTCAGGATGTATTGAGAGCATCTACAGAAAATCAATATAACTAGAACAAGAAGAATTTCTGAAACTCTTCAATAAAACAAACAGATTCCATACAAGCATCAAAGCTGTTTAAATATGATATTCGTTCACAGATCATCGCACCTGAGCTGTGAGATGTAGGGCAGACACTGAAGGAAACTCCTTAATTCACTCTCTTTATCTGACCACCCCTTCAGGACTATTGGTTTCTTCTCTGGTTGGAGTTTCAGTACTTCTAGGAGGAGGGAGGTCTTTCTCTCTGAGAGGTCTATAGACCAGACTGCAGGACTGGCTGACTGGTAAACTGTCTGTAATGCAGGAAGGACACTCCTGCCTGTTTGAGTCTCATAGTCCTTCAAATGTGAGTACAGATCCAGCAGGAAATTACTCTGTTTAGAATTGTCTTCTTTGTGAAAAGGAAAGGTTCTGTAAGTACAGACTGATGATACCAGCTTCAGTTTCTTCTCTCCTGTCTGCTCCTCCCAATCTGCTGCTTGAGACAGGAGATCCACCAGGAACTGGATCTGCTTTGAGAGTTTGGACCTCTCTGGACAGAACCTGCAACAAGGACAGTGAAAGGTAGTTAAGACATGGATGGACAGTCATACTTAAAGATAAATATACTGTATGTGAAGCAATTCTGTTCTCTACACAATTTTATTATTTTACATGAAAAAGTATTTTGGTGTTGATTAGAAATTAACATTCTCAGTGTTATAGAGTAATGCAATATATCTCATTGAAGGAATCAGACATTACATTTCATAAAATGTACCAACAGTAGAAGGTGAACATTTACAAGGTTTCTAATATAGACATTTATATCAATCATCACATTGTCACTAACCACCACACATGTTCAGACTGACCCGAGCTGTGAGATGTAGGGCAGACACTGAAGGAAACTCCTCACTTCACTCTCTTCATCTGACCAGCCCTTCAGCTTTACTGGTTTCTTCTCTGGTTGGAGTTTCAGTACTTCTAGGAGGATGGAGGTCTTTCTCTCTGAGAGGTCTATAGACCAGACTGCAGGACTGGCTGACTGGTAAACTGGCTGTAATGTTGGAAGGACACTCCTGCCTGTTTGAGTCTCATAGTCCTTCACATGTGAGTACAGATCCAGCCGGAAATCACATTTCTCATTGTAATATTTCATGGACAATGACAACACTTTCTCTACAGGTGTTTGTAGGGTTTCCTTCTCATGTAGAGTAGCTTGCAGACACAGATTCAGTAGAAATGTCTTCTCTCTCTCTCTCTCCCTCTTTGCTTCATGAGATCCTATGAAGTAATGCTGTGCAGAAAATCTAAGATTTTTTTTAACAGTAATTGATTAATGTGAGAAGGAATGTCAATGTTCCCATTAAGGTTGATCAAATATTATGATTAGCTTTGTAAACCTATCATTCACTTAAATTGTTCTTTATAAACCTGAACACAAGGTAAAATTGTTTATATTCTTTAAAAAGGTTTGTGGGTGTTTAGACAGTCAGAAAGTTACAAAATGATCTTACAAAAGATATACAGGAATAAATAAATACAATCCCTGAAACTTAACTGTCCAACTGACCTGAGCTGTGAGATGTAGGGCAGACACTGAAGGAAACTCCTCACTTCACTCTCTTCATCTGACCAGCCCTTCAGCTCTACTGGTTTCTTCTCTGGTTGGAGTTTCAGTACTTCTAGGAGGAGGGAGGTCTTTCTCTCTGAGAGGTCTATAGACCAGAAGAAAGGACTGGCTGACTGGTAAACTGGCTGTAATGCTGGAAGGACACTCCTGCCTGTTTGAGTCTCATAGTTCTTCACATGTGAGTACAGATCCAGTAGGAAATTACTCTGTTTAGAATTGTCTTCTTTGTAAAAAGGAAAGGTTCTGTAAGTACAGACTGATGATACCAGCTTCAGTTTCTTCTCTCCTGTCTCCTCCTCCCACTCTGCTGCTTGAGACAGGAGATCCACCAGGAACTTGGTCTTCTTTGAGTGTTCAGACCCATCTGGACAGAACCTGCAATAATGACAGTGAAAGTTAAGACATGGATGGACAGTCATACTTAAAGATAAATAAACTGTATGTGAAGCAGTTTTGAAGTAACCCATTGCGTTACCCAGACACATTTTTAACGCTACATTCACACTACTCACAAGATTTCAGATAGCCATCGCTAGCATCGGCCAGAGTGCTTCACTTGTGGACGTGCTAGTATTATAACAGAAGTTGTATGAAGGAAAGTCGGCTTACTACAACGGCCAGAATTGGAATAGAAACATCTTTTAATACATTTTTATATTTCTCTACTCAATTCATATGCCTCATTGAACTAATTCTGAAACAACCTGCAATGCTAGCTACTGTATGTGAAAACCAGCTTCATAGAATTATGTACCCACCATCAGCCACTCGCGCTGCAACGGCAACAATAAACAAAGCTACATCTATTCTGTTTTCATTTTTCAGTGCACCTTCCTATTCAAACTCTTTCTTCTGTAACTGTATACATTGTAATTTGACCTTACCTACCTAATAACCAATAAATGTAAACAAATCTCATCAGAATGAAATGCTCAATGTTATATCTCCCAAGTCATTAATAGTACATAGAGTAATAAACAATGACTAATTATCACAGTTGCTGTCAACAATCCACATAAAAATGTTCCTTGTTTTAAAAGAAATATGCTGCTATTACTTAGCCCAGCATTCACAGTCTATCAAGTATGCTGGCTGAACTACTGTACGACCAGATCTAGTTGTGACAGGCTGTATGTACGTCCATCAGATTAAAAAGTCTCTGGCCTTGTGTGTTTTTTAAGTCACTTAATGTCGTGTCACAGGTGTGTCATGACTCAGTCTGAGGGGGCGACGATTCCTCCTCAGAACACCTCTATTGTCCAGTCTGACTTTGTAGGACCTGCTGTTAACCCTGAGGACGGATTAGGCGGTAGCGCCCACGCCCAGGGCGTATTTGCATAACAATTACATAGTATTACATATTTCAAAACGGTTTGTAATAGAGAGATTCTGTTTTCTTTGCTGTTTCAACGAGAGTCCGATGAAAACGCAGATACGCTTGTGTTTACTTGGCACATTTCCTTGTTGTTGTCATCCTGTCCAAATGAAACCATAGACTCTAGCATCAACTGGATGTTTTTCCCTTTTCACCCCATTCTTTGTAAACCCTAGTAATGGTTGTGCGTGAAATTCCCAGTAACTCAGCAGATTGTGAAATACTCAGACCAGCCCGTCTGGCACCAACAACCATGCCACGCTCAAAATTGCTTAAATCACCTTTCTTTCCCATTCTGACATTCAGTTTGGAGTTCAGGAGATTGTCTTGACCAGGACCACACCCCTAAATGCATTGAAGCAACAGCCATGTGATTGGTTGATTAGATAATTGCATTAATGAGAAATTGAACAGGTGTTCCTAATAATCCTTTAGGTGAGTGTATTTCTAGGGTTTCTCAATTTTATCCTTCACGTCCCCAGTGGCTGTAGAGTGCTCTGGTTGTACATTAATAGCACGTTGTCAATCTTTTTTATCTGTGTGACAGTGTTTAGTAGATTTATTAGAATTATATTACAGCTAGCTCCACAATCTAACTGAAAGTTCTTTACCTTTCAGCATAGCTGTAAACAGCTGACTAGGTCCCTTGACATTGTCATCCCTTATCACATTCAGTCTCTGTAGTCACACTCAGGATCTCTGCATATTTGGTCACTGTCCAGGGCCAGTTTTCAAAAGCACTAAGATGATCTCAAGATGCACGTTACTTAAGAGCCACGTAACATTGATCGTTAATTTACGAGTGCCCCAGACTACTCGTTAGTCCATCGTAACAGGCACTTTACTGTTTTGGTGAAACAGCGCCTCCCTCAGCATGCGAGGAGTCATTGAAGACACATAATATTAAGGCAATAGGAAAATTATTATTATAAATTTAGACCAAATGTATTTAGAAAAATTATATGATAAGTGAGTGAGTGGACATGAAAGTAATTGAATGTAATTGTCAACTGGGGAAAAAGAAAATTATATGTAAAACAATAAATAATTAAGAAAAAGTGTTCAAATGAACGTTCACAAGTCTAAAACCCCTTATTATAGGCTACTGGTAGGCCACTGTCTGATGGATGGTGCTGGCGTCTCTACCTCGTCAAGAAGAACATTGATTTCTTCAGCTCTGAATGCTTCCACTCTGAACCGGTGATGTGCAGTTCGTAAAAAAATTGTCATTTTTGAACAGATCGTTTTAGTGACTCGGGACTCACAATCCCATTTTCTCATTTACAAACCAGATTCCAAAAAAGTTGGGACACTGTACAATTGTGAATAAAAACATAATGCAATGAGGTGGAAGTTTCGAATTTCAATATTTTATTCAGAATACAACATAGATGACATATCAAATGTTTAAACTGAGAAAATGTATCCCTTTAAGGGAATAATAAGTTGATTTTAAATTTCATGGCATCAACACATCTCAAAAAAGTTGGGACAAGGCCATGTTTACCACTGTGTGGCATCCCCTCTTCTTTTTATAACAGACTGTAAACGTCTGGGGACTGAGGAGACAAGTTGCTCAAGTTTATGAATAGGAATGTTGTCCCATACTTGTCTAATACAGGCTTCTAGTTGCTCAACTGTCTTAGGTCTTATTTGTCGCACCTTCCTCTTTATGATGCGCCAAATGTTTTCAATGGGTGAAAGATCTGGACTGCAGGCTGGCCATTTCAGTACCCAGATCCTTCTTCTATGCAGCCATGACATTGTAATTGATGCAGTATGTGGTCTGGCATTGTCATGTTGGAAAATGCAAGGTCTTCCCTGAAAGAGACGACGTCTGGATGGGAGCATATGTTGTTCTAGAACTTGGATATAACTGTCAGCATTGATGGTGCCTTTCCAGATGTGTAGGCTGCCCATGCAACACCCACTCATGCAGCCCCATACCATCAGAGATGCAGGCTTCTGAACTGTGCGCTGATAACAACTTGGGTTGTCCTTGTCCTCTTTAGTCCGGATGACATGGCGTCCCAGTTTTCCAAAATGAACTTCAAATTTTGATTCGTCTGACCACAGAACACTTTTCCACTTTGCCACAGTCCATTTTAAATGATCCTTGGCCCAGAGAAAACGCCTGCGCTTCTGGATCCTGTTTAGATACGGCTTCTTTTTTGACCTATAGAGTTTTAGCCGGCAACGGCGAATGGCACGGTGGATTGTGTTCACCGACAATGTTTTCTGGAAGTATTCCTGAGCCCATGTTGTGATTTCCATTACAGTATCATTCCTGTATGTGATGCAGTGCCGTCTGAGGGCCCCAAGACCACGGGCATCCAGTATGGTTTTCCGGCCTTGACCCTTACGCACAGAGATTGTTCCAGATTCTCTGAATCTTTGGATGATATTATGCTGCAGCATTGGGGGAATTGGTGATCCTCTGCCCATCTTGACTTCTGAGAGACACTGCCACTCTGAGAGGCTCTTTTTATACCCAATCATGTTGCCAATTGACATAATAAGTTGCAAATTTGTCTTCCAGCTGTTCCTTATCTGTACATTTTACTTTTCCGGCCTCTTATTGCTACCTGTCCCAACTATTTTGGAATGTGTTGCTCTCATGAAATCCAAAATGAGCCAATATTTGGCACGACATTACAAAATGTCTCACTTTCAACATTTGATATGTTATCTATATTCTATTGAGAATAAAATATAAGTTTGAGATTTGTAAATTATTCCATTCCTTTTTTACTCACAATTTGTACAGTGTCCCAACTTTTTTGGAATCGGGTTTGTAATTGCATCGTTCATTTGAACATTTGACAGCGGATTACTACAACATGATCACTTGCTTCATACCCAGTTCTCAAGCTCAGTTCTCCGATCAACTTCTAAGTACATTCGCAGAGAAAAATATATCAAGGCACGAATGTCATAAAGACATGTTTATAACTGATAATTTTATGCAGACTATAATCATATAGTTGATTACTGATGACATGATAAACCCAGTTGAAAACAAGCAGAGAGCCTTTGTCTAAGTAAAAAAGACTTGACGACTGACTCATTCAGCTTTATTGTTCAATTGAACAGTTGTTTTGTTCACTTGAACGACTGGCAGCAGAGTTCTACCCAACCACAGAATACGCTGTCCTCCAGCTTAGTGCTCAGTCCAACAGCTGTTTTACGTTCTCAAAGAAAGTAGCATTATAAAGACATGTTTGTAACAGATAATTGGAAACATTGTAGGCCTAAAATAATTAAGGTACTGTTTGATTTTTTACTGTAATTGTAAACATGGTTGAAATCATAGACTAAACCGAGCGGGGGGGGGGGGGGGGCTATGGGCATTACTGACTCAAATGAACAAAATGACTTGAAAGATTCAAACTCTGTATTGAACGACTCAAACTCTGAGTCTGTAAAAAGAGTCAAACATACCATAACTACTGAGTAAGCTACCTCTTTCCGGCTAGTGTAGTGAGAAACAATATGGGACAGACCATTTGAGTAAGAGAGGGTGGATTGGTCTCAAACATAAATAATATATTACAAGGCATGATATCATTTGAATATCATTTGAGTAACACGATCAGATCCTAAGACAAAAAAAAACATTGTATTATTATATTTTAAATTTTTTATTTCAGTTTGAATTTTCACAGGGTCCTAGGCCTCCTGGGGCCATGGGCGACTGCCTACCTTGCCTAATGGTAGCGACCGCCACTGCTACAAGGGCACTCAAAGTGCATAGGGCAGCGGGCCTAGTTTGGGACTCTAGTTTGGGAATAATACACCTTCATTCCATTAATAAACAATGTTGCCCACATTGTACTTGTATTGTATGGGAGGTGTTTATAGTGGTTTAACACTGGTTGTTCCAATATACAAGCAGAGAAAATGTAGTTTATAGTAAATGAACATCTAAATACATGTTCTGTTTCTAAATGTGATTTTCCTGAATCATTTCAAAACAGATTTAGTTATTATTTACCTTTGAATAAAGTCATGAAACATTAATGGATTATGCACATTATTGCAAAGAGATTTCAAATTGCAATGTGCCTAACAATTTCGTTTTGAGAGGGTATCTTTATCAGTGTACAAGGCTACAGCTGTGATTTTTGTTCTTCATTGTTCATTGCTATGGATCTATCTAGTATCGAAGTAGTCTGTATATATAGGCACTAGCAGAAAATGTAAAGCCACTAGCAATACAAAAACAATTATTGATTAAAAAGATTTTGGATTAAAGTGCTAAACGGCAATTTTGTTTCTCATTAGGGTAACTGATTTCTTGAGGTAATAGGATTGGTCAGTCTTGCTGTATAATTACTGATAATGGTATTTGCTGGTAAGGGACATTGACTACGCAATACCTGACTATTTAGTAATTAGACGACATCTTAAATATATTAAATGTGAGCCTTCTGGGCATAAGTGACCAACACGTGCATATAGAATCAAAGTACTTATCTTAATGTAATGGCTAAGTAACATGATGCCTTACGTTTCTTAGTTACTTGCTGTGGAAAGTAACTAGTTACATTATAGGAACTGTAATTAATAACTGTAATTAGTAACTTTTAAAACAACTTTTTAACATTCCCCAACACTGATGTGAAGTAAATATATGCCTTGCATTATGATTTCTTTGAAAAAGTAAAATATTTTTGAGAAAATCATATTCACAGTGTGTTATGTAGTAATGCAATGTTTTTCATTGCAGGACTAAAACATTACATTTAATATAATGTACCAACATTAGAAGTTGCACATTTACAAGATTTCTAATATAAACGGTTATTGCTACCATCACATAAACAACTACCACACATGTTCAGACTGACCTGAGCTGTGAGATGTAGAGCAGACACTGAAGGAAACTCCTCATTTCACTCTCTTCATCTGACCAGCCCTTCAGCTCTACTGGTCTCTTCTCTGGTTGGAGTTTCAGTAATTCTAGGAGGATGGAGGTCTTTCTGTCTGAGAGGTCTATAGACCAGACTGCGGGACTGGCTGACTGGTAAAATGGCTGTAATGCTGGAAGGACACTCCTGCCTGTTTGAGTCTCATAGTCCTTCACATGTGAGTACAGATCCAGCAGGAAATCACCTTCCTTATTGAAATATTTCATGGACAATGACAACACTTTCTCAACAGTAGTTTTTAGAGATTCCCTCTCATGTAGAGCAGCTTGCAGACACAGATTCAATAGGAATGTCTTCTCTCTCCTCACTTCAGGGGATCCTATGGAGTCCTGCTGTGCAGAAAAGCTAAGGGAACAATTTAACAGTAACAGATAAATATGTGAGGAATGCTGGCATTTACATTATGGTAGGTTTAATGCTATGATTATCTTTCTAAACTTATTGTTCACTTGAGTTGTTCCATTTGACCACAAATGCATATTTTTAAAACAGTATAATGCATGTTATTGTGATACTGCAGAAAACCGTAAATGTCTGTAAATCATCTTTCTGGAACATTTCTCTGTGATAAAGTCCTGCTTTGACTGTCCCCATATTGTCGCCCACCTGTTTCCCATTCTCACTGATTTCATGCCTGTATAAATGGCCTTGTTTCACCAGTGCTGTGTTGGTTATTATTTCCATGTCACCGTGCAGTGAGTACGACTAGTCTTTGCGTATTGTATCGTTACGGCTTCGTCCACGTGTTCTGATTTGGAGGCTTTACACTTCACTTTACTTTGGGCTTGCCCAGTCAGTTTTTGACGTGCTTTAAGTTGGGTTACAGAAACCCGTACCACATTTCCAGCATCTGTCTCCACGCCCTACAACACTGAGACAGTAAGTGGTAAGCCATGACTTCCTGTTTCACTGGGGTATTTACAGTGAGGGAAAATATTATTTGATCCCCTGCTGATTTTGTACGTTTGCCCACTTACAAAGAAATGGTCATTCTATAATTTTAATGGTAGGTTTATTTGAACAGTGTGAGACAGAATAACAACAAAAACCCAGAAAAACACATGTTATCAAAAATGTTATACATTGATTTGCATTTTAATGAGTGAAATAAGTATTCAACCCCTCTGCAAAACATGACTGAGTACTTGGTGGCAAAACGCTTGTTGACAATCAGAGGTCAGATGTTTCTTGTAGTTGGCCACCAGGTTTGCACACATCTCAGGAGGGATTTTGTCCCTCTCTTCTTTGCAGATCTTCTCATTAAGGTTTCGAGGCTGACGTTTGGCAACTCGAACCTTCAGCTCCCTCCACAGATGTTTTATGGGATTAAGGTCTGGAGACTGGCTAGGCCACTCCAGGACCTTAATGTGCTTCTTCTTGAGCCACTCCTTTGTTGTCTTGGCTGTGTGTTCTGGGTCATTGTCATGCTAGAATACCCATCCACGACCCATTTTCAATGCCCTGGCTGAGGGAAGGAGGTTCTCACCCAAGATTTGACGGTACATGGACCCGTCAATTGTCCCTTTGATGAGGTGAAGTTGTCCTGTCCCCTTAGCAGAAAAAACACCCCAAAGCCTAATGTTTCCACCTCCATGTTTGACGGTGGGGATGGTGTTCTTGGGGTCAGAGGCAGCATTCCTCCTCCAAACACGGTGAGTTGAGTTGATTCCAAATAACTCAATTTTGGTCTCATCTGACCATAACACTTTCACCCAGTTCTCCTCAGATGTTCATTGGCAAACTTCAGACGGACTTGTACATGTGCTTTCTTGAGCAGGAGGACCTTGCGGGCGCTGCAGGATTTGAGTCCTTCATGGCGTAGTGTGTTACTAATTGTTTTCTTGGTGACTATGGTCCCAGCTGCCTTGAGATCATTGACAAGATCTTCCTGTGTAGCTCTGGGCTGATTCCTCACCGTTCTCATGATCACCGCTCCTTAACGACATCGCCTCCTCTTTATTTTTAACAGGTTTAAATAATCCTGATAGCTTTTAATGTGTTTTAACAATTCCTTCTCACTGTTTTCTTTTTGCTGTAATATTTTTCATTCATTTAACTGTATATTTGATCCTGTTTTGTCCTGTGGTAGAATGAACGTGTGTTCTGACCTTTTGTTTTGAACTAATGTTATTAACTGGTGTTATTACAGAGATATGTAGTCAGCCTTTTATCAATGTCAGTTGTGCGATTTAGAGGAGTTGTTTTGCAGAGACCATTTCATATTTCCTGATGACATTTTAAAACAAAGCTGCATTCCATGTTGTCTGGGTGACTCACAGGGTCCCCCTTGTGGTCGAAGAAGAGAAATGAGCCAATCCTAGTTCAGGTGGGCGTGTCTCTGGTGCTGCAGTGTAGACCCCCTGCTGGCTTGCCTCCTCTTCTGGATGGATAACAGTAAATTCACGAGGTTGGGCCGGGTGGATGGTGAACATGACTCCACTTGAAGTCAGTGAAACATGTTTACATCTGTGCTTCACTGACGTGTGTTAAGGCCTTCAATATATTCCCTAACAAGTTGTTTTTTAGTTGTGTCGAAAGTTGTTTTATTTGTGTTTCTCCTGAAATGCTGTCCTTCCCTCTCTGTCTGTCTCGCTCCCTCTCCACTTCACAGACTTCCAGCGCCTGTCACAGGACACACGTGTTTCTCAGGCGTTGAACGGAGACCTGTACTTCTCTAACGTCTTACTGGACGACACCAGGAACGACTACATCTGCTACGCCCACTTCCCCCACACCCAGAACATCCAGCAGAAACAACCCATCACCGTCAAAGTCCTGGACAGTAAGTGACCCCAACACTCAGCCAACAGGGACTCAAGCCCATGCCAATTCACCCCCTACATTTCCCGCTCTGCAGTGGCACCTCCCACTGCAGGTACAACAGAAGTACATCCCCCTCCAAGGGAAGACTGTGTTTGACCTGCAGCACCGCCGTGGCACTGGCCGGTCCATCTAATGGAAGAATGAAGCTGTATGAGCAGAAAGCTGTCCGGCAGTGGGTAAACCTAAAGGTTCAGACTTAGGGTTCAGTCTAAAGGTTAGGACCAATGGTGTTGTAGCCACTATGGACAGTCTGTCCCTTTTATTAAGATGCTATAGATTCAGAGGTTAAGAGCCAAATGACTCTCTCTAACCCTCTTAGTAAAAGATGTCTAAAAAATAAAAACCGTTGTTTCATCTGATTCCATTGAGATTTATAGCGCTTTTCCACCTGTGAGATTATGAGCATGAAAAGTTTCTGAGCTAAATATTTAGATGCTATTTTCAAAGTCACAAATGTATTTTTCTGCAGTAAGATTGAGCGCTGGTCTCAAGGCTTCAGTATAAAGGTCAAGAGTGAAACACGCACTCAGGAAACCTTGTATTACTTGCGAGCAGCTATTGTGTTGTAATCATCTGTGATTGGCCAACAAAGAATCACTCTCTAGTATCTGTGAAATGAATTAGCTATTCATTGTAATGCTGGGGAGAGACTTTCCAAACATTTTGTAACTTCAACGTCACTTTAAGTTGCCTCACCTTGATGGAAAAGGACAAATGTAATGTAATTTGACTTAGTCAGAAAGTCAGGAATCCAATGAAAAAAACGGTGAGCTTCTAGCACATACAGTTCAAGAGGATAATAAAAATGTATGTTAATGTTTATTGCTAACTTCCATTACATTTTTAACAATATAACAAATTAATGGTTATCGAAGATACATTTTTGGTTAACGGATTAACAGTTAACTTTTTGATTAACTGTGCCCAGCTAGGTTTTGACTCTGTCCACAAGAGTTTTTTTCCCTGTGCTTTTCAAACAATTTCTTTGTAGATGGTAATAGCTGGACACATCCCCACCTAACTCTTGGAGAGTGTTTCTGATCTGATGAACAGTTCTCTCCTTTATAAACCTTTTTTGGTAATCCCCTGACCTCCCAGACCATTTAGTATTATATTATTATATTATTATAATAATATTATATTATTAGTATTTACCATATAATTTTTTACTAAGTATTGCATAAAAAAATCACTAATTAAAAATAACCACTAAGAAATTGAATATAGAGTGCAATAGCTGTAGAAACACTCACCTGAGTTTGTTGATATTTGGTAAACACTCTAAAATGGTTTTGTTGAGATCTTCACTGAGAGGAGTTCTCCGATCCCAGTGTAGACAGAGATTAACCCTCTCTAGACTCTGCTTCATCACGTCTTCTGCTCTCTGAAACACTCGACTTTCACCCTGGACTGGAAGGTGCAACTCATTTTCACAGAGACCAAGTAAGCTGGTGAAGTTCATCTCTGCCTCACCGCGCAGCAAAGTTATCCAGAGTTGACACAGTATTGAGGGGTCAGATCTACAATCAGAGGGATGTAGTATTTCAAAACAGGTTTATCACATTATCTGAATTAAAGAATATACCAATTATGAAATAATGGAAAATAAAGTAATTGGTGAATAACACAAATACAGTATTTAACACACATTACCCAAGCTTTTGGACATTCTTCAGAGAGCCCAGTATCAGCCTTAGTCCTTGTTCAGACACAGTGCAGCTGTCCAGGTCCAAGCCAACCCTTTTCTCTGCAGATTGACTGATCACATAGGAAACTGCACAGCAATGGTGAGGATCAAGATGTTCTCCATTCAGGTGTAGTTCGTATTCCAGTTTCTCCAGAAGAAGCAGGCAGGCGTCTCTAGACTGAGATTCATACACACAATGGCATAAAAACAGAAGATCCATCTCAGGAGCACCTCCATCAGGATGATCTTGGTTTGTTGGAGGCAGAAGACATTTTTTAAATTCCTTGAAGAAGCACTTTGATGCCTTCAGGATCTGTTCATCTGGAACTAGACTGTTTACCAATCTAGAACTCCTCTCATTCAGAAGCCCACACAAGAAGGGAACCAAGTGTTTTGTGTGTTTCCATTCTTTTGTCTGGCACTTCTGTAGAACCTCTCTGATTCTGTCTGGATTCTGTAAGAGCCAAAGGGCACCAAAGAACTCCTGCATCGTGTAGTGGAGAAATGCAGAATAAGTGTCTGACGCTGTGGGTCCAACCTCAACCATAAGAGCCCCTAAGAAAGCAAACTGGACACTGCTTCCATCACAGTTGAGTCCTGCCAAGTTCATATTTTTGACTTGTGTTGCACTAAAAGCAATTTTTGCTAAAGAGATTATTTTCTTTTTGTTTTTTGTGATATACTTTTCCAGATTTTTCAGTTGTTTGCCACTGTGTTTCTGGATACAGTGACGAAGGATGTTGATGTACATTGTGGTTGTAGTCCATGACTGCTTAGAAGCCTCTGAGGTGTTATAATAAATGCAGGCAACCACCATCTGTGCATACATTGGGACATGACACAGACTGAACAACTCCAGGTTGTTTAACACACTGTTCAATGATTCAGGCTGAGCACTCAGCATCTTAGTTAAGTAGGCCTTGATGGACACATCACAGAATCCTTTCACCTCCACTCTGAACCAGTCTGTGGGCCAGTCCATCATAAAGTCTTCTGTTTCCTCTGGTCTGCAGATGATAACAATTTTTGCCTCTGGAAGTTTCTCCGAAAGGCCCTTTACTACTGACAGAGAGGAGTGGTCTGTGATTCCATCAAAAATGATGATAACATTTTCAGAGTTTGACGTGATATCCTCTAAAACTTCTTTTTTACTTTCTTTTGGCTCACTGTACATGTTAAAGAGAAGGTCCTCCAGACTCATGGGTTTTCTGTGTGATATGTCTCCTGAATTAAAATAAAACATGTAATCTAGTTCTCTGTGATCTGTCTCTGACCACAGCTTCAGCATTTGATGTGCGACTGTTGTCTTTCCAATTCCAGGTTTTCCAACCAGGAGGATTTTCTTGTTAAAGGTTTTAAGCAGTTTGACTGGGTCTGTTTCCTGTTTGGCAGCAGGAATGAAGCTCTTCATCTTTTTAGGGCGGGCTTTCTTGCATTTCTTGCTCTTCATTTTAAGTATTGTATCAGAGGAATGGCCATCAGGATCTAACACCAGAGGAGTGTAAGAGAAAGTCACCTCCTTTCTGTAACTCTCTGGCAGGAGACGAAAGTTTTGTTTCCATGCACACTCTGAGATCTCCAGAGCTTTATTTTTCAGCTGTTGCTGATATTTCTGACAGGATGTGGATCCTAAAGGTATTGTTTTAAAGAAAAAGAGTAAATGCACTGTCCCAACAAATGAACAGGTGAATTAATTTAAACATGTGTATTCCCCATACTATGTTGATTCTCTACATTTTCATTCTAATATTTGTTCATATATAATTACATGTTTTATTATATTATATGCAACTGAAGCATTTCTCTGCCTAAATGTGTAGGAAACCGATACACTTTGATTGATTCATAATTGTTGTTTTACAAACGTTTTCAAACAGCTTCCCCAACATCACAGCACCACAGAAATTGTCCCAAAAGTACCAAACCTGTCCAACCCGCGAGCAGAGTATCCTATTGTAAATAAGATATTAAGAATAAAGTATACAGCACCCACATCAGGAGTGATTTGTTGCTTTCACCTTTGGCAGCTGTGACTTTGTTGAAAGGTCAAAAGGATTATGAAAAGTATTTTTTTATGGTTGTTAATTCATGACTGGGTGGTAATATTTGGACAATTGTTTTCCCTGCAGCTTCATTCTCTGCAAGGGGGGTTCAGTCTCTGAGAGGAGACTGAACCCCCAGGCTTTCATTGCCCGGCTTCTAAATTGAAGCCGGGCAATGAAATTATGAATTATTCCATATAGACGAAAACTTTGCTGGCTAAAACCTTCAGTATCTACATTATCGTAAGCCTGAATAAAACAGTTTACGGTTATATTGCAACGGTTTCTGGTGGATTTTCAAAACACGCATCCGTGCATGTGTTTTGGATCAGGATAGACAAACACATTTGCTGGCTTAACATACAGTAGTTACGTTATAGTAACCCTTAACTGAAACTGTATATGGTTATATTGCGACTGTTTCAGGCATGGAAAAGTTCATCTTCAGACTCGCTAGCAATTGCTCAATTCTTATGATTATTCCTAGGACGTAAGTAGATACTAGTAAGCCTATTACTGGCCAATAAGCTGTTAAAAAGGCCAGTGGCAAAAGCTAAGAGTTCATAGATGCTATGGTGGAGGTAAACTTAATAAGAAACGTTAGTCAGTTTAACACAATCCTCAATGGTGTCTAGCGACTACTGAAACTACTGTAATGCCATAGCGTAGTGGTTAAAAACAGTGCCTCATGTGGAAGACCTAAGTTTGAATCTATTGAGAGCAACAATACTTATTATTTCAGGTAGATTCCACGATTCTCTTGTCTTTTTACTTGATGAAAAAGTTAGTTATCGTCACCTTATGATAGTTATTGTATAAATGTAATTCACGAATGAAAGAAAAGTTGTTGTTTTGCCATGAAATAAAAAAAGTATGTTCTTATTCCATGAAATGAAATAGCTTTGGCAGACTCGCTAGCAATTGCTCAATTCTTATGACTATTTCAGGAAGTTAGTAGATACCGGTAAAGCTTATTACTGGCTAATACACTGTTCAAACAGCCAGTTGGAAACGCCATACATAGACAATATTTGTGGTGGAGGTAAACTTAGTAAGAAACGTTAGTCAGTTTTAACTGTCTCTATGTCATTCACAAATGCCGGGTGTCAGTATAGACGAGGCTATACTGACACCCAGCAAATGTACAGCTCTGTGGTGTAATGGTTAATGACATTGCCTTTCATGTGGGAGACCTGGGTTTGAATCTCGAGATGGCAATGCTTTCTATTGCAGGCCAGCTGAACTGGGCTTGCCTGGTTTTTTTATTAGGCCAATTTAATCCTTTCAGACAACGTAGATGTATCTGTCTCCGAAGATCGACAAGGTGGCAGTGTTGATCAAATTTCCCCGCAAGACGACCATCCTCCAGAGCAAAACGACCATCCTCCAGAGCAAGACGACCATCCTCCAGAGCAAGACGACCATCCTCCAGAGCAAGACGACCATCCTCCAGAGCAAGACGACCATCCTCCAGATCAAGACGACCATCCCCCAGAGCAAGACGACCATCCTCCAGAGCAAGACGACCATCCTCCAGAGCAAGACCACCATCCCCCAGAGCAAGAAGGCTTGATGAACGCAAGTAGTAACGATGGTTTAATGACTGCTGCTCCGGCTAATCGGGTTGTTGTTTGTAAAACCCCACACTGCGAATCATTGTTTGAGAGTTCTAATAGTGAAGACGAAGCAGATCCACACTTCTTCTTCAGGAAAACTTGCAATGGTTTTAAAAGCTATGGAAGATCAATTACACACACATATACTCAATCTATTAAGCTGTCAATGGTTTCAAGATAAAGCTTTCTGGAAAAACAAGCTTCCAAGGTTCATGGGCAAACATCTGGGAAAAAAACACACAGTAAGATGGAGACTACCCGATCCATCACCCAATTATAAGGTTGTGATAGATCGAATTAGATAATTAAACCCAGCTTCTAACATACTGCCATCACATAATTTAGATTCAGAACCATCTGACATCCAGCGCTGTTTGAACAAATGAATGAGTTAATCCCAGAACCACCAGCTTGGAGTCCAGAGGAATTACACAAACTATGATGAATTAATCACAGCTTCAAGTCCAGAGGAATTACACATAAACTATGATGAATTAATCACAGCTTCGAGTCCAGAGGCATTACACATAAACCCTGAATATGTGCTGATAAGACAAATAAAAGAGTTAAATCCTGAACTAGCTTCTCACATGACACCTATACTGCCAAATCCAACTCTTTTAGAACCACAGGTCTCCCATTCAGGTACGAATCAACAGGGCACAGGTGTTGATAGAAATGTGAATATTATTTATCACAATAAATTCAGCAATACTGAATCCGACAGCATTTCGGTTTTGCTAACATGAATGAAATGTTTGATTATTCAGTGTTCTATGTAAATGTGTTGCCTACGCAGAGTCTAGAGATGTACTGCAATTAGAAATTAGGGGTGATTCTATACGAAACAATGTATCCTATATTATGGAGACTGGTGATGCAAACTTGAATACATTTCTGGATATGCTTGAAAGGCTTGTACAGTCCAATTGATCAATCTTAGCGGATAAAACCCTAGAACTGATTGTGCAAATATTGAGAAATCCTCAGGGTGCGGGCGGACAGAGGAAGGCTGAAACTCTTTTGAAATCCGAAATTATTAACAACAAAAAGGAATATCTTATTATTCCTCAGAATGCTGACAACAAATTATGTTTTGCCATTTGACTGGCGTATTTATTGAATCCCGGTATTAGTGATATAGAAGGTCTAAAGGGAGCTACAGAATTTCAGAGAGCAGTGGGCTTGTCCATTTGTGAATCCGTAGCGTTTTCTGATATAGTCAAATTTGAAAGCTTACTTGATATCAAAGTGGTGGTTCTCTATCATAGTAGGCATGATTCGGCCATCTTGAAATTCCAAAACACGTTACAGCTTCAATAAAAATGCTGTATATGTTTGTAAAAGACAATCATTATTATGGTATTAGCAACATTAAGGGATTCATGGGTTCTCCCTACATCTGTCTCACAAAGTGTTATGACTGTAACCGTATATATGTCGTTCAGCTTACAGCTATGAAAAACACAAGCAGGCTCTATGGCATCCTGTGGCATGTAGTTTGCCAGTTGGTGTGACATCAATAAGAAATGTCCCTTATGTCATGTCAATTATAATCTAAAAATGAATAACCCCCAACCACACAAATGTAGCAGAAAGTGTTGTCCAATATGTAAAGGGATTTTGGATGACACTGGTGTTTTTGAAAAGGCCCACAAATGTTATAATTCAATCTTTGAATGAAGAGAAGCCATCAGAAAAACAATGACTCAACAGGTTACACCTGCCTGTATGTGTCTAGCATGACCTTCGAGGGTAAAAAGTGGACGGCTAAGGGACAGAATTGTGCCTTACTCTTTTTAAAACACTTATAGCACATAATTCAAGAGGTTCCTACCTTCTTTTAAACCCATTGGTACTGCAAGGCGTAACTCCCACTCTTATAACACAAGGAAGCAAGGTGTTGTGTTTTACCGGTCACGTAAAAACTCTCTTCCCGTGAAACTCTCTCAAATGCTGATGCTCTCGGCTTTGAAACATCGGTTAAAGGTTGGTATCCGCATTTTTTCAGCTCTGAGGAGAATCTCAAATACATCGGTCCTTACCCCTGTTCTGAAATGTATGGAGCTGATCAAATGTCAATCAAAGAGAGAGAGTTTATGACATGGTTTGAGACAGTCCGGCATGAAACCTTTGATTTTCAAAAAGAGATGGAAATGTGTGAAGATTCATCTTGGGTGAAGGTTGTCTCAAGTTCAGAGAGGAAGTAATCAATGACGCAGGCGTTGATCCCTTGAGTTGTACAACTATTGCATCGGTTTGTATGAAAACCTGTCATACTCATTTTATGACAGAGGAATCGCACCTGATAACTATAGGAGGCAGTACAAAGCCTATTCTAGTGGTTCCATCCAATGGTTGGAGTACCGGTCTGAGACAAAAAACATCTTTATTCAGCATGCCTTGAAGGGGGATGAACAAAAGTTTGGCCCTTATCATGAAGATGGCTATGCAGTCAGCGACGGTGTCGAGACAGCTTTTGGGTACAACGGGTGTTTCTTTTTAATTCTTCTGGATCAACTTTAACCATAAAAATACATAATTCCTGCCTTTGCATACATCCTGTCTTTACAGGCCCTTTTAGCTGGATTGTCTTCAGAATTGTCATCTGCTGCAAGACATCTAAGTTCTACTATGCTCTGCCAATGTTTACTTTTTACGTATAGCTCATCAATTCTCCGAAACATCGTTTTCAAGATCACACCAAACGTTAACAGGTATCCTTACATCTAACATTTTACCAATTTTTCCATCATTTATGTTCTCCATGCAGGAAGGAAGTTCAACAAACCCACATGGAATTCTGCTTTTCCTCAGGATGTTCATTATGTGATGCATTTTCTCTGTGGAGCTTGGTACACTTTCCCAATTGATCTTAAAACAAGTGTAGCCTCTCATACTTTGCTTCATTTCAGGACACCACATCAATTTGGTACTCCATGGCAAATGTTGCATTTGTATAATCAAACACAAAGCTGACCATTTTTCCATCCACCATATCATGTTGATCTATCAGCTGCTTAAACTGAGGTATCTGAGTTCTGTACACATTAAGAAAACGCTTCTTTGGTGCATCATATATTTCTGGAACATATTTTCTTTCGATCATCCATTCTTCTACCCATTTCATAAATCAGGGTTGTCACAGGTGTATCACTAAGCACTGATGACATTATTGATTCTTATACAGAAGAATTCAACTCCAGACCAGGAGGAAACCTTATTTATTTGGGACTCTCTCCATCTCAAGAAACCCTCTCCTCTCAGAGACTGAACCCCCTGGAAACACCTGCTCAACCCCACTTGCTCTGCTTCATCTCAAGAAACACAACATCCTCTCCTCCCAGAGAATTAAGCCCCGTAAAAACAACTGTCCATATATTACCACCTGGTCATACATTTTTACCCATAAAAATATATTTTTATAATCCTTTTGACCTTTCCATCACCCTCTCCTCCCACAGAATGAACCCCATGGAATCACCTGCTCAACACCTCCCTCTCAAGACTTAGACATAAAACACTTTTATTAACCACACCCTAAACGGATATGATCCACCGGAAAAACAACTGTCCAAATATTACCAGCCCAGTCATAAATTAACAACCAGAAAAATATATATATATCTTTTTGACCTTTCAACGCAGTCACAGCTGCCAAAGGTCAAAGCAATAAATCACACTTGATGTGGGGCGCCGTATACTTTATTCTTCTAAGATAATTTATGCCTGCCACTCTCTGCCTAACCAATTGGGTACAATATATATTGTAATTTTACTATATTTTATATAATAATTATGATACAAAATGTATTACTTGCCCACAAGATAGTCTGTAATCTCTGTGTCTTCCCTGAAGGGAAAGCTGCTGATCCAGGATTCTAGCTCAGGGTCATTTAAGGTCCTCTTCCTGGTGTGGTTGAGAATTGCCAGTAACTCGTAGCATGCAGCCTCTCCTTTGGCTGTCACACAGTCCAGTATTTTTCTGGTTTTCTCAAAATTGTCAACTTCTGCCTCAATTTTACTGACTTCCTCCTTGTGAATAACCTTGCGCTGGTAGAGGTTTTCCACAATGAGGGACAGATTCTGGAGATTTTTAACAAGGCGTGTCCTTCCATTTTTAATGTGCTCTGAAGCAGTGTGTCTTGTAGAAGCCATGTCACAGGTTGTGTTTCAGCACCATGCCTGTAATGTTCCAACTTGGAGGACCTGTGAAGGAACACAGAATATAGTCACAGTTTAGCTATCAAAAAATAGTTTTGTTTTTTTTTTCCCTCAAAGATTTCAGTTTGTTTTTCCATTGAATAGTTCATGTTATAGGTCACATTACAGGTGGAAAAAGTTCTGACATGATTTATCTTTGTCCCATTCTTTTACATCACAAGAATCTGGCATTTTAACAGGGGTGTGTAGACTTTTCGTATCCACTGTACCCACCAAGAAACTACCATTGGCTTGACCGGTTTGGCGCTCAGCTAGGACCTCTTAATCTATCATAGCTTTCTAATGCTCACCAGAGTAATCACAAAATGGACAAAAGCCTTGCACCACAGGTTTTAAAGATCATCAAAGCAACATTGGGCATGAGGTTGGAAAACGTTGCGGCTATTCTCCACGAAGCATGCATCTGATGTGAAGTGGACCACCTGAGCCAGAGAAAACATTCATGTCTGGACCCAACTGATTATGTTTTTGAGACCCATTATGATGACATTGTGGAGACAGTTTCAACACTGTGACTGAAACGTGCCGGTCAAGGCTTTGAATGCATCTGGTTTTTAAGCACGGCTGATCAAAGTTCAAGTGGCAGCCAAGAACTTTCTGCACAAACTCAAGTCGGAGCCGAACATCAAACAGAGACTGAGTGAGAACAGGGATGAATACATGGATACATTTAATGAGGAAGCTGTATGCGACTCAGTGGCGTCTTGGTGTGATGAAAGCAAAGAAACTGCTGTTTAAGGATGGGTAACTTCAGTTGTCGTGTTTACATGTATCTAAACAAATCCTATGTGGCATTAACGATTAAACAGAAAGCTACAACAGAGACAAATTGCATAATGGACCCAGTGTTAGCGTTCTCTTTCTTTTCTTCAATTTTTACCTCCACGGCTGATAAACAATAAGATGTTTTTTAATTTCCAAAAATTCACAGAAAGTGAGGTCTAATCTGCATTATCTGTAATATATTCTAAGAAATCGGTAGGTGCTGACAATCTGGATCCATATTTACTGAAGTGTGCCTCTCCTGTCATTGATAGTATATTAACACACATCTTCAGTCAAACACTAGTCGTATAAAAGATCACTAAAGCTTGGAAAACTGCCTTTGTTCTACCAATCCTCAAGGGATGTGATGGCAGTGACTTGGACAATTATTGGCCCATCTCTAAGCTTGCCTGTTTGGCAAAAATTCTAGAGTCATTGGTAAATAAGGAACTGAAAGAATTTTTAACAATTAACCATACTTTTTCCAGCATTCAATTTGGTTTGAGACTGAAACACAGTACCTGTTGTAAATGATATTGCTAATGACTTAGACAACAGTAAGTGCTGTGCCGCCATGTTTGTAGATTTGTCTAAAGCCTTGGACACTGTAGACCATGTAATACTTTTGGGTGAACAGTCATCAATATGACTAATAACAGATGCCTGTTGTTGGTTTGGTGACTATCTTAAGGATAAAGATCAGGCTGATAGAATAGACTGCATCCAGTTGGAGCCACTGGGTGTTGATTAAAGGGGTCCCACAAGGTTCTATCCTCTGTCCATTATTGTTCACCCTCTACATAATCAATATCCATGATGAGATAAGAGAGTCAAATTAATCAATACACTAACGACACTGTAATGCACTCCATTGCCTCAATGGCATTATTGTAGCTGGAGACAGATTTTAAGACACTACAATGTTGATTAACTTTGTAAAAGGCTAAAGGTCAAGCTAGGCTTCCTTTATAGAAACAAAACATGTTTGTTCTGCACAAATTGAACAATTGTGCAAGCTACTTTTATGTCAGTTAAAGGTTATGGGGATATTATCTACATGCTACAGCATCCACACTTAAACCACTGGATGCTACTTAGCATTGTGCGCTCAGGTTTATTACGGGTGCTAGCTACAGAACTCACCACCGCAGTTTATATCAAAGTTACACTTATATAAGTGTGGGCTGGACTTCACTGTCCTTGAGATGAGAACAACATGCTTGTGTTTGTCTATAAAGCACTTCCAAATAAACAACCTTCTTATCAAGATTAGAAATATAACTCAGAAAACCAGATTTCAAGCCTGGATTAAACTGGAGGCAGAAGCGGAGCTTAAATGAGTGCGCAACCAATCAGAGGGGGCCAAAATAAGTTTATCTTACAGTTGAAAAGAATATAGCGAGCAGAATAAATTTTTTCGCTAGATCCTATTTAGTTGATATTTAAGTGATAAACATCTACATTTGTTCTGTAATTCCATAATGTATTTATATGATGACCAATATCGTCACCTTACTAAAATAATGGCCCAAGTCATTTTTTCAGATTTTTCAGAATACACAAAAAACTGAACCAAATACTGAAAATATGATATTTATTAATAATTTCATTCAAAAATGTTATGACATTAGATGACTATTGACTATGCTAATAACAATGTCTGTCAAGTATGCCACATAAGAGGAATAAATGACTTATTATTATTATTATTATTATTTTTGAACATGGCTTTGTGTGCATTCAATACGGTCCTCCCCTCCAGGCTGGTCAACAAAGTCCATGACCTGGGGATCTGCATCTGGACTTCCTAACCAACAGACCCCAGTCTGTCAGGTTAGACAACTTCACCTCCTCCACCCTGATCCTGAACACTAGTGTTCCACAAGGCTGTGTGCTGAACCCCCTCTTGTAGTTCCTCTTTGCCCATGACTGCGATCCTGTACACAGTTCCAGCATCATCATCAAGATGGCGGACAACACCACGATGGTAGGCCTGATCAGTGACAATGACTAGTCAGCCTACAGGGACGAGGTCAAGTGCATGGTGGCATGGTGCGTTAATAACAACCTGGCCCTCAATGCAAAGAAAACCAAGGAGCTCATTGTGGATTACAAGAAGTCTATAGGCTACAGTCATGCCCTAGTTCTCATCGATGGCACTGAGGTGGAGCGAGTCCAGGTTCAAATTCCTGGGTGTCCACATCTCTGAGGACCTCTCCTGGTCCCTCAACACCTCAGCCCTGATCAAAAAGGCATGGTAGAGCCTGTAATTCCTGAGGAGGCTGAATAAGGCCCGTCTGTCTTCCAGGATCCTTGTGAACTTTTACCGCTGCACAATCGAGAGCATTCTGAGAAACTGCGCCACAGTGTGGTTTGACGTTTGCTCTGTAGCCGACCAGAAGGCCCTGCAACGGGTGGTGAAAACCGCCCAGCACATCATGGGTATCCAGCTCCCAGCCATCGTAGACTTCCAGTGCAAGCTGTGTCTGCACAGGGTCCGCGGCATCACCAGGGACCCTTCACAACCATGCCACAAACTGATTGCCCTCCTACCATCAGGCAGGCACTACAGGTCTCTCTGTTCTCGCACCAGCAAGCTCAGGAACAGTTTCTTTCCATCTATTTGAAGTGGCTGCCATTTTGAAAAGCTTGTAAAATTGCCTAAGTCACACTGTCTTTTGACTTGGGAAAAATAAAACGACCTAAGTCCCACTCTTGACATAGGCCATTACACTAAAGGTTTAGAATCACATGACCTGTTCAACTGAGGATCTAGGCAATTTTACCAGAGGAGGCCAGCACCATGAGATGATGATTTAGGCAAGAAAATATTTTTAGTCAAAAAATTACTTAGCCCATTATTTTAGGAAGGTGACTAAATATGACCATGGGGGTGTGACCAATGTTGCCAGATGTTGAGGTTTCCAGATAGGGTTGTATAGAAGAAATAGCATTTGTGCTGTTTTTATGAAATTCAACACTACTGTTGTTTGCTCCTTGGGGTTTAAGGCCGGGTGTCTCTGGAAAGCACTTTGTGACAACTGCTGTTGTAAAAAGGGCTTTATAAATAAATTTGATTGATTGATGTGGAGTTTGCAGGTTATTGGGGTGGATAATACTGTCAGTGAAATATGGCAACCCTGGGTGTAACAGCAGATCTTGTTGGCTCATTTGCTAAGGATTTGAACTGTGGAAGATAGCTAGCTTACGTAACAAAAGATGGAATTTAGAAGAAAAGCAATACATTATACAAATTAAATAATATATGTGCCCTTAAGAGAGGTCTTTAGTGAAGTTGTTGAGCAGCAGAAGCATTAGAAGATGGACGGATCTGATGTTACATTGGCGGGAGCAGCATCGCAGAGGGGAAGTTATGATTCAGGTCTAACAGCAGCTAGCAGCAAAGTTTTGTAACTGCAGGTACGTTTGGTTGTGGCCTAATAACAAGTGTTTGTTTATCATGGTAAATGAAATGTACTTTTTGGGGAGCATTAAATATGAATATTATCTCCCTCTATCTTTTAGTTGGGAAATCAGTAACAATAGTATGTTTTAGCGGTGGGGGAGCCTAAAGTTTGCACCCATGGGAGAGAAAGCTAAGCTCCGCCCCTGACGTGACTGTCTTTTCCTGTTAGGCTCCTTGCTTATGGAATAGTCTGCTGACTCTTGTCCCCCTTGCCCATTTGAAACATTTATTGGAGGATTTTTGTTTCTGTGTTGCTCGTGGTTTGAGATACCAGGGCACTAAGAGTCCCCCTGGACTATACTTGTTTGGGCTATAATTTTAAGATTAAGTTTAATAATAATTGTTATTTCAATCAGCAATTGCTGTTGGAAATAATTAATAGTAGTCAAATTATTATTGATGAAAGTATGTTGTCCATTAATGTATTTCATATTTCAGTTTCTTTTTTTTTTTACGTAGCAGTCTTTACAAGAGGAGAGACAGAGACAATTATTATTAGGCCTCAAGACCTGCGGTTCATCCGGCTGGACGAAGAAAGGTGCACTGCTCAAATGAAGACGTTATAAAATGAGTCGTTGTGGCAAAAGAACAACATAAATAACTGCTTTCGTACCTGTAATCTTATTTCTAATGCAGCGAGAGTAACCGAGATTTAAGGCAATGTGTGATGGATGATACAGCATAAAATAGTGTCGATGATAGTAAACAAGGCAAATTATCACAGGTACTAAATGTTTTGGGCGTTTCCTGTAAACCTGGCCAGATATTATGAATATTATGAATACAAAGCCGCTTAAAATGTAAAAATTATCTTTCAAATAAAAGTTTTTGTTAGAAAATCCTTACCTTGTGTCTCAGAAATCCTTCTCTTCTAGATTGTATCTTACTTTCCTCTACACTTCCGTGTAAAACTCGTTCATGACATCATCATCAGCAGGTATACCGGTACTGCACAATGTTTCAGTTACTGTTTGTCAGTTCCCGGTTGTTTCCTGAGAACTTGTTCATCAGGTTTTATCAAAAGGCCTTTTTCCTGTACAGCAGTATGTGCCTATTTCAGGAAAAGTTGTGACAAAGTCTTGTCACTGCATAGTATATAGGCTGTTTTACACTTGTCCAGAAACAGTATTTGATATTGTTTTATACAATTTCAGCTGCATATTTTTATTTCCTGAACTCCGACTGTTTACACCTGTTTCTGACCTGACCATGCTTACACCTGGTTCTGACCTGACCGTGTTTACACCTGGTTCTGACCTGACCGTGTTTACACCTGGTTCTGACATGACCGTGTTTACACCTGGTTCTGACATGACCGCGTTTATACCTGGTTCTGACCTGACCGTGTTTACACCTGGTTCTGACCTGACCGCGTTTACACCTGGTTCTGACATGACCGCGTTTACACCTGGTTCTGACATGACCGCGTTTACACCTGGTTCTGACATGACCGTGTTTACACCTGATTCTAACATGGATCTCTTGTCCTGATTTCATCCACATTGTCTCATTCATCCATCCACTGTGTCTGCATTCTGACCAGGTTTTCTGTTCCCTCTGAATGCAAATAATCATATTATATATTCTCTCTAAATAATAATGTTGATTATAATACACATGTTAATATCATTAGTCAATAGAGTCACTTATATTTCAGCATATATCTTATCTGTCCGCAGGGACTGGCTGAGGTTTCCTCAAGTTTTTGTTATAACCCTGAAGTAGCTCATCTGATTCACCTAATCAAGGAAGTTATAATTATTTCACAGTTTAAATCAGGTTTGCTATCTCAAGGAGAGGTTTGAGAACCGCTAATCTAGATAAAGGGATAAAGATGATTTAAATGATTTCACTCTACAGGTCTGTCCATTCTAATAAGACAACAAGACAGCGCCTGTCTGACTACCTCTGGAGGTGATCAGGTAAATCTGTTCCCAGTCTTCCTTGCCAACTGAACACCAGTCTAAACATTTGGGCACAATCTGTTCTAGACAACATCAGAACACTGTACACATGTAGGAGCCAGGTATAAACAGGGCAACTGTTTGAAAAAAAAACAGGAAGGACAGGACCAATGGACAACATCCTCATCAACAAACAAAAACACACATCTGAGTGGTTCTCCAACAGGTATAAACACCATATATGATCATACTTACATTATCACTAACATTATCACTATCATTATTGTCATGTAATTATGTTATTTACAATACCCCCATACCTACCTGCAATAGCCTATTGTTGTCTTATAGTACATTTTCACAGTTCCCATTTATGAAGGCATACAAACATGTCCCTGGCTGAATCCTAAATTACACCCTATTCCTCTTTTTAGTGCACTACTTTGACCAGAGCCTTATGAATCCCTTTTCCCTATTTAGTGCACTATACTACTGTGCACTCCTGCCATCCACTCTCCATTCCTGCCCTCCTCACAGGCTCCTGATCCAAAGTAGGGCACTTAAAAGGGGACAGGTTGCTATTTGGGATGCAGTAACTCTGGTTAAATCAAAAATCAAAGGATAATCTGGAATTTGTGGGAATGGAACAAGCAGTATGCAATATCCAAACCCATCACTTAAACATGAGATACTACCTCATCATCTACAATACCTTCTGAATGTCTACACCTGGATTGTTCATGT
This sequence comes from Esox lucius, assembly GCF_011004845.1. Lineage (NCBI taxonomy): Eukaryota > Metazoa > Chordata > Actinopteri > Esociformes > Esocidae > Esox > Esox lucius. The sequence continues at coordinate 20,475,339 of NC_047593.1, forward strand.
CAGTGCCTCAGAGTTTCATGGGTTTAGTTTGTTTTCTCACTGATCTACAGAGCAAACTCACTCAGACTTTCAGAGAATTCTTGAAAAAAAATTGTATGAATATAAATGTAGTTTTATGCTTGGTTAATACTCTGTTAAATTGTAGTCATTTACATGGTTTCTGGAGTAATTCAGCAGTTTCTACAGGTTCCTTCTTTTGGGTTGTGAATTGCAGAGCAAGCTGAGTTTTTAAAAGAACCAAGGGACAATGTTGTGAAACAGATCAGGGGGTGGGTATAACATATTTAACAGCCTCTGAATATATTTGGAGCACAGTACAGACAGTTATTAAGCGGTGAAAGGTGTATGGTACGACCAAGACCCTCTATAGACCAGACAGGATACCAGGGAGCCCAATGACACATTTGACACTACAGGTTTTTATTATCAGACTGGTCACATTCTGCATGTGAGACCAATATCCCAAGATCTTTAGACATCTGACACGCTGGGTGACAAAAAGAAAGCCATTATCAAAGAAAGGTGACGACATTTAGGGTTGATAACCTTGTCTTGTGGGATGTCACCTCCTTACAGAGGGTCAGGGGTTGAAGGTTAAAGGGCAACCAGGGGTTGGCTAGTTGATTGCGGCACGTCTTCGTTTAGACTGAAGCTTGATATTCCATAAACTGTATAATATAACGCAAGCACACACACACACACACACACACACAATGAGAACAGGAGTTGCATTGAACCCACAGTGTAAAACCATTATAATACACTACTCAATATAATTAAGGGAACTTAAATCACACATTGGGTCTCGATGAAAGAAATATATTAAAGATCAAAATCGTTACTGTCTCATTTATTGAGAACAAAATGACGTAACAACGTTCATTGGAAACCAAAATCACCAACTGATTGAGGGCTGGATTCAAACTCACACCGAAAATCAAAGTAAACAATTGAAATCACAGGCTGTTCCATCTTGAGTGAATTTTATTACAGCAACTCACAATGTGACTCAGTGTGTGGCCCCCACATGCCTGTACGCACTCCCGACAACGTCTGGGCATGCTCCTGATGAGACTGTGGATGGTGTCCTGGGGGGTCTCCTCCCAGACCTGGATCAGGGCATCAGTGAGCTCCTGGACAGTCTGTGGTGCTACTTGGCGGCATCGAATGCACCAATAACATCCCAGAGGTTCTCAATTATATTTGGGTCTAGGGAATGAGGGCCAGTCAATGACATCAACGCCTTCATCATCCAGGAACTGCCTACACACACTGGCCACATCAGGCCGGGCATTGTCCAGCACCAGGAGGAACCCAGGGCCCACTGCACCAGCGTAAGGTCTGACGATGGGTCTGAGGATTTCATCCCAGTACTGAACAGCAGTCAGGGTACTGAGCCCTGTATGACCCTCCAAGGATATGCCTCCACAGACCATCACTGACCCACCGCCAAACCGGTCATGCTGGATGATGTTGCAGGCAGAATAACGTTCACCGCGGCGTCTCCAGACTCTTTCATGTCTGTCACATGTGCTCAGTGTGAACCTGCTCTCATCTGTGAAGTGAACGGGACGCCACTGGCGGACTTCTCTGGCAAATGCCAATCGAGCTGCACGGTGCTGGGCTGTAGCACAGATCCCAATAGAGGACGTCAGGCCCTCATGCCACCCTCATGGAGTCTGTTTCTGACAGTTTGGTCAGAAACATGCACACCAGCAGCCAGCTGGAGGTCATTTTGTAGGGCTCTGGGTGTGCTCCTCCTGTTCCCCCTTGCACAAAGGAGCAGATTCTGGTCCTGCTGCTGGGTTGATGCCCATCTATGGCCCTGTCCACCTCTCCTCGTGTAACAGCCCATTTCCTGGTATCTCATGCTCTTGTGACTGTACTGGGAGACACAGCAAACCTTCTTGCGACGGCATAAATGGATGTACCAAGCTGGATAAGTGGGACTGCCTGTGTGACCTGAATGGGCTGCAGGTACTTCCTCATGCTACCAGTAGTGACAAGGACACTAGCAAAATGAAGAATCAGTCTTGAAGGATAAGGAGAGAGCAATTGTCTGTGTCCACCACCTGGACGAGTGACCTGGACGTGAACAAAGTTGACTGGAGAGTGACCTGGATGTGAACATAGTTGACTGGAGAGTGACCTGGATGTGAACATAGTTGACTGGAGAGTGACCTGGATGTGAACATAGTTGACTGGAGAGTGACCTGGATGTGAACATAGTTGACTGGAGAGTGACCTGGATGTGAACATGGTTGACTGGAGAGTGACCTGGATGTGAACATGGTTGACTGGAGAGTGACCTGGATGTGAACATAGTTGACTGGAGAGTGACCTGGATGTGAACATAGTTGAATGGAGAGTCAACACTCATCTGTCTTTCAGGTGAACAGAAAGGATAACTGGAGACTTTGATCCTAAGAAATAAAAGACTGATACCATATGGAACACTAACACTGATCTCAGTTGAAATAAAATGTAGACTAGTTGAACATGGTCTTTCTCCCTTTTAGACGTGAATTTACTGCAACCAGAGACTAAGCTGAGGTGAGCCTACTACAGACAAAAACAAAAATAAATCAATGTAGTTTATAAAAAACATTTATTACAAAATAGTAAAACAATATTTATACAGTATTCATGAATGTACAAACTGGAGATGTCAATAAAACATTACATTCCCCAACATTACAAATATAATCACATGACCCTTCAAATAACCAGTCATGTTTGATAATATAATGTAGAATAATCACATGACCCTTCAAATAACCAGTCATGTTTGATAATATAATGTAGAAAAATCACATGACCCTTCAAATAACCAGTCCTGTTTGATAATATAATGTAGAAAAATCACATGACCCTTCAAATAACCAGTCATGTTTGATAATATAATGTAGAAAAATCACATGACCCTTCAAATAACCAGTCATGTTTGATAATATAATGTAGAATAATCACATGACCCTTCAAATAACCAGTCCTGTTTGATAATATAATGTAGAATAATCACATGACCCTTCAAATAACCAGTCCTGGTTATTAAATGTTTTCTTTTTAAATCTATACATTTCATATGAAAAATCATGAGGCATATCTACTTAGTTTTAAAGTAGACAAAATATGAAATGTGTGTATTATATTCCTAAACACTTGAAATGCTAATAATCAGCAGTGTCTCTCAGTTTCTTATTTAAAAACGTCTATTCTTTTTTCACTTCTCGTTATATTAGCAAAAATGTGTTGTATTTATATCTTAGCAGATTCACCAGATCTCAAATCTCTGGTCAGTCAGGAAGGGCCTTCTGTCCTTGATTCTGTTGTTGAAGAGCCTGTAGAGAAAAACACTTGTTGCTGTTGTCTTTAGAAATGTCCCAACATTAGAATTATTGTTGTTACTATTCAGATTAAACACTTATTTTCAGACACTTGAATAGAGAGTTTCAATGTGTGTTTACACTACACTACTTTTTCTGAGGGGAACTCGAGGCTTTACATTATTTTATTGTATAAACTCTCAGATGTCGATAACTCCAGATGCCACTTTCCGAGGTGTGATTCAAATGAGCCACCTGGGATCTGCACGTGTGAAGACAATTGTATCTCGTTTCTATACATATCGATCCAATTTCCCCACAACTAACGACACAGTGTGTCTGGAACGAGACACTATCCTGCACGGTGCGTCTGGAACGAGACACTATCCTGCACGGTGCGTCTGGAACGAGACACTATCCTGCACGGTGCGTCTGGAACGACACACTATCCTGCACGGTGCGTCTGGAACGAGACACTATCCTGCACGGTGCGTCTGGAACGACACACTATCCTGCACGGTGCGTCTGGAACGAGACACTATCCTGCACGGTGCGTCTGGAACGAGACACTATCCTGCACGGTGCGTCTGGAACGACACACTATCCTGCACGGTGCGTCTGGAACGAGACACTATCCTGCACGGTGCGTCTGGAACGAGACACTATCCTGCATGGTGCGTCTGGAACGAGACACTATCCTGCACGGTGCGTCTGGAACGACACACTATCCTGCACGGTGCGTCTGGAACGACACACTATCCTGCACGGTGCGTCTGGAACGACACACTATCCTGCACGGTGCGTCTGGAACGACACACTATCCTGCACGGTGCGTCTGGAACGACACACTATCCTGCACGGTGCGTCTGAAACGAGACACTATCCTGCACGGTGCGTCTGGAACGACACACTATCCTGCACGGTGCGTCTGGAACGACACACTATCCTGCACGGTGCGTCTGGAACGACACACTATCCTGCACGGTGCGTCTGGAACGACACACTATCCTGCACGGTGCGTCTGGAACAAGACGGTGTGAAATCAAACGCTACAGAAATGATCATGGAAACGACGAGGAGTCATGAGTCCATCTAGAGTTTTATTCTGTCTCGTAATGTAAAGGAACCCAAAATTAAAAGGGACTTTTGTGGCCAATAGAAACGTTTCCTGGGACCTGTTTACCTACTGAATACACTAATAAACACACCCAGTAACAATCAGCCTTTTACCTCAAAGTGAAGCTCCATCTTAGACCTTAAATACCCTTCTAATAGTGAACCCACAGTAAAACACAATGTTGTTTTAACAAATAAAGGGGTGTTCATACACTTATTAAAACACACTTACCGTACAGTGTGTATTGAGGGGTTGGTAGAGACCAGTTGGACTATTCTGTCAGTCACAGCATCAGTGATGTCATTATGACTCAGGCTGAGAGAGAAAGACAGGAAGAGACAGGAAGAGATCAGACAACTGTCATGTTGTCACATGGAGAGACACACAGGAGGAAAGACACTCACTCCAGGACATGGACTTTGTTCAGGTGTGTGATCAGGGTGTGTAGGTGCTGGTCTGTGAGGTGACAGTGGCTGAGGTCCAGTTCTGACAGCCCTTCTGAGTGCTCCAGAACCAGGGCCAGAGATCCACAGGCCTTCTGGTCCAGCCTGGTCTCACTGAGGTCCATCTTCCCATCCAGGGCTCTGACCAGGGACTCTGCGTGTCTCAGTGCCTCCTCTTCAGTCCCCTCACACACAAGGTCCACAAGCTGAAGTAGCAGAACTTTGCTGAGGCTGAGGGGACAACAGAAAACATTACGACACTGAGGTCTGACTGATACTTTAACTAGTTGGTCAAATATTCATCTTTGTGTTTCTAACCTCAACTTGACAAAACGAAGAACAGGAAACAGCTCCCTCAGTGCTCCTTCCTCCACCTCACAGTCTGTTAGGATGAGACGGACCTGAGACTGGACCTGAGACTGGACCTGAGACTGGACCCGAGACTGGACCTGAGACTGGACCTGAGACTGGACCCGAGACTGGACCCGAGACTGGACCCGAGACTGGACCCGAGACTGGACCTGAGACTGGACCCGGGGACGGACCTGAGACTGGACCCGGGGACGGACCTGAGACTGGACCCGAGACTGGACCCGAGACTGGACCTGAGACTGGACCTGAGACTGGACCCGGGGACGGACCTGAGACTGGACCCGAGACTGGACCCGAGACTGGACCTGAGACTGGACCTGAGACTGGACCCGGGGACGGACCTGAGACTGGACCCGAGACTGGACCCGAGACTGGACCCGAGACTGGACCCGAGACTGGACCTGAGACTGGACCTGAGACTGGACCTGAGACTGGACCTCGGGGGGGGGCTGGGGCTGGTTCTGATGATGGGTTGTGAGCTTGAGCTTCTTGAGCTGAAAGTGTGGATCAGTCTGGGTCAGTTTCCGTTTCTTGGTGGGGTTATGGACCAGGTCTGGGCTGTGTTGGTTCTGCCTCAGAACAGCTGTGATGATCCTGCAGTGGTCAGTGGTCAGACACAGCGCCTCCTCCTGGTCATCACCTGACAGGTCCACAAAGGAGGAACAGGAGAAGTCCAGTCTGTGGTTCAGAGCCCTGAGCAGCCATACTGCTGTTGGTGGTGGTGCCCCCTGTTGGATCTGAGAGGCAGCGCAGCACCGGAGGAAACTCAGTAACAACCTCCTGTCAACACTAGAGAGAGAAAGAAATAGACAGACCAGCAACACAAATCAGATAAGAACAATATAACTACTGTATATGATGTCAACTCCCACACATTTCCCTTCCATTCCACTCTGAAGGGTTCAGGTTGGTGTTTAAAATCAGACTCATAGTTGAATCCATTGTAGCAGGTCAAAGAGATCCAACTAAACCTGAGTTGGGAGACCCTGTCCAGAAGAGGCAGGATGCTCTCTATCTCCCCCGGTGGTATGGAGGTCCACAGCAGGTTGACTTTGACTTGGTGGCTGTGTTGGAGGGTGAAACACAGAGCAGCACAGTCCACTCTGTCCAGCTCTCTACTGTTCAGGTTGATCCAATCTAAAGACCTCAACAAACTGGACACACAGTCACTGTCTCTCCTCTCATAGATCTCTCTGATGATGGACTTCACAAAGATGGAACTGGGCCTGGACAAAGATATAGAGAGGGTTGTCATGGTGATGTCAAGGGTTTATGAAGGATATCTCACATATCAACAGCTGACTGGAACATTAATAACAGATCTAGTAGTTAGAACACTGAAGTAACCAAAAGGAACTCTAGAGTAGCTAGTGTACATTCAGTGAAAAGTATTTGAATAGAGATTGATGTTTCCCACTTCCTGAATACAATCCTTCTCAGAAAGGGGAGGAGGTCTGAGATGTTCTTCTCCAGAAGCCTGTTCTTCCTGAGGTTCACAGTGATGTTGTGGGTTGAATTCTGCAGCAGAGAGAACAGCACCTCCCAGTCCAGCCTGCAGGAGGTCAGATCTCCTCCAACCTTCTCCAAGAACCTCTGAGTCAACTCCTCATCCTGAGATTCAGACACAACTACAACCAGCTTCTGGAGAGTGTCTGAGTGAAGTCTAGAAGGATGGAAGAAATGAACAGAAAACATCACTACATACTAGTTAACAGTCTAGAAGGATGGAAGAAATGAACAGAAAACATCACTACATACTAGTTAACAGTCTAGAAGGATGGAAGAAATGAACAGAAAACATCACTACATACTAGTTAACAGTCTAGAAGGATGGAAGAAATGAACAGAAAACATCACTACATACTAGTTAACAGTCTAGAAGGATGGAAGAAATGAACAGAAAACATCACTACATACTAGTTAACAGTCTAGAAGGATGGAAGAAATTAACAGAAAACATCACTACATACTAGTTAACAGTCTAGAAGGAAGGAAGAAATGAACAGAAAACATCACTACATACTAGTTAACAGTCTAGATGGGTGAGGGTTGTACTGAATTGAACCAGCTGACCTGAGGGTGGGAGGACCCTGGTGACTCAGCAGTATGATGACAGAGTGACCCTGAATACAGAAGTCAGTCAGGTCCAGACAATGTACCGTCCAGACTCTCAACAGGGACGCCACGTTACTCAGAGCCCTGGATAACAGTCTCTCTGATGGCTGTCTGCTGTCTGGGACCAGGGAGACTTCTGGAACAGTCCGTGGACTAGACCCTCTCCCTGTCCTCCTAACCAGTCTGGACAGTTTCACAGCCATGACCACGTTCAGTCTGGAATGACAAGATACAATACAAATCACTTTAAATAGAGACACCTTGTCAGATAAAAACGCACAATAAGATACACTATTAAATAGACCAGATCTGGTTTACAAAACATACCTGAGCTTATGTATCTTAGACCCTTGACTCAAAAGAAGACAGGCTCCTTGGACAGAGATCTTTCTGGGGGTGAGGGTGAGGTCCACTGTGGAGGGATAGAGGTCCAGGACTCTCCCCACAGACCTGCAGGTTTTCCAGGGTAAATCTCCTCCCAGTGACAGGGTGGAGCCCAAGGCCTGGAAGAGACAGACCAACTGCTGGTCCTCCTCTCTGGACCTCACAGGGATGGATTCACAAACACGCCTTGACAGTTAGTAGATTTTTACCAGTGACCTTTGAGTTCCTGTCAAAACCCTCAAACTGACTAGCTACCATCCACCAGGTTTCAGGTTAAATGTATACATTTCATGTTACAAAAAAAAAAACTTTTTTTTCTTGAAACCTGCTCATAAGGGAAATAGCTAAACCAGCTGCAACAGAAAAAAGAATAAACAACACAGACTTGGTGAATAAGTTCAGTTGTTGTTTGGAAATATAATGTTTACATACTACAGTCTTGCCAGTTAAAAGAAAATTGTGAAATTAACAAAAAACATCCAATACGTTCTCAAGGTGAAAACACCTTGTTAAAAAGAGAGATCAGAGGAGAATGACCAGACTAATTTACATTGACAGAAAGACACAAATACTCAAATAATCACAGTTTTCAACAGTGATGAACGAAATGCCACCTCTGAACACACAAAACACTGAACCTTAAATCTAATGGGCTACAGTAGCAAAACACCACGCTGTGAAGATTTACTAAAGTGACAGATGAGTGAATGTTATACTGACCTGAGCTGTAAGATATAGAGCAGACACTGAAGGAAACTCCTCACTTCACTCTCTTCATCTGACCAGCCCTTCAGCTCTACTGGTTTCTTCTCTGGTTGGAGTTTCAGTACTTCTAGGAGGAGGGAGGTCTTTCTCTTTGAGAGGTCTATAGACCAGACTGGAGGACTGGCTGACTGGTAAACTGGCTGTAATGCTGGAAGGACACTCCTGCCTGTGTGAGTCTCATAGTTCTTCACATGTGAGTACAGATCCAGCAGGAAATCACCCAGTTTATATTTTTCTTCTTTGCGAAAAGGAAAGGTTCTGTAAGTACAGACTGATGATACCAGATACAGTTTCTTCTCTCCTGTCTCCTCCTCCCACTCTGCTGCTTGAGACAGGAGATCCCCCAGGAACTTGATCTGTTCTGAGAGTTCAGACTCATCTGGACAGAACCTGCAACAAGGACAGTGAAAGGTTGTTAAGACATGGATGGACAGTCATACTTAAAGATACATAAACTGTATGTGAAGCAATTTTGTTCTTTACACAATTTTATTATTTTACATGAAAAAGTATTTTGGTGTTGATGAGAAATTCACATTCTCAGTGTTATAGAGTAATGCAATATATCTCATTGAAGGAATCAGACATTACATTTCATAAAATGTACCAACAGTAGAAGGTGAACATTTACAAGGTTTCTAATATAGACATTTATAACAATCATCACATTGTCACTAACCACCACACATGTTCAGACTGACCTGAGCTGTGAGATGTAGGGCAGACACTGAACGAAACTCTTCACTTCACTCTCTTCATCTGACCAGCCCTTCAGCTCTACTGGTTTCTTCACTGGTTGGAGTTTCAGTACTTCTAGGAGGAGGGAGGTCTTTCTCTTTGAGAGGTCTATAGACCAGACTGGAGGACTGGCTGACTGGTAAACTGGCTGTAATGCTGGAAGGACACTCCTGCCTGTTTGAGTCTCATAGTCCTTCACATGTGAGTACAGATCCAGCAGGAAATCACACTGATACCACTTATAATCATCATCATCATCATCATCATGGAAAGGGAAGGTTCTGTAAGTACAGACTGATGATACCAGACTCAGTTTCTTCTCTCCTGTCTCCTCCTCCCACACTGCTGCTTGAGACAGGAGATCCACCAGGAACTGGATCGGCTTTGAGAGTTTGGACCCATCTGGACAGAACCTGCAACAAGGACAGTGAAAGGTAGTTAAGACATGGATGGACAGTCATACTTAAAGATAAATATACTGTATGTGAAGCAATTTTGTTCTTTACACAATTTTATTATTTTACATGAAAAAGTATTTTGGTGTTGATGAGAAATTCACATTCTCAGTGTTATAGAGTAATGCAATATATCTCATTGAAGAAATCAGACATTACATTTCATAAAATGTACCAACAGTAGAAGGTGAACATTTACAAGGTTTCTAATACAGACATTTATAACAATCATCACATTGTCACTAACCACCACACATGTTATACTGACCTGAGCTGTGAGATGTAGGGCAGACACTGAAGGAAACTCCTCACATCACTCTCTTCATCTGACCAGTCACACAGCTCTACTGGTTTCTTCTCTGGTTGGAGTTTCAGTACTTCTAGGAGGAGGGAGGTCTTTCTCTCTGAGAGGTCTATAGACCAGACTGTAGGAGCTGACTGGTAAACTGGCTGTAATGCTGGAAGGACACTCCTGCCTGTTTGAGTCTCATAGTCCTTCACATGTGAGTACAGATCCAGTAGGAAATTACTCTGTTTAGAATTGTCTTCTTTGTGAAAAGGAAAGGTTCTGTAAGAACAGACTGATGATACCAGCTTCAGTTTCTTCTCTCCTGTCTCCTCCTCCCACTCTGCTGCTTGAGACAGGAGATCCACCAGGAACTGGATCTGTTCTGAGTGTTCAGACTCATCTGGACAGAACCTGCAATAATGACAGTGAAAGTTAATACATGGATAAACAGTCATACTGAAAGATAAATAAACTGTATGTGAAGCAGTTTTGATGTAACCCATTACGTTACTCAGACACATTTTTAACGCTACGTCCACACTACCCACGTGATTTCAGATAGCCATCGCTAGCATCGGCCAGAGTGCTTCGCTTGTGGACGTGCTAGTATTATAACAGAAGTTGTATGAAGGAAAGTCGGCTTACTACAACGGCCAAAATTGGAATAGAAACATCTTTTAATACATTTGTATATTTCTCTACTCAATTCATATGCCTCATTGATCTAATTCTGACACAACCTGCAATGCTAGCTACTGTATGTGAAAACCAGCTTCATAGAATTATGTACCCACCATCAGCCAAAGTAGCTAGCTATACAATATTGTTATTATATTTAATACAAGTGAAACCCACCAGAAGCACCAACTATCTCGGCCACCTGCCTCCACGCTGTTTTGTTCTTTCCAGTCTTTGACTACACAGAAGGAAGTTTGATGCATTTAGCTGCATGTCTATTTATTAGACTCCACTCACAACTCAATAACTGACACATAAATCACCTCCGACACCGAACGTTCCCACTCTCTTCACGTGCCTGTGTCACATTCTGAGCCACTCGCGCTGCAACGGCAACAATAAACAACGCTACATCTATTCTGTTTTCATTTTTCAGTGCACCTTCCTATTCAAACTCTTTCTTCTGTAACTGTATACATTGTAATTTGACCTTACCTACCTAATAACCAATAAATGTAACCTAATAAACAATAAGTGTAAACAAATCTCATTATCAGAATGAAATGCTCAATGTTATATCTCCCAAGTCATCAATAGTACATAGAGTAATAAACAATGACTAATTATCACAGTTGCTGTCAACAATCCACATAAACATTTTCCTTGTTTTAAAAAAAAAAAATTATACTATTACTTAGCTCAGCATTCACAGTCTTTCAAGTATGCTGGCTGAACTACTGTACGACCAGATCTAGTTGTGACAGGCTGTATGTACGTCCATCAGATGAAAAAGTCTCTGGCCTTGTGTGTTTTTTAAGTCACTGAATGTCGTGTCACAGGTGTGTCATGACTCAGTCTGAGGGGGCGACGATTCCTCCTCAGAACACCTCTATTGTCCAGTCTGACTTTGTGAGACCTGCTGTTAACTGGTTTCAGGACTGTGGCTTTACTCCAGACCGTGTGGGGTTGAAAAGGTTGGATTCTGACACTGTCTACTGGTTTCAGTGTGTTCAGGTCCTTAGCTGTCCTGTTGAAGTATGTTATCTGCCAGTTGATTGTCTATCAGTCCTTGTGTGGTTTGTTGTACTGCTAGCTGAAAATCAGGCGATGATGATGTTGTGCTGGAATTCCCAATGTTGACAGAATTTTTTAAACTCCTGTGATGATTACTGTGGCCCATTATCAGAACAAACAATGTCTGGGATCCCATAACGGCAGAAATTGTCTTTAAGTTTCCTAACCACCTACTTGATGTGGAATCCGCTAAGTAATCTAATTCCCAGAAGTTACAATAGTAATCCACAGTAATGAGGGAGTCACTGCCATTAAGGCTCAATAGATCTTTACCCATTTTTGCCCAGGGTCTGTGTGGTCTCTCCTGTGGATGCAATGTCTCTTTTTGTTGTTTAGCATCCATAGACCTGCGTGTGACACATTTTGTTATTAATGTTTTTATCTCTTCGTTGGTTCCTTGCCAGTAAACACATTCTCTTGGCCACTTAAGACATCCTTCTATTCCTAGGTGAGAGGAGTTAATACGACTGGTTCTCTCACCTCTGAGTATGTCGGGAAAAACGTCTCTCTCTCCTCTGAAGATGAACACTCAGTTCCTCCTAGAATGTGTAATAGTGCATGACCTCATGTGGTGTGTCTTTCTTGTTTTGTGCCCAACCATTCTGAATGGTTTTGATCAGTGTTTCCAGTGTTTTGTCCTCCTTTGTAGCAGATCGAATAGCACAGGGTCTCACCTCCCAGATGTGTAGATATTGTACCATGTTGGTGGTCTTGATTTCTGGTCCTATTGACCCAGCCGTTGAAGTTTCAGGTAAGTATGCTCCGCTCAATGTCAGCAAGCCACATGTTCCTTCCAGGAACATATTTCACATCTATGTCATACCTGTAGTCTGAGCAACATTCACTGAAGTCTCTTGGGTGCCGTAAGTAAAGGCTTCTTTACAATGTTCTCAAGTGGCTTATGGTCACTTTGTACTGTCACTCTACATCCATAGGTATACTGGTGGAACTTTTCCATACCAAACACTGTCAAGTCTTCCTCTGGGTTGTAGTACTATAGTACTGGTGCTTTCACTATGGTGTCTTGTAATTTTAGGAAAGGTTCCTTATGCATTTCTGTCCAGTCCCACATGTTGTCTTTGTGTGTTAGTTGTCTCAGGATTTCACAGCTGTCTGATAGATGATCATAGAACTTGGACAAGTAATTCACCATGCTTAGAAGTCTCTGTACTCCTTTGACATCTGTCAATCTTGGCAGGTCTTTCAGTGCTCCAGTCTGTACCGGGTCGAATTTCAGGCCATCTACTGTGAGTAAATGGCCAGTGTAAGGGACTTCCTGCTTCCTCAATCTGAACCTGCCTGCATACAACTTTGTATTTTTCTCTCTGCAGTGGGTCATTAACAGGCTTAGTTTCTTATCATGGTCTGGGTGTGCTGCTCCTATTGACCTAGCTGTGGAAGTTTCAGGTAAGTATGCTTCGCTCAATGTCAGCAAGCTACATGTCGTTTCCAGAGAGAAGGTAGTCAGAAGGTAGTCAGAAGGTTTGATTCTTCTTCTAACTGGACATGCTAGAAGCCTTTTTAACGTCACACACAGTGAACCCTTTTGCTTTGGACAGGCCCGGGAGGATGTCATCAATAGTTTTGAGGGGAAAATGACTCTGGTTTAGTATTGTATTCAGTGGTCTAGTATCTGTTCTCCTGTCCATTTTCCCACATTCAGTCTCTGTAGTAACACTCAGGATCTCTGCATCAAGCGTGCCGCACAAGCCCTGAAAAGTGAAGCCAAAACGTCTTGATCGCCCCCTGGTGAGTGGTCCCAGTATAGGTCATAAACCCCGCCCTCCCCATGTTATTCAATGGGACGCGAGACCAACTAAACAATTAAATTACCCTTCAAATATCTTTTTTCCGGAGCTGGTTTCTGTCATTTACTGTAGTTTGTATCACGCTAATGTAAATTCAAGAGTTTGTTTTTAAAATAAGTTGGTTTTTAGTTAGTTATTTAATGCTCTAAATACGGTGAGCCGAGGAGCCACTGAAGCGCCATCAGGCTTTTTTTCGCGATCTTCGGAGGACTGAGGAGATTGGAGCTTTACATTTAATCTCTAAATTTCTATAACTGATATAATTTCACACGGACATAATGGGTTGTTCTGCAGTACATTGTGCTAACCGATCTGGCATTTCCAATCGATCTTTGAATTTTTTTCAGTAAGTTAAATTTATAAGCTATTTAATTAGTAAATAAATGTAATGTGCTAGCTAAAAGGCAACAAGCCTCGTTAATAGCCATGTTAATAGCTAGCAGGTGATCGTTAGCTAGAAGTTACCAATTATTTTTGTATTAGGCCTATTCTAAATTAAGGTTAAACATGATGTAAGTTAGGCTATAACATATCGTCTAGGTTTAACAAGCAAAGGTTGTACTGTACTTGGACTTGCGATTGATTACGCTATGCGCATTCTGCGAGGGAGAGTGAGGGCGGGGCACAGGGGTGGGGCCGTTGATTTCGAGGCTTTACGGCTTTACTTCCTGCTCGCTACTGCGCATAATTACTGCGCAGAACTGGTCCCAAGATCGCTATCTGCACAGGCACAAGTCCAAGATGTCAGCGCCGTATCGGGACACTGGCGGCTTCAGTTTTCACCAATGGAAAAGAGCGAATGGGCGTCGTCCATTTTTTTACAGTCCATGCTCTGCATATTGGTCACTGTCCAGGGTCCGGTTTCCCAAAGCACTCAGATGATCGTAAAATGCACGTAAGTGCTCCGTTATTTTATCAGTGCGTTTCCCGAAAGCTTCGTTACTTAAGAGTCACGTAACATTGTTCGTTAAATTACGAGTGCGCCAGACTTCTCGTTAGTCCATCGTAAGAGGCACAACTGTTTTGGTGAAACAGCGCCTCCCTCAGTATGCGAGGAGTCATTGAAAACACTTAATATTAAGTGAATGGAACAATTATCAAAACCGTTTTCATTTAGACAAATTATATGATAAGTGCGTGAATGGACGTGAATGTAATTGAATGCAATTGTCAACTGGGGATGAAGAAAATTGTAGTTAAAACAAGAAATAATTAAGAAAGTGTTCAAAATGAATATTCATGAGTCTGAAACCCCACATTGTAGGATACTGTCTGATGGATGGTGCTGGTGTCTCTACCTCGTCAAGAAGAACATTGATTTCTTCAGCTCTGAACTAGTGATGTGCAGTTCGTGAACAGTTCGTTATTTTTGAACAAATCGTTTTAGTGACTCGGGACTCACAAGTCCTTTTTTCTAGTTTTCTAGTCAATTGTATCGTTCATTCCAACATTTGACAGCGGATTACGACAACATGATCACTTGCTTCATACCCAGTCCTCAAGCTCAGTTCTGCATTTGCTGAGAAAAATATATCAAGGCACAAATATCATAAAGACATGTTTATAACTGATAATTGAACGCAGACTATAATAATATATTTAGTTGATTACTAATGTCATGATAAACCCAGATGAAAATAAGCACAGAAAAATAAAAAAATACTTGTTAACGACTGACTGGTTCAATTTTATCGTTCAATTGAATTATTGTTTTGTTCATTTGAAGTGTCTAACTTCTACAGATCTGTAGCAATGAATAAAAATGTATTTGCTTGATGCCCGCGTGTGTTATTTAGTGTGTTATTTAGTGTGTTATTTAGTAATGCAACATTTTTCATTGCAGCAATCAAACATTACATTTAATAAAATGTACCAACATTAGATTGGAATGAAGAATTGTATATTTATTTTATAAGGTTTCTAATATAAACAGCTTTTGCTACAATCACATAGCCAAATACCAAATGTTCAGACTGACCTGAGCTGTGAGATGTAGGGCAGACACTGAAGGAAACTCCTCACTTCACTCTCTTCATCTGACCAGCCCTTCAGCTCTACTGGTTTCTTCTCTGGTTGGAGTTTCAGTACTTCTAGGAGGAGGGAGGTCTTTCTCTCTGAGAGGTCTATAGACCAGACTGCAGGACTGGCTGACTGGTAAACTGGCTGTAATGCTGTAAGGACACTCCTGCCTGTTTGAGTCTCATAGTCCTTCACATGTGAGTACAGATCCAGCAGGAAATCACATTTCTCATTGTAATATTTCATGGACAATGACAACACTTTCTCTACAGTTGTTTGTAGGGTTTCCTTCTCATGTAGAGCAGCTTGCAGACACAGATTCAGTACAAATGTCTTCTCTCTCCTCACTTCAAGGGATCCTATGGAGTCCTGCTTTGAAGAAAAACTAAAAGAACAAATTAACAATAAAAAGAAATATGTGAGAGGAATGATGGTGTTCACATTATGGTAGGTCTTAATACTAAGATTATATTTTTAAATGTACAGTTCACTACAGTCGTTCCATTTGACCACAAATGCAAATGTAAAATAGTATAAGGGATGTTTAGCTTATTGTGATACTGCAGAAAACTGCAAATGTTCCCTGTAAAGGGAAATACAGGAACAAACCACCTCAGCTGTACTGACCAACTCACTTGAGCTGTGAGATGTAGGGCAGACACTGAAGGAAACTCCTCACTTCACTCTCTTCATCTGACCAGCCCTTCAGCTCTACTGGTTTCTTCTCTGGTTGGAGTTTCAGTACTTCAAGGAGGAGGGAGGTCTTTCTATCTGAGAGGTCTATAGACCAGACTGCAGGACTGGCTGACTGGTAAACTGGCTGTAATGCTGTAAGGACACTCCTGCCTGTTTGAGTCTCATAGTCCTTCACATGTGAGTACAGATCCAGCAGGAAATCACATTTCTCATTGTAATATTTCATGGACAATGACAACACTTTCTTTACAGTTGTTTGTAGGGTTTCCTTCTCATGTAGAGCAGCTTGCAGACACAGATTCAGTACAAATGTCTTCTCTCTCCTCACTTCAGGGGATCCTATGGAGTCCTGCTTTGAAGAAAAACTAAAAGAACAAATTAACAATAAAAAGAAATATGTGAGAGGAATGATGGTGTTCACATTATGGTAGGTCTTAATACTAAGATTATATTTTTAAATGTACAGTTCACTACAGTCGTTCCATTTGACCACAAATGCAAATGTAAAATAGTATAAGGGATGTTTAGCTTATTGTTATACTGCAGAAAACTGCAAATGTTCCCTGTAAAGGGAAATACAGGAACAAACCACCTCAGCTGTACTGACCAACTCACTTGAGCTGTGAGATGTAGGGCAGACACTGAAGGAAACTCCTCACTTCACTCTCTTCATCTGACCAGCCCTTCAGCTCTACTGGTTTCTTCTCTGGTTGGAGTTTCAGTACTTCAAGGAGGAGGGAGGTCTTTCTATCTGAGAGGTCTATAGACCAGACTGCAGGACTGGCTGACTGGTAAACTGGCTGTAATGCTGTAAGGACACTCCTGCCTGTTTGAGTCTCATAGTCCTTCACATGTGAGTACAGATCCAGCAGGAAATCACATTTCTCATTGTAATATTTCATGGACAATGACAACACTTTCTCTACAGTAGTTTGTAGGGTTTCCTTCTCATGTAGAGCAGCTTGCAGACACAGATTCAGTACAAATGTCTTCTCTCTCCTCACTTCAGGGGATCCTATGGAGTCCTGCTGTGGAGAAAAACTGAAAGAACAAATTAACAATAAAAAAAAAATATGTGAGAGGAATGATGGGGTTCACATTATGGTAGGTCTTAATACTAAGATTATATTCTTAAATGTACAGTTCACTACAGTCGTTCCACGTTTAATAAAATGTACCAACAGTAGAAGGTGAACATTTACAAGGTTTCTAATATAGACATTTACTTCAGTACTTCAAGGAGGAGGGAGGTCTTTCTCTTTGAGAGGTCTATAGACCAGACTTCAGGAGCTGGTCGGTAAAGTGGCTTCAATAATGGAAGGACAATTCTGCTTGTTTGATTCTTTCGGTCCTTCACATATGAGTACAGATGATAACAGACTAAGCTCAGAGTATG
Organism: Esox lucius; assembly: GCF_011004845.1. Taxonomy (NCBI): domain Eukaryota; kingdom Metazoa; phylum Chordata; class Actinopteri; order Esociformes; family Esocidae; genus Esox; species Esox lucius. Next base: position 20,493,014 of record NC_047593.1, read on the forward strand.
GGTAGACACTCATAAGCCTCACATCAATGTCAGAGACATGGTTTAACATTTCAAATACTTGATGAAAGAAGCCTGATTTATCAATGTCATGTAGAACGAACCCCTGAATGAGCTTTCAGAAGACATCGATATCGACTGTCCTGAGTCCACTGAATGAGCTTTCAGAAGACATCGACATCAACTGTCCTGAGTCCACTGAATGAGCTTTCAGAAGACATCGACATCAACTGTCCTGAGTCCACTGAATGAGCTTTCAGAAGACATCGACATCAACTGTCCTGAGTCCACTGAATGAGCTTTCAGAAGACATCGACTGTCCTGAGTCCACTGAATGAGCTTTCAGAAGACATCGACATCAACTGTCCTGAGTCCACTGAATGAGCTTTCAGAAGACATCGACTGTCCTGAGTCCACTGCATGAGCTTTCAGAAGACATCGACATCAACTGTCCTGAGTCCACTGAATGAGCTTTCAGAAGACATCGATATCGACTGTCCTGAGTCCACTGAATGAGCTTTCAGAAGACATCGACATCGACTGTCCTGAGTCCACTGAATGAGCTTTCAGAAGACATCGACATCAACTGTCCTGAGTCCACTGAATGAGCTTTCAGAAGACATCGACATCAACTGTCCTGAGTCCACTGAATGAGCTTTCAGAAGACATCGACTGTCCTGAGTCCACTGAATGAGCTTTCAGAAGACATCGATATCGACTGTCCTGAGTCCACTGAATGAGCTTTCAGAAGACATCGACATCAACTGTCCTGAGTCCACTGAATGAGCTTTCAGAAGACATCGACATCAACTGTCCTGAGTCCACTGAATGAGCTTTCAGAAGACATCGACTGTCCTGAGTCCACTGAATGAGCTTTCAGAAGACATCGACTGTCCTGAGTCCACTGAATGAGCTTTCAGAAGACATCGACATCAACTGTCCTGAGTCCACTGAATGAGCTTTCAGAAGACATCGACATCAACTGTCCTGAGTCCACTGAATGAGCTTTCAGAAGACATCGACATCAACTGTCCTGAGTCCACTGAATGAGCTTTCAGAAGACATCGACTGTCCTGAGTCCACTGAATGAGCTTTCAGAAGACATCGACTGTCCTGAGTCCACTGAATGAGCTTTCAGAAGACATCGACATCGACTGTCCTGAGTCCACTGAATGAGCTTTCAGAAGACATCGACATCAACTGTCCTGAGTCCACTGAATGAGCTTTCAGAAGACATCGACATCAACTGTCCTGAGTCCACTGAATGAGCTTTCAGAAGACATCGACATCAACTGTCCTGAGTCCACTGAATGAGCTTTCAGAAGACATCGACTGTCCTGAGTCCACTGAATGAGCTTTCAGAAGACATCGACTGTCCTGAGTCCACTGAATGAGCTTTCAGAAGACATCGACATCGACTGTCCTGAGTCCACTGAATGAGCTTTCAGAAGACATCGACTGTCCTGAGTCCACTGAATGAGCTTTCAGAAGACATCGACTGTCCTGAGTCCACTGAATGAGCTTTCAGAAGACATCGACATCAACTGTCCTGAGTCCACTGAATGAGCTTTCAGAAGACATCGACATCAACTGTCCTGAGTCCACTGAATGAGCTTTCAGAAGACATCGACATCAACTGTCCTGAGTCCACTGAATGAGCTTTCAGAAGACATCGACATCAACTGTCCTGAGTCCACTGAATGAGCTTTCAGAAGACATCGACTGTCCTGAGTCAACTGAATGAGCTTTCAGAAGACATCGACATCGACTGTCCTGAGTCCACTGAATGAGCTTTCAGAAGACATCGACTGTCCTGAGTCCACTGAATGAGCTTTCAGAAGACATCGACATCAACTGTCCTGAGTCCACTGAATGAGCTTTCAGAAGACATCGACTGTCCTGAGTCCACTGAATGAGCTTTCAGAAGACATCGACATCAACTGTCCTGAGTCCACTGAAAGAGCTTTCAGAAGACATCGACTGTCCTGAGTCCACTGAATGAGCTTTCAGAAGACATCGACATCAACTGTCCTGAGCCACTGAATGAGCTTTCAGAAGACATCGACTGTCCTGAGCCACTGAATGAGCTTTCAGAAGACATCGACTGTCCTGAGTCCACTGAATGAGCTTTCAGAAGACATCAACATCAACTGTCCTGAGTCCACTGGGAGTCGTTGCAATGAGGGAAGGCCTCCATCACAAAATGAATATCGTCAACAATTGGGGAGAAAACCAGGGTAAAAGTAAAATACATTTAGAAATTGTTCTAAATGTCTAATTATGGACAGAATATATAATGTTTGAAGATGAATTATCAAGCAATCCTACAAGTGTTATTCACACACAATCACACTGTTTTTATGGTATGACATTCGCATTTAAAAAATGCCCCTAATGACAGTACATAATCAAGATCTTCCCTTCAAACCCTGTGGGAAATATACAAAGTAGTACAGAGAAATTCAATGACACACAGTGATCAGTCAGTTTTTCTCCACACTGTCCTTGTCATCACTGTAACGTTTTGAATCATCTGTCCACAAGAGCTTTTTCCAGAACTGAAGTGCTTTTCAAACAATCCCTTGAGGCTAACTACTGTTTTTGCAGATGTTTATGGATGGACACCTCCCCACCTAGTGTTTCTGATCTGATGGACTGTTTTTTTTCTCTCTCTTCATTGTGTTTAAAATGTTTCAGTCAACCTCTAAAAATATATTTCTTGGCCTACCAGACCCTTTACAATTCCTGAGGTCACCAGGGAATTTTCAAACTGTTGTTTTGTTAAGCCTGATTATATTATGTTACTTTTCAGTGTTGCCATTTCTAAATCCTCCATTTGGTTTAGTCCATGATGTCATAATCCACAACCTAACTGCTCTGAAAGTAAGAGTCAATGGAATACAATACAGTCATTGATCATTTAAATAGTGTAATTTTTGTCAAGAAGGAGGCATTACTACACCCTCAAATACAAACTGAAAATCTAGAATTCAATTGGTACCTCATAATTATAGTTTGATTTTAAGGTATAAAACAAAAATAAATACTTACTGTCTTAATTACAGAGACCACTGTACGTCTATCGTTTTTTATGACGTTAATGAATGTTTTTTTTAATCATCATTATTATAATTTAACATATCATTCTTAGTTGTAAAAAATAAATAATCACAAATTAAAAATAATCACTAAGAGATGGAAGACAGTGCAATAGCTGTAGAAACACTCACCAGAGTTTGTTGATATTTGGTAAACACTCTAAAATGGTTTTGTTGAGAGCTTCACTGAGAAGAGTTCTCCGATCCCAGTGTAGACAGAGATTAACCCTCTCTAGACTCTGCTTCATCACGTCTTCTGCTCTCTGAAACACTCGACTTTCACCCTGGACTGGAAGGTGCAACTCATTTTCACAGAGACCAAGTAAGCTGGTGAAGTTCATCTCTGCCTCACCGCGCAGCAAAGTTATCCAGAGTTGACACAGTATTGAGGGGTCAGATCTATAATCAGAGGAGGGTTTAAGTTCTTCAAATTATTTAGAAACCAATATCTCAATGGGAAGAATAAACCAAATGACTGAAAATGTAATGTAAAGTAATGGGTGAATTACACATACAGTATTTAATACAGATATTACCCAATATATCTGACATTCTTCAGAGAGCCCAGTATCAGCCTTAGTCCTTGTTCAGACACAGTGCAGCTGTCCAGGTCCAAGCCAACCTGTTTCTCTGCAGACTGACTGATCACATAAGAAACTGCATAGCAATGATGAGGATCAAGATGTTCTCCACTCAAGTCTAGTTTATGTTCCAGTTTCTCCAGAAGAAGCAGGCAGGCGTCTGTAGACTGAGATTCATACACACTCTGGCATAAAAACAGAACATCCATCTCAAACTCGGTAGCTCCACCATCAGCAAGATCTTGGTTTGTTTGAGGCAGAAGAAATGTGTTCACCAACTCCTTGAAGAACCAGTCTGTCAACTCATTGATCTGTTCAGATGGAACAAGAAAATCTACTAATCTAAGATTACTTTTATTCAGAAGCCCACACAAGTAAGGAACCAAGTGTTTTGTGTGTTTCCCTTCTTTTGTCTGGCACTTCTGTAGAACATCTCTGATTCTGTCTGGATTCTGTAAGAGCCAAAGGGCAGCAAAGAACTCCTCCATTGTGTAGTGGAGAAATGCAGAGTAAGTATCTGATGCTGTGGGCTCGACGACAATTATAAGAGCCCCCAGGAACGCAAACTGTACATTGCTTACATTGCATCCCAGTGTTGATAAGTTCATTGTTTTTTCTTGTGTTGCTTTAAAGGCTATTTCAGCTAAAGACAATATTTTCTCTCTGTTTTTAATGAGACACTCGGTATCATTCAGTTGTTTGCCTTCGTGTTTCTGGATGCAGTAACGAACAATGTTGATGTACATCTTAGTTGTAGTCCATGACTGCTTTGAAGGCTGTGATGTATTATAGTAAATGCAGGCAACCACCATCTGTGCATACATTGGGACATGACACAGACTGAACAACTCCAGGTTGTTTAACACACTGTTCAGTGATTCAGGCTGAGCATTCAGCATCTTAGTTAAATAGTCCCGGATGGACTCATCACAGAATCCTTTCACCTCCACTCTGAACCAGTCTGTGGGCCAGTCCATCATAAAGTCTTCTGTTTCCTCTGGTCTGCACATGATCACAAGCTTTGCTTCTGGAAGTTTCTCCTCAATGTCCTTTACTACTGACAAAGAGGAGTGGTCTGTGAGTCCATCAAAAATGATGATAACATTTTCAGAGTTTGAAATAATATCCTCTATAACTTCTTTTTTACTTTCTTTTGGCTCACTGTACATGTTAAAAAGAAGGTCCTCCAGACTCATGGGTTTTCTGCGTGATATGTCTCCTAAATCAAAATAAAACATGTAATCTAGTTCTCTGTGATCTGTCTCTGACCACAGCTTCAACATTTGATGGGCAACTGATGTCTTTCCAATTCCAGGTTTTCCAACCAGGAGGATTTTTTTCTTGTACATTTTAAGCAGTTCCACTGGGAATGTTTCCTGTTTGGCAGTAGGGATGAAGCTCTTCATCTTTTTAGGGCGAGCTTTCTTGCATTTCTTGCTCTTCATTTTAAGTTTGGAATCAGATGAAAGCACATCTGTATCTAACACCAGAGGAGTGTAAGAGAAAGTTACCTCCTTTCTCAAACTCTCTGGTAGGAGACCAGAGCTTTGTTTCCATGTAAACTCTGAGATCTTCCGAGCTTTACATTTCAGCTGTGTCTGATATCTGAGACAGGGTTTTGATCCTAAAAGTATGATTTTAAAGGAAAAGAGAGTGTAAATGAACTATGCCAAACAAACTGTCTATTAGTTTAAAGGTATGTACCATTTATATAATGGATTAAATGCTTATTCAGTTATAATATTTGTTCATATTGTTGTGTTAAGGTGCTAGCAACACAAGCATTTCTCTGCAGATGCAATAAAATCTGCCTAAATGTGTGGACAACCATTAAACTTTTATTTGATTCATATTTGTTGTCTTACACGTGATGTGTACTTCAAATAGCTTTCCCAACATCATAGCACCAACGGAATAGTCCCAAAAAGTCAAAACCTGTCCAACCAATGTACAGAGATAAATAAATGTATTTGTCTGCCACTGTCTGCCTAAACAATTGTGTTCTATATACAGTGTTGCCTGAAAGCATGTGAACCCCTTGTGCAATTGTAGATATTTTTTGGAGTTCACCATGAAATCTTTATTTAAATCAGTTTTTTTAATCTTTCATCTGTTTATTGTTGCCAATTCCATTTATTGGTTAGGAGGAAAACATGCGAGTAGCCAAAACCTTTTATTGAAAAAGAATTAGTGCAGGTGCAAAAATAAGTGAACCCCAAGTTTCATTGGTTAAATCAAGTAGATTAGTATAATCAGGTGGGGAGATAATGGGGTACCAAATGAATCAAATGAAAGATCTCTAGGAAAATGTTTGAGCAGGACTCTGATAAATAGAGACAAGAAACCTGATCAGTTGTATGTTAGCCGTATAGTTGAGTACATGTCAAGATCTGAGGAATGTCAAGATCCAAAGCTGCTTTTCCTGTAGTTGACTGTAGCCTCGCACAGCCGCCTGATCCTGTGAGATTACATTTAATAGCTTCACAGATATTAGACTGGTCGGGCTGAGAAGGCTGTAAGTTTGGAGCCGGCTACAGTTAAACCAGGCCAATCAGCACACTTTCATGATTCATGGGTGTGGTTTATGTGATGGTGAGCACTAACCTGAATAAATTACATTTTAAAATGCCTCATGCCCAAACGGTTTGAGACCAGACTGATATCTGTGCAGTATTTAAATGTAAGCTTGCAGGATCAGGCAGCTGTACGAGGTTACATTGGCTGCACATCATCAGCAGAACCATGAATTGAAGTATACCAGAAGATTCTTAAAACAAATTTCAGGCCATCAGTCAGGGAGCTACATCTGGGACAAAACTGTCTCTTCCAACAAGACAATGACCAAAAGCATTAAAGCAAATGTACCAAATAATTGCTCAGAAGAAAGAAAGTTTGTCTTTTGGATTGACCAAGTCCAGACATGAGAAACACCCCTCAAACCACACTCAGTTGGTTGAGTTCTGTAAGGAGTGGGCAAAAATCCCTCATATTGAAATTATAGCATGTGTATTTCTTTGTGTCCTTCATTTGGAAATAATGTTTATTACAAACTTGGGTTTAGATAATGATTTAGAATTTATTGTAGGGTTCACATATTGTCAAGCAGCACTGTATTTATTGTAATAGTACTATATTTTGAATAATTTAATATTAAATTATCACTTGCCAACAAGGTAGTCTGTCATCTCTGTGTCTTCCCTGAAAGGGAAGCAGCTGATCCAGTATTGTAGTTCAGAGTCATTTAAGGTCCTCTTCCTGGTGTGGTGCAGAATCATCAGTAACTCGTAGCATGCAGCCTCTCCTTTGGCCGTCACACAGTCCAGTATTTTTCTGGTTTGATCAAAACTGTCAATCTCTGCCTGAATTTTACTGACTTCTTCCTCGTGAATGACTTTGCTCTGGAACAGGTTTTCCACAATGAGGGACAGATTCTGGAGATTTCCAATAAGGCGTCTCCTTCCATTTTTGACATACTCTTTAGCAGTTTGTCTTGTACAAGCCATGTCCCAGGTTGTGTTTCAGGACCATGCCTGGTGGGTTTCAACATGGAAGAAGATAACATATAGTCACAGTTTAGCAGTCAAATAATTGTTGACTATATTTATTTATTATTGATTAAGTTTAAATAATATTCCTAAGAAGTTCAAGAACGAGCTAAGTTGCTGCCAGCATGGTAGGAAAAGAAATTTAATTATTTGAACTAATTTTCCTGGAAGTAGAGAGTGTCTACACACCTTTATTGACGGGAAAGGTGTTTTTCAAGCCCGCGGATACAATTGCGGTTTATGTTTGTAACGACGCACTATTTAGGATGAAGTGCGGAAAAACAAACTAAACTCCTCCAGGCGATCGTGTTGAGACAAACAATCATCGATATAAACTAAAACATATATTACATTTTTAAACTGTGTAATTTGATTGCTTTTCATGCTGATCTAATAGCGAAGGCCAATTGCATTATCTATTGGGTTAATAACGGCATTACAAAACTTTGTCAATATACAAGTGTTGGATTTGTATAATGGATTGTACTTATTAAAAAAATTATAGTAACCGGATCTCCCTTCCACTGAACACGACGTTAAAGACCTCAAATCACAACAAACCTGTTTCTGTGAAACGCAAACGGCTACGGTGTACCGTTATAACGGAAGTTCGAAATTAGCATATCACCAATTGATTGACCAGAGGTGGCTTCAGACGAATGAGTTATGTTCAAGGCATCAAGCACAACCACACATGCTGTCAAATAAACACACTACTACACCATTTCTATACAATTTGTGGCGAAGACCCTGTTGAGATAAATGAAGTTTAAATAATGCTGATTTAATAACCATGTATTTTTTTGTTTTTGTTTTATTAAATTGTATGCTGCAGTCAGGTTAGGAAAATGATTGAATACAATAACTTTCTATGTGTAAAACCCATACATTCTGTTGTAATTTGCACACCTTATCTCTGGGAAGAATAGGTCAAAACCGCCTTTAGTCTCACACTCACTCAGATTTTTCTCCTGCCTTGGTTAGAGCAATTAACATATAGAAGAAAACCTTCTGTCTCCAGCCCCCTGATGTTCTAGTCTAGGTTAGGACAAAATAATGTAAATTACTGTAACCTGGTTAAGATTTCACACCTGTATGCAAGAACCTGTTGATCAATGACTGAGAGTAACCCCCAAATGGGAAGAGGTTTGAGCATGCCCTTCTTCATTGGACAGCGAAAACAAAGAGATTTGTCCAACATGTCACCATGCCAACGAAGAGCCAATAAGGATGGGTTTTACTCACAAGAGTGATAAGTAACAGCCCCTGTGGCGGGAGAATCAAAACCGATGTTCGATCTTCATTCTGTGAATATTTTGTGGAAGCTTGAGGGTTAAGCAAATATTTGACCGCTGCAGTGTATTTCATGTATTTTGACTTATCAATTTTCTATTAATAAACCTTTGTGCTAAATTTTCATTCAGACCGAAGCCTCGTCCTTCTTCAGAAATTCTGATACACGAAAATTCTTAACAACCTCAACAGCAAAAGGAAATGTTGGGACAAATTGCCCTGAAGCTTGTCCTCTGAGCCGCCGAGGCATCCCTCGAAAATCAGCGGCTTTTAGTAAACTATTGCCCAAATCAGACAACCCGCGTACTCGCTACAGACAGAATGCACGGGAATGCATGAAAAAGTACAGACCGGCCTCGGGCGTCAACACCTTAACCGCGTCAGAGCCCTCAAAAATCTAGTGTATTTTCTCGCGTCTACGCGCACATCTCTCGCTCAAAGAATCTGATATATAACACAGAAAATACTCAGTGTGCCCTACAAAGTAAGAACATTGCTTGATGTTTGACGATTTCCGTAATTGTAAGAAATTACTTACCTTGTGTCTTAAAGATATTTCACGTTAAGGCCAGTACCGTATTTTACTTTCACTTATACTTCCATGGTGTATAAAAAGCTGGGTGCGTTCAGCAAGACGTTTTGAACCGTTCAATAGATAAGCAAAACATTCCTCTGACATATAACCTTCGAATCACTTCAATTATTAATGTAATTTCCATCGGCAACGTTTGACAGTTGGTAGGTTTGTAACATTTGACAGTTGGTATCTCCAAATGGTAAGTTAATTAGGACAAACCGTAACAGGGCCATTTCATTGGCCCCAAAACGTCTTGGAGTCATGCATTTTTTGAGTAAAAAATGGTTTTTGGTCAAGTCAGCACAGAGTAGATCTCTGCATTTATTCATTATTACAGTTGGACTCTTTATATTTCACCCGGCACAGCCAGAAGGGGACTGGTCACCCCTCTGAGCCTGGGTCCTCTCTAGGTTTCTTCCTAAATTTCGGCCTTCTTAGGGAGTTTTTCCTAGCCACTGAAATTCAACACTAATGTTGTTTGCTTCTTGGGGTTTTTGTAAAAGCACTTTGTGACAACTGCTGATGTAAAAAAGGCTTTATAAATACATTTGATTGATTGATTCATTCATGGTTTGTGTTAAGCACAGATATAATATGACTAAAACACTACTAATTTGCTGATTTGTTGATCTGTGCTTACAGGTCAAGCACTTCAAAAATTTATCTTTCCCCAGATAAGTTGTAGCTCCAAATACTGTATGTTATTCAAGTACACAGTCTACAGTGCAAAAATTGCAGTATATGAATAATTTAATAATAAAGACCCTCAGGTTGGCAAAAACCTTCCAAATATTTGATTAAATAAACATTAAATCACTGAAACCCTAAAGCCTACTTCAGTCTTGCTAAATCACTCAGTTAGTTGATTTCTGTGGTTGGTAGAATGAAAAGCCTTTTAAAATGCAAATCTCATGAAATGGATTTGGTTTATGCATGAACATGACAGGTCTGTCATCAGAAACAGACACATTTTAACTGAAAGCTTCAACAAGGTCCAGTTGTTGATCACAAACCTCCATCCGACCAGCTGATGGAGAAAGAAGCTCTGCCAGCATGCAGCTTCTTTCTCCCATTCTTGCCTGTTTTGGCAAGTTATTGTTTAATAAACTCACATTTACAATAACTCAAGGCTTAAAGAGTGATCAATCCAATAAATTGTTGTATCAGTCTGTTTGAGCTGGCTAAATCTTTTCTCAGCTGACTGTCCTTCGGTTCAGCTGCCAGCACCACCTCTCTTGAAGAACTTTCTATCCACAGCGACAGTAGCTGAATTGAGGGTTATACTGATCCACAAAATGAACCATTTAGAAACAATAATCGATGGCTACTGTGATATGATTGTTTACTTTGATATGTCAATAACGTAATTCCTGTCTCAAGTAGCCTACACACTACGAGTTTCTTTACTGTACCTCACGTAGGATGGACCTAAAGTAAGGTAATTAGCTAACAAGCAAATTATGTTAACTTGATAGCTGGCTTACAGACTAATGAAAATGTAATTATTGTAAATTACTTTTGAATTTGTTGATAAGTCATGTAAATAGCCTCTCTGCCCTAACTTACCAAAAATTCACAATGTAGGAATCTATCTTCACTTCAGTCCAGTCAGAAACAACCACAGAAAGTCTGCCAGCGGCACTAACGATGACGCCATAATCGTATGATAATGAGGAACCCTTCAAAATAAAAGCGCCAATGTCAATATATTGTCAATATGTCAATAATCATTCTTTCTAAATTGAGTGAAGTGTAAAGATAGGCCATTTGTTTGTTGTTTTCTACTTAATGCAAAGCGCAATTAATAGAATAATTATATAGGTTTTAAATAAAATAATTGAAACAACAACATTTAAGCATAACATGTACTGGCCGTTTTGTTAAATATATTGCCTAATAACAAAAAAGTTGACATTGTAATGTGGAATAAGGCATTCGAGAATTAATCACTAAGGTATAAAGAATCTATACAGAGTTTAAATTAATGGGGAAAATAGAGGGTATAGCTAGCAGCACTTTCTTATCCGCCCAACCTTTCTACAAATGAGTACATTTATTTCAGAAATTCTGATTAGAGGTGTTACCAAGGTATATGAGGGCACAGTCCAAGCTGGGAGTGGCACACCAACACCATTCATTTTCTGTTACAATATAGGGGGCATTCCCTTTCAAATAAGCTGCTCCACTAGTCTGTGTGATGCATGGTTGATTGCTTGGAGGTAGAACTATTTTCCTTATTCATCCGCATTGTAAATTCAGGCCTCCTGTCTCTCCAGTCCTGTTAGAATGTCAGGCAAAGCTAACTGGCCTAGCTAGCTATGAGTAAGATTACCAGACCTTTCCTAAATAAATAGTATTTAAGAACTGAGTGGTTGTGTGGTGGCACTGAAGCTATCAGGTTGTTCTGCTTTTCCTGCCTGCTGTTCTCAGCTGCTGACACCGTGTGGTCACGGACTGGCTAAGATGACTTGAATTATCTGCTAAACGCGATCACGATCCGCCAATGTCAATACATTGAATAGTGTATCATTCTTTCTAAATTGAGTGAAGTGTAAAGAAAGGCCATATGTTTGTTGTTTTCTACTTAATGCAAAGCGCAATTAATAGAATAATTATATAGATTTCAAATTAAATAATTGAAACAACAACATTTAAGCATAAAATGTACTGGTCGTTTTGTTAAATATATTGCCTAATAACAAAAAAGTAGGCATTGTAAGGTGGAATATGGCATTAGAGAATTACTCACTAAGGTATAAAGAATACATACAGAGTTTTAATCCATGGGGAAAAATAGAGGGTCCCCGAGGCTTCCCACGTAAATCAGTGGCTTTTAGCAAACTGTTTCCCAAATCATACAACTAGCGTACTCACTGCAGACAGAATGCACGGGTATGAATGAAAAAGTACAGACCGGCCGCGGGCGTCCACACCACAACCGTGTTCGAGCCCTTAAAAACCTAGTGTATTTTCTCGCGTCTACGCGCGCATCTCTCGCTCAAAGGATCTGATATACAACACAGAAAATACTCAGTGAGCCTTACAAAGTAAGGAAATGGCGTTTGACGTTTTCCGTAATTGTTAGAAATTACTTACCTTGTGTCTTAAAGATCTTTCACGGGCGTTTCTGTAGCATCTTGTTAAGGCCACTATCCTATTTTACTTTCACTTATACTTCCGTGGTGTATAAAATACGGAAGAGGATTAGTGCCAAGCAATAATAAAAAAATAAAACCATCTCGACATTAAAGTCATTATAATGCGAGAAAAAACTCATTATATTTCGATAATAAAGTCGTTGTGTTTCCAGAAATAACTCGTTACTTTTCGAGAAAAAAGTCGAAATACAATCTTGAGAATAAACTCATTAAATATCGAGAATAAAAGTCGAAATTAAATGTAGAGAATAACGCATTCGATCAGTGTGCATTTGCCTAGCCTACTGATAGAGGACATGGCAGAGTTGGATCAATTAGTCAAGCTATATTATAGACTTTCAAGCTATACTATCAACTTTAGCTAATTATGACATAATTATAATTAGCATACGAACTTTAAATAGAATTTGCAAGCGGCTAGGTCTTTTTAGAAGAAAAAATCAGTCCAATTTGCGCGATGTACTCGCTTTTGTCCAACATGAATTGACAACCAGTGGACAAATGCAAGGTTACATTAAAAAATATATTTGAAGCCAACTATGTTTTGATGTAACTAGACGTCTTTGAAGGAGCAACATTTTATAAGTGCGTTCGATGGACCAGAAATACTACTAAAACTACCATATATAGTTAGCACTTTCATTTGTGATATCATGTGAAACAAGTCAGGCCATGGGCTAACTCTATGATATCATGTTCATACGAGACTCCCTTGAGAAAACACCACCAATACAACTCAAAAGGTCCATTCCCTGACCTTAATGAGTTTATTCTCAAGATTGTATTTCGAATTTTTTTCTCGAAATATAACGAGTTTTTTCTCGAAACACGACTTTATTCTCGATATTTAATGAGTTTATTCTCAAGATTGTATTTCGACTTTTTTCTCAGAATGTAACGAGTTTAATCTCGCATTATAATGACTTTAATCTCGAGAATTTGTTTTATTACTGCTTGGCACTAATCCTCTTCCGTAATAAAAAGTTATTGGGTGCGTTCAGCAAGACGTTATGTTTTGAACCGTTCAATACGCAAAACATTCCTCTGACACAGGGGCGTCAGTTTGTGTTGAAAAGTGGTGGGGACAAAAGATCAGATGAAAAAAACATTACAGCAGGACGGGAAAAATATTGAACAACGGCGCCGCGCACCAGAAATAGCGTAGGCCAGTCAACAACACGAAAATACTCAGCATAAAAAATGACCATTATGGTCGCATATAAAGGTTTTTACTTCTGTGCCCCTGAGAGTACGGTCCCACATTGTATTTAGAATGTTCAGTGACGTCGCTTAACTGCCAGATTCAAACTGTGCTTTCGCACGTGGGCTGGCCAGATTCGGACTTGCTCAGCGCTGTCATGTATCACAACTATGCAGTGTTTTCAACCTCATAATGTTTATTTTAGGTTTCAGACATTTCAATACACATAATCACGAGTAAAATAATACATTTGGAGTTGTCAAATACACACTGATGGCTGTGGAAGCAGCAATAACAATCAATTCAAATATAATTTGCCGAAGTGTTATTCATATCAGACAAACATAGGTGGAAGTTACTATTAAGTTTACTCTATTCTTCTCACAGTTCACCGGCCACTTTCTTGTATGTATTTCGTGGTTGACCTGTATCCAGAGCTACAGTTCCAGTCCCTAAAGGTGCAGCTGGCCATGTTCACTGCCAATTTCACCTACAAAACCTGTTCAGAATTGACAGAAATCATGAGGAACATGGTTCCCGAGGTCCGTGGTCTCTTCAGTCAAGTTGAGGCACTCCTGCGTTTGTTGCTCGTTGTTCCTGCCTCATCTGCTGAAGCAGAGAGAAGCTTCAGTGCCTTGAGACGCCTGAAGACCTGGCTGCGCTCTTCAATGTCACTAACCCGACTCAACAGTGTGGCTGTTTGTCATGTTCACAGAGAGAGAATGTATAACTTGGACAAGAAGAAACTGTGTCAAGAATTTGTTCAAGTTACTGATCGGCGCATGCATGTTTTTGGGTCATTTTAGAATCAGTAATAGTTCATTTTGTTTAAGTGACTTTTTTTGGACAATGTACATTGTTTCTTTCTGTATCTAAACTGCATTGCATGTTTTATTTTGTGCAAATAAACCTTTAACATGTATTGGTTCACTTGATTTTTCAGAACATTTTAACCAAATGCTTTCAAAAAGTGGTGGGGACAAAATCAGCCATTTCAAAAAGTGGTGGGGACAAAATCAACCATTTCAAAAAGTGGTGGGGACAAAATCAGCCATTTCAAAAAGTGGTGGGGACAAAATCAGCCATTTCTAAAAGTGGTGGGGACAAAATCAGCCATTTCAAAAAGTAATGGGGACAAAATCAACCATTTCAAAAAGTGGTGGGGACAAAATCAACCATTTCAAAAAGTGGTGGGGACAGTGTCCCCAGTGTAAATGACACCTATGCTCTGACATATAACCTTCGAATCACTTCAATTATTAATGTAATTTCCATCGGCAACGTTTGAAAGTTGATCTCCAAATGGTAAGTTAATTAGGACAAACCGTAACAGGGCCATTTTATTGGCCCCAAAACGTTTTGGAGTCATGCATTTTTAGAGTAAAATATGTTTTTTGGTCAAGTGCACAGAGTAGATCTCTTCATGGTTTGTGTTAAGCACAGATATAATATGACTAAAACACTTTAAAACTGTATCTTCCCCCAGATAAGTTGTAGTTCCTAGTACTGTATGTTATTCAGTACAAAGACTACAGTGCAAAAATTGCAGTATATTAATAATGTAATAATAAAGACCACTCCTTTTCTCTCTGGGTCAGTTCGCTCTCCCTCAGGCACTCAGTTGGCACTCAGTTGGGTTATACTGATCCACAAAACGGCCTACGGGCCGAACGGCAGTGCAGAGTACCTGACCTTCTTGGAGTCTCTGGGAGGGGTGCTGGAAAGTGCTCCGACTGGGGACTCTATCGTTCTACTGGGGGACTTCAACGCCCACGTGGGCAACGACAGTGACACCTGGAGGGGCGTGATTGGGAGGAACCTGAGCGGTGTTCAGTTATTGGACTTCTGTGCTAGTAACAGTTTGTCCATAACGAACACCATGTTCAATCATAAGGGTGTCCATCAGTGCACATGGCACCAGGACACCCTAGGCCGCAGGTCGATGATCGACTTTGTTGTCGTTTCATCTGACCTGCGGCCATATGTCTTGGACACTCGGGTGAAGAGAGGGGCGGAGCTGTCAACTGATCACCACCTGGTGGTGAGTTGGATCCGATGGCGGGGGAGGAAGCTGGACAGACTCGGCAGACCCAAGCGTACTGTGAGGGTCTGCTGGGAACATCTGGTCGAGTCTCCTGTCAGAGAGATCTTTAACTCCCACATCCGGCAGAGCTTCAACTGGATCCTGAGGGAGGCTGGAGATATTGAGTCCGAGTGGACCATGTTCTCCACCGCCATTGTCGAAGCGGCCGCTCAGAGCTGTGGCCGTAAGGTCTCCGGTGCCTGTCGAGGCGGCAATCCCCGAACCCGGTGGTGGACACCGGAAGTAAGGGATGCCGTCAAGCTGAAGAAGGAGTCCTATCAGGCCTGGTTGGCTTGTGGGACTCCTGAAGCGGCTGACTGGTACCGACAGGCCAAGCGGACTGCAGCCCGGGTGGTTGTGGAGGCAAAAACTCGGGCCTGGGAGGAGTTCGGTGAGGCCATGGAGAAGGACTATCGGCTGACCTCGAAGAGATTCTGGCAAACCATCCGGCGCCTCAGGAGAGGGAAACAGTGCCCTACCAACGCTGTTTACAGTACAGCTGTTGACCTCAACTGGGGATGTCGTCGGGCGGTGGAAGGAGTACTTCGAGGATCTCCTCAATCCCGCCGTCACGTCTTCCATTGAGGAAGCAGAGGATGAGGGATCAGAGGTGGACTCGTCCATCACCCGGGCTGAAGTCACAGAGGTGGTCAAGAAACTCCTCGGTGGCAAGGCACCGGGGGTGGATGAGATCCGCCCTGAGTACCTCAAGTCTCTGGATGTTGTGGGGCTGTCTTGGTTGACACGCCTCTGCAGCATCGCGTGGCGGTCGGGGACAGTGCCTCTGGGATGGCAGACCGGGGTGGTGGTCCCTCTTTTTAAGAAGGGGGACCGGAGGGTGTGTTCAAACTATAGGGGGATCACACTTCTCAGCCTCCCCGGGAAAGTCTATGCCGGGGTTCTGGAGAGGAGAATACGGCCGATAGTAGAACCTCGGATTCAGGAGGAACAGTGTGGTTTTCGTCCGGGCCGTGGAACACTGGACCAGCTCTATACTTTCTACGAGGTGTTGGAGGGTTCATGGGAGTTTGCCCAACCAATCCACATGTTTTTTGTGGATTTGGAGAAGTGGAGGGTGCTTCAGGAATATGGGGTCCTGGGTCCTTTGCTAAGGGCTGTCAGGTCCCTGTACGACCGAAGCAGGAGCTTTGTCCGCATTGCCGGCAGTAAGTCAGACTTGTTCCCAGTGCATGTTGGACTCCGGCAGGGCTGCCCTTTGTCGCCGGTTCTGTTCATAATTTTTATGGACAGAATTTCTAGGCGCAGCCAGGGGCCGGAGGGTGTCAGGTTTGGGGACTACACGATTTCGTCTTTGCTCTTTGCGGATGATGTTGTCGTGTTGGCCTCTTCAAACCAGGACCTTCAGCATGCGCTGGGACGGTTTGCAGCCGAGTGTGAAGCGGTGGGGATTAGAATCAGTACCTCCAAATCCGAGGCCATGGTCCTCAGTCGGAAAAGGGTGGCTTGCCCACTTCAGGTTGGTGGAGAGTGCCTGCCTCAAGTGGAGGAGTTTAAGTATCTAGGGGTCTTGTTCACGAGTGAGGGAAGGATGGAACGGGAGATTGACAGACGGATCGGTGCAGCTTCTGCAGTAATGCGGTCGATGTATCGGTCTGTCGTGGTGAAGAAAGAGCTGAGCCGCAAGGCGAAGCTCTCGATTTACCGGTCAATCTACGTTCCTACTCTCACCTATGGTCATGAGCTTTGGGTCATAACCGAAAGGACAAGATCCCGGATACAGGCGGCCGAAATGAGCTTTCTCCGCAGGGTGGCTGGGCAATCCCTTAGAGATAGGGTGAGAAGCTCAGTCACCCGGGAGGAGCTCAGAGTAGAGCCGCTGCTCCTCCACATCGAGAGGGGTCAGCTGAGGTGGCTTGGGCATCTGTTTCGGAACACCTTCCTGGGAAGGTGTTCCGGTCCCGTCCCACCGGGAGGAGACCCGGGGAAGACCTAGGACACGCTGGAGGGACTATGTCTCCCGGCTGGCCTGGGAACGCCTCGGTGTCCCCCCAGAAGACCTGGAGGAAGTGTCTGGAGAGAGGGAAGTCTGGGCATCTCTGCCTAGACTGCTGCCCCCGCGACCCAGCCCCGGATAAGCGGAAGATGATGGATGGATGGACTGATCCACAAAATGAACCATTTAGAAACAATCATCTATGGCTACTGTGATATGATTGTTTTCTTTGATATGTCAATAACGTAATTCCTGTCTCAAGTAGCCTACACACTACGAGTTTCTTTACTGTACCTCACGTAGGATGGACCTAAAGTAAGGTAATTAGCTAACAAGCAAATTATGTTAACTTGATAGCTGGCTTACGGACTAAGGAAAATGTAATTATTGTAAATTACTTTTGAATTTGTTTACATGTAAATAGTCTCTCTGCCCTAACTTACCTAAAATTCACAACGTAGGAATCTATCTTCACTTCAGAAACAACCACAGAAAGTCTGCCAGCGGCACTAACGATGACGCCATAATCGTATGATAATGAGGAACCCTTCAAAATAGAAAATGAGTACATTTACTTCAGATTTCACTCTATCAGGAATTCTGATTAGAGGTGTTTCCAAGGTATAAGGGCATTCCAAGCTGGGAGTGGCACACCAACACCATTGATTTTCTGTTACAATCTAGGGGGGATTCCATTTCAAATAAGCTGCTCCACTAGTCTGTGTGATGCATGGTTGATTGATTGGAGGTAGAACTATTTTCCTAATTCATCCACATTGTAAATTCAGGCCTCCTGTCTCTCCAGTCCTGTGAGAATGTCTGGCAAAGCTAACTGGCCTAGCTAGCTATGAGTAAGATTACCAGACCTTTCCTAAATAAATAGTATTTAAGAACCGAGTGGTTGTGTGGTTGCACTGAAGCTAGCAGGTTGTTCTGCTTTCCCTGCCTGCTGTTCTCAGCTGCTGACACCGTGTGGTCAAAGACTGGCTACGATGACTTGAATTACCTGCTTAACGTGGTCCAGATCCGTCCTTGGTCCCAAGTTGTCCAAGATGTATCCCACCAGACCAACAGCTGTAATTACTGTCAAAGTTCCTTCCATCAAGTTTTAACTCAGAGGTGTGGAGATGTAAACGTCCAGTATATCTTCTTTGAAGTGTGGTGCTCTTTTACTTCTAATCTTTCTCTTTGAAAAAGGGTTGGGGAAAATAAAACTTGCTCAAACTGACAAAATCCCCTTTTCGAAGCATAAACCTCCAACACAAACAATGCATAGGTGATATTTGGGTGAACCACAATCTGACCATTTTGCACAGGAAACATAAATACCCTCCTATCCAAGCATGATATTTCAGTTTTGTATTTTGAATACAATATATATATATATTAATTAAATTTCACAATGCAAAAGTGTGTAGGTATGTTGAAATGAGTCGGGAAAGAAATCCCAATATAAAAGAATAAAATGTTGAGGCTCTGACACACCAAAATAAATGAATCAATCATCAGACACAATATATACACATTTCACCAGAACATTATCAAGCTTTATTTAATCATTTAGATCTTTCAAATGTTTCCTATTTCAACTCAGTTAAAGGTATATGGAGGTGAAGGGAAATTGGCACATCTTTTTAAACATTTCCATACATTTAAAATGCGTACCAAAACAGTTAAAAATAATAAAAAGAGCGTCAGTAAAATGGCTGAGTGTGCTGCCTGCTGCACTAGGCCCGTCCCAACTGTCACCCTAGTCCCTAGATTGTCCACTACTATTAAACTGCCTATAGGTCAAAAGGCCAAAGGTCTGCAGGTCAGAACAGTGCACTATATAAGGAAGTGTGCCATATGGGACGTAGGCCAGGTGTGTTGAGTTTTGACTTTCAGGGTTGATAACCATCCTGCGCGATGTCATCTCCTTACACAAGGTCAGAGGTTGAAGTTTAAAGGGCAACCAGGGGTTGGCTACTTGATTGCAGCCTGTCTTGGTTTAGACTGAAGCTTGATATTCCATTAACTGCAAAGTATTACACAAGTACACACACACACAATGAGAATGGGAATTACATACAACCCAGAGTATAACCATTATAATAGTAAAGTTATTGTTGCAATCCACTGGCTGATTTGCAGGCTGCCTGTGGCTGATTGGTTGGCTGACAGGATGACAATGGTTGATTAGCTGTACGGCAGACGTTGAATGGCTGGCTGACTAGCTGTCTCACTGACTGACTGTCTGGCTGGCTGAATGGCTGGTGGCTGGCTGTTCTTACTGTGAGGGAACGCTGGGCGATCCGGAGCGGTGGAAGTGGATGTTCTGCCACTTCCCGTCCCTGCGATGCCAGACACGTGTCTCCTCAGACTGCATGGTGCGAGGCATCCCTCCCCCGTCCATGTACTGGCTCAGACGGATGTAGGCGATGCAAGCAGCGTTCTCACCTACATACATCTGATTATTACTACATTATCCTCCACTACATACATCTGCTTGTTACTACATTATCCTCACCAGCATACATATGATTATTATTACATTATCCTCACCTACATACACCTGGTTGTTACTACATTATCCTCACCTACATACATCTGGATATTAGTACATTACCCTCACCAACATACATCTGATTATTAATACATTATCCACACCAACATACATCTGATTATTTGGACATTATCCTCACCTACATACATCTGATCATTAGTACATAATTCACACTTACATACTTATGATTATTAGGACATTGTCCTTACCTACATGCATCTGTTTATTAGTACATAATTCACACTTACATACATATGATTATTAGTGATTACTAGTTTCTCTTGTTCTTTTCATTAGGTAATTATGTTAACACATTGTTCATATGTAACAGGGTCAATTTCTTATCAATACCAGCCAGTTCAGGAAGTTCAATGAAAATCCTAATCCACGACACTTCAATACTTTTCATTTAGGTAAACTGGCTTTGCAATTAGGTTAAATGGCTATTCTTTCTTAACTTACTGGAAATGACCACAAACCTGATATGGGTTGACTAGAAAATAAATACAAAATATTCTATAAAACCTACCATAATGAACAGAGAAAAAAGAAAATACATGTGCACTGTGTTCTTACCGATTAAATGAACATGAGGATTCAGAAGAATTGTGTGGACCGGCTTGTTCCCTTTAGACAGGGCTGAGGAGGGAGAGGGACAATGTAAAGGAGGAAAAAGACAGGTCAGAGTTATCTACAAGTGATTGTTCCTAAGAACTATGTTAATGTACAGCTGATCGATAACTACACTATTCAACAGCTGATCAATAACTACACTAATGAACAGCTGATCAATAACTACACTATTCAACAGCTGATCAATAACTACACTAATGAACAGCTGATCAATAACTACACTATTCAACAGCTGATCAATAACTACACTAATGAACAGCTGATCAATAACTACACTATTCAACAGCTGATCAATAACTACACAAATGAACAGCTGATCAATAACTACACTATTCAACAGCTGATCAATAACTACACTATTCAACAGCTGATCAATAACTACACTAATGAACAGCTGATCAATAACTACACTATTCAACAGCTGATCAATAACTACACTAATGAACAGCTGATCAATAACTACACTATTCAACAGCTGATCAATAACTACACTATTCAACAGCTGATCAATAACTACACTAATGAACAGCTGATCAATAACTACACTAATCAACAGCTGATCAATAGCTACACTATTCAACAGCTGATCAATAACTACACTATTCAACAGCTGATCAATAACTACATTAATCAACAGCTGATCAATAACTACACTAATCAACAGCTAATCAATATCTACACTAATCAACAGCTGATCAATAACTCGTAGCTGATAAATGCGTGTTACCGTTATCAAAGTAGAAACGATGGAAGTCATGTCCCTCTACGAGGTTACCAAGAGCTTCAGGTTCGAACGAGGTCAGACCAGGATCACAGATCTTCCTGTTGGAAACAAACACAGAGACTGGGCCTCGTTTACTTTAAACCGTAGTGTACGGCTTTAGACCAGCATGGTCTCAGGTCAGAAGTCAGGACCGTTAGACCAGCATGTTCTCAGGTCAGAGGTTGGGACCATTAGACCAGCATGGTCTCAGGTCAGAGGTCAGGACCTTTAGACCAGCATGGCTCTGAAAGGCTCAGGTCAGAGGTCGGGACCTTTAGACCAGCATGCTCTGAAAGGCTCAGGTCAGAGGTCAGGCACTTTAGAGAATTATAGGCTGCCAACTGGGATGCAGTCAAACACAATGACGTCAAAGATGCTTGACAGCATTAAACCTGTGATGCATTGTGGGTAAATTGTAATGGGGTATCCAATGTCATTTGTAGGTCAGTGGGCAGTCACCTGCAATGTCAGCTTGCGGTCCTTGACCTAACACACACACACACACCTTGCGGTCCTTGACCTAACACACACACACAGTACAACACAGGAGGCAGGACTTACGCATAGGCCTCAAAGTCTCCGTTGTTGATGGATTCGATCAGCTGCTCCGTGACTTTGATGATCTCCTGCTTACGAGCTTAAACACACAAATAATAACATAATCAGACCAGCGTCAATACAATGTCACCCACATGTGAATGTCAACCCTCTGGTCAATGACACCCCACAGGTCAATGTCACCCCACTGGTCAATGTGAACCCCACTGGTCAATGTCACCCCACTAGTCAATGTCACCCCACTGGTCAATGTCACTACACAGGTCTATGTCACCCTACTGGTCAATGTCAACCCCACTGGTCAATGTCACCCCACTAGTCAATGTCACCCCACTGGTCAATGTCACTACACAGGTCAATGTCACCCCTCTAGTCAATGTCAACCCTCTAGTCACTGTCACCCCACAGGACAATGTCAACCCTCTAGTCAATGACAACCCCTTAGTCAATGTCACCCCTCTAGTCAATGACAACCCCTTAGTCAATGTCACCCCTCTAGTCAATGTCACCCCTAGTCAATGTCATCCCACAGGTCAATGTCACCCCACAGGTCAATGACAACCCCCTAGTCAATGTCAACCCACAGGTCAATGTCAACCCCCTAGTCAATGTCAACCCTCTAGTCAATGTCACCCCACAGGACAATGTCAACCCTCTAGTCAATGTCACCCCTCTAGTCAATGTCAACCCTCTAGTCAATGACAACCCCCTAGCCAATGTCAACCCTCTAGTCAATTACACCCCACAGGTCAATGTCAACCCCACTGGTCAATGTCACCCCACTAGTCAATGTCACCTCACTGGCCAATGTCACTACACAGGTCAATGTCACCCCTCTAGTCAATGTCAACCCTCTAGTCACTGTCACCCCACAGGACAATGTCAACCCTCTAGTCAATGACAACCCCTTAGTCAATGTCACCCCTCTAGTCAATGTCACCCCACAGGTCAATGACAACCCCCTAGTCAATGTCACCCCACAGATCAATGTCAACCCCCTAGTCAATGTCAACCCTCTAGTCAATGTCACCCCACAGGTCAATGTCAACCCCCTAGTCAATGTCAACCCTCTAGTCAATGTCACCCCTCTAGTCAATGTCAACCCTCTAGTCAATGACAACCCCCTAGCCAATGTCAAACCTCTAGTCAATGACACCCCACAGGTCAATGTCACCCCACAGGTCAATGTGAACCCCACTGGTCAATGTCACCCCACTGGTCAATGTCACTACACAGGTCAATGTCACCCCTCTAGTCAATGTCACCCCTCTAGTCAATGTCACCCCACAGGTCAATGACAACCCCCTAGTCAATGTCACCCCACAGGTCAATGTCAACCCCCTAGTCAATGTCAACCCTCTAGTCAATGTCATACCACAGGACAATGTCAACCTAGAGGTCAGAGAAACTAGGGTCAGGGGGGCTAGAAGTCAGAGAGACTAGGGGTCAGGGGGACTAGAGGTCAGAGAGACTAGGGGTCAGGGGGACTAGGGGTCAGGAGGATGTAAGGTCTCTTCAGGATAAGGGGACAGAGCTGTCACCAGAGTAGAGGACAGGGAAGGTGTGTGTGTGTGTGTGTGGGTGTATGTGTGTGTGTGTATTGGGGGGGGCGAGCAAAATGAAACAAACATACATTTGAAATGGAAAAACATTATTAAATTCACAGAAATGCATTTTGTAAATCAATAAATAGGAGGAGTAGGAGGAGAAACTAGCCAATGGGAGGGTTGAGGAGGAGTAGGAGGAGAAATTAGCCATTGGGAGGGTTGAGGAGGAGTAGGAGGAGAAATTAGCTATTGGGAGGGTTGAGGAGGAGTACGAGGAGAAACTAGCCAAAGGCAGGGTTGAGGAGGAGTAGGAGGAGAAACTAGCCAAAGGCAGGGTTGAGGAGGAGTAGGAGGAGAAACTAGCCAGTGGGAGGGTTGAGGAGGAGTAGGAGGAGAAACTAGCCAGTGGGAGGGTTGAGGAGGAGTAGGAGGAGAAACTAGCCAGTGGGAGGGTTGAAATGGTGAGCAACAAAGAGAAAGTCTGAGTTGGAGAGAAAACAACAGACAGAGAGTACAAATAGATGAGGTTAAGTGATGGATAGACAGAAGAGTTGGAGATGGACAGACAGAGGAACAGACAGAAGAGTTGGAGATGGACAGACAGAGGAACAGACAGAAGAGTTGGAGATGGACAGACAGAGGAACAGACAGAAGAGTTGGAGATGGACAGACAGAGGAACAGACAGAAGAGTTGGAGATGGACAGACAGAGGAACAGACAGGTGTCCCTACCTTTGACATCCTCGTCCTCGGTAGTGTTGGCACTCTCTATTGACTCCTGTGGGAGGTGGGGAATAGACCATAGTCCATTCAGTTTTTATCTATACAACATCTACTGATAACGGATAAAATATTTACCTATAGAACCATCTACTGTTAATGGATACAGTATTTATCTATAAAACCACCTAATGTTAAAGGATACAGTATTTATCTATAGAACCACCTACTGTTAATGGATACAGTATTTATCTATAGAACCACCTACTGTTAATGGATACAGTATTTATCTATAAAACCACCTAATGTTAATGGATACAGTATTTATCTATAGAACCACCTACTGTTAATGGATACAGTATTTATCTATAGAACCACCTACTGTAAATGGATACAGTATTTATCTATAGAACCACCTACTGTTAATGGATACAGTATTTATCTATAGAACCACCTACTGTTAATGGATACAGTATTTATCTATAGAACCACCTACTGTAAATGGATACATTATT
The DNA here is from genome assembly GCF_011004845.1 of Esox lucius. Taxonomy (NCBI): domain Eukaryota; kingdom Metazoa; phylum Chordata; class Actinopteri; order Esociformes; family Esocidae; genus Esox; species Esox lucius. Next base: position 20,517,781 of record NC_047593.1, read on the forward strand.
TATTTATAGCACCATCTACTGTTATTGGATACAGTATTTATCTAAAGAACCACCTACTGTTAATGGATACAGTATTAATCTACATAACAGCTACTGTTAATGGATACAGTATTTTCCTATACAAAAGTAAATTGGGGATAGATGTACTGTACGTGTAATTAGGTATGTTTAAGCATTTTTGCCGTACTGCGTAAGCGGAGCCGGCCAAGAAGAGCGAATGTCTCTTACTGACTGAGTGACTGACTGACTGGGTATCCCTTGTTAAATTGCGTAGTGGTTAGAGAAGCAGACTTGTGAACTATAGGTCCTGAGTTTGCATCTCCTCACAGGCAAAGCGAAGTACGCATTATGAATTATTCCGTATAGACGAAACTTTGCTGGTCAAAACGGTTAGTATCTACATTATAGTAAGCTTGAAATAAAACAGTTTACGGTCATATTGCCACTGTTTATGGTGGATTTTCGAAGTATGCATCGGTGCAAGTGTTTTGGGTCAGGATAGACAAGCAGATTTGCTGGCTTAACATACAGTAATTACGTTATAGTAAGCCTTAACTGAAACTGTATACAGTTATATTGCGACTGTTTTCTAGCATGGAATAGGTCATCTTCAGTCTCGCTAGAAATTCTTCAATTCTTATGATTATTCCTAGGACGTTAGTAGATACTAGTAAGCCTATTACTGGCTAATAAGCTTATAAAACGGCCAGTGGCAAAAGCAATAATGTTCATAGATGCTATGATGGAGGTAAACTTAATAAGAAACGTTAGTCAGTTTAACACAATCCTGAATGGAGTCTAGCGACTGCTGAAACATGTAATGCTGTGGCGTAGTGGTTAAAGACAGTGCCTCTCATGTAGAAGACCGGAGTTCGAATCTATTGAGAGCAACGACATTACTTCTCTCGATTCATGTCTTTACCTTTAATAAACAATAAGAACATGTGTCAGTGCTCTACCTCTAATAAACAATAAGAACATGTGTCAGTGCTCTACCTCTAATAAACAATAAGAACATGTGTCAGTGCTCTACCTCTAATAAACAATAAGAACATGTGTCAGGGCTCTACCTCTAATAAACAATAAGAACATGTGTCAGTGCTCTACCTCTAATAAACAATAAGAACATGTGTCAGTGCCCTACCTCTAATAAACAATAAGAACATGTGTCAGTGCTCTACCTCTAATAAACAATAAGAACATGTGTCAGTGCTCTACCTCTAATAAACAATAAGAACATGTGTCAGTGCTCTACCTCTAATAAACAACAAGAACATGTGTCAGTGCCCTACCTCTAATAAACAATAAGAACATGTGTCAGTGCTCTACCTCTAATAAACAATAAGAACATGTGTCAGTGCTCTACCTCTAATAAACAATAAGAACATGTGTCAGTGCCCTACCTCTAATAAACAATAAGAACATGTGTCAGTGCTCTACCTCTAATAAACAATAAGAACATGTGACAGTGCTCTACCTCTAATAAACAATAAGAACATGTGTCAGTGCCCTACCTCTAATAAACAATAAGAACATGTGTCAGTGCTCTACCTCTAATAAACAATAAGAACATGTGTCAGTGCTCTACCTTGTTTCCATTTATTGGGTTGTGAATCACTGTAGACTGGGGCTCCTAGATGGGGAGGGGGGAGAGAGGGGGGTGAGACAGAGAGAGGGTGAGGAGAAGGAGGCATGGTGGGGGGGAAAGGTAGAACAGAGAGAGATTGAGTTTGAGAGAGTAATGAAACCATTAATAGCAACTAAGTTTATACTGTATTTAGAGAGAGAGACTGGTTGGGTTGGCTGAGTGATCATGTAAAAGAAGAAGAGATGGAAGTGAGTGTGAGTGTGTGTGAGTGTGTGTGTGAGTGTGTGTGTGTCTGTGTGTGAGTGTGTGTGAGTGTGTGTGAGTGTGTGTGTGTGTATGTGATGCATCTGCTAGATGTGTGTATGCATGTCATCATGTGAGCACATGCACAAGCTACTGGGGTCATTTAGATCACAGCCAGCCAATCACACCTTGCACAAGCAATAGCCAATCAGATCACTTCTACCAGACTAAGGACCAGACTTCCAGCATTTTCAGAAAGAAAGACGATGCAGGAGTCCTCTAAGTAGGATTTCTGGAAAACCTGGGAATTTGAAGGAAATTATCCAATCTCTTTAGGTAGGAAAGAGGGGTGAGGAAGGAAGAGGAGGAGTGAGGAAGGAAGTGGGGTGAGGAAGGTAGAGGGGTGAGGGGTGAGGAAAGAAGAGGAGGGATGATATATACCAGTGCTGTGATGAGAAGGGATGAGGGTGATATACACCAGTGTTGGGAGAGGAGGGATGAGGGTGATATATACCAGTGCTGGGAGAGGAGGGATGAGGGTGATATATACCAGTGCTGGGAGAGGACGGATGAGGGTGATATATACCAGTGCTGGGAGAGGAGGGATGAGGGTGATATATACCAGTGCTGGGAGAGGAGGGATGAGGGTGATATATACCAGTGCTGGGAGAGGAGGGATGAGGGTGATATATACCAGTGCTGGGAGAGAAGGGATGAGGATGATATATACCAGTGCTGGGATGAAAAGGAATGAGGGTTATATATACCAGTGCTGGGATGAGAAGGGATGAGTGTGAAATATACTAGTGCTGGGAGAGGAGGGATGAGGGTGATATATACCAGTGCTGGGAGAGGAGGGATGAGGGTGATATATACCAGTGCTGGGAGAGGAGGGATGAGGGTGATATATACCAGTGCTGTGATGAGAAGGGATGAGGGTGATATATACCAGTGCTGGGAGAGGAGGGATGAGGGTGATATATACCAGTGCTGGGAGAGGAGGGATGAGGGTGATATATACCAGTGCTGGGAGAGGAGGGATGAGGGTGATATATACCAGTGCTGGGAGAGGAGGGATGAGGGTGATATATACCAGTGCTGGGAGAGAAGGGATGAGGATGATATATACCAGTGCTGGGAGAGAAGGGATGAGTGTGAAATATACTAGTGCTGGGAGAGGAGGGATGAGGGTGATATATACCAGTGCTGGGAGAGGAGGGATGAGGGTGATATATACCAGTGCTGGGAGAGGAGGGATGAGGGTGATATATACCAGTGCTGTGATGAGAAGGGATGAGGGTGATATATACCAGTGCTGGGAGAGAAGGGATGAGGGTGATATATACCAGTGCTGGGAGAGGAGGGATGAGGGTGATATATACCAGTGCTGGGAGAGGAGGGATGAGGGTGATATATACCAGTGCTGGGAGAGGAGGGATGAGGGTGATATATACCAGTGCTGGGAGAGGAGGGATGAGGGTGATATATACCAGTGCTGGGAGAGGAGGGATGAGGGTGATATATACCACTGCTGGGAGAGGAGGGATGAGGGTGATATATACCAGTGCTGGGAGAGGAGGGATGAGGGTGATATATACCAGTGCTGGGAGAGGAGGGATGAGGGTGATATATACCAGTGCTGGGAGAGGGCTGCTCGGGCCTTTAGGGTCTTTAGGACCGGTCGCTGGGTTGGTCTTGTTGGTCGCCTGTATAAAGCCCAGTGAAGACATCCCATTACACCTCAGAGTACACACACAGACACCCATGCAGTACTCACACACACACACACACAGTCATCCCCTGTATGGGTTCAGACGTTGCTAAGAGGAGGATCATCAGGCTACAGCTCAGACTAGACTGCCTCATGTGAGGAGAAAACACAGAATCAGAAGGTGGAGCAATACAGCAGTACAGGTAGCCAATGAGATTACAGGGGCACAGAGTACATGTAACCAATCAGATTACAGGGACACAGAGAGACAGTACAGGTAGCCAATCAGATTACAGGGATTAGGTACATGTCACAATTTGATCAAACCTTTTTTTTTTTTTATTTCTTCGACACAGTGACAGAACCAATCTGAAATGTTCACACCTCCCCAACACTACAGTTATCAGAGGGCCATGTCCCAACACTTCAGTTATCAGAGGGCCATGTCCCAACACTACAGATATCATAGGGCCATGTCCCAACACTTCAGTTATCAGAGGGCCATGTCCCAACACTACAGTTATCATAGGGCCATGTCCCAACACTACAGTTATCAGAGGGCCATGTCCCAACACTACAGTTATCAGAGGGCCATGTCCCAACACTACAGTTATCAGAGGGCCATGTCCCAACACTACAGATATCATAGGGCCATGTCCCAACACTTCAGTTATCAGAGGGCCATGTCCCAACACTACAGTTATCATAGGGCCATGTCCCAACACTACAGTTATCAGAGGGCCATGTCCCAACACCTCAGTTATCATAGGGCCATGTCCCAACACTACAGTTATCATAGGGCCATGTCCCAACACTACAGTTATCAGAGGGCCATGTCCCAACACTACAGTTATCATAGGGCCATGTCCCAACACTACAGTTATCAGAGGGCCATGTCCCAACACTTCAGTTATCAGAGGGCCATGTCCCAACACTTCAGTTATCATAGGGCCATGTCCCAACACTACAGTTATCATAGGGCCATGTCCCAACACTACAGTTATCATAGGGCCATGTCCCAACACCTCAGTTATCATAGGGCCATGTCCCAACACTACAGTTATCATAGGGCCATGTCCCAACACTACAGTTATCAGAGGGCCATGTCCCAACACTTCAGTTATCAGAGGGCCATGTCCCAACACTTCAGTTATCATAGGGCCATGTCTCAACACTACAGTTATCAGAGGGCCATGTCCCAACACTTCAGTTATCAGAGGGCCATGTCCCAACACTACAGTTATCAGAGGGCCATGTCCCAACACTACAGATATCATAGGGCCATGTCCCAACACTACAGTTATCATAGGGCCATGTCCCAACACTTCAGTTATCAGAGGGCCATGTCCCAACACTACAGTTATCATAGGGCCATGTCCCAACACTTCAGTTATCAGAGGGCCATGTCCCAACACTTCAGTTATCATAGGGCCATGTCCCAACACTACAGTTATCAGAGGGCCATGTCCCAACACTTCAGTTATCAGAGGGCCATGTCCCAACACTACAGTTATCAGAGGGCCATGTCCCAACACTTCAGTTATCATAGGGCCATGTCCCAACACTACAGTTATCAGAGGGCCATGTCCCAACGCTACAGATATCATAGGGCCATGTCCCAACACTACAGTTATCATAGGGCCATGTCCCAACACTACAGTTATCAGAGGGCCATGTCCCAACACTACAGTTATCAGAGGGCCATGTCCCAACACTTCAGTTATCAGAGGGCCATGTCCCAACACTTCAGTTATCATAGGGCCATGTCCCAACACTACAGTTATCATAGGGCCATGTCCCAACACTACAGATATCATAGGGCCATGTCCCAACACTTCAGTTATCATAGGGCCATGTCCCAACACTTCAGTTATCATAGGGCCATGTCCCAACACTACAGTTATCAGAGGGCCATGTCCCAACACTACAGTTATCAGAGGGCCATGTCCCAACACTTTGGTTATCAGAGGGCCATGTCCCAACACTACAGTTATCAGAGGGCCATGTCCCAACACTTTGGTTATCAGAGGGCCATGTCCCAACACTAACAGCCGAATGGAGACAAAACTCACCTTCACCCCGTCAGCCTTCTTGTTCAACAAACTCTTGGCTGCTATTGAGAGGAAGGTGGAGAGAAAAAGGAAGACAGGAGGAAGATGAAGAGAGAAATATGAAGACAGGGGGGAGAGAGAAAGAGAAAAGGCCGGGGGGTGAAGAGAAGAAGACAGTAGAGAAGTCAGTCCCGGTCCTTCATACAGCGACAGGCAACCTCCAGTCCCACAAACTTGTGTTGATCTGAAACATTCTGCAACACAACACAGGGCAACAAACTGGGACTGACTGCCTGAAACCTCAATACAATTTTCTGGAACCAAAATGCAGTGTTCGGACATTGTCAGGTGATCTCCTTACATTCCAATCTATTCATTCCATTAGTTTGTCGTTCCCTTCAGGATTTCCCCTTTGCAAAATCAGCAATTCCCAGCATGCAAAGTGGCAGCTTGCCTTATTTTGACCCATCACCAAATTAGTATTTGGTAGTTCAGTATTTCTGAATAAAAGTCCAACTATCTTATTGTTATTGCATAAAATATTGTATATAATTAGAAAAAGGACAATCATAGATAAAAGCATATTCAGTATTAACAATTATATACAGTATATTAACTATAAACTATTTTATAAAGTATATTCACTTTAAACTATTATATTCAGTATATTGACTATACACCTATATAGTATATTGACTAATAGTATACAGTTGACTAATAGTGTCTGAAGGTATACAAGTACTGATGACAGTTGACTAATAGTGTCTGAAGGTATACGAGTACTGATGACAGTTGACTAATAGTGTCTGAAGGTAAACGAGTACTGATGACAGTTGACTAATAGTGTCTGAAGGTAAACGAGTACTGATGACAGTTGACTAATAGTGTCTGAATGTATAAGAGTACTGATGACAGTTAACTTATAGTGTCTGAAGGTAAACAAGTACTGATGACAGTTGACTAATAGTGTCTGAAGGTAAACAAGTACTGATGACAGTTGACTAATAGTGTCTGAAGGTATACGAGTACTGATGACAGTTGACTAATAGTGTCTGAAGGTAAACGAGTACTGATGACAGTTGACTAATAGTGTCTGAAGGTATACAAGTACTGATGACAGTTGACTAATAGTGTCTGAAGGTAAACGAGTACTGATGACAGTTGACTAATAGTGTCTGAAGGTAAACGAGTACTGATGACAGTTGACTAATAGTGTCTGAAGGTAAACGAGTACTGATGACAGTTGACTAATAGTGTCTGAAGGTATACAAGTACTGATGACAGTTGACTAATAGTGTCTGAATGTATACGAGTACTGATGACAGTTAACTTATAGTGTCTGAAGGTATACGAGTACTGATGACAGTTGACTAATAGTGTCTGAAGGTAAACAAGTACTGATGACAGTTTACTAATAGTGTCTGAAGGTATATGAGTACTGATGAGAGTTGACTAATAGTGTCTGAAGGTATACGAGTACTGATGACAGTTGACTAATAGTGTCTGAAGGTAAACGAGTACCAAAAGCAGTTGACTAATAGTGTCTGAAGGTAAACGAGTACTGATGACAGTTGACTAATAGTGTCTGAAGGTAAACGGGTACTGATGACACTTGACTAATAGTGTCTGAAGGTAAACAAGTACTGATGACAGTTGACTAATAGTGTCTGAAGGTAAACAAGTACTGATGACAGTTGACTAATAGTGTCTGAAGGTAAACAAGTACTGATGACAGTTTACTAATAGTGTCTGAAGGTATATGAGTACTGATGAGAGTTGACTAATAGTGTCTGAAGGTATACGAGTACTGATGACAGTTGACTAATAGTGTCTGAAGGTAAACGAGTACCAAAAGCAGTTGACTAATAGTGTCTGAAGGTAAACGAGTACTGATGACAGTTGACTAATAGTGTCTGAAGGTAAACGGGTACTGATGACACTTGACTAATAGTGTCTGAAGGTAAACAAGTACTGATGACAGTTGACTAATAGTGTCTGAAGGTAAACAAGTACTGATGACAGTTGACTAATAGTGTCTGAATGTATACGAGTACTGATGACAGTTAATTTATAGTGTCTGAAGGTAAACAAGTACTGATGACAGTTGACTAATAGTGTCTGAAGGTAAACAAGTACTGATGACAGTTGACTAATAGTGTCTGAAGGTAAACAAGTACTGATGACAGTTGACTAATAGTGTCTGAAGGTAAACGAGTACTGATGACAGTTGACTAATAGTGTCTGAAGGTAAACGAGTACTGATGACAGTTGACTAATAGTGTCTGAAGGTAAACAAGTACTGATGACAGTTGACTAATAGTGTCTGAAGGTATACGAGTACTGATGACAGTTGACTAATAGTGTCTGAAGGTAAACGAGTACTGATGACAGTTGACTAATAGTGTCTGAAGGTAAACAAGTACTGATGACAGTTGACTAATAGTGTCTGAAGGTATATGAGTACTGATGACAGTTGACTAATAGTGTCTGAAGGTATACGAGTACTGATGACAGTTGACTAATAGTGTCTGAAGGTATACAAGTACTGATGACAGTTGACTAATAGTGTCTGAAGGTATACAAGTACTGATCCACTGAATCTGGGTGACATGCATCCCTGGATACTGATTTGCTTAGTGAGAGGAAGTGAATTTAGGCAAGCAACTGATTGTTTAGACAACAGCATGCCCCTTTATGGGCCAATCCAGAGCTCTTACCTCAGGTTAACATCAAATTCCAAAGGATGGAAAGAAAGAACATTTAAAAAAAACAAAAACAAATTATGAACAGAAATTAAAACTGAAAAGAAATCTGCTTAGTTTCAAAGAACATATCAATATTAAAAAGATGCCAAAATAATTGAAAATACATTTTGCGTTTCAGAGAAAGAGAGAGAGGGACAGAGAGAGCAAGATAAAGAGAGAAAGAAAGAAATAGAGTGAGTGAGTGAGGGAGAGAGAGAGAGAGCACACAGGTACAAAAAAGCCTACCTGAGAAGTTTCTTGTGACCAGCAGAGTGGTCAAAATGGCTCCCTTAAAGAAGTGAAAAGAGGAGAAAAACGACGGAAATGAGGAAAGGAAGAGAGAGCTTTGGAACAATTTACTATTACAAAGAAAAAAGAGGAACGAAAGCAAACATAAGGAAATGAGAAGGAGGGAAGTATTATCTTTCGAATGTTTTTGTGTTTGAATGTGTGTGTTCGTGTGTGTGTTTTCACTCATCTGCTCAGTTAACAAGGACATTTCTGTTGCAACCTACACACTTGGAAGAGAGTGAATTTTCTAGATAACAACCATGGCAAATTTTGCCGGTTCCCAAACCACTACAAGGAGTCGTTACAGTGACAAGTAAAATGAACCCTGTCTGAAAGATTCAGCGCTGTAAGACGCTTTTAACTGAAGAGCTGGTCATTTCACAGCAGGCAGACATTTTGGAAATATAGAGATGTGTGATTGTCTGTTTTTCTAAAGAGTGCAGCACTGTATGTACTGGGAACAGAACTAAAGGGAAATATATATAAAGAGTAATGTAAGGGTGTAAAATAGACAGAGGAGATACAAGAGATGTAATGGTGTAAAACAGACAGAGGAGATACAAGAGATGTAAGGGTGTAAAACAGACAGGAGATACAATTGATGTAAGGGTGTAAAACAGACAGAGGAGATACAAGAGATGTAAGGGTGTAAAACTGACAGGAGATACAAGAGATGTAAGGGTGTAAAACAGACAGAGGAGATACAAGAGATGTAAGGGTGTAAAACAGACAGGAGATACAAGAGATGTAAGGGTGTAAAACAGACAGAGGAGATACAAGAGATGTAAGGGTGTAAAACAGACAGGAGATACAAGAGATGTAAGGGTGTAAAATAGACAGAGGAGATACAAGAGATGTAAGGGTGTAAAACAGACAGAGGAGATACAAGAGATGTAAGGGTGTAAAACAGACAGGAGATACAAGAGATGTAAGGGTGTAAAATAGACAGAGGAGATACAAGAGATGTAAGGGTGTAAAACAGACAGAGGAGATACAAGAGATGTAAGGGTGTAAAACAGACAGGAGATACAAGAGATGTAAGGGTGTAAAACAGACAGAGGAGATACAAGAGATGTAAGGGTGTAAAACAGACAGAGGAGATACAAGAGATGTAAGGGTGTAAAACAGACAGAGGAGATACAAGAGATGTAAGGGTGTAAAACAGACAGGAGATACAAGAGATGTAAGGGTGTAAAACTGACAGGAGATACAAGAGATGTAAGGGTGTAAAACAGACAGGAGATACAAGAGATGTAAGGGTGTAAAACAGACAGAGGAGATACAATAGATGTAAGGGTGTAAAACAGACAGGAGATACAAGAGATGTAAGGGTGTAAAACAGACAGGAGATACAAGAGATGTAAGGGTGTAAAACAGACAGAGGAGATACAAGAGATGTAAGGGTGTAAAACAGACAGGAGATACAAGAGATGTAAGGGTGTAAAATAGACAGAGGAGATACAAGAGATGTAAGGGTGTAAAACAGACAGAGGAGATACAAGAGATGTAAGGGTGTAAAACAGACAGGAGATACAAGAGATGTAAGGGTGTAAAACAGACAGAGGAGATACAAGAGATGTAAGGGTGTAAAACAGACAGAGGAGATACAAGAGATGTAAGGGTGTAAAACAGACAGAGGAGATACAAGAGATGTAAGGGTGTAAAACTGACAGGAGATACAAGAGATGTAAGGGTGTAAAACTGACAGGAGATACAAGAGATGTAAGGGTGTAAAACAGACAGGAGATACAAGAGATGTAAGGGTGTAAAACAGACAGAGGAGATACAATAGATGTAAGGGTGTAAAACAGACAGGAGATACAAGAGATGTAAGGGTGTAAAACAGACAGGAGATACAAGAGATGTAAGGGTGTAAAACAGACAGAGGAGATACAAGAGATGTAAGGGTGTAAAACAGACAGGAGATACAAGAGATGTAAGGGTGTAAAATAGACAGAGGAGATACAAGAGATGTAAGGGTGTAAAACAGACAGAGGAGATACAAGAGATGTAAGGGTGTAAAACAGACAGGAGATACAAGAGATGTAAGGGTGTAAAACAGACAGAGGAGATACAAGAGATGTAAGGGTGTAAAACAGACAGAGGAGATACAAGTGAGAGATAGGATGTAAAATAGAGAAAGGGGGTGCTACCTTGAGTTTCCTCCTGGCGTTGAACTTCTTCAGACACTCAACCGTCTCCTGCCTGTGGATCATGGATGCCACTGTAGACCGTTGCTAAACACAGAGAGAGAATCAGTGTTGGGCCGTTCTTTCCCCTATGTGTGTGTGTGTGTGGGTGTGTGTGTGTGTGGGTGTGTGTGTCTGTGTGTGTGTGTGTGTCTGTGTACATACACAGATCCAGGGGTGTTTGAGGGCCTCTGTGGAGCTGATTCGTTTGCTGGGGTTGATGGTCAACATCTTATTGATCAGGTCTTTAGCTTCTGGGGTCACTGTGTCCCACTCTGGAGATGGGAACTGGAGAAAAAAGAGGGAAGGGGTGAGGGGTGAGGGGTGAGAGAGTGAGACGGAGAGGAGTGAGAGAGTGGGATAGAGTGAGGTGATAGGGTGAGACAGAGAGGGGTGAGAGGGTGGAATGGAGAGGGTTGAGAGGGTGAGACAGAGAGGGGTGAGAGGGTGAGACAGAGGGGTGAGAGGGTGAGACAGAGGGTTGAGAGGGTGAGACAGAGGGGTGAGAGAGTGGGATAGAGTGAGGTGATAGGGTGAGACAGAGAGGGGTGAGAGAGTGGAATGGAGAGGGGTGAGAGGGTGAGACAGAGGGGTGAGAGGGTGAGGGATCTGTATATTGCTATTGCTTGATAAACGTTTCTACTATATGACTACGAGGTAAAGATTGATTTTACCTAAACCCTGGTAGAGATTAGAGGGTAGATAACAGCACTCACATCCTAGGCTTTGATCTACCTAAACCCTGGTAGAGATTAGAGGGTAGATAACAGCACTCACATCCTAGGCCTTGATCTACCTAAACCCTGCTAGAAATTAGAGAGTAGATAACAGCACTCACATCATAGGCCCCGGCCTTGATCTGCTGATAGAGGCGGTGCTGGTCCTCGTCCCAGAATGGAGGGTAACCCACCAATAGGATGTACAGGATCACACCTAGCAGGAAATGACATCATCACCCACAGCAACCAGGAAAGCAAAATCAAAGTCAGTTCAGAGCCCCAGCTGACCCCCGGTCTTTATGTAGACCTGATGTCACTGGGGCTCTTACCATTATATTTATGTAGACCTGACGTCACTGCAGCTCTTACCATTATATTTATGTAGACCTGACGTCACTGCAGCTCTTACCATTATATTTATGTAGACCTGACGTCACTGGGGCTCTTACCATTATATTTATGTAGACCTGACATCACTTCAGCTCTTACCATTATATTTATGTAGACCTGACGTCACTGCAGCTCTTACCAGTATATTTATGTAGACCTGACGTCACTGCAGCTCTTACCATTAAATGTATGTAGACCTGACGTCACTGCAGCTCTTACCATTATATGTATGTAGACCTGACGTCACTGCAGCTCTTACCATAATATTTATGTAGACCTAACATCACTTCAGCTCTTACCATTATATTTATGTAGACCTGACGTCACTTCAGCTCTTACCATTATATTTATGTAGACCTGACGTCACTGCAGCTCTTACCATTATATTTATGTAGACCTGACGTCACTGCAGCTCTTACCATTATATTTATGTAGACCTGACGTCACTTCAGCTCTTACCATTATATTTATGTACACCTGACGTCACTGCAGCTCTTACCATTATATTTATGTAGACCTGACGTCACTGGGGCTCTTACCATTATATTTATGTAGACCTGACATCACTTCAGCTCTTACCATTATATTTATGTAGACCTGACGTCACTGCAGCTCTTACCATTATATTTATGTAGACCTGACGTCACTGGGGCTCTTACCATTATATTTATGTAGACCTGACGTCACTGCAGCTCTTACCATTATATTTATGTAGACCTGACGTCACTTCAGCTCTTACCATTACATTTATGTAGACCTGACGTCACTGCAGCTCTTACCATTATATTTATGTAGACCTGACGTCACTGGGGCTCTTACCATTATATTTATGTACACCTGACGTCACTGCAGCTCTTACCATTATATTTATGTAGACCTGACGTCACTTCAGCTCTTACCATTATATTTATGTACACCTGACGTCACTGCAGCTCTTACCATTATATTTGTATCTGCAACGTCCAACAACATTTTGCCTTTGAAATATGAGCCTGGTGTGAAGGGCTTTAATACAGATGAATGACTGCCCCCCAAAAAATTGTTGACCCCAGGTACAGGTCAGAGGTGAAAGGTCTTTGTTTACCGCAAGCCCACATGTCCACGGGTTTCCCGTACGGGTCTTTCCTCAGGACCTCTGGAGACAAGTAGCCTGGAGTCCCAGCAAAACCTGGGGAACACAAAGACACTTCCAGATGTTTCCATAATTAAAACTCACTGAATTCTACACACTTATTTGGCCCTAAATTTGCAGTGTACACTAAATTCAGTTTATTGACGGAGATACCGTAAATAATCTGATATAGAGATTTAGAAAACCATATTAAAAAATTTGATTTGAATGGAATTTTGCTTAACGAGCAGTAAAACAAGAAATATACATGATGTTGGTTTTGCAGTAGAAATTTAGGGCATTGATTTCTGGTGTTGATAGGAATCACTGATTAAAACAAAGGCTGATTTGTGTAGGATAGCCTGGTTCTCAACAAGGTAAGGACTGATTTGTGTAGGATAGCCTGGTTCTCAACAAAGTTAGGACTGATTTGGTAGGATAGCCTGGTTCTCAACCAGGTTAGGACTGATTTGTGTAGGATAGCCTGGTTCTCAACAAGGTAAGGACTGATTTGTGTAGGATAGCCTGGTTCTCAACAAGGTTAGGACTGATTTGTGTAGGATAGCCTGGTTCTCAAAAAGGTTAGGACTGATTTGTGTAGGATAGCCTGGTTCTCAACAAGGTAAGGACTGATTTGTGTAGGATAGCCTGGTTCTCAACCAGGTTAGGACTGATTTGTGTAGGATAGCCTGGTTCTTGTTGAGATTATGATTTTGGGGTGTCTCATACCCCCCATTCTTACAAAAGCCTAATCCAGGGGTGTGTCATTTCACATTGTATACCTTGATTGTTTTTATCAAGTACTATCAAGTACCAATTTCTGTATTCTGATCAAAGTTATTTCCTATCCTGTTAATGAATGATCCTAATCAACTGTAAGAAATGAATGTATGCGAACCTAGCCTACATTGACAGAAATTATCAAGGGTGTAATCTTGAGTATACTGTAATTGATATTCTGTTATCATTAAATGTTCTCATGGATATCAAGAGATAGTTGAAGACCAAGAGTTTAGATTTGGGTGAAACTAATTGAATAAATATAAATGTGGGAGTGCTGGTTTCTTTGTTTCATTGTTGGAGAAAACAAAGGAAGACGGCATTAGAATTTGGCACCAGTTCTCCTGTATTTTCACACCTTTTGTAACAAAGAATCAACCTTTTGGTCAAGAGTATATAAAGCCCCTGTAACCATAAGTCTTGGAGCAACACATCCTGCAGTAGTGTATCTTCTGATTCAACCCATCCTGGAGTAGTGTATCTTCTGATTCAACCCATCCTGGAGTAGTGTATCTTCTGATTCAACCCATCCTACAGTAGTGTATCTTCTGATTCAACTCATCCTACAGTAGTGTATCTTCTGATTCAACACATCCTGCAGTAGTGTATCTTCTGATTCAACACATCCTGGAGTAGTGTATCTTCTGATTCAACCCATCCTGGAGTAGTGTATCTTCTGATTCAACCCATCCTACAGTAGTGTATCTTCTGATTCAACTCATCCTACAGTAGTGTATCTTCTGATTCAACACATCCTGCAGTAGTGTATCTTCTGATTCAACTCATCCTACAGTAGTGTATCTTCTGATTCAACACATCCTGCAGTAGTGTATCTTCTGATTCAACTCATCCTGCAGTAGTGTATCTTCTGATTCAACACAACCTACAGTAGTGTATCTTCTGATTCAACTCATCCTACAGTAGTGTATCTTCTGATTCAACCCATCCTGCAGTAGTGTATCTTCTGATTCAACTCATCCTTCAGTAGTGTATCTTCTGATTCAACTCATCCTTCAGTAGTGTATCTTCTGATTCAACCCATCCTGCAGTAGCGTATCTTCTGATTCAACCCATCCTGCAGTTAGTGTATCTTCTGATTCAACTCATCCTGCAGTTAGTGTATCTTCTGATTCAACTCATCCTACAGTAGTGTATCTTCTGATTCAACACATCCTGCAGTAGTGTATCTTCTGATTCAACACATCCTACAGTAGTGTATCTTCTGATTCAACTCATCCTGCAGTAGTGTATCTTCTGATTCAACACATCCTACAGTAGTGTGTCTTCTGATTCAACACATCCTACAGTAGTGTATCTTCTGATTCAACACATCCTGCAGTAGTGTATCTTCTGATTCAACACATCCTACAGTAGTTTATCTTCTGATTCAACTCATCCTACAGTAGTGTATCTTCTGATTCAACACATCCTGCAGTAGTGTATCTTCTGATTCTGACGTGGTGTTGACTTGCTCCGATGCAACCGAATAAATCAACATAACCCACTGCTTTCTACGTTTGAAGACTTTTGATTGTAAATCGTATTATAGGGAGTAATATTTTGAGTTTCAACATTCTCAACAAGGTTAGGACTGATTTGTGTAGGATAGCCTGGTTCCCAACCCGGTAAGATGGACTTATCTGTTTAGGATAGCCTGGTTTTCTTGTAATACTCACCAAACCATGCTTGCTGGTCGCCCTGCACCTCGATGGCCAGACCAAAGTCAGCTAGCTTAACCGCCGCCCCCTTCAGCTTACTGGCCAATAAGAGGTTCTCAGGCTGGAGGGGGGCGGAGTCAATGGGTTAGAAGACAGATTTCAGACTGCGCCCTGTTGTCCATAGAAACAGATCTATGACCCACCTAGCCTTATGTTAAGGTCAAGTGTCATCACTATCGGGTCAAGATGAAAAGCCAGAAACACCTTATTTCTGTTCATAAATAAACCTGACCTTATTTCTGTCCATCTAACCCCACCCCACCATCTAACCCCACCCCATCATCTAACCCCACCCCATCATCTAACCCCACCCCATCATCTAACCCCACCCCACCTTCTAACACAACCCCACCATCTAACACCACCCCACCATCTAACCCCACCCCACCATCTAACCCCACCCCATCATCTAACCCCACCCCATCATCTAACCCCACCCCACCTTCTAACACAACCCCACCATCTAACACCACCCCACCATCTAACACCACCCCACCTTCTAACACAACCCCACCATCTAACCCCACCCCACCATCTAACCCCACCCCACCATCTAACCCCACCCCACCATCTAACCCCACCCCACCATCTAACACCACCCCACCTTCTAATATCACCCCACCATCTAACACCACCACACAATCTAACCCCACCCCACCATCTAACCCCACCCCACCTTCTAACACCACCCCACCTTCTAACACCATCTAACACCACCCCACCATCTAACACCACCCCACCTTCTAACACCACCCCACCTTCTAACACCACCACACCATCTAACCCCACCCCACCATCTAACACCACCCCACCATCTAACACCACCCCACCTTCTAACACCACCCCACCTTCTAACACCACCCCACCTTCTAATATCACCCCAGCATCTAACACCACCTCACCATCTAACACCATCTAACCCCACCACACCATCTAACACCACCCCACCTTCTAACACCATCTAACACCACCTCACCTTCTAACACCACCCCACCTTCTAACACCACCCCACCTTCTAATATCACCCCACCATCTAACACCACCTCACCTTCTAACACAACCACACCATCTAACACCATCTAACACCACCACACCTTCTAACACCACCACAACATTATAACACAACCCCATCTTCTAACACCACCACACCTTTTAACACCACCACACTTTCTAACACCACCACACCTTCTAACACCATCGAACACCATTAACCCTGGGTCTTGACCTTAACTATTAACCCTGGGTCATGACCTCAATCATTAACCCTGGGTCATGACCTCAACCATTTATTTGATAAGCAGGCATTGACCTGTGTCTAGGGGCAACTTGATCCTACACACACACACACGTACACACACAGGGGAAAAAAGACAGCAGTTGAACAGGGACACACCAGTATAACAACATGATTATATAGAGAGACACACAATTATATTGAGGACAGTGATCATAACAGATGTGACAATTAAAAGGACAGTGATTATAACAGATGTGATGATGATGAAGAGGACAGTGATTATAACAGATGTGACAATTAAAAGGACAGTGATCATAACAGATGTGACAATTAAAAGGACAGTGATTATAACAGATGTGACAATTAAAAGGACAGTGATCATAACAGATGTGACAATTAAAAGGACAGTGATTATAACAGATGTGACAATTAAAAGGACAGTGATCATAACAGAGGTGATGATGATGAAGAGGACAGTGATTATAACAGAGGTGATGATGATGAAGAGGACAGGGATTTTAATAGAGGTGATGATGATGAAGAGGACAGTGATTATAACAGAGGTGATGATGATGAAGAGGACAGGGATTTTAATAGAGGTGATGATGATGAAGAGGACAGTGATTATAACAGAGGTGAGAATGATGAAGAGGACAGGGATTTTAACAGAGGTGATGATGATGAAGAGGACAGTGATTATAACAGAGGTGATGATGATGAAGAGGACAGGGATTTTAATAGAGGTGATGATGATGAAGAGGACAGTGATTATAACAGAGGTGAGAATGATGAAGAGGACAGGGATTTTAACAGAGGTGATGATGATGAAGAGGACAGTGATTATAACAGAGGTGATGATGATGAAGAGGACAGGGATTTTAATAGAGGTGATGATGATGAAGAGGACAGTGATTATAACAGAGGTGAGAATGATGAAGAGGACAGGGATTTTAACAGAGGTGATGATGATGAAGAGGACAGTGATTATAACAGAGGTGATGATGATGAAGAGGACAGGGATTTTAACAGAGGTGATGATGATGAAGAGGACAGTGATTATAACAGAGGTGATGATGATGAAGAGGACAGTGATTATAACAGAGGTGATGATGACGGTGATGAGGACAGTGATTATAACAGAGGTGATGATGATGAAGAGGACAGTGATTATAACAGAGGTGATGATGACGGTGATGAGGACAGTGATTATAACAGAGGTGATGATGATGAAGAGGACAGCGATTATAACAGATGTGATGATGATGATGATCTGATCACACAAACCTTCAGGTCTCTGTGTACGATCCCATTGACATGGCAGTGATGAACGCTCTCCAGAATCTGCTGTATACAGTGACTGAGGGAGAGAGAGGAAAACTGGTAAAGTTAGAACCTGCTACAGAACACAGTTACATTGAACCCTCATTTGGGATTCATAAGCATTTTATTGGTCAGAGCTGAACGCTAATGGCCCTCCAGGGCAGCCCCCAGACCCCCTTCAACTGGATCAAAAGTCCACTTTCCTTTTTCATAGACGCTAAAGGCCTGTTCATCATAGACAGTGGCACCCAGGGCTTCTGCCCTTTTAAAATAGCCAACTGACACTTCCCATTGGTTAAGAAAGGACATGTGAGTCCAACCAGCTCAGCCAGATCATCTGTTCTCCTCTCTACTCCTCTCTACTCCTCTCTACTCCTCTCCACCCCTCTCTACTCCTCTCTACTCCTCTCTACTCCTCTCTTCTCCTCTCCACGCCTCTCTACTCCTCTCTACTCCTCTCTTCTCCTCTCTACTCCTCTCTACTCCTCTCCACCGCTCTCTTCACCTCTCTACTCCTCTCTTCTCTCTACTCCTCTCTACTCCTCTCTTCTCCTCTCTACTCCTCTCTTCTCCTCTCTACTCCTCTCTACTTCCCTCTAAACCTCTCTATTGCTCTCTACTCCTCTCTTCTCCTCTCTACTCCTCTCCACCTCTCTACTCCTCTCTACTCCTCTCTTCTCCTCTCCACCCCTCTCTTCGCCTCTCTACTCCTCTCTTCTCCTCTCTACTCCTCTCTACTCCTCTCTTCTCCTCTCTACTCCTCTCTTCACCTCTCTACTCCTCTCTACTCCTCTCTACTCCTCTCCACCCCTCTCTTCACCTCTATACTCCTCTCTTCTCCTCTTTTCTCCTCTCTACTCCTCTCTACTCCTCTCTTCTCCTCTCTACTCCTCTCTACTTCCCTCTAAACCTCTCTATTGCTCTCTACTCCTCACTTCTCCTCTCGTCTCCTCTCTACTCCTCTCTACTCCTCTCCAACCCTCTCTACTCCTCTCTTCTCCTCTCCACACCTCTCTACTCCTCTCTACTCCTCTCTACTCCTCTCCACCCCTCTCTTCTCCTCTCTACTCCTCTCTTCTCCTCTCTACTCCTCTCCACCCCTCTCTACTCCTCTCTTCTCTCCACCCCTCTCTACTCCTCTCTACTCCTCTCCACCCCTCTCTTCACCTCTCTACTCCTCTCTACTCCTCTCTTCTCCTCTCTACTCCTCTCTTCTCCTCTCTACTCCTCTCTACTCCTCTCTTCTCCTCTCTACTCCTCTCTTCTCCTCTCTACTCCTCTCTACTCCTCTCTTCACCTCTCTACTCCTCTCTACTCCTCTCTACTCCTCTCTTCTCCTCTCTACTCCTCTCTACTCCTCTCTTCTCCTCTCTACTCCTCTCTACTTCCCTCTACTTCCCTCTAAACCTCTCTATTGCTCTCTACTTTAACCAGGCTCCTGATAATCTCCAACCCTCTCTTCACCTCTCTACTCCTCTCTTCACCTCTCTTCTCCTCTCTACTCCTCTTTACTCCTCTCTACTCCTCTCTACTCCTCTCCACCCCTCTCTACTCCTCTCTACTCCTCTCTACTCCTCTCTTCTCCTCTCCACGCCTCTCTACTCCTCTCTACTCCTCTCTTCTCCTCTCTACTCCTCTCTACTCCTCTCCACCGCTCTCTTCACCTCTCTACTCCTCTCTTCTCTCTACTCCTCTCTACTCCTCTCTACTCCTCTCTTCTCCTCTCTACTCCTCTCTTCTCCTCTCTACTCCTCTCTACTTCCCTCTAAACCTCTCTATTGCTCTCTACTCCTCTCTTCTCCTCTCTACTCCTCTCCACCTCTCTACTCCTCTCTACTCCTCTCTTCTCCTCTCCACCCCTCTCTTCGCCTCTCTACTCCTCTCTTCTCCTCTCTACTCCTCTCTACTCCTCTCTTCTCCTCTCTACTCCTCTCTTCACCTCTCTACTCCTCTCTACTCCTCTCTACTCCTCTCCACCCCTCTCTTCACCTCTATACTCCTCTCTTCTCCTCTTTTCTCCTCTCTACTCCTCTCTACTCCTCTCTTCTCCTCTCTACTCCTCTCTACTTCCCTCTAAACCTCTCTATTGCTCTCTACTCCTCACTTCTCCTCTCGTCTCCTCTCTACTCCTCTCTACTCCTCTCCAACCCTCTCTACTCCTCTCTTCTCCTCTCCACCCCTCTCTACTCCTCTCTACTCCTCTCTACTCCTCTCCACCCCTCTCTTCTCCTCTCTACTCCTCTCTTCTCCTCTCTACTCCTCTCCACCCCTCTCTACTCCTCTCTTCTCTCCACCCCTCTCTACTCCTCTCTACTCCTCTCCACCCCTCTCTTCACCTCTCTACTCCTCTCTTCTCCTCTCTACTCCTCTCTTCTCCTCTCTACTCCTCTCTACTCCTCTCTTCTCCTCTCTACTCCTCTCTTCTCCTCTCTACTCCTCTCTACTCCTCTCTTCACCTCTCTACTCCTCTCTACTCCTCTCTACTCCTCTCTTCTCCTCTCTACTCCTCTCTACTCCTCTCTTCTCCTCTCTACTCCTCTCTACTTCCCTCTACTTCCCTCTAAACCTCTCTATTGCTCTCTACTTTAACCAGGCTCCTGATAATCTCCAACCCTCTCTTCACCTCTCTACTCCTCTCTTCACCTCTCTTCTCCTCTCTACTCCTCTTTACTCCTCTCTTCTCCTCTCTACTCCTCTCTACTCCCCTCTACTCCTCTACTCCTCTCCTCTCATGTGGTTGAGCAGTGAGAGTCTGGGAAGCTGCCAGGGTGGTTAATGATGGCCTTGGTTCTATATGTCACAATTATAAATAGCTTTAAAGAGGTTAGATGTATCACACCTCAGATGCAGCCATATGTGACAATACACACACACACACACACTTGTGAACAGACTGTGAGAGGGGACACTGAGACAGTGATGTATCAATCCTGCCAACATTAGCAGTGTGTGTATGTGTTGTGTGTGTGTCACGTGTGTGTGTGTTGTGTGTGTATCACGTGTGTGTGTGTCACATGTGTGTGTTGTGTGTGTGTTGTGTGTGTGTCACGTGTGTGTGTGTGTGTTGTGTGTGTGTCACGTGTGTGTGTGTGTTGTGTGTGTGTCACGTGTGTGTGTGTGTCACGTGTGTGTGTTGTGTGTGTGTCACGTGTGTGTGTGTTGTGTGTGTGTGTCACGTGTGTTTGTTGTGTGTGTGTCACGTGTGTGTGTGTTGTGTGTGTATCACGTGTGTGTGTGTTGTGTGTGTGTGTCACGTGTGTGTGTTGTGTGTGTGTCACGTGTGTGTGTGTTGTGTGTGTGTGTCACGTGTGTGTGTGTTGTGTGTGTGTGTCACGTGTGTTTGTTGTGTGTGTGTCACGTGTGTGTGTGTTGTGTGTGTATCACGTGTGTGTGTGTTGTGTGTGTGTCACGTGTGTGTGTTGTGTGTGTGTCACGTGTGTGTGTGTTGTGTGTGTGTGTCACGTGTGTGTGTGTTGTGTGTGTGTGTCACGTGTGTTTGTTGTGTGTGTGTCACGTGTGTGTGTGTTGTGTGTGTATCACGTGTGTGTGTGTGTGCCACCTTGCGTCAGCCTCGCTGTAGTATTCCCTCGCCACGATGTCTTCAAACAGCTCTCCCCCGGTCACCCTGTAAACACACAGGGTCTGTGGGGTGTCTCTCACAGGGAACAATTATCCCTTCAATAGCAGTTTTTCCTGGATGAACTACTTAATTTAACACATTGTTTCAGGGCATGCAGGAAAATCTATTTAATTTACCTACATTGTGCCAAACTAATCTACGGTAAACACGCCACCATGTTCAGTGATTCTCTCTCTTTATTAGTGAAAAAGACTGATGAGAGAAAAATGAGAGAGATAGAGGAAAATATTTATAAAGGGGTGAGAGATAGAATAAGTGATTGATAAAGGGATTAGAGAGATAGAGGAAGAGATTGATAAAGGGGTGAGAGAGATAGATGAAGAGATTGATAAAGGGGAGAGAGAGATAGATGTAGAGATTGACAGGGAGATGATGTGATAGATGTAGAGATTGATAAAGGGATTAGCAACAAAGATATACTCACAGATCAAACACCAGGTAGTGAAATCCCTCCTCCGATATGCTGTCATGGAGACGCACTGACAACAACAAGAAGAAGACAGGCAACAGTAGAAGAGAAGAGGTCAAGAGGTCAAGACATCCGCATCCTCAGATCAGAGAGGTGGTCATAATTCTATGTTCTTTCAGTGACCCCAAATGGAACCATCGTTCTTACTACGATGTCCTTGAAGAACAGTTCAGAAGGTACGTCCCACTATAAACAGCCTAGTGAAAACAGATCTATGTTGTAAGGAATGTGAGACGTAATGATGGTTTTCTTACCAATATTAGGATGTTTCAGTAGACGGCAAATCCTGGCCTCTCTCTCAAGCTTCTGGTGATCTGGAGAGGACGGGAATGTATTAGGAATAAAGAAGTGAGGGGGAGAGACCTGGTAAACTCTAATTAATGATCAAAAGCTTAGAAAAGCATTGACAAAGTACTGGCTCATTGAATGCAGCCTTGTTGAAAAGAGAAAGCCACAGAAAACCTGTCTCCTTGTAAAGAACAGGCACAATATGAGACAATTAGAGAACATTACTACTGAAATGTGAATCCATAATCAAACGTTTCAAAAGCCTCTCAGATAAAAAAGAAACGTCCAATCCTATTAGGAGAGAACAGCGAGAGCTGGAGAAATAGTAGACCCTGTTTTCCCTCAGACTCAGCAGATCATCCATGCCTGACAGTAGAGGACATGTGTGTCTGTGTGTGTCTGTGTGTGTGTGTCTGTGTGTGTGTGTCTGTGTGTGTGTGTGTGTGTGTGTGTCTGTGTGTGTGTGTGTTTGTGTGTTTGTGTGTGTCTGTGTGTTGGAGGACAACACAGCTGGCAAAGATAACTGATGGAAAGACTATAAATATATAAACTTCCACTATGTTTCACCTGCCCTCTCTCTCTCCAATCAATCTATTATCAAATGGTACCCTATTCCCTATATAGTACACTACTTTAACCAGAGTCCTATGGAGAGATGACACCCTATTCCCTATATAGTACACTACTTTAACCAGAGCCCTATGGAGAGGTGACACCCTATTCCCTATATAGTACACTACTTTAACCAGCGTCCTATGGAGAGATGACACCCTATTCCCTATATAGTACACTACTTTAACCAGAGCCCTATGGAGAGATGACACCCAATTCCCTATATAGTACACTACTTTAACCAGAGTCCTATGGAGAGATGACACCCTATTCCCTATATAGTACACTACTTTAACCAGAGCCCTATGGAGAGATGACACCCTATTCCCTATATAGTACACTACTTTAACCAGAGTCCTATGGAGAGATGACACCCTATTCCCTATATAGTACACTACTTTAACCAGAGTCCTATGGAGAGATGACACCCTATTCCCTATATAGTACACTACTTTAACCAGAGTCCTATGGAGAGGTGACACCCTATTCCCTATATAGTACACTACTTTAACCAGAGCCCTATGGGGAGATGACACCCTATTCCCTATATAGTACACTACTTTAACCAGAGCCCTATGGAGAGATGACACCCTATTCCCTATATAGTACACTACTTTAACCAGAGTCCTATGGAGAGATGACACCCTATTCCCTATATAGTACACTACTTTAACCAGAGCCCTATGGAGAGGTGACACCCTATTCCCTATATAGTACACTACTTTAACCAGCGTCCTATGGAGAGATGACACCCTATTCCCTATATAGTACACTACTTTAACCAGAGCCCTATGGAGAGATGACACCCAATTCCCTATATAGTACACTACTTTAACCAGAGTCCTATGGAGAGATGACACCCTATTCCCTATATAGTACACTACTTTAACCAGAGCCCTATGGAGAGATGACACCCTATTCCCTATATAGTACACTACTTTAACCAGAGTCCTATGGAGAGATGACACCCTATTCCCTATATAGTACACTACTTTAACCAGAGTCCTATGGAGAGATGACACCCTATTCCCTATATAGTACACTACTTTAACCAGAGTCCTATGGAGAGATGACACCCTATTCCCTATATAGTACACTACTTTAACCAGAGTCCTATGGAGAGGTGACACCCTATTCCCTATATAGTACACTACTTTAACCAGAGCCCTATGGGGAGATGACACCCTATTCCCTATATAGTACACTACTTTAACCAGAGCCCTATGGAGAGATGACACCCTATTCCCTATATAGTACACTACTTTAACCAGAGTCCTATGGAGAGATGACACCCTATTCCCTATATAGTACACTACTTTAACCAGAGCCCTATGGGGAGATGACACCCTATTCCCTATATAGTACACTACTATAACCAGAGTCCTATGGAGAGATGACACCCTATTCCCTATATAGTACACTACTTTAACCAGAGCCCTATGGAGAGATGACACCCTATTCCCTATAAAGTACACTACTTTAACCAGAGTCCTATGGAGAGATGACACCCTATTCCCTATATAGTACACTACTTTAACCAGAGTCCTATGGAGAGATGACACCCTATTCCCTATATAGTACACTACTTTAACCAGAGCCCTATGGAGAGGTGACACCCTATTCCCTATATAGTACACTACTTTAACCAGCGTCCTATGGAGAGATGACACCCTATTCCCTATATAGTACACTACTTTAACCAGAGCCCTATGGAGAGATGACACCCAATTCCCTATATAGTACACTACTTTAACCAGAGACCTATGGAGAGATGACACCCTATTCCCTATATAGTACACTACTTTAACCAGAGCCCTATGGAGAGATGACACCCTATTCCCTATATAGTACACTACTTTAACCAGAGTCCTATGGAGAGATGACACCCTA
Source organism: Esox lucius (assembly GCF_011004845.1). Classification (NCBI taxonomy): domain Eukaryota; kingdom Metazoa; phylum Chordata; class Actinopteri; order Esociformes; family Esocidae; genus Esox; species Esox lucius. Next base: position 20,542,772 of record NC_047593.1, read on the forward strand.
TTCCCTATATAGTACATTACTTTAACCAGAGTCCTATGGAGAGATGACACCCTATTCCCTATATAGTACACTACTTTAACCAGAGTCCTATGGAGAGATGACACCCTATTCCCTATATAGTACACTACTTTAACCAGAGTCCTATGGAGAGGTGACACCCTATTCCCTATATAGTACACTACTTTAACCAGAGCCCTATGGGGAGATGACACCCTATTCCCTATATAGTACACTACTTTAACCAGAGCCCTATGGAGAGATGACACCCTATTCCCTATATAGTACACTACTTTAACCAGAGTCCTATGGAGAGATGACACCCTATTCCCTATATAGTACACTACTTTAACCAGAGCCCTATGGAGAGGTGACACCCTATTCCCTATATAGTACACTACTTTAACCAGAGTCCTATGGAGAGATGACACCCTATTGCCTATCTAGTACACTACTTTAACCAGAGCCCTATGGAGAGATGACACCATATTCCCTAAAAAATTTCACCTGCTTTTGTAAATAACTGTTTCCTACTGAAGGAGTGCGAGATTCAAACACCATTAAGTCAACGTGGAAAAGCTGACAACCAACCAAACAAGCAACCAAGGACAACCAAACCCCTCTATCACGTCAAACCCCTCTATCACGTCAAACCCCTCTATCACGTCAAACCCCTCTATCACGTCAAACCCCTCTATCACGTCAAACCCCTCTATCACGTCAAACCTCTCTATCACGTCAAACCTCTCTATCACGTCAAACCCCTCTATCACGTCAAACCCCTCTATCACGTCAAACCTCTCTATCACGTCAAACCCCTCTATCACGTCAAACCCCTCTATCACGTCAAACCTCTCTATCACGTCAAACCCCTCTATCACGTCAAACCCCTCTATCACGTCAAACCCCTCTATCACGTCAAACCCCTCTATCAAGTCAAACCCCTCTATCACGTCAAACCTCTCTATCACGTCAAACCCCTCTATCACGTCAAACCCCTCTAGGAGTAAAGTCACCCATCTGTCCATCTCTCACTCTTTCACTTATCCCCACCTTCTGTATCCAGGGTTATTTAAATCATGACCGTATCAACGGTTTGACTCAGGAACCAGTGAGTCAGATACAGAGCTGTTTGATTCAGGAACCAGTGAGTCAGATACAGAGCTGTTTGATTCAGGAACCAATGAGTCAGATACAGAGCTGTTTGATTCAGGAACCAATGAGTCAGATACAGAGCTGTTTGATTCACTGGACAGAGGAAGGACGACCTGTTCCATTTTGCCTCAGGATGGGGATGGAGAGAGAGAGAGAGAGAGGGGGAGAGATGTGGATAAAGAGATGTGCTTAGATACTGAAATAATGAGATAGTTCTGAGATAATGAGCTAAAGAGAAAGGATTGGAGAAATTACACAGAGAAAAGCTTATTTAGCTACTCACCACAAGAAAGGGTATATTTTCATCTATAGGGTTATGTTTACAGTAAAACCTATAATTAAACATAGTTTTACATTAAGGCATTAGGGGTTGAGTTTAGGCTTGGACCTTAATTTCAGGTCTTAAGCTTAGGTAATACAGTTTAACGTTTGGGGGTAGGGTATCAGGAAAATATGGAATAAAACATTTTTGTTTCCTGAAAGGTCTTGGATATCATGTCAACCTCCCCTGGTAGCAAGGTCACCAATCTGTCCATCTCTCTCTTTCTATTGAGGGATCATCTATTTTTCAATCATGCCCATCTTCCATCTCTCCATTTTCTCTCTCTCTCTCCTCCGCAGGTACTCTACCTCCCAGCCAGCTGGACATCTGTTGTCTAGCAACTCCTCAACCAATCATAGTGCTCTGTACCCTCCACCTACCAACTCCACCATCTATTCTCTGCTCAACCATCTCCCTCCTCTACCATCTCTGTCCTCTACCATCTCTGTCCTCTACCATCTCCCTCCTCTACCATCTCTGTCCTCTACCATCTCTGTCCTCTACCATCTCTGTCCTCTACCATCTCTGTCCTCTACCATCTCTTCCACGTGATACACAAAACACACACAGACAGACACACACACACACCCACGAGTCCCCCAAACTTCCCACATGCAAAAGCCCCCATCGGTAACAATTCAAAACTAGGTTAACCTCCTCTCTAATTTTGTCTCTCTTCCTCTGTCTCTCTTCCTCGGTCTCTCTTCCTCGGTCTCTCTTCCTCTGTCTCTCTCGCCTCTCTTCCTCTCTTACATTTCAATTCTGCTTGAGAATTTTACTGGCATCTGTAAGACATCTTTACAAAAACCTATGAAAAACAACCAGAACTTTTAAGTAAACATTACACAAATAAAGGTATTGAAATGTTGAAGGACAGGTGGTCAGAAAGTGCAGCTCTGTTTCCACCTCATTCTGTAAGTAGTGTTCACATAGCCTGTCTTCTCTGGACAGCCAGGTCTGCCTATCAGGGCCTCTCTTGCCTATCAGCAAGGCTATGCTCACTGAGTATCTACATAGTCAAAGTTTCTCTTAATTGTGGGTCAGTAAAAGTGGTCAGTTATTCTGCCACTGCGAACTTGGTTAAGAGCAGGGCAGCATTCCAGTTTGGCTGATTCTCCCCAGTGTGCCAAAAGATTCTCTTGTTGTTTTCTCATGATTTGATAAGGAGTGATTTTGTTGCTGTCCTGGGGCTCTGTGGGCTCTGCTTTTGTTTATGAACAAAGCTCCAAGACCAGCTGGCTGAGGGGATCTTGTCCACATTAATCTCTGTGTAGATGAGGGCTTTGCTGTCCATCGCTCTCTCTGTCCTTCTCTCTCAGGCACACTTTCTCGCTTCCTCCATCCCTCTATCTCGCTTCATCCATCCCTCTATCTCTCCCTTGCTTGCTCTATCCTTCTATCTCTCATTATTTTTTCATCCCTTTATCTCTCTCTCCCTCAAAATACACACTGAATCTACGACAGACACTGGCCTGTAGTTAGTCCACTCTGTGTTTGTGTGTGTGTCTTTAAGTAGGTTGATTCATTATGACTCGAGTGTGTCAGACTGTGTGACATTTCACTAGTCAGCACATCACACTAGAGACCACGCAGAGAAAGCGTGGTGTGTATGTCTGTGTGTTTCAGCTTACGTGGTCCAGACAGACGATATGTCTCTCTTCATCACTTTCCAGGTCTCTCGCCAACAAAATTCAAATACAGACATTACAATTCACTTCAGAATCAATCAGTTCCCTTCAGAATCAAACATTTCAATTTATTTCAGAATCCAAGAAGAAATATAGAACTCATAGGTTTAGGGGTTGTTTAGGGGTTGAAACATTGAACTCATAGGTTTAGGGGTTGAAACATTGAACTCATAGGTTTAGGGGTTGTTTAGGGGTTGAAACATTGAACTCATAGGTTTAGGATCAGGTTTGACTTAAAGAACCACAAGGCGATAACGGTGAACTGGCCCGATGCATCTCATTCAATAACTTTGGGTAGCAGGCAAAACAGTTATGAAAGGGGATATTATTTACTGGGTTGCATTTAGGAGTCAAAAGTAAGGCAACCTAAAGATTAATTTTAAAAGGACATCTTCCAAACTCCTTTAAAGAATGACAAGCTGTAGGATTAACTCTCAGACCAACTGCTTACAGAAACAGCAGAGGCAGCTATTTTCCAGGCAGATTATATGAGCAGGGAAAACAGCTGAATAACCTTTTTGAAAGACTGGCAAAGAACAGAACAGCACCAAAAACTGTCTCTTGACTGGCTACCCATAAGAGTGGGGTCTGGCCCAACGCTGTCCCATCATCAGCTACCAATAACTCCCCACTCTGGCCCAACGCTGTCCCTTCATCAGCTACCCATAACTCCCCACTCTGGCCCAACGCTGTCCCTTCATCAGCTACCCATAACTCCCCACTCTGGCCCAACGCTGTCCCATCATCAGCTACCCATAACTCCCCACTCTGGCCCAACGCTGTCCCTTCATCAGCTACCCATAACTCCCCACTCTGGCCCAACGCTGTCCCTTCATCAGCTACCCATAACTCCCCACTCTGGCCCAACGCTGTCCCATCATCAGCTACCCATAACTCCCCACTCTGGCCCAACGCTGTCCCATAATCAGCTACCCATAACTCCCCACTCTGGCCCAACGCTGTCCCTTCATCAGCTACCCATAACTCCCCACTCTGGCCCAACGCTGTCCCATCATCAGCTACCCATAACTCCCGAATCTGGCCCAACGCTGTCCCATCATCAGCTACCCATAATTCCCAAATCTGGCCCAACGCTGTCCCATCATCAGCTACCCATAACTCCCCACTCTGGCCCAACGCTATCCCTTCATCAGCTACCCATAACTCCCCACTCTGGCCCAACGCTGTCCCATCATCAGCTACCCATAACTCCCCACTCTGGCCCAACGCTGTCCCTTCATCAGCTACCCATAACTCCCCACTCTGGCCCAACGCTGTCCCATCATCAGCTACCCATAAGTCCCTGCTTTGGCAAAACGCTGTCCCTTGACTTCCTATCCATAACTCCCTACACTGGCCCAACGCTGTATCACCCCTCGGACCTTCATTTCTTTTTTATAACAGAATGTGATTATGTCCTGATGATGTCACGCCGTCTCTCAGGCAAAACACAGAACCTCTGGAAAGTATTTCAAATAAGACTAACTAGATAAAACTGTTAGCTTTATAGAACTGGCTCTTTTTTTGGACATTAATGAATCTATCAGAAGACATACCTCCAATGACTTCCCATTCAATTCAACCAAACGTATCTTTTATAGACTTCAAAAACTGTCCACCAGCAACTCGGGCCCAGTTCTGGTGCCAACTGAGGAAGACTTACAGGGCTGGATTTCCTGTTGACCCAGTTGGGTAGGTCAACGTTGAACCTTTTGCCCCGGACTCCAGATGGTGCCATTGTACAGAAAATATTCCTCAGACTTCATATGAAAAGCAAGTATCACCTGCAGCAACTACATGAATGAGAGGGCTTGCAACTAGCTAATTTGCTATTTTATGATTGAACATGCCTAATTGCACGGCATTTCACCAATGATTCTTCGTGCATTTGGGTCAGTAACGGCCCCCCTGCTTCACCTCTCCAAACTCATTTATTAGTGTTACAATGACCTCCTTTATGCATGCATTGACGTTTCACTGACGAGACAAACATCTCAGACAGACGTTTTATCGTGATATCTGACCGCTCTCTTGTCATCCATCCTTCTTCTCTCCCTCCCACTTTCTACTTGTCTTTCGCTCGTCTCACTCCTCCCTTTCTCCTCATTCTCTCTCGTCTCTCGGCCTGACCCCAAAAGACCTGTAGGAACAGCAGCTTCAAGGACAAACCACATACACACACACACAAACACACACTAACAAAAACACACAAAGCCTTTCCAACAGCTATGGACTGCAGTGAGGAGAAAGAGACTGAAAAAGAAAGATCTCTCTAATTAAGGGTGACCTGACTCTATCCTCAGAGTCTCTTGCCCTAGTTAGTCACACACACACACACACACACACACACTGTTGGTTGTTCTCTAGACCAACAGCCAAATCCGCCTGAGCCTTCTCCCATAATGCAGTTCAACAGGTGAACCAACAGAGGTGTGTATATGTGTGTAAATGTGTATATATGTGTATATGTGTGTATATGTGTATATATGTGTATATGTGTGTATATGTGTGTAAATGTGTATATATGTGTATATGTGTGTATATGTGTGTAAATGTGTATATGTGTGTAAATGTGCATATATGTGTATATGTGTGTAAATGTGTATATGTGTGTATATGTGTGTAAATGTGTATATATGTGTATATGTGTATATATGTGTATATGTGTGTATATGTGTGTGTGTATATGTGTGTATATGTGTGTGTGTATGTGGGGGTATATGTGTGTATATGTGTGGGGGTATACGTGTGTATATGTGTGTGTGTGTATATGTGTGTATAAGTGTGGGGGTATATGTGTGTATATGTGTGTGTGTATATGTGTGTATAAGTGTGGGGGTATATGTGTGTTTATGTGTGTGTGTGTATATGTGTGTGTGTATAAGTGTGTATATGTGTGTGTGTATAAGTGTGTATATGTGTGGGGGTATATGTGTGTATATGTGTGTGTGTATATGTGTGTATAAGTGTGTATATGTGTATATGTGTGGGGGTATATGTGTGGGGGTATATGTGTGTATATGTGTGTATATTTGTGTGTGTGTGAAACCTGAAGGTAGTTGTTTATCCACACATGACAGTGTCATGTGGTACCTACTCTTCACCTCCCTCTCCACCTCCTCTCCCTGTCCTTCCATCTCCACCTCCTCTCCCTGTCCTTCCATCTCCACCTCCTCTCCCTGTCCTTCCATCTCCACCTCCTCTCCCTGTCCTTCCATCTTCACCTCCCTCTCCCTGTCCTTCCATCTTCACCTCCCTCTCCCTGTCCTTCCATCTCCACCTCCTCTCCCTGTCCTTCCATCTTCACCTCCCTCTCCCTGTCCTTCCATCTTCACCTCCCTCTCCACCTCTTCTCCCTGTCCTTCCATCTTCACCTCCCTCTCCACCTCCTCTCCCTGTCCTTCCATCTTCACCTCCCTCTCCCCGTCCTTCCATCATCACCTCCCTCTCCACCTCCTCTCCCTGTCCTTCCATCTTCACCTCCCTCTCCCTGTCCTTCCATCATCACCTCCCTCTCCACCTCCTCTCCCTGTCCTTCCATCTTCACCTCCCTCTCCCTGTCCTTCCATCATCACCTCCCTCTCCACTCCTCTCCCTGTCCTTCCATCTTCACCTCCCTCTCCCTGTCCTTCCATCTTCACCTCCCTCTCCCTGTCCTTCAATTATCACCTCCCTCCACACTCCCTCTCCCTGTCCTTCCTTCATCACCTCCCTCTGTAGTTGACCTCCCCCTGGTCTCCTGGGGTCTAGTTGACCTCCCCCTGGTCTGCTGGGGTGTAGTTGACCTCCCCCTGGTCTCCTGGGGTGTAGTTGACCTCCCCCTGGTCTCCTGGGGTCTAGTTGATCTCCCCCTGGTCTCCTGGGGTCTAATTGACCTCCCCCTGGTCTCCTGGGGTGTAGTTGACCTCCCCCTGGTCTGCTGGGGTCTAGTTGACCTCCCCCTGGTCTGCTGGGGTCTAGTTGACCTCCCACTGGTCTCCTGGGGTCTAGTTGACCTCCCCCAGGTCTCCTGGGTTCTAGTTTAATTGCCCCATTTCTCCCTTCTCCTTTGCTTGTTTCCTTTATGATATTATCAGGGTGATCTAGCCTACATCTCTGACTCATATTTCTGACCTGAAGAAATAAAAATGTGTGGAACAAAACATTCCTGAAATAAATACATGTACATGTTGCTAATTCAGGACGTAGCTACATAAGAGAGGCTTAACACAGTGTGGACCACCCACACACACACACACACACACACAAACACACACAAACTCAAACACACACGCACACACTCAAACACTTGTGTAATTACATCATCTGAGGTGATTTGGTGTTCATAGTTATGGTTGTTCCCTGGTAGCCCGAGATGCTGAAATTAAACACTACTTTCACTGTTTCAAATTAAGCTACCACACACACACACACACACACACACACAGACAGAGAGAGACAGAGAGAGACAGAAATAGAGAGGGTAAACACACACAAACACACACACTGAACAAACACACTCACACTCAACTGCGACAGCCCTGCTGCAGGTACCTACCCTGTTACCATGACACCTGCGCTCACGGTAACAGCACCACGCCCTGTTGCCGTAGAAACGGTCCACCTGATGGGGAGAATGGCTAGGAAGAGGTAACTTTGCAGGTATATGTCCTGAATGACACCCTATTCCCTATATAGTACACTACTTTAACCAGAGTCCTATGGAGAGATGACACCCTATTCCCTATATAGTACACTACTTTAACCAGAGTCCTATGTAGAGATGACACCCTATTCCCTATAAAGTACACTACTTTAACCAGAGTCCTATGGAGAGATGACACCCTATTCCCTATATAGTACACTACTTTAACCAGAGCCCTATGGAGAGATGACACCCTATTCCCTATATAGTACACTACTTTAACCAGAGTCCTATGGAGAGATGACACCCTATTCCCTATATAGTACACTACTATAACCAGAGTCCTATGGAGAGATGACACCCTATTCCCTATATAGTACACTACTTTAACCAGAGCCCTATGGAGAGATGACACCCTATTCCCTATAAAGTACACTACTTTAACCAGAGTCCTATGGAGAGATGACACCCTATTCCCTATATAGTACACTACTTTAACCAGAGTCCTATGGAGAGATGACACCCTATTCCCTATAAAGTACACTACTTTAACCAGAGTCCTATGGAGAGATGACACCCTATTCCCTATATAGTACACTACTTTAACCAGAGCCCTATGGAGAGATGACACCCTATTCCCTATAAAGTACACTACTTTAACCAGAGTCCTATGGAGAGATGACACCCTATTCCCTATATAGTACACTACTTTAACCAGAGTCCTATGGAGAGATGACACCCTATTCCCTATAAAGTACACTACTTTAACCAGAGTCCTATGGAGAGATGACACCCTATTCCCTATATAGTACACTACTTTAACCAGAGCCCTCTCATCTCACCCCCATCTCTCAATCCTCTATCCCTCTGTCATCTCACCCCATCTCTCTCCTCTCTCATTGGCTGAGTTCTTAATGAAACACTGAGTAATCAGGATTCCAGATTGGTTGATTGTAACCCCCCCCCCCCCCCCCCCCCCACACACACAAAGATATATACTCACACCACACTATACTCACACCACACTATACTCACACCACACTATACTCACACCACACTATACTCACACCACACTATACTCACACCACACTATACTCACACCACACTATACTCACACCACACTATACTCACACCACACTATACTCACACCACACTATACTCACACCACACTATACTCACACCACACTATACTCACACCACACTATACTCACCCCACACTATACTCACACCACACTATACTCACCCCACACTATACTCACCCCACACTATACTCACACCACACTATACTCACACCACACTATACTCACACCACACTATACTCACACCACACAGGGTCAATATCCCCTGACAGAGAACAGAATCAGAGGTCATGTCAGTGGTCAAGAGGCCCAGACTGTCTGTGCCGGGGAAACCAGAGTGCGAGAGAGAAACAGACGTTGAGAAAGAGGGGATGAGATGAAGAGGGTGAAAGAGAAAGAGGAAATACAATGGGCTCTGTCTAAAGGTGCAGATCTCCCCTACAAAAGTTAAAATGTTCAACATCTTCAAGAACACTGCCCAAGGACGCTCTTATTGGCTGAAACAGGGGGATAAACTTAGAGGCTGAAGCTGCTATTGGTTGGGGAATGAGTCTACGACAGAAACATTTGATTCAGAAGCCTTACGGACAAGAGAGGTGATTGGCTATTATAAGCATTCTGAACGACATTATTGGTCTAGATACAGGGCCAACAGCAGAGATGGATGAGGTCATTGGTTCTCACTGGTGTCTACGTGCATGGGGTGTGTCTGTGTTTGTCTACGTGCATGATGTGTGTGTGTGTGTGTGTCCTTGTGCAGTCAAGCCAGTGGCTACAACGACAGTGGGAGATGTGAACGACCTGGGTTGATTCTTCTGGAGATTCACCCCAGAGACAAGAAGACTAGATAAGCCACTGGACCTAGCCTACAGTATACACACACACACACCACATCACACACACCACACACACCACATCACACACACACACACGCTTAGTCCATGACAGAAACAGATGAGTAGTTTTGTGACGTTCTGTGCGTGAGTAAAATTTAGAGGCAATGTTTCTGCTCTTATGTCGGGTCAACCCAGACTGACCTTTACATTTCTAATTGAGCCCTTAAAGCCTTTTTCAGACAACCAGCAGAGAACCTCCGGGTTCCCCAGAGACCATAACCACTGTGTGGGCTGGTTCCCTGGTTCCCTGGTTCCCTGGTTCCTCCAGCTGGCAGTACATGGTGTGACATCGCCCCATCGCCCAGCCGGATACACATTCAACTGTGATTGATCAACAATTTCCACAACGCTTCAGAAATGAAACATGTGCCTTCTTTGTACCTTCTATTTTACAAACGCGTGACTGAGAACAGTCTCATTTACAGCAATGCCAAAGGAGCATCAAGGGTTAACTGGCTCAGGAACAGAACAACCATTGTTTTACCTTCAGGACTCAATCCAGAAACCTTCTGGTTACTGATCACATGTGTCGGTTTATCTCTGCCTGTCTGTCTGTGTCTGTCTGTGTCTGTCTGCTTCTGTCTGTCTGTGTCTATCTGTCTGTCTGTCTCTGTCTGTCTTTGTCTGTGCCTGTCTGTCTGTGTGCCTCTGTCTGTTTCTGTTTGTCTCTGCCAGCCTCTGTCTTTGTTGTTCTGTGTCTGTCAATGTCTGTCTGTCAATGTCTGTGTCTCTGTCTGTCTGTCTGTGTCTGTCTGTCTGTCTGTTTCTGTCCTTCTGTCTGTGTCTGTCTGTGTCGGTATGTCTCTGTCTGTCTTTCTCTGCTAGTCTCTGTCTGTCTGTGTCTGTCTGTCTCTGTGTCTGTCTGTCTGTCTCTGTGTCTGTCTGTCTGTGTCTGTCTGTCTCTGTGTCTGTCTGTCTGTGTCTGTCTGTCTCTGTGTCTGTCTGTCTGTCTCTGTGTCTGTCTGTCTGTGTCTGTCTGTCTCTGTGTCTGTCTGTCTGTGTCTGTCTGTCTCTGTGTCTGTCTGTCTGTGTCTGTCTGTCTCTGTGTACCCAACAAGGCAAGTCCTGTCAGAGGGAGGGGGAGGTGGAGGGTGTGTGTGTGTGTGTGTGTGTGAGGGTGTGTGTGTGTGTGTGTGTGTGTGTGTGAGGGTGTGTGTGTGTGTGTGTGTGTGTGTGTGTGAGGGTGTGTGTGTGTGTGTGTGAGGGTGTGTGTGTGTGTGTGTGTGTGTATGAAGGTGTGTGTTTGTCCTACCTCTGGCAGACAGCTTCTTGGTGTTGATGATTTTAGCGGCGTACTCCTGACCAGATGAGATCCTCAGACACCTCTTGACTATTGAGAACGCCCCCCTAGAAACGACACACACAGACACACACACATACACACACACAGACACACATACAGAAACACAGACACACACATACAGACACACAGACACACAAACACACACACACACAGACACACATACAGAAACACAGACACACACAGAAACACACACACACACAGAAACACACACACATACAAAAACATGTACATTAGGGCCCAAACATTCAGGTGTCATTCTGACTTCTATCCGTGTGTGTGTGCGTGTGTGCGTGCTTGTGCATGTGTGTGTGTGTATATGTGTGTGTGTGTGAAGAACAGAAAGATGGAGAATCACTACTGAGACTGAATGTCAGACAGGTTGCAGGCTGCTGAATCCTCTCATCATCTCAATGTGGGCCGCAGGTTAGTTAACACACATACACACACACACTTATACACACACACACTCATACACACACACACTCATACACACACACACTCATACACACACACACACTCATACACACGCACACACACTTACTCATACACACATACACGCGCACACATCCTCATACACACACACACACACACACACACATACATACACACATACTCACGCTTGTTTTACTAGTCTTGAGGACTTTTTTGGGATCACAATTGATTTCCATTGAAATGTAGCTTTATCTTTTCTGACCCCTAACTGTAATCCAAATCTCAACCCTTAAACCCCATTTTAACCCTGACCTTAACCCAAGCCTCAACACTTAAACCCCATTTTAACCCTGACCTTAACCCAAGCCTCAACACTTAAACCCCATTTTAACCCTGACCTTAACCCAAGCCTCAACACTTAAACCCCATTTTAACCCTGACCTTAACCCAAGCCTCAACACTTAAACCCCATTTTAACCCTGACCTTAACCCAAGCCTCAACACTTAAACCCCATTTTAACCCTGACCTTAACCCAAGCCTCAACACTTAAACCCCATTTTAACCCTGACCTTAACCCAAGCCTTAACCCTTAAACCCCATTTTAACCCTGACCTTAACCCAAGCCTTAACCCTTAAACCCCATTTTAACCCTGACCTTAACCCAAGCCTCAACACTTAAACCCCATTTTAACCCTGACCTTAACCCAAGCCTCAACACTTAAACCCCATTTTAACCCTGACCTTAACCCAAGCCTTAACCCTTAAACCCCATTTTAACCCTGACCTTAACCCAAGCCTTAACCCTTAAACCCCATTTTAACCCTGACCTTAACCCAAGCCTCAACACTTAAACTTGAGGTCAGGAAAATGTCCTCACTAGTCCTGATTTAATATCTAGGTTATGATACTGAAGACTTCAGACCCTGAGTGTAATATTCTGTCTCCCAACTGTCCTTCTCTACTCTCTCTCTCTCTGTTTCTTTCTCTCTCTCAATTACATTTCAATTTAAAGGGATTTATCAACAGGGGAAAGAGTTGTGTTCATTAACAAAAGCAAGAAAGATAAAATAAAGAAGGAAACAAGTGGGGCCAAACTGGTAAGTTAATAAATGAGTTCTTAATTAGGCTCAATGAACCTGTCAATGTCTTCCTTGTTGCATTATTGGGTATAAAAAGAAAAACCAGATTAAACAGAGGTAAATCTAGGCCTAGGTTTTAGAGACCAGTAGGAAGCCTGGGCTGACCTGGTTCTCATGATCTTCTTGCCATGTCAATGTTAGGAAGTCATGAATAAGGCAATGATAGCCAAACCCGACATTGGCACTGGTGATGAAAATATGAATATTTATTCACGGTCTGGGCTACACATGAACAGAAGCACGTGCACACACTGGCACATTCACAAACCCACGCACGCGCCCGCCCGCCCATGGGCACACACACACACACACCCGTCAGCACGCACGCACCCACTCACACACGGGCACAGCGCGGAGTCAGCGTGCTATGCCAGGGCAGCAGAAGACAAAGCTCCGCTGGGCCTATAACAAAACAAGTCGTTTATGCTGTTATCAAATAATAACATAAAACACACTCATAAACAATGCTTACTTGCCCAGCTCCTCGAATAGCTGGTATTCGTCGGTAAATCTCGTACAGATTGTCAGCGCCATACTAAAAAGGAAAAGAGCGCAGTGAAGAGGAGACGCGCTAGAAATGTTCACCACTGGGTCTACACAATTATTCTTCAGCACAACTGCTGCCACCCGAAAGGATAGGTAGCGGGGCTAATTTGTTCCGCTGTAGCAGTACAGACCGGAGCGACTGACACAGCGATGGCTAGGCTCTGTACCACAGCACAGCTGGAGTGGAGAGATGAGGACCTTCTGCAGCATCGACCGGAACGGCAAAAGCACCGCCAGTCCAGTCACCAAACGCCGTCGGTCGCGGACGACCGTTTAAACCCAAAAATCGTTTAAAACCAAAAAGAATGCAGTGCGCTGTCGGGATGTTTTTCTGGTCACACGGTGCGATGTGTGCTCTCGCAGCTCACAGAATGAATCCGCAGCATTTTCTAGGCATTGTTTCCCATCTTGCATTGGATGTCCGTCGACCGCGCGTCCTCCCGCCGTGCAAGTTGGGGTGTGCGCGTGTGCTTTCGCGCGACTCCGCACCCAACCACGCCCCTTTGTATACATGATCTGTTAATATTAGAGGAAAGCCTAATGACAGAAATAACGTTTATGATGGAAATGACGCGATAATTATGAAAGTAGGCCTAGATATGAACGCATAATGAAAATGTTGTGATGTATTAGTATTATTATTTAATTAAATACGGATACTTAATTATACATGCATAATATACTGGTGTGTGTGTTCCAACAAGTTATTTGGAAGTTTTGCCAGAAGAAAACCCCTTCTTTCACCAAACTACAAACATAAGCACTGAAGTTGGTTAAATATATTTGGAACTTTGATTGGAACCAGGTTCTATGGTTTGAGAGGCTAAAACTTTTTGGCAACAAATACCAGAGGAAGGTTTGAAAAAAGAAAAAAAAAAAGCCATGGCCATGGCCATGCTGAAAATAACCTAATTAATTCTGTGAATACGATGGTGGCTCTGTGAAGCCGTGATGGCTCTGTGATGTTGTGAAGTACGGTGGTGGCTCTGTGAGGGTGTGAAGTACGGTGGTGGCTCTGTGATGGTGTGAAGTACGGTGGTGGCTCTGTGATGGTGTGAAGTACGGTGGTGGCTCTGTGATGGTGTGAAGTACGGTGGTGGCTCTGTGAGGGTGTGAAGTACGGTGGTGGCTCTGTGATGGTGTGAAGTACGGTGGTGGCTCTGTGAGGGTGTTGAGTACGGTGGTGGCTCTGTGATGGTGTGAAGTACGGTGGTGGCTCTGTGATGGTGTGAAGTACGGTGGTGGCTCTGTGAGGGTGTGAAGTACGGTGGTGGCTCTGTGATGGTGTGAAGTACGGTGGTGGCTCTGTGATGACGTGAAGTACGGTGGTGGCTCTGTGAGGGTGTGAAGTACGGTGGTGGCTCTGTGATGACGTGAAGTACGGTGGTGGCTCTGTGAGGGTGTGAAGTACGGTGATGGCTCTGTGATGGTGTGGGGCTGTTTTACTTCCAAGACCTGGGGATCCATGTAAGGAAACATGGTAACATCAAGTACCAAGAGAAATCCATAAAAAAATTGTTCAATGACCATACAATCAAAAGGTTTGTGGCAAAATAATTGTGGCACGTGTTTTTGAATAAAATAATTATTTTTCCCTCAATTAAAGGTTATATTCATATAATATTTTGAGTTTAACATCAAGCTGATTAACAATAATTATCATTTTTCACAGCCCTTTTTTGATCATATTTACCCAAGGTTAATTGTTTCATTGCAAAGGAAATTGTATGGCAGATTTCTGAGTCACCACTTTCCCGCGGTCTACAATAGATTATATGTGCCAACAACTATTCTGGATCCTCTCACTGCAGACATTTTTTGAAATTCTCCTTTCCTTATATGAACTGTAACTTCATTACAGACTTTGAAAATATTGGTTTTATATTTCTGTTTCCATGTATATGCATATATTAATTACATTTTCTAAAAAAAATAAAAAACTTTTATACACACACCAGTAAGTAACAATGTAGTGGTGTCAAATACTTTAGTTTTATGGTTTTAAACACAGTAATGGAAGATCGAAGGGAATAGGCTTATATGAGATTCAGCCACCATCTAATGTAACACTCGTGATTTCATTTACTTAGTGCTACCAGGAGAGGGCAGTATGACAAGGTCATTTTTGTGCAGTTGTCAAAATAACTTCAGTAATAAATACAACTATTATGAAAACACAAGACAGACCAACTATGTGTTGTAACATTAACGGCAATAATCATATTTTAGGACAGAGACTGAGTTTTAATACAAACACTTTATTATCATACATGATGGATCAATCCATGGGTGGAACCAGGAGGTGGAGAGGGAGAGAGGAGAAATAGGGAGGGAGGGAGGGAGAAGGGAGGGTGGAGAGGAAAGGTGGAGGACCAGTCAGGAGGACTGGAGGAGAAGGCATGGGGTTTTCCTCTCAGACAGGGGTTTCTTTATTTGTGTGTGTTTACCAGCTCTTCCAGCTTGGCCTGGTTGGACCCAGAGAACTCCTCCACCTGAAACACAGAAATCAACTAATTCAATATTTTAACCAATAATTTCGTCAAACTTACAACCAACCAGACAACCAGATACATGTACCAACAAAGCAATGAGAGAATCAGTCATTTAACAAATCATTCAAAAAACAAAGTGAATTAAAGGGTTGGCTCAGTTAAAGGTTGGAAGGTCTGCGCTGTTTCTGGTTCCACAGCTGCTATTATATCAGCAGTAAGTACACCGACATATACTCTGAGGCACTTTCAGATACTCTGAGGCACTTTCAGATACTCTGAGGCACTTTCAGACACTCTCGGGTACTTTCAGACACTCTCGGGCACTTTCAGACACTCTCGGGCACTTTCAGACACTCTCGGGCACTTTCAGACACTCTCGGGCACTTTCAGACACTCTCGGGCACTTTCAGACACTCTCGGGCACTTTCAGACACTCTGGGGTACTTTCAGACACTCTGGGGTACTTTCAGACACTCTGGGGTACTTTCAGACACTATGAGGCACTTTCAGATACTATGAGGCACTTTCAGATACTCTCGGGCACTTTCAGACACTCTCGGGCACTTTCAGACACTCTCGGGCACTTTCAGACACTCTCGGGCACTTTCAGACACTCTCGGGCACTTTCAGATACTCTCGGGCACTTTCAGATACTCTCGGGCACTTTCAGATACTCTCGGGCACTTTCAGATACTCTCGGGCACTTTCAGATACTCTCGGGCACTTTCAGATACTCTCGGGCACTTTCAGATACTCTCGGGCACTTTCAGATACTCTGAGGCACTTTCAGATACTCTGAGGCACTTTCAGATACTCTGAGGCACTTTCAGATACTCTGAGGCACTTTCAGATACTCTGAGGCACTATCAGATACTCTGAGGCACTTTCAGATACTCTGAGGCACTATCAGATACTCTGAGGCACTATCAGATACTCTGAGGCACTATCAGATACTCTGAGGCACTTTCAGATACTCTGAGGCACTTTCAGATACTCTGAGGCACTTTCAGATACTCTGAGGCACTTTCAGATACTCTGAGGCACTATCAGATACTCTGAGGCACTTTCAGATACTCTGAGGCACTATCAGATACTCTGAGGCACTTTCAGATACTCTGAGGCACTTTCAGATACTCTGAGGCACTTTCAGATACTCTGAGGACCTGGATAGAATCTTATTGTATTGTGCTCATCTGTATCATTGGCTGTGTTGCCCAGGGCATCAACAAGTTGGGTTGAGGTCATGACCTTCTGCTTGTTCTTGTAGAAGTGGAATGTCGGCATGCACTTGATGTCACAGGAACTGGCCACATCCTGAAGACACAGGGAGAGATGGGGGTTCAGAGATGACAGAAGAAGAGAGATGAGGAGGGGATTCAGATATGGCAGAAGAAGAGAGGTGAGGAGGGGATTTAGATATGACAGAAGAAGAGAGATGAGGAGGTTGCAGTTCATATCTTGGTTTTGGGGATGTATGTGATTATTTCCCTTTTGCGGGGGAATAATGAACTGTTTTTTAATTTGTCTACTTCACTAGCTTAGGTGGAGTTACATTAAGAGGTTGGTTACATTAGACAGTAGACACAGCATAGTGGTCCTAGATCGGTCCTAGATCGGTCCTAGATGTTGGTGTTTAATACGAACTAGTCCTCAATATGCCTCACCGGTGCGTCGTCCACGTCGACCTTCAGGAAGACCGCGTCTGGGTGATTCTCAGACAGACTCTGGAAAAGGGGGGAGGCGCTCGTTAGAAAACCACAACAGCCAAGACGTGAGAAGGGGTTCCCTGCGTGGCACACCCTTTCAGGGGCTGACCTTGAAGAAGGGAGCAATGCTCTGACAGGGACCGCACCATGTGGCCGTGAAGTCCACAACCACCAGCTTCTGCCCTGCCTCGGCCAGCGCCGTGTCGAACCCCTCCTGGACGACACACGGAGACACACACCACGAAACACGGACATAATAATAATAGTGTGTGAGAGAAACTACTGCTGTAGCTTATTGCTTAACATATTGAAGTAACAGTTCTATATTTGAATTAACATTTATTTTGAGAAGTTAATGCACACAAATTAAGAATTAGAACTCCCACCAGAAAATATAATTTTGACAAAAATATATTTTTCTCAAATGATTGCCACATACGCTAACCACTTCTGAAGGTAGTCTACAAAAATATGAATAAACATTAAATTATTATGCATGCCCGTTCATCATTTTCGGATGGAACTGTGACGGAAAATGTAACATGGTTTGTACCGCTGTTCTGTAGTATCAAAACAACCTGTTTTATAATCCAGATTAACCGTTAACAGGTTTAATTAACAAAGACATTAACTGAAGCATCAATCCGTCGCCTACAAATCACCCACAACAGATTATGCTCTTCGCGCTGTCACCAATATGGGGGATTAAAGCAGCAGTGACGAGTTGCGGTTTAATTGTATGTTACCTTTACTATAGTGTAGCACGAACTGGACAGTTTGACAGGAGAGGGGCTACTGGGAAAACTGTAGGATATGACGAGGTAAACACTGCAGGATGCTAGCCTAATATGATTAGTTAGCCCCATATAAGTGCTAATGGCACTCATAGGGGGCTAGCGAGATGCTTGCTAACCAAACTCCACCGTTTAAAGCCACATCGTTTGAACGATGTTGCAACCTCACCGCATGTCCGACTTCGATCAGTAGGTAGGGATAACTGTGACACAAACCACGTCAATTGCTATGCAGCAGCCATGAAAGCCTGTAACGCAACATGCTAGCTAATGCAAAGATATATTCTAGCCAAGCGCAGTGGGTCTTCCATAATGGTGAAAGCGGCCATGAGCAGTCGTACAAGCGATGTTCTGATAAATTACTTATAGCTCATAACGGTGACTAATAGCTCATAACGGTTGGCCATACAGGATACACGGGGCCTGCTTAAGTGATAAAACAATTGTGTAGACTATGTCGTGTGTAATAACTTCGGCTAACAAAATAACTTACTATTATATTATAATAACATAGGCTAATATTTTGTTGTACTAGGATACTTATATTTAATAAACCAGCTATTAAAATCAAATGTTCCAACATTTCGATTCTAAATATAATTGCCAATCAGTCTACCCGGTAGCTAAACTAACTGGCTAGTTAGTTCGTTTTATTTTAGAAGACTAAATAGGCTATACAAAAAGTACCGAGCGTAACGTTTGCAACGTGTCTGCTTATCACGATTCAAGCAGATACGGTTCTCTCGCCTATATCTAACGTAGCGAGCACACTTGCTTTTAAACTTTGCCATAAGCCAAACACTAACACATTGACTCTCGTGGGCCAATAGCCCGATCCAGGAATGGTACATTACCTGATCTTCGATTATTATAATCATGTTGAATATAGATTGTTAGAGACGGACGCTGTACGTGCGAGACGACTGACGACGACACCGGACCACGCGCCCTCGTTACAGAACGGGACAGCCCGTTATGCGGGAGCGATTTTAATGTTAATGTGGTTAAAAAAAGCTCTGCCCCTCCCCATGCAGTATATTCAGCCCATTCAGTGTGTGTGTGTGTGTGTCTGCGCGCGCACCCATGTGATACAATAGACTTGTATTCTATAAAGACAAGCAAGTACTGTCAGTGTAATTTCTGCACAGCCACCATACACAATTCTACAACAAAAACCGGCAGAAATATATGCACATTGTGCTTGACCCGATCCTTTTATGTATGGTTGGGCGCTAGTCAGAGAGGCCCTGTCTTTTGTCTGTATGACTGGGCCGGGGATTGAACCCTCTGATAGGTGAACCTTGTTCCCTTGTTATAATTTAACTTGCATGCATAAACATAACATAGCCTAAAGGCCTAATTTAACACTTAATGACTCAAATCAAAAGTTTTACCAACAAGCTAAAAGCATAAATCCGAAATTTGTCAGGGGATAGGATGGATCACCCGGAATCCCAGTCAAAACCGATTGCAGTTCTGATTGCTATGGGAAGTGCAGATCCAGTTTACCAAACCTGCCCCAGCAGTTTAGGGGCTGTTGATTTTACATTTGGAGTCCGGGGTTTGACCCTATACCTGCTGCCATAACTACTTTAAAATGGTGCCCACAACTGCTGTCTAGATCTATGCAATCTGGATCTATGCAATCTAGGTCTATGCCACAGACAGAGGCCTCCAGTGGCCACAAGGCCGTTTTAGAATGGACCTCCTCATCGAGGGCTTGGGATTTACAACATCATTTTGCTTCTCTTCCTGATGACTGAGTTGGACTAATTAATAACACTATTTTAATGGTGAATACATTAAACCTTCTAAGACAGTTTTTCCCAATCCTGGTCCTGGGGACCCAAAGGGGTGCAGGTTTTTGACCCCAAGCACCCTGATCCAAATAAAAGACTTGATGATAGGTTGATTACGTCACTCAAGTGTGTGAATGGTAGGGCAACATTTGAAACAGGTGTGTGAGTGCTTGGGCAAAAACTAAAACATTGCACCCCTTTGGGTCCCCAGGACAAGGATTGGGAAACACTGGTCTAAGACATCATTGGCACTGCACATCCTCTTACTGATCCTATGAAGGGCATTTGAAGAGTTATGCAGGCTCTATCCATCTCCGTGGTCTGTGTTGCATGCCCCCAGTCCTCTAGCCTTCTCTCTAGCCGATCCTAATTGGTCCACACATCAAGGAGCGTTTGGGTTGAAGTTACCATGGAGATGAGGACCCGCAAACGGGACAAGAAGAACCAAATGAGATTCTCATCAGAGGTGTTGTGAATGATTATCAAAGAGTTTTTAATCCATGAAAGCCTGTCTGAATGAACACATAAAAAGACTGGTCTATTATCACACAAGCACAGATCTTCATTCACTGAGCCATTCACTAAATAAAACAGGAGAGGAATGAATAAAGATGGGAGAGATGGAAAACAAGAGAGCACAGAGAGGGCTGATTAAAGGTAAAGAGAGTGAAAGGCAGAAATAGAGACAGCAGAGAGAGATGAATAAAGGAGTGAGAGAAGGGCAGAGCAGAGAGGAAGGGGAAGAGAGACATGTCAGTGAGAGACAGATGTTTCCTGTTTTAGTGCTTTGACAATGTAAACATGTTTCCCACGAGGCCAATAAAGCAATTTGAACCGAATTGACAGATAGAAAATGAGAAATGGTGAGAAAAAGAACTCTCCAGTCACCTTAAGGTGACAATTGTGGTGTCATTAATACTAACCTAGTCACCTACTAACCTACCCACAAGCTCCATTTAAGGATTTAGGGGGAATACAGCTGTGAATAGTGTTAGAATGGGGGGTTTAGTTATTAGGGTTAGGTGTGGGCATACATTTGGTTGTAGAGTTTAGGGTCAGGGTAATGTTTTTCTGGTCGTCAGAAACATGTGTGTTTGTTATCGTTTGTTCGTTCAAACAAAATACTCCCCTCTTTTTTTATTCCCCTTGCCCTCCCCTCAGTTCTCCTTGCCCTCCCCTCGGGTCTCTCCTTGCCGACCCTCCCTCTCCTTCGTCTCGACTTCCCCGCCCAACGCAGGGGCGTCCCGGTTTCTATGGCTTGCTTTGCCGTAAAGCGAGCAGAAATGTCCCGATTCCTGTCCCCGGACCTGATCCCGACACAGACTATGTTCCGACATATTGCAGAAATAATGGCTATTGCAGCTGTTTACCCTGCTCTAAACCAAGATGCGATGTGTTGGGCGTCATCCAAGTGACTTTACCACGGGTAAGATGTCAAGTAGCCTTGCCTACAGCCCAACGAATCTTACGTGGCATGTGTGTAGTTATCCGTTGCTAGCTGCATCGCTAGGTATCCGTGCTAAACGCACACAGGCAAGTGTTTTTTGGTTACAGTAGCCTAAAGCCGCCCACAAGTTAACGTCTTAGGAGCGTTCTCTTGCCGACGTTGACTCAAAGTTGCGACCACGATGTTCCAATGTAATCGCCGCGACTATGTGTCGGTCACTAGTTGAGAGAGACCTGTCGTGAGGATGACGATTGTAAGCTGAGTTGCAGGTATCATGTAATAAACTTCACGTACGTCCTTTCCTTCTCACGGACCCCTGGTCAAACTGACAGTTGTTCCTAAGTCATCTGGCACCAATGACAAATCCTTGCTCCCGCAGGAACGAGCAGAGAGTTTTTGTTTTTAGACTTTTAGCGGAGTTGAAAACAGGAACACCCAAAAATGAGAGAGATACTGCAGGCGGAGGTGTGTGCTCGATACGCTGATGTGTTCGCCAGCAGTTTAACCTGCAGTCTGTCTGTCTGTCTGTCCCACCCCGCACCCCCCACACACACTCTTAGAGCCATGTTGTTGGGCAGTAGTAGCGGAGGAGTTGGTGTGGTCGGCCTCCCTGTGGAGGTGTGGAGGGTGGTCTTGGCCTACCTGCCCCTCCCAGAGCTGGGCCGCTGCAGCCTAGTCTGTCGGGCCTGGAGGGAGCTCATCCTGTCCCTGGACAACACCCGCTGGAGGCAGCTCTGCCTGGGCCTGCCCGAGTGCCCCCGACACCCCAACTGGCCCAGGTACGGAGGCGGGGGCTCAGACGTTGGGGGGGCTCCAAACCGCATGGTCATACTCAACGCACTTTAACCCCCCATGTGTGTCTGTGTGTCTAGCCGCCCCCACCTGGAGCCGTCCTCCTGGAGGGAGGCCCTGAGGCAGAACGCCCTGGCCAGCCGGACCTGGTCGCGCCACGCCCAGCCCGAGCTCCAGCCCTCCGCCTGCCTGCACCTGTTCCGGCGGCGCAAGGAGCGGAGGGTCTGGCAGGTCGGGCCGGGCCGGGAGCTGGAGACGCTGAGGGCGGCGCTGGCCGTGGCGGGGCCGTACGATCGGGTGGTGCTTCACGCCGGGGTGTACGAGGAGCAGGCGGAGCTGGTGATGAAGGTGACGGGGTTGTCTTCCTCTGTGGGCTGCTTGGGTATCGGGGTTAACATGGTTTGATTTTAAAGGGGAGCTGTGTGGAATCTGGCCTTTAACCAATAACACAACGACTCTTCCCTTATGAACCAGACTGGTATAGTACCAGCTAGTCCAGGGTGGTTTAGTGTGGGGGATAGTACTGAGTGGTATAGTACCAGCTAGTCCAGGGTGGTTTAGTGTGGGGGATAGTACTGAGTGGTATAGTACCAGCTAGTCCAGGGTGGTTTTGGGTGGGGGATAGTACTGAGTGCCTAAAGCCAGTATGAGGAGTCAATGCAAAACTGACAGACGGACCAGTGAGAAAGTTTAAATGAGGAATATCTCAAGCACTCAGATCCATTTTAAAGAAAAACAACTTAAAACCTTAACTGCAGATTTCTACTAGTCATTGTTGCTTATTTATGCTAGTAGTTTAGTAAAAATACTACCCCTTTAAATGAACACTATACTGTAGATGATTCTTTTAAGTCAAAAACAGTTGGATAAAACTTTCTAAAATATTATTTTAAATGCATGTCAAAATATAAAATGAAAGATGGACCATGTTGGTGGGTATAAGACGTTGCCCCTTGACCCTCCAGGTTCCTGTGGAGGTGGTGGGTTTGGGTTGCCTGGGCGACGTGGCCCTCCTGGTGAGTCTGGAGCAGCAGTGCCCCACGGCGAGGTTCTGTAACCTGGTCTTCATGCCGGCATGGTTCTCCACTGTGGTCTACAAGGTACGGGCAAATCCCTCCCAGTGGATTTGGCTTTTAATCAGCGCCCGTGGAAACTGGCTTTGCAGTGTTTTTGGGATGTGTCTCTCTGTGAGCAGTCAGTCAGTCCTGACTGATCTACAAATAGTATTAAGTTAGTTATTTATGATGCAAGATTATTTGTAGATGTGTTGTCTTTGAAGGAGTACATGAGCAAAGGGAGACGGTCTCCCATGATTGATGGTTATTTATATAAATGTTTAAGAGTGGGCTTCCTCTCTCATCCCCTGGCTCTGATGGAAGACTATCTGTATATTTGCCAATTTGAAGTACTCTTTTTCAGTGACTTGATGTGCTATATTTTATATATTTATGGTTTCCATTTCTACAGCAGAGACTCATGCCAAATTAAGTTCATGGCTTTTTTATTTTAAATCAACAAGAAGACTTTTGCTGTGTGTGTGTGCAGGGAGAACACATGGTCTGTCATACAATGTTTTGGTCAAAAGCCAATTTTATGTTTGTTCTGCATATTTAGGAAGTGTGCTGTTAATTATACTGTGAATAATTGTTCAGATGTCGCTGGTCACAGGGATTCTCTGGGTGTCAGTGTGGTCATATTGGTGTCTGTGTGGATTGGTGTGATGGTTCTGAATGTCATGGAAGATGGCTGAGCTGAGAATAATAAGAGTTTTAGAATGGCTAATTTAAATGTGCGGTTTTGTCTCTTCTGTCTATCTGTGTCTCTTCCTTCCCAGACATCCTCAGGTCATGTCCAGCTGGATAATTGTAACTTTGATGGTGCCCAGCTGCAGGTCCGAGGCCCGGGAACCTGCCACGCCCGCTTCTGCTCCTTCTCACAGGGAAGCTCCACCCACTTCATGGGCGTGGCCCTCAGCTTATTGGACAGTTGTGACTTTTCAGGAAGTGACTCGGCGTCTGTGACAGTTGAGGGAGCCCCGGTGACAGAGCGGAACTGGGCCTGTAAACATCTGGCTGCTCTGGCCCGTGTCTCCACATCCTGGGCCTCGCCTGGAAACGCTAGCCCAGCCGGGGACAGCTTGGATGGGCAGGGTGGGACCCCAGTGCCCCCCGGGGCTACCGTCACCCCGGAGGACTGGAACAAAGGCAAGACGAGAGAACGAGGAGGAGAGGAAGGAATGTGTCAGAACACGGTGATTGATGACGGCTGGAGCGACAGTGATCCAAGCGAGGAGGAGGAGGAGGAGGAGGAGGAGGAGGAAGAGGAGAACAAAGTAGAGGAAGGTTCCGGACGAGTCGCTGTGAACAACAACAGTGTAAAATACAGACTGGGCCACAGTCGGCATGGCCTCTCTCACCTCCTGAAGCCCCTCCCTGACGGCTCCCTGCCCTCTCGCGCCTCCCCCAACCCCCCCTCACTGACCCCTGAACTCCGAACCCTGGCTGAGGAACTGCAGCGCGACCCAGAAGCCCAGGCGCTGGTCGGGTTGGTGCAGGGGTGCGTGCTGAGGCGCTGCCTGTTCCGGGACGGGAAGGGAGGTGTGCACGTGTGCAACCATGGCAACGCCAGGATGGAAGGGAACGTGTTCCGAGGGCTGACCTACGCCGTGCGCTGCATCCAGAACGCCATGGTAACCAGACGGAGTGGTCGGATGTGATTGGTTGACATGCGTCCCAACATAACTGTATGTGCACTGCTGTCGAACACGGACGAATGATGAATCGTTTTTTGTTTTTGCTGGCGTTACTGAGGATGATGTGCAACAAGGTGTGATTTAGGGTGTCGTGTGTGTTTCAGATTGTGATGCTGTGTAACGAGGTGTGTGAATGCCGTGGATCAGGGGTGTTTCTTCGCCTGTCGGCCCAGGGTCTCATCGCAGACAACAACATTCACTCTAACGGAGAGGCGGGGCTTGATATCCGCAAGGGGGCGGACCCTATCATCCTGGTAACACACGGCCGTCCCACCATGCACCTTGGCGCTGGATTGTTGTGTTGAAAGGTTACAGAATGGAACAACGTTCATGTGTAGAAATGTAGAATGGAGTAGAGAAGAGGTAAATGTCTGTCATAGAATGGGGTAGAGAAGAGGTAAATGTCTGTCATAGAATGGGGTAGAGAAGAGGTAAATGTCTGTCATAGAATGGGGTAGAGAAGAGGTAAATGTCTGTCATAGAATGGGGTAGAGAAGAGGTAAATGTCTGTCATAGAATGGGGTAGAGAAGAGGTAAATGTCTGTCATAGAATGGAGTAGAGAAGAGGTAAATGTCTGTCATAGAATGGAGTAGAGAAGAGGTAAATGTCTGTCATAGAATGGAGTAGAGAAGAGGTAAATGTCTGTCATAGAATGGAGTAGAGAAGAGGTAAATGTCTGTCATAGAATGGGGTAGAGAAGAGGTAAATGTCTGTCATAGAATGGGGTAGAGAAGAGGTAAATGTCTGTCATAGAATGGAGTAGAGAAGAGGTAAATGTCTGTCATAGAATGGGGTAGAGAAGAGGTAAATGTCTGTCATAGAATGGAGTAGAGAAGAGGTAAATGTCTGTCATAGAATGGAGTAGAGAAGAGGTAAATGTCTGTCATAGAATGGGGTAGAGAAGAGGTAAATGTCTGTCATAGAATGGGGTAGAGAAGAGGTAAATGTCTGTCATAGAATGGAGTAGAGAAGAGGTAAATGTCTGTCATAGAATGGAGTAGAGAAGAGGTAAATGTCTGTCATAGAATGGGGTAGAGAAGAGGTAAATGTCTGTCATAGAATGGGGTAGAGAAGAGGTAAATGTCTGTCATAGAATGGAGTAGAGAAGAGGTAAATGTCTGTCATAGAATGGGGTAGAGAAGAGGTAAATGTCTGTCATAGAATGGGGTAGAGAAGAGGTAAATGTCTGTCATAGAATGGAGTAGAGAAGAGGTAAATGTCTGTCATAGAATGGAGTAGAGAAGAGGTAAATGTCTGTCATAGAATGGAGTAGAGAAGAGGTAAATGTCTGTCATAGAATGGGGTAGAGAAGAGGTAAATGTCTGTCATAGAATGGAGTAGAGAAGAGGTAAATGTCTGTCATAGAATGGGGGAATCCAACCTGTTTTCTAGGAGTGTTCCCAGTCATCTAGTCGATACAAGATACATGATGAGACAGAATAACACATCTGACCAAACGCCCTTTCCTTTCCCTTCTCTTCTTTATCACACACACACACACACACAGTGTAACAGAATACATAGTGGTCTGCGTTCGGGCATCGTGGTTCTTGGCAACGGCAGGGGTTCCATCCGTAGCAACCAGATCTACAACAACAAGGAGGCCGGCGTCTACATTCTGTTTAATGGAAACCCTGTGGTCAGGTGAGGAGAGACCGGCCTGTGGCCAGTTGGGGAGTGAGAGAGAGAGAGAGAGAGAGAGAGAGACTGGTCTGTGGTCAGGTGAGGAGTGACCGGTCTGTGGTCAGGTGAGGAGTGACCGGCCTGTGGTCAGGTGAGGAGTGACCGGCCTGTGGTCAGGTGAGGAGTGACCGGCCTGTGGTCAGGTGAGGAGTGACCGGCCTGTGGTCAGGTGAGGAGTGACCGGCCTGTGGTCAGGTGAGGAGTGACTGGCCTGTGGCCAGTTGGGGAGAGACCGGCCTGTGGCCAGTTGGGGAGTGACTGGCCTGTGGTCAGGTGAGGAGTGACCGGCCTGTGGTCAGGTGAGGAGTGACCGGCCTGTGGTCAGGTGAGGAGTGACCGGCCTGTGGTCAGGTGAGGAGTGACTGGCCTGTGGCCAGTTGGGGAGAGACCGGCCTGTGGCCAGTTGGGGAGTGACTGGCCTGTGGTCTGGTGAGGAGTGACTGGCCTGTGGTCAGGTGAGGAGTGACCGGCCTGTGGCCAGTTGGGGGGAGAGAGAGAGAGAGAGAGAGAGAGAGGGAGAGAGAGAGAGAGACAGGTCTCTGGTCAGGTGAGGAGAGAGAGAGAGAGAGACTGGTCTGTGGTCAGGTGAGGAGAGAGAGAGAGACAGGTCTGTGGTCAGGTGAGGAGAGAGAGACCGGTCTGTGGTGTTACGTAATGCTGGCTATGTTTGACTTTATTTCTGGTTGTATTCAAAAGAATATCAAGCTATTAGTGTTTTACGTTCCCCCTCCCCCTTTCTGTCCCTCTGTACTTCCATTTCCTCCTCCTACAGTGGAAACCATATCTACCAGGGCCAAGCAGCCGGTATAGCTGTCAATGAGAGCGGCAGGGGTGTGATTGTTGGTGCGTACCCCCCCCCCCCCCCCAGACAGTTAATACTGCCCCCCCCCCCCTTAATATGTGAAACATATTAAGGTGATGCCATCCAGTTAATACTACCTGCCCCCCCAGACAATGTGATCCGGGAGAACCTGTGGGGTGGGGCGGACATTCGGCGTGGGGGCGACCCAGTTCTGAGGAACAACATCATCTGCCACGGCTACTCTGATGGGGTGGTGGTGGGGGAGAGAGGCCGCGGGCTCATAGAGGGAAACCGCATCTACTGTGAGTTACACGCCCACTTCCTGTTTGCTGATGTCACTGCCTGCTTGGCATTCCTTCCTATTCAGTGTGGGCAGTTGCTGTCAAATGTTTTCACCTCCATTGTCCATTTTTCTTCCTCTCCGCCCTCCTCTTCCTTTTCCTCATGTTATCTCCTCTCTTCATCTCCTCCCATCTTGTTTATTTATTCAACCTTTATTTAAACAGGGAAATCTGAGACCAAGGTCTCTCACAGTTGAGAACTGTGTTACAGATTGAAGAAATCTTTCTAACTTGAGTTTTTTTTGCAAGGCATTCCAAGAGTATGGTCTTGGTAGTCGACAGCAGCGTTTGACAACTGCTATTTTTATTCCTCATTTTTGTGTCTCCTAGGCAACAAGGGATGTGGTGTTTGGGTAATGTCCTCCAGCCTCCCCCAGCTGTTGAAAAACGACATTACCCACAACCGCATGTATGGGCTGGCCGTGTTCTGCCGGAAGGACCCAGATGGCGGAGCGCCCAGGGAAGGGGGACAGGACGGAGGTGGGGTAGGAGGACCGGAAGGGGGAGGTGGAGATGGAGGGCAAGAGAACTTCCACGAGGAAGGAGAGCTGCTGGCGTGGGAGAGTGACCTGGACAGCGAGGATGAACGGCACCCCGCACGGCGAATCATCAGCACGGCTCTAGTGGAGGGAAACTGCATGAGCCACAATGGAGGTGAGACGCACTGTAGAGCCACAATGGAGGCGAGACGCACTGTAGAGCCACAATGGAGGCGAGACGCACTGTAGAGCCACAATGGAGGCGAGACGCACTGTAGAGCCACAATGGAGGCGAGACGCACTGTAGAGCCACAATGGAGGCGAGACGCACTGTAGAGCCACAATGGAGGCGAGACGCACTGTAGAGCCACAATGGAGGCGAGACGCACTGTAGAGCCACAATGGAGGCGAGACGCACTGTAGAGCCACAATGGAGGCGAGACGCACTGTAGAGCCACAATGGAGGCGAGACGCACTGTAGAGCCACAATGGAGGCGAGACGCACTGTAGAGCCACAATGGAGGCGAGACGCACTGTAGAGCCACAATGGAGGCGAGACGCACTGTAGAGCCACAATGGAGGCGAGACGCACTGTAGAGCCACAATGGAGGCGAGACGCACTGTAGAGCCACAATGGAGGCGAGACGCACTGTAGAGCCACAATGGAGGCGAGACGCACTGTAGAGCCACAATGGAGGCGAGACACACTGTAGAGCCACAATGGAGGCGAGACGCACTGTAGAGCCACAATGGAGGCGAGAGAGATTGACCCTTCAGGAATGAGATGTTAATTATCGCTAATAAAAAAACTCCCTAGACTTTCCTCTCTTTCATCTCTCTCCATCTATTCCTCTCATCTCTCCAGCAGTAGGTTTGTACGTGAAGAGCAGTGAACCACTGAATGTTGTTGCCAACCTAGTCAATGGTAACCATGGGGCCGGTGTCGCCGTGCTACAGAGCAGTCAGCTGACACGGCTGGTTGCCAACTGCGTCCATGGAAACGGTCATGGTGGCGTCACCGTGGAGAGGGAGTGCCGTGTGGAGCTCCGTGGGAACGGTATATACGACAATGGTGGCCATGGAGTTAGTTTCCGTGGCGACGGACAAGTGGTAGAGAATGACGTGGTGGGTAACCGCGGTTACGGGATACGGCTGACGGACAGTGCCGACATTAAGGTTAGTTGGGCTCAGAAACCCACATGACTGCAAGACGCCTCAAATCGTCACCATACACATCAAAGAAAGATTGTGTGTGTGTGTGTGTGTGTGTGTGTAGGTGTTGCGTAATCGTGTCCAGCCAGTGCAGGGGTGTGGCATTGCAGTGCTGGGGCCGGCCAAGGCCATTGTTCATGACAACCTAGTGTTCCAGGGTCACCCTGGCAACGTGAAACCCCTGCTACACTGCAACCCTGGCAACGACTGCTGTGTGCTGCGCAACAACACCCTGCTGATGCATAGCAACAGGTAGCTGAGCAACTGTCAGTGCTTTTCAGCATTGACACTTTTTGGTGTTAATCATTTTAATCTCTCACCTTTCTGTTTGGTGTTAATCATTTTAATCTCTCACCTTTCTGTTTGGTGTTAATCATTTTAATCTCTCACCTTCAGGACATGTCCTTCGGCCCCTCCCTGGGTTTTAGAGAACCCTCCCCCGCGCCCTCTATTTGACCCCCCTAATTCCCAACACCCATCGACCACCGGGCACCCCTCCCACCTCGCCATCTCCATGACAACCAGGATCACCGCCACCGTCGAGAGTGGTTGCCATAACAATGGCAGCGTCTTCTGCTCCATCCTCTGAGGGTCCTTAGAACCAGCCAACCTAGCACTGGACTAGATGTCGTCCACGCAGAGGGTCCGGAACTGAGCCCTGACTGGAAATGTTCTGATTTCTTCGTCATTGTGGAACGTCAGGCTGGACATGCTCCACTCATCTAAACGAGAACATATTCCACACCGGGGCTATTAGAATGTGGCCTTGGGGTTCTGAAACACTGTCCATGTATGGGGTTCTGTCCCAGAGTTCTAAAAATGACCATTCCAGGGGTTCTAGAACATTGTCCTTGGTTCTCTAGGTTTTTCAGCTGACATTCCTTCTAGAATTCTGACTATAATGTCCGGGTGTACTTCTGACAAAGTATCCCACTGTGACTAATATATAAAAATGTGAACTTCTATGATTTGGATGTATAGTATCCACTGGCCTACAACTGGAATACATCCGCTCAGTGGACTGGAGGGTTATACTGGGCTTGGAGGAAAGGTTTAAACAGGAGGTGGTTCTGGAGGAGATGGTTATACTGGGCTTGGAGGAAAGGTTTTAACAGGAGGTGGTTCTGGAGGAGAGGGTTATACTGGGCTTGGAGGAAAGGTTTAAACAGGAGGTGGTTCTGGAGGAGAGGGTTATACTGGGCTTGGAGGAAAGGTTTAAACAGGAGGTGGTTCTGGAGGAGAGGTTTAAACTGGGCTTGGAGGAAAGGTTTAAACAGGAGGTGGTTCTGAAGAAGAGGTTTATACTGGGCTTGGAGGAAAGGTTTAAACAGGAGGTGGTTCTGAAGGAGAGGTTTGGACAAAGTGGGATGGGTTCTTGGGAGGTTTAAATAGGCTGGCTCTGGAGGAGAGATTTGGACTTAAGGGGGTTCTGGAACACTGCTCTAAAGAAGAAGTGATGCACCCCAAAAACACCTATCCCCTATTGACTACATTCACTTCCCTTCTTGGACAACCAGTACTTTTAAATGTGTGGGGAGAAGGGGGTCACAGGTCCGATGGGACTACAATGTTGGGATCTAGTAAACACCTTGTTGCTCCGTTTTAACGACAGAAACACCACATTTGTCCCGTCGCTGCTGTTGCCCTGCCAACACATCAGTGATAGAGGGCGTCGTTATAAAAGGGCAAACCGTGACATCACTGGCAGCGCCGTTGATGCCTCCTTTTTGATTGGCCGATCCTGCCTGATCGTTCATTCATTCAGTGGGTGGATCTTCAGGCATCGCTTCATGAATGGGGAAGTCCCGTCCAGTGAACTGCTCAGCCAGGCCCCCTGTGCGAACACGCCTACCCTCTCTGTGGCAGGAAACTGTGTTACCGTGAGGCTCTGATGTCACTCGCCCACAGCTGGATGGTCATCTCCCACAGTCCACTTGAACACTATCCTTGACCTTTATCTCCAAAGACCTACATTACGGAAAATGTGCAATATGTCTACAGATGTGCCTGTTTTAACTATGCTGGAGTGTAGTACGTTTATTACGATGCTTTCTGAACCACACTACATTGTTACTATGCTAATTATAGTACACATTTCACTATACTCCCTGAATATTGCACATTTTTAATCATAAATAATTCTCCAAATCACTGCAAACACTAGGTGGTGTTAACTCACTGTTCAACTGAATTGTATGACTAGAGATATGAGCGAACATCATTAAAACAAGAGTAACCAAATGTATCCATTCACTACTGCAAGTCGCTCTGTATGAGGCTAAAATGTCAAATAAACCAAGCGTCTTGAATTGTGTTGAATGAGTTTTAAATGTTTTTATTGTTTACAAAATACAACTGATCAGATTGAAGGTTGGAGGATCTCTGGTATCTCCTCCCCTCTGACTGGCTCTTCTTGTCATCTCTACAGCATCTTCTTGCGTTTGCGTGTCTCTGAGAAGGCTTCGTATTTAACCAGGGGAAGTTCCAGAGAGGCCAGTCTGTGTTGGGCCACTTGCTCGGTGTCAGCAGACTTCCCTCGGCCCGGCTTGTTCAGAGTCAGGCCCATCAACTTGGCCAAGTCTAGCATCCTGCACACACACACACGATCTGTAAAGGCTTTTGCTTTTGTTTCTTAAATGACTAAGAGGCTAAGTGTATCAATGGGTGCGGTGGGGGTGGGGTAATAACCTTTTCTCTGTGATGCCCAGGTCTCGGTGCAGCAGTGTGAGGTCAGAGGTCATATGTCCCATGTGTAGCAGCAAGACCAGGCAATGTGCCGCTACCTTCATCTTCATCGACGTAGACATTATGTTCTGTACCCTGCGCGCGCACACACACGCACAATTTAAAACACATTTAAAGAATAACAGGAAAGGCTCATTAAACACGTTTTCTGGCTGCTAGGAACAGAAGCGTATCAGGAGGGTCAGAATAACCCAGGGGTCTGTCAGACCCGGGGGTCAGGGTCCAATCTGAGATGGCTACCTGCCGTTGTTGAAGGTCTCCACAGTAAAGGTCTTCAACAGCTTGGTCTGGATGATACGAGGACATCCCTCCTCCCGGCCAACTGTGAAACGACAGGTTATTACCACACTACATAGCATGACATTGGAAGTGGACTGACAAACAGTGTGTGTGTGTGTTTGTGTGTCTACAGCATGACAGATGTTTAGCCTGGCGCTTCAATGGTCATAGTTGGTGATGGTAATGGGCCGAAATCTGACCAACCACAACACACGTCTCAAGCGCCTGGTGTAAATCTGACCAATCACAACACACGTCACAAGCGCCTGGTGTAAATCTGACCAACCCCAACACACGTCACAAGCGCCTGGTGTAAATCTGACCAACCACAACACACGTCACAAGCGCCTGGTGTAAATCTGACCAACCACGACACACAGCCTGTCACTTACATTTGCGGTTGACGTGTTTCTGCTGTGCCAGTTTAAGCAGCAGGTGGAGGTAGAAGGCACAGCAGGCCTGCTTCGCTCTCTCCACGCCGTCTCTGGGCAGGGTCTCCAAATGATGAACCACACTCAGACACCTGCAACCACAGCAGTATGTATGTCAACAACAACAACAACAGAAGCAGCATGTCAACAACAACAGCATGTCAACAACATCAGTAAGGGGGGGGGGGGCAGCCGTACCCTCTCTCGTCCCTCATCTTCTGGATCTCCTCCAGGGTCAGGGCAGCCATCTTGGATCCAGCAGCATCCAGGGAGTCGTACTCCATCGGAGACAAGACTGATGCTCAGGTAAAGACAGACACCGTGGGTCTCAGGGATCGCACGCACGCTCGCACACACACGCACGCGCGCACACACGCACGCGCGCACACGCGCACACACGCGCGCACACACGCACACGCGCACAGGCAAAGGATACTGTTGTCAAACAGGTAGACTTGTTGAGGTGTGTCAGCGTTGGGATTGCAGGGGGGGAGGTACTGACTCGTGTCCGATTGGGTCTCTGTCTGGGCCACCTCCTGCTGCAGAGCTGAGAGACAGAGAGGTTCACTGGGTTTCCTGTGTGTTTCCTCTGCTTGTGAGGTGTGTTGTTGACCAGATGTCTCCACGAAAACAGCAAACCTGACAAATCAGTCCCCACAATGTGACCCCCTAAAACGTCCTGTCCAGTTTGGGGGTTGGGTTTAGGGAAACCATTGGAAATATGCTTAGAATTGGGGTCCAACTATACAGTTTAAGCACAATTTTTCGTAAGGTAGGGCAAGGCAACAAGGATTTTCAGGCCTCCACAAGGATGTGTGTTTGTTACCTTCCAGTCCCTTGTCCTCTATGATGGAGCGGGCTGCCCTGGCCACAGCCACCTGCAGGGTATCACTGCCCACCTGGTTCAGCCGGCGGGAACTCAGGGCTCTCTTCTGCTTGTTCGTCCCAAACGCCTCGATCAGGGAGTCCACCTGGGTAACGGACATTCATCATCATCGCTGATTAGTCAAAGGCAGGGGTTTGTCAGGAGGAGAGACAGATAAGAAGAAGGTGTGACAGACAGACAGACCTTGTCCCTGTATGACAGAGATGTGTTCTGAGACTCCTCCTCTGTCGTCTCTCCTGAAAACACACCACATCAGTTTGGTAAGACTACTGACATCACGCCAGTTAAATAAATCAGAGTACTGACCACATCACATCACTGATGTAGCTTGATGACTGACATCACAGACACAGTTTGAAAAATATTTTACAAAATTATTATGTACCTGGGATGACCGGCTGCATATTGAACAGCTGAGCACTGTGGACCTCCATCCTGAGGGTCTGTTTATTCAGAACGCCCACGTAATACCTAGACAATAAGACATGACCATAACACCCGGACATTAAGACCCGCGACCATAACACCCGGACATTAAGACCCACGACCATAACACCTGGACATTAAGACCCTCGACCATAACACCCGGACATTAAGATCCGCGACCATAACACCCGGACATTAAGATCCGCGACCATAACACCCGGACATTAAGACCCGTGACAATAACACCCGGACATTAAGACCCGTGACAATAACACCCGGACATTAAGACCCTCGACCATAACACCCGGACATTAAGACCCTCGACCATAACACCCGGACATTAAGACCCTCGACCATAACACCCAGACATTAAGACCCTCGACCATAACACCTGGACATTAAGACCCTCGACCATAACACCTGGACATTAAGACCCTCGACCATAACACCTGGACATTAAGACCCTCGACCATAACACCTGGACATTAAGACCCTCAACCATAACACCTGGACATTAAGACCCTCGACCATAACACCCGGACATTAAGACCCGCGACCATAACACCCAGACATTAACACGAAACAATAACACCCAGACATTAAAACAACATACACATCTGCTAGTGTCAATCTGTCGGCCAATATAACGAGGCAGCCACCCCCTGCCGTTTCAGTAATACCTCTAAGTGCGGTGAAATGCCACTAAAAGATTCTGAAACAAACTGAGCCAATGACTGTCAACTGTTTTTTTAACTACAAAACTATACTTACTTGCAGAGGTTGTTGCATTTTAAAGATCCTGTTCCGAAGTTATTCCCGACATACGAGAGTCTGTCTGATTCTGCAACCTGAGGGAGAGAGACGAGGAGAAAAAAGACAGTTTGAGAAATTTTCAGTTTGGTCTAAATCAGTTTTTCTCAACTCCAAACCAGGGGAGCAGTATTGCTGGTTTTGTATTCTTCCAGGTAGTTACTTAAATTCACCTGGTGTCCAAGGCCTGAATCAGTCCCTGACTAAAGGACTAGAAGGATAACCAGACATGCCTCTAGTACCAAGGCCTGGAGAGAAGCTTTGTCCAGAAAGTGTTGAGTCTCACCAACATGCGCCGGTGCTTCTTCCTTGGGTTGGTCACATCGATGTTCTTATGGATGGTGAACTCCAGGGGATCCGTGTTCTTCGGGTTGCCATTGGAGAACTGAACTGTTGAGGAGGACCACAGACAGGATGGGGGAGGACCACAGACAGGACGGGGGAGGACCACAGACTTTACCCTTCAGTAGGTGTGGTCTAATGTAGGGCACTACTTACACACTGTTCATTGGGTACACCCCTGTCCCAGTATCTCAGAAACGGTAACCCTCCAGAGATTTTCACGTAAGATGGTGGAAGAAACAAAACACATCTAACCGCGGTGACCAGATGTGTGTACATAATAAAACTGGCTCCTGAATTTATATCGACGTACAAGTGATGATCAGGAGTTGGCACAACGGACAAGAGCGACTGCTAAAATAACAAGGTTCGGAAGCATTGCGCCACCATTTGGTCAAAGAAGGTGAACTACAAGCTGTCGGGAACATTGCTGATGCCAGGCTAGTTCAACCAAATGTTATTTTACAATTGCTTCAAACTAAATACTTTTTAACAACAATTAACATCCCCAAACTGTAGAACCAGACTTTAAGCTAAAGTGTCGAACTAGTTTAGCTGTCTACCTGACGAAAGCTTGTTGTAGCGTCCTAAACTGAGAGCACCCACGTGAGTTACGGAAAACGTTGGAATTCAGTGATGTCGGTGCTTAGAGAAGCTAAAATCGCTACCGAATAAGTAAACGCATATTTATAATAAATAGTATGTAGTAACGTAAAAAGGATACGTACCAATAATGGCTTTATCATCTTCTCTCTCCTTTTTGCAGCTAACCAATGTGCAGGTTGCGTCCATGTTTGGCGTCATAGACCTTAAACAGTCCGAGAAATAGTTGCGCTCAAACTACAGCGACGTCCTATGGCTAGGAGTGGCACTGTAAATGGATTACAGCAAACTGGCGATATCTACTCGGATCTACTAGCATGAAACGTTGTTTAATAACTTTCAAAGGATGTATACGGGTTCACGTATCACACCTTAGAAGTCCTATCCTGACAACGAGTGTGTGAGTTTGGACACATGGAGTGTGAGTTGGAGTGTCACAACATGGGTGCCACAGTGTACAATCCAGTATGAAAAAAATACTCTCATCAAATATGGTATATTTCGGAAAGTATATTATTTTATTACTAAATTCAGTCTGAACATA
This sequence comes from Esox lucius, assembly GCF_011004845.1. Lineage (NCBI taxonomy): Eukaryota > Metazoa > Chordata > Actinopteri > Esociformes > Esocidae > Esox > Esox lucius. Next base: position 20,579,320 of record NC_047593.1, read on the forward strand.
TTCCCCGTGCCTAAGACTCCTTTCAAAAACAAATGAAAATAGAATTCGGTTTCTAGGGATGTAGCAACATTAGCGGACTTTGAACAGAAGGAATTATTGCTTTAATGGTTAATTAAAGAAGCTACACTTGGTTGTGTTTATAGTTAGTCAGTTTAATTAAGCCCATTTTAAGCTATTTTTCTCATCAGAATATTTGTTATGAGAAATTACTTGATTCTGATTTGTTGTTACCGCCTCAGAGCGAGTCAGTCCTGTGATACAATGTGTACAACAGTTTGATCATGACATCATCATTCAAATCAAGCTTTATTTACAAAGTTTTCCAAATGGAATCCCATCACATCTATTTATCCAGAACGCATAGTATCGACAATTTCGTTACTTAAATTTTTCAGCTATAAGCCATTTGTAATTTGTCCTGAATGCTAGATAGCACGGAAATAAGTATGATTTTTAACATGTGCCCCCACTTTTAAAGTACAGTCCTGATAAACACACTCTAATCATGACAAACACATTTACCTCAAGAGCATATAAAGTCCACAAAGCTGAATTTTCCACCATTTAATTTTCTTTTATTAATTCCTCATAAACCTTTAGCCCTACTGACTTGAGAATTTATATTTGGGCCCATGATGAATGTGTAACAATAGGGTAATCAAAGCTATGCAATGCCTTCCAAAATGGTAAAAAAAAAAAAAAGGCTCATCAATGCAAAAAAAAAATATGCAGGCCAAAATTGAAATGCTTCTAAGTTTGTATTTAAAAGTAATGTGGCCTTGAAGCCGATCAGTGATGTTGACAATAATGTTACGGTAACCTCGGTATAATATGGGGAAACTGAATATGAATCCTTACCATGCAGTGCCAGCCTTTTGCTAATGCTAATTGATTGTATTTACTTGTGAACCGTTCATCATACATTCATGGTTTCATATTTCATGTCTTGGAAATATTAATGAGCAAGTGTGATGACCAGTGATCAGTAATTTAAGTTTGTAGCTGGACCAGAGTTGATTGTAAATGTGGATGCTGGCCAAAAAGGTTGTCAGTGGGGGAAAAAAGTGAGCAGGTTTTTGTTAATTGGCTATTTGTGGTTGGAGCTGTACATGTGGGTGGAGTCATACATGTGGGTGGAGTCATACATGTGGGTGGAGTCATACATGTGGGTGGAGTCATACATGTGGGTGGAGTCATACATTTTGGAAACAGGTTCATCGCTGCACTGCAGATATATTTCCAAACTGTCTGTCATATTTTGTCCTGTGGCAGTTATTCACATGTCTCAGTAGATGATCCTTACGAATGAATGTTTTACCGCAAAATGAACAGCCATGTGGTTTGTCTCTTGTGTGAGTCAGTTTATGGGCAGTGAGGTTCCCCTTTACATTGAAGCTTTTCCCACAGATACCACAGCAAAAGGGTTTCTCGCCTGTGTGAGTCCGTATGTGCATGGTTAGGTTCTCCTTGCGATTGAAGCTTTTCCCACAGTCACTACAGCGAAACGGTTTCTCTCCTGTGTGAGTCAGTTTATGCTGCTTTAGGATCTGCGAGTGATTGAAGCTTTTCCCACATTCACTGCAGCTAAATGGTTTTTCTCCTGTGTGAATCCTCATGTGCCTGGACAGAACCCCTTTGCATTTGAAGGTCTTGCCACAGAAAGGGCAGGAGCAGAGTTTCTGTATGTGACAGAGTTGGACATGGGCCTTCAGTTTACAGGTGGATTTGAACTGCTGCTTGCAGAAGCTACATTCACTGACTCTAAACCTGGAGAGAGTCACATGCCTCTGCAGGTCAGAGGTCAGAGCGAACGACTCACCACAGTCACGGCAGCAGTGGGTTTTGAAAGGCGAGGTACTGGGTTGGGTATAGTGTTCCCCCATTGGGGGGTTGGGGTGCCAGGGGGTGCTGTAGAGTCCTTCTAGGCCCACGGTTACTGCTGAGCTCTGGGTGGTGGCGTCATTCTGACGATCTGGAGGAGGGTCACCGGAGATGTCCGACCCACTGAGGTGGACCACAGCGTCAAAATGTTTGAGATCCACCGGTTTAGAGTCCCTCTCTCTGTCCTCCACATTCTGGCTTTGAGCAAATGTCATGGACCCAAAAGGGTTCTCGTGATCAAAGTCACTTTTCACACAGGAAGGAGTGACTTTAAACTGTAGAACATCTGCCTCCAGGCCTTGAAGCTGCTCTTCCTGCTGGCTGGTCCAGAGTTCCTGCTGTTCCTCTTTAATCTGTGGGTGTTCTGGGTTCTCCAGCTCCAGACTGGGGCTCCACTCCTGCTCATAGTTCTGCTGCTCCACTGGAACAACTTCCAAAACAGCAGGAGAGAGTTCCAGGGGTTCTGATTGGATGGAAAAGAGCCGAGGTTAGCTACGATTACCTGCCAAATGAATGACACCCTTGATGAAAAGGAGCTGAATAGACTGACAATAACAAAAATAACTTGTGGTATACCACTGCTATAAGCAAACCAGAGTTCAGAGTTCAAACCTCACAGGCTGGTTGGTTAGTAGGAGTCGATAGGAGGCCAACTGCAAGAAACGTCTGACCTCTGTGATTGCCAACAAGGGTTTTGCCACCAAGTACTAAGTCATGTTTTGCAGAGGGGCCAAATACTTGTTTCAACTCATTAAAACGTAAATCAATTTATAACATTTTTGACATGTGTTTTTCTGGATTTTTGTTGTTGTTATTCTGTCTCCCACTGTTGAAATAAACCTACCATTACAATTATAGACTGATCGTTTCTTTGTCAGTGGGCAAACGTACAAAATCAGCAGGGGATCAGATATTTTTTCCCCTCGCTGTATATAGTGGCTTCAGGCTGGTTAATAACGTCTAACACTACAGCAGAGCAGAAACATCAGGGAATGGAATCGATAAGATAAGCCCATACTGTATCTTCCTGAGACGATATTGTAAATAGTAGTATATCTAATCACAGATATCTGATCAGTGGTTTGCAAACCGCTTTGGCAACATTGGTCGCATGTATTTAGTCAATTCCATGGCTGAACTTGTCAACTAATCAAGTCCTTGAATTGGTGTATCAGGTGAGTTGGTGCTTAGTTAGAACAATATGGCTAAACGTCTGGGGTCCATAAAGAGAGGTTTCAGAATCATTCAGACTAAAAATCTGTAAATTGCAATCGCTGTTAACGAGGTTTGTCTATATACAGTTGTATTAACTGTGCTGATACCAAATGTCATGCATTTACACAAAACAACTTGTTTTACGGCGCTTTTTGTTATTGAACTGTATAGCTGCAGTACATGGAGATGGGGTAATACTGTATACTCCGGTTGCGAAACACAGGTCTAGACAGAGCTGGCAGGCGTCAACAAACGGTATATTGATTAACTTTAACTGAGCAGAACTATAGCTATATATTTGTAGAACTACAGACCAACCTATTCTACATAGGTCTGGTATCTCCGGTGTGATGAGAAGTTGTTTCCGTAGGCGATCGTTCTCCTTCTGGTACTCCACAACCGTCTTTTCAACTGCACCGAAAATCTCTAAAGCAGCTGCAGTCAAACGATCATTCAGAAATACACGCAACGTCTGTAATTTCGACATTTTTAGCCGACTGTGGGTCTTTACTCCACGAAAACACGGTTGAAAATGAATGCTAAGTCGTACACACGGAGCTCCACGCAAAAACTACAGCCTACAAAATGGCCGGTCGTTTTTTTCATTACACCTTTCGCTGCGTGCGGGAAAAGGGAAGCCCTGACTGAGTTGACGATGACGGGAGCGTTCAAGTGCTGGAACTATAGGAACATTAGAAATGGTAATAATCTAACGAATATTATAAAAATGAACAGTCGCTAATATCAACGTTTCAAACATCATAAGAACGCTGCATTGGACGACATTCTCTTATTAATTACTAGTCGGGTGGATTTCTTTCCCCCAGACCTAGGTGGTAATGTCCACTCTCCACTTGGTTACTAACGCATCAGTAAGTGATGAAACGTCAGGCATTTAACAAGATTAGCGCCATCTACAGTGTCTGGTAGAAAAGGGTAGCCCACCTGTCGAGCAACAATGCATCACGCATAAAATTGGTCGTAAATTAATAAACAAAATATTTTGTACATTTAATTATTTAAAATAAATCACCATATATCGTAAATAAAAGTATTTTGAAAATGCACGATAGCAAACCACCTCCTCAAAATACATGACAAAATTATTTTTGCCCTTCATGTTTTTTTAGGGTGGTTGCTCTGGCAACCGGCAACCATGATTATGCACACACCGAACCGTGCAAATCTAGCCCCCGCCCCCTGAGCGGACACTCATTTCATATTTTTTTAAATGTATGTTATTTGCATTTACATTGCAAGCTGTCCAGTCACAGTACAAGTATTGGGCCGGTTCTTGTCGTTTAACGAAGTCGTACAACGTTCTGGATCCCTAATATGAAGTGTGTGTTGTGAACATAGTATCTAGCTAGTTAGCTAACGTTAGCTGTTCATGAAGACCGCCTAACCCTCGGTAGCTCTGGCCTTGGCTTGCACTGTCTGGTTTGCGGTTGTGGACTTGATGAACATCTCTTGTCCACCCTGAACCGGGCCGGGGTAACACGGATAAGGTAGGCTACCGGTAGATAACATCGTCAATCAATTTGTCTTTTTGTTTATTTGTGTTGTTGTCATCCCTGCAGCGTTCCCTAAGCTAAGGTCTTTCAAGGGGAATCTTGACAGCTGTGTTGACGTGCTAGCTAGCGTTTAGCTAGTTAGCTTGCCAACAATGTTCTTAGCCAGTTACCAAACAATAATAGCCATTGTGACTTAACTGTTGAGCGAAAACATTGTCTCATTATTTACCAGACATATATAGGCAACTTACTACCGAAGCAGTAATATGTAGGTATTAAACCAACACGTTTGTTGTCTGTCTTAAAAATATGTCGGCCACACATGGGGGTCATGCTAGTTCAACATCACCTGCTGTGTGTTTTGTGCTTTTATAAATAGTTAACCTGCCAGTATGATGACGTTAGCTAATAAAAAATCCAGCTGTTAGAATGCTAGGTAGCCATAACGATATTATTTTGTCAATGGGGTTACGTGACTGCTATTTCTTTTTTAATTTAACCTTTATATAACCAGGAAATGCATACTAAGAGTAGAAGTCTCTTTCAAGTGTCTCCTGGCCAAGATAAATAGTAGCAAGTCATATTTCAGCAATACAGACAACATAAAACAAACTATAAGTACTCTTAAAAAATAACACAGAAATCACAGTCATAAGCACAGCAAATGAAATGCATAAATACTGGTCTGCCCCGATTGTCTAAGCGTGGCAGGCAAGCTTCCATTTCACAATAAGAATGTGAAATTCCCAGTAAATGGCATCTAGTGGCATGTTCACATGGGCGTTGTGTATCGTCCTTCAGTCCTTCTGTATAAATGTGAGTTATGGACGGTGATGGATTTGATAACCTGGTTCCAGGTAATGGACTTCCCAGGTCACTTCGACCACGTCTTCCAGCAGCTGAACTACCAGCGCGTGCATGGCCAGCTGTGTGACTGCGTCATCGTGGTGGGGAGCCGACACTTCAAGGCCCACCGCTCGGTGCTGGCGGCCTGTAGCACCCACTTTAGAGCCCTCTTCACCGTCGCCCAGGGAGACGCCAGCATGAACATGATCCAGCTGGACAGCGAGGTGAGGCGGGGGAGGAAGATGATGCCGGCGAAGGGTGTATGACAGGGGTGGCGTGGGGTGTGTCTACGGTAGTGTTGAGATCCACAAGGCGGGCAGTTTTAGAAAAACATTGTACGCTAAAATGATGACGTGACCGAGGACTGCGTAGAACACTGTTAACGTGGCAGACAAAGTGTTTGTAGTGCTGGCGGGGTCCATATTCACCGTCCTCACCGTCTACGCCCGTGTACCTGCAGGTGGTGACGGCGGAGGCGTTTGCCGCCCTGGTGGACATGATGTACACCTCCACCCTGATGCTCGGGGAGAGCAACGTGATGGATGTCCTGCTGGCCGCCTCGCACCTCCACCTGAACACGGTGGTCAAGGCCTGCAAGCACTACCTGACCACGCGCACCCTGCCCATGTCTCCCCAGGCCGAACTCCGGGCCCCGCCGCAGCATGCCGACGGCCAGAGACACCGGCGGCAGCAGCCGGCCCCCGGGAGAGCCGCCAGCGCCGACACGCCGGGTAACGCTAACCCAGGGGCTGGCGGGAAACTGGCGGCCGACGCTAACCTGGCGGCTGACACGGCTAACTCCAGGTTCCAGCGGTCGTTCCTGCTCCAGCAGCTCGGCCTGAGCCTGGTGAGCTCCGCCCTGGGTGGGGGGGCGGAAGACGGAGGCGTCAGCGGGAGTCTCGGCGGCGTGGTGGAGCAGAGAGCCTCTTTCCCCATCCGGCGCTTCCACAAGAGGAAGCCCGCTCTCGGCCTATCAGAGGACCGGCCGAGGCAGAGGCCCCGCCCCTCTGGCCCCGCGGACAGTGAGGAAGGTGGTCTGCTTTCCCCTGACTCGCACAAGACGGGGGAGGAGTCCAGAATGGATGCAGCAATTGCCAACCTGGTAGGGGGCGTGTCTCATGATGACTCACAGATGCCTAGCCAGTCAGACGGCGGCGTCTGCGAAGGGGAGGAGCGAGGGATGGAGGAGGGTGTGGAGAAGGAGGATTACCTGGATGGAGACGGGGTGGAGGTGAAGATGAAGGAGGGAACGGAGGAGGAAGAGGAAGAGGAGGAGGGCCGGGAGCAGCAGGGACAGGTATTGGAAGAGCCTCTGCATCCCAAACTGCACTACGTTGCCCAGGGCAACATGACACGTTGAAGGGGTGTCATTCATCCTGGTCACAGTCAGTCCAGTGATCAGTCTGTTGAGGATCAGTCAGTCCAGTGATCAGTCTGTTGAGGATCAGTCAGTCCAGTGATCAGTCTGTTGAGGATCAGTCAGTCCAGTGATCAGTCTGTTGAGGATCAGTCAGTCCAGTGATCAGTCTGTTGAGGATCAGTCAGTCCAGTGATCAGTCTGTTGAGGATCAGTCAACTAACAGGGGGCTCCCTCTCCTTTTCCATTTCATTCTTCCTTCCTCCTCTTCTCCCCTCTACTCCTCTCCATCTCGTCCAGGTGGTGGTGAAGTGTGAGCCTCTCAGCTCCCCAGAACCAGCTGATGACCTCACGATCCAGGGCGGTGACCAGCTGGGACCGGGGGAAGGAGGAGCAGGGGGGGAGGAGAAGGTGGAGCTGAGCCCACAGGGCAGCGACCGTAGCCTGTCCTCCTCCGACCAGCAGGTCCTCCAGCCCAGCTCCCAGCTGCTGATCCCCGGTCTGGGTGGTGGTGGTGGGGGAGGGGGTTTTGGGTGCAGCAGTGGCCTGGACGGGAAGAGCTTCAGTATCTCGAGCTTCCTCAGTGCCAAGGTTTTCGGGGGAGGGGGCGCAGGGTCGGGGGTGGGCACCGGGGACGACGACCTCCCCAACACGACGACCAGCGAGACGATGGCTGCAGCGCATCACTTCCTGCTGAGCCCGGAACACCCCGGAACCGGTAACTCGGCCACCTCCTCTTCAGCGCTCCGCCCCGGGTCGGCCAACCACCTGCACCTGATGGGCGGCGACGGGCTCGGTGGGTTCTCCTCGGACTCCTTGTTCCTGCGGCCCCTGCACGACGGCCTTGGAAGCCCCAGGGGTGGAGGCGGAGGGTTCCCCGACCCATTCTCTCTGGACTTCCAGCGGTCCAGCCTGGGCCTGCATTCTCTGGCCCGGGCCACTACGGAGGGCTCCCTGGGCTTCCCTGGGTTCCGGCACATCGCGCCTAAAATGTCCGCCGGCGTGGGGAAAGGAGGAGGAGCGGGGTCGGTCCTCCAAGACGCCATGTCTTCCTCCAGCCTCGGGGGCGGGGGGCCCCTGCTACTGAACGGGTCCGGCGGGTACGAGTCGGGGCCCGCCTCGTCGTCCTCCCATCGACCCCAGCTGACCCGAGCCTCCGCGGACGTCCTGTCCAAATGCAAGAAGGCCCTGTCAGAACACAACGTCCTGGTGGTGGAGGGGGCCCGCAAGTACGCCTGCAGGATCTGCTGCAAGACCTTCCTGACCCTGACCGACTGTAAGAAGCACATCCGGGTCCACACGGGGGAGAAGCCCTACGCCTGCCTCAAGTGCGGCAAGCGCTTCAGCCAGTCCTCCCACCTGTACAAGCACTCCAAGACCACCTGTCTGCGCTGGCAGAACAGCAACATGCCCAACGCCTTGCTGTAGGGGGCAGGCCAAGACCCAGGAAGCAACGGTGTGTCTTGTTGTTTTGCCGCTCAGTAGACAGATGTGCAGCTCGGCTTCCCGGGTCGGCCGTTGTCCGGATGTTAAACCTTGGTTTTGTCTGTGTGCCATACGGGCCGGTGCTTTGTTATCCACATCACTGGGCACGTTTTAAATGTTTCTTCAAAACCCAAAAGAAAAGCTAAACGACCCATCTGCTACCAGAGTACTAAAGAATTGCCATAGTGGATGGAAGCTGAATGCTAACAAGCTCAAACGCATAAGTCAGTCGTTGTGTGGGTTGACCTGATACGATAGGTTTTCAGGAGTTTAAAAAAAAAAACCTTGGGAAGTACATTATTCTGAGTAGGGACAGCTGAAAGGATGAGGTTTGCGATGATAAGGGTTGCCATTAGACAGATTATTTCGTTCTGATCTTTGTGAAAAGGTGGGTGGGTGCTGAGCTACATTAATTTCGAAAACACCCCACCTGAGTTCATAGTTTTTCTCTCCAAAAAACTCAGTTGGAGGATCATATAGTCATGGGGTGTTAAAGTAAAAGCCAAAATATAAATATCCACACTCTGCACCTAGAAAGTCCTTCGTGTCAGTCTCAGCTGTGCTGCATCTAAAGACTCTGTCAGAAACCAATGCTGTTAGCCAAATCAACAGTGTTGCGCATATTCATTTGAGGCCCTAGTGGTAGTCCCCAAATCCTGGTGCCATGTACTACCACCTGAGCCCAACAGAAACGCTGAACGATTTAGGTTGACTGCTTTCCTTTTGGAACTTTGTTCCTGTCTGAACCATATTCAGAACATTTCTGAAACAGGATAGCAACTTTAGAACATATCTAAAGCTATAACTACAGCTTCCTGCTCATTCCATGCTTTATTATGGGAATCTTACAACCAGGGTATCTGTTCAAACTTTCTGGAAAGACAGGGAATGTTTTTGAAAGTAACAGGAATTTTGCAACCTGCAACCCACAGCTTGGCTTAATGGGCAGCCTGGGCTTTAGTCTGTTTGTGCCTTCTAACTTCCTCCTTTCACTTGCTCGTCTGCTCAGATGGTATTTAGTTCCGCTGTAGTTCAGCACACAAACGGGGACCACAACTGATTCCGGGTCGGAACCACCTTTGCCTTCAGAACATCCTGTCAGGGGATTAATTCTGTAAGGTGTCTGAAACTTTCCACAGGGATGTATGTCCATGCTGACGGGAAGTCTTCGCATCGTGATTGGTCCAAGCTGGCCACTGAGTGTTTGGGCTGTCAACATTTGGGCTGTTCCTTGAAACAAACTAGACCGCGATTAGATCATCTCTAGCCAATCAATGTCAAAGCCTATGTTGCATTTCCCAGATGTAGTTATCCCTGCGTATACTGGCTCAACCAATCAGTTTCTAGGACCGATAAGACGGACACTATCACTTTCTACGACCAATCAGAAAGCTTATGTTGTTTTTGCAGTCCTCAGATCTTGTCTCCTTGGCTGGGAGTTTGAGTTGACTTGGCCATTTTTGGCCCTCTTGGTCTCCGTGACTAATGAATGTCTGAGACCAGACGGGACCTTTCATGGCCCTTACTTTGGTCAATGTCAAAGGGGCATTTTGTTTTTTAGTTTATTTATGAAGTTGCCTTTTGAGTTGGGCATTTCAAATGCAACAGTGTTACCAACTGTGGGAGAGTGGGACTCAGTCATTCGTCTTTGGGATGAGATGGCGTGATGTGAGTCAAAGCTCTGGTTCACACCAAGACACGAGAGCGGTTAGCACCTCGTCCAGATTTGCCTTTGTCCCGTTCACGATGACTTCTGCCCCGTACGGACGCCTGCTTCTGATTGGCTCAGAGCAGGCGTCTAGCGATTCAACAAGACGAAATGCTAAGCGTTAGGCCCTAGACACCACAGCCTGTAGTGAGGGAGTGAGTTAGCGCATTGGGGAGGAGGCGCCCTGCACCCTCAGTGGTGTCTGTCTCTAACCAGAGTCTTTAGGGCTGAAGTGGCACCAATCCTCTCCTCACTCAACCAGACAGTGGATTTGTAAATATTGCCCATTTATGAGGCAGTCAATTCAGAGATTAAACCAAATTCCAGGTTTTCTGATTGAAACGCATTGAAGACAATTGGAACAGTTTGGAGTTGGCTCTAACCCAGGTGGCTTGTACCTTTTTTTTATACGTTGGGAATTAAAACGAGTGTCTACCTAGATCCAGAAGTTGTTAGGTATCAGGCAAGAACAGCTTTGGGGCCCAGTTTACTATAACATTGTTGTTCTTGGTTGTTAGATGTTGTGGAACAGTTTGGTACAGTATCTGTGCTTTCTAAACGTCTTTTTTATACCTCGATCTTATACCGAAACCGTAACATAGTCTTTAGACAAGACCTTATTTATTTTATTTTTTAACCTAACCAAAAAAAAGATGAATAACTGCTGATAAGAATGTTGGACTGTGTGATTCTGTGTTTCCATGTCGATGCAGTTCCGTTCTGAGCTCAGTTCTTCTATGAGCCCGTTGGGCCAAAATGCAGGATGTTGAATATTGTACTAATTCTAGACATTTGGTTACATGCTGTTATTTAAATATGCCCCGTATTAATGGGGTGCTAACAAGGCTGCCATGTGTTGAATTGTCTTTTATCATAATACAGATACCTTCCTGACCCAAGTCTTTAAACGACTCCACTTGTAGTTCATTGATGTGGTGAACTAATGAGTCAAGCAAGCAAGTTTATTTATATAGGACAGTTCATATGTAGACGCAATTGAGTGTGCTTTACAAAGAAAAAGATAAAAATACAATAGAATAAAAACATTAAGTAGAAACAAAGCTCTTGTGAGTTACTGATGACAGTGTCTGAAATGACGTTGGCGGCTCTGTTTAGACCAATGAGATGGGGTGCAGTACTGACCCGGTCTTTCCTGGGCTAGGGCACTTCTTTGGATCAGACTGCCCTGATCAAGACTAGGGTGACATTAGACACTCGCCAAGGTTTTACTGTAGTGTGTCATCACTTCTGCCCCGGCAGATTCTTTGAGCGGACCTTCTGATTAATCCTCCATTCCGCTGTGGAAACTCACCTCAACCCAATAACTTGGAGCTGATAATGAGCTTTGTCTAATGCATTTATCACTGAAGTATTACTAGTTTTGTAGTGAAGCCTTTTTCAATCAAGCAGAATCCATGGGTACCCTGAGGGACAGTAGGACCCCTGTGTAAGAGATCCAGAATTGCTTCCATCTCTCACTGTGACCAAATCCCAGTTTCCATGGTGCTGTCCTCTGTGGCTGTAGTCTAACTGAATCTTGTTTTTATTGTGTTAAAGGCTTTTCAAAAATGTGAATCTTTTTAAAGTGCACTGTAAAGTGATATTCATATAACAGAAGCCTGTGTGTAAATGTACCAGAAGGCCTACACAGAACAACCATTCAGATTATGTAATATATACTTATGAAGAAAAAGCTATTGCCTTATTCCTCTCTTGCTGGCATAGAAAGCCAGGCCCCCTAACCTCTCACCCATAACCCCTAACCCCTCACCAACAGTGATGGATTTGCAGTTACTGTTGACTTTCTACATGTATAATCCAGTTTCGACATTGTTCAGGTACCATCTAGTGGCTGGTTCCTGTCTAGTGCACTACTCCTGCCCCACAGCCCCTGACCCACAGCCCCTGACCCACAGCCCCTGCCCCACAGCCCCTGCCCCACAGCCCCTGACCCTCAGCCCCTGACCCTCAGCCCCTGACCCTCAGCCCCTGCCCCACAGCCCCTGCCCCACAGCCCCTGCCCCTCAGCCCCTGCCCCTCAGCCCCTGCCCCACAGCCCCTGACCCACAGCCCCTGACCCTCAGCCCCTGACCCACAGCCCCTGACCCACAGACCCTGACCCTCGTCGTGCTGTTCAGAAGAAGTTCACTGCGATGGGGTTGAGGAGACATTTGAGACGGTCTCAAAGCGAGGACTATACAAATGTTCCTCTTTTTGAGTAGGAGGCAATGAAGTAATGGAGGACATCATTCCAGCTGTCATTACGGACTAAAATAAAACATGGGAAAAGTTTTCACTTTAATTGTGGACATTTATTATTTCAAAACTCAAATGAAAAACATCCTAAATTAGTAAATACTGATATATTTAAACTGATTTAACCAGGGACCTATAGAGAGACGACGTGAGTGGATCTCTGTTGTTCTGACACAGGTTATTGGTTCTCCGGGGTTCCGGAGCAGTCGATTGGCTGCTACAACTTGAGCTCTTTGATCATTGGTTCTCCCTTCAGGCCGAGGAGCAGGTTATTGGCAGCCAGGGCTGACATGGCGTTGCGGGTGGTGTAGGATGCACTGGCGATGTGGGGGAGGATCACTAGAGGGGGGAGGAGGGAGAGGAGGTTTGAGGGAGACTAAACAATGAGAAGGGGTCCGACAGGAGAAGACGTGAGCGTGAAGAAACGGTCTGCTCACCACAGTTCTTCAGGGTGAAGAGGGGGTGGCTGGTAGGAAGTGGTTCTGGGACCGTCACGTCCAATCCGGCTCCAGCTATCTGACCACTGGACAGAGCCTCATACAGGTCCTCCTGGTGCACGACCCCTCCTCTGAGGGGACATTTTTAGGGCCCCATGAGGGGAACGTCAATTACCTGCTCAGGGTTTAGGTTTAGGGTCAAACTTACCATTCATTTTAGAGTTAGAATTGGATTTTTTTAAGGTCCAGGCGTTGTTGGTTAGGTACCCACAATGTTTTCTAGGCTGATTCCCACAAAGTGAAACTCAGCCTAGGGGTTAGTTTTTAGGAAGAACTTTTGTAAACATGTTAGAGTTGGGGTTACATTAGGTTAAGGCATTGTGGATTAGGGTTAGGTGTTGGGTTAGGGTTAGGGTTAGGTGTTGGGGAGGGTTAGGTTTAGGGTTAGGTGTTGGGGATAGGTTATAGTAAGGGATAAGGAACCTGGATGTCTGACTTTGATGTCTAGCACACGCATGGAAAACCAAACGTGTTTGTGTGTGTTCACCTGCTGGTGTTGATGAAGATGGAAGTGTTCTTCATCTTGGAGAATAGGTCCTTGTTGCAGATCTCTTTGGTCTCTGGGGTCAGGGCACAGCACACCGCCAGGAAGTCAGACTGACGGGCCAACTCGTCCATAGACACTGTCAGGAGAGGAAAATGGGGGAGAGAAGTTATTACGGATCAATGAGTGGGACCACACACACACAGTCTGGCAGCAGTCACTATCATCCAATCGGAGGACAATCTGTTATTGTTAGAATTGGGTTTAGGTGTCCCAGGGTGTTCCATGGTGTCCCAGGGTGTTCCATGGTGTCCCAGGGTGTTCCATGGTGTCCCAGGGTGTCCCAGGGTGTCCCAGGGTGTCCCATGGTGTCCCAGGGTGTCCCATGGTGTCCCAGGGTGTCCCATGGTGTCCCAGGGTGTTCCATGGTGTCCCAGGGTGTTCCATGGTGTCCCAGGGTGTTCCATGGTGTCCCATGGTGTTTCAGGGTGTCCCATGGTGTTTCAGGGTCTCCCATGTTGTTTTAGGGTGTCCCAGGGTGTTCCATGGTGTCCCATGGTGTTCCATGGTGTCCCATGGTGTTTTAGGGTGTCCCATGGTGTTTCAGGGTCTCCCATGTTGTTTTAGGGTGTCCCATGGTGTTTCAGGGTGTCCCATGGTGTTTCAGGGTCTCCCATGTTGTTTTAGGGTGTCCCATGGTGTTTTAGGGTCTCCCATGTTGTTTTAGGGTCTCCCATGTTGTTTTAGGGTGTCCCATGGTGTTTTAGGGTCTCCCATGGTGTTTCAGGGTCTCCCATGGTGTTTTAGGGTGTCCCAGCGGTCCAAGCCACTGCCTCCAGTGCAAATGAACTGCTGCCTGGGTTTGAACCTGACCTACTACTTACAGCAAAACCTATATAAAATACTGAGAAAAATAAACAGTCAGGCTTAGTTTTACGTTTTATGCGTTGTGGTTTAGGCTTAGGCTCGGAGGTTAAGTTTTTGAGGTTAAGGGTTAGGATTTGGGTTATGTTAAGGTTAGGATTAGGGATAGGTTAGGGTATAAGCAATGATTAGAGACAAATGTGTGTTTCCTCGTACCATATTCTGCATCTATCATCCGGGCCAGTTCTGGTCTGGGTGCCACGTCTGTGTAGATGAACTTCTTCACCTTAAAAGGCTTCAGACGTTCGGCGATGGCCACCCCTGACACACACACACACACACAGTGTCATGAACGTCATTGATGAGGCAGTAACAGATCTGGGGTTTGGCCCAACTTCAGATGTGGTTATCAGCTGTAGTGTCTGATACTCACCGATCCGCCCCAGTCCCAGAATCCCCACGGTGCTGTTAGCCAGTTCATACCCACACAACCACAGGGTTCTCCACGTCCCCCAGCCCCCACTGGACAGAGGAGGGGGAGCAATGTCAGTGGGTGTCTGTGTGTGTGTGTGAAGTCTTGTCTTTGTCTGTGTGTGTGTGTGACGTCTTAGCTTAGAGTTTGTGTGTATGTGTGTGTGTGACGTCTTGGCTTCGAGTGTGTATGTGTGTGTTACGTCTTAGCTTCGAGTGTGTGTTACGTCTTGGCTTCGTGTGTGTGTGTGTTACGTCTTGGTTTTGTGTGTGTGTGTGTTACGTCTTGGCTTCGTGTGTGTGTGTGTTACGTCTTGGCTTCGTGTGTGTGTGTGTGTGTGTGTTACGTCTTGGCTTCGTGTGTGTGTGTGTGTGTGTGTGTGTGTATGTGTGTTACGTCTTGGCTTCGTGTGTGTGTGTGTGTGTTACGTCTTGGCTTCGTGTGTGTGTGTGTGTGTGTGTGTATGTGTGTTACGTCATGGCTTCGTGTGTGTGTGTGTTACGTCTTGGCTTCGTGTGTGTGTGTGTTACGTCTTGGCTTCGTGTGTGTGTGTGTTACGTCTTGGCTTCGTGTGTGTGTGTGTGTTACGTCTTGGCTTCGTGTGTGTGTTACGTCTTGGCTTCGTGTGTGTGTGTGTTACGTCTTGGTTTTGTGTGTGTGTGTGTTACGTCTTGGCTTCGTGTGTGTGTGTGTTACGTCTTGGCTTCGTGTGTGTGTGTGTGTTACGTCTTGGCTTCGTGTGTGTGTGTGTGTGTGTGTGTGTGTGTATGTGTGTTACGTCTTGGCTTCGTGTGTGTGTGTGTGTGTTACGTCTTGGCTTCGTGTGTGTGTGTGTGTGTGTGTGTATGTGTGTTACGTCATGGCTTCGTGTGTGTGTGTGTTACGTCTTGGCTTCGTGTGTGTGTGTGTTACGTCTTGGCTTCGTGTGTGTGTGTGTTACGTCTTGGCTTCGTGTGTGTGTGTGTGTTACGTCTTGGCTTCGTGTGTGTGTGTGTTACGTCTTGGCTTCGTGTGTGTGTGTGTGTTACGTCTTGGCTTCGTGTGTGTGTGTGTTACGTCTTGGCTTCGTGTGTGTGTGTGTTACGTCTTGGCTTCGTGTGTGTGTGTGTTACGTCTTGGCTTCGTGTGTGTGTGTGTTACGTCTTGGCTTCGTGTGTGTGTGTGTGTTACGTCTTGGCTTCGTGTGTGTGTGTGTTACGTCTTGGCTTCGTGTGTGTGTGTGTGTTACGTCTTGGCTTCGTGTGTGGCCTCTACGAGTCTTCTGGATGTGGTCAGCAACAGAGCAACGGTCAGTTCAGCCACTGCATCCGTCAGGACATCAGGAGTGTAGCCCACACGGATCCTCCTGACACACACACAAAGACATACGAACACACAAACAAACACACATGAACACACACACACATTCTAAATGAGAACGTTGACGTCTAGACAGTGACTAATGTAACAACCTTCAGAACCATGTGGAACCTCCTTCTCTGTGACAAATTCTAATGAAATAGGCCAAAAGCAGGGCTTGAACCCTAAACATTTGAACCCTTCAACCTTACAGCCAGAACCATGAATGCTGATTGGCTGACAGCCATGGTTTATGGAAATGTAAATACCGTGTATAGCATTGTTATTTTGACTATTGTAATTTCATTGGTGATGAGTTCATAAGAGCATTAAGACACCTGTGGGTTTGTGATATATGGCCAATATACTGAGTTGAAGTCTGTATTCAGACATGATGAAACCTGCACGAGAACATGTCCTATACTTGTGTATACGCCAGACCACACCCCCTCCTACATTATTCCTTAAGCATGTCATATTTATCTATGATGTCATCAACAGTAGAGGTTAAAGGTGAAAGGTCACTGACCTTTTCTTTAATTCCTCAAGGGAGAGGTGGTCAAAGCCCACTGACATGGTGCTCAGGACCTTTAGGTTTGGACCTGAAGGAGCACAACACAGACACAGAAATCAGTCAAATTCAAGCTCCTCCCATCATCCTGCCAAGCTCCTCCCATCATCCTGTCAAGGAAACAGGCAGAGGTGTAAATAGGTGTAGACAATCAGCTGACCTGCAGCATCCAATAGTTCAGCATCAATCTTCTCTGTGAGCACGCAGACCAGTCCGTCGACACCTTTGACCTTTTTCAGCAACTCCTTCCGAGGTACTGGCACATCATCTGAGTCCCAAATATCAAACTGCACCCTAGGAAATTTAGAATTTCTGTTACAGGCACTCTGAAAAGAAGTGTTAATGTATTTCTTCCTTCCTTACAAATTAAACTATTTTGTCCTATATTTGTTTGTCAGGACTGAAAGAGGGAGTTATAAAGAGGAACAAACCAAGAAAGTGACTGTGACAGAGAGAAAGGGAGACATTAAGAATGAGAGGACATTAGAGAAAGAGACAGTCTTATCTTTCTGGTGAGGGCAAACATTGACAGTTGTGTTTACCCAAAAGTCAATCATGAACGCCAAGGCAGCCGACTTCAAAGGCCCAGTGCAGTCAAAAACATTTTCCAGATCTTTCAATACTCTTTGCAGAGAATGAAACACTCTGAGATAGATAATATTAAGATAATGGTTTTTAATGGTAATAGTAAAAGCTATTTGAATAAAATGCCTTTAATGTGTGGAAATTCAACCTCTATATGGTTGAAAGATCAGATGAAACTTCTGATTTCACAAAGTTGATGTGATTGACCAATCTGGAGATGGGATCTTGATAATTCTATCAGCCAGTCATTAATGTGTATGTAAATATCTTTACATTTGTTTTGCAATGGTCACATGATTAGACTGATCATTTCAAGGGCCAAAGAAGGCTGAGGGAAATACATAATTGAATAGGCAAACAGTGATTTATTAGACTTATAGGCCTACTACTTGAATGTAAAATGTTCAAGACCGAATAGTAACAACTTTTTGCCAACAAAAAGGGCGTTGTTAAAAAAAAAGAAATAACCAAGCATGTAACATTCAATTATTAATTTTGAATTGAATAGCTTATAGAATACAATTATATTAAAATAGAATAACGGCAAAGAAGGCAAAGTTTGACATCACTTACTGTCCTGACTCCCGAAGGATTCTCAGTCCCTCCGGCGGGATCTGCCGGGTGATGTATACCCGCGGTAACGACGACATCTCCCTCTGCGCGGCGCGCGTTAAGCTACTACCAACACTCAACGGAGCGACTGCGATCCGCTGGAGCCGACGCAGAGCCACGCGACCGTACCACATCTCCAAGGAGAGGTCCTGCGCGCTGGAGTGCTGGAGAAGAGAGAAAATTGGCGCTGAAATTGGGGACTTCGGAACTCGAGCACCTTCCCGGTGTGTTTGTGTGCGTTGTTTTTGCCAGGAGTTCAGAGGGGAGGTACAGAGGGGACTGCGGTTTGACCAATATGAAGGGAGGGGTGTGTGGATGTACATTGATCTGTGTGTGTCAGCAGGTAGGTTTAATCTGAGTGGGGACATCACGTTAAGTCTGTAGAGTGAGGCATTTCCCACTCAGGTCTATAGGCTTCATGAAGTAAAGATAAGGGCACCAATTATCACTTTAACATAGCGTACTAAACGGTATACTTTAGCCAACAAGCCAACTATAAAGTAGCTCATGAACACACACGCATGTCCGAGTTTGAGCCCTGTGTGCCGTTTGATGGATAACCGGTCTGTAAAGTGGGCTCTACTGTGAACCACACACACACTACAATCCTGCCCTTACAGCATTCACGATCAGGCCGACGGCCGTTTTTTTCCGGACTATGGGACAACTGCATCCTTTCTTGTCTCCTTCTCAGAGGTCTTATTCCTTCTGGTCTCTCTCCTGTGGTGTTTCAGATGTGTACAGAGGGTGCAAGGAATATTAAATTGATTTGTAACCATGGTGATGAAAGGAACAATTGTGAGTCTTCATTTCTATGGGATGTGTTTATTGGTGAAGTCCAGATAAGACATTTTCACTGGGCTATGAGATTCAAAACAACCTGCAGTTGCTGGTCCAACTTGTTATCCGTTAGGCTATCTAGCTCCATAACCTCACCAATTCCCAATTCTCCGACCCATTCCCCACCTTCCCTCACCCCAATCCTAACCTTAGTTACTAGTCCAACCTGTAAATGTTTTACTGGGCAGATGGACTTTGGCTCTATGAACATTGCCTTTGTTTTCTCCTAAAAATCTACAAATGTGTCTTACAGCTTCAAAGGACAAATTTAACACCAGACGTGTGTTGGTAGCTCTCTATTGTTCTTTTTTTAAATATTTATTTCCGTCATAATATCTGGGTATATCCCAATATGTTGTTTAAGTTGTTTGTTTATGTATTTTCATTATACTTATATTTTTAAATACTTTATATTTATATAATAAACATGATTTGAACTTTAACCTCGTAATGTGACGAGGAGGCTAAACCAGGCTAAACCCTGGCTAAACCGGGTTAAACGGCTAAACCGGAACAGTTTGACGTCTTAGCCATTCAGAACCATTCATTCGTTACAACTCAATGCTCCTCGCTCACACTGACAGGTAATCTAATTCATCTCTAATTGGTTTTCGTTGTGTACTTATATATACACTAGACAAATACCATGATAGAAATCGTATACTCAAAAAACCAGAATCTTGTTCTTGAAACGTCATGACTTCACTAGTTTATGGAGGGTGTTTTTGAACTAACCTGCATCAGGCTAGTGGCTACAATGCTAGTTGGCTTACGGGCCCTTCTATGAGTAAGCAGTCTATGCTAGCTAGGTTTGGAGGTTAGCCGTGGTAACAAGCTAAAAACATAACCAGCTAGTTTGCTAGCTGTTGACGAGGTATTGGAAAGTAGTAATCCTCAAAACGTATTCATATTTGAATATGGTAGTAGTTATGCTGCAACTCTCTTACAACTTCCTGACAGTACAGTAACGGTTTATTTGCAGACTGGAAGTTACTTGCCTACCAGACTACTGGGTTAGCCGGCCAGCAAGCTAGCTAGCTAGCTAGTTAGTTTGTTTTAAGATAGTGATTATGAAGAAAGCCAGCTAACTGAGCTATATTGCTCACGTTTACTTATTTTGGTCATTTAACAGAAAGCTTAATGCTAGCATGCTGCTGATGAACATATGAGATGACATCACAGTTTTATCAAAGACAACACAGGTGTCATGCTAACATAACTAGAGATGTATTCTATATAGTAAAGAAGATGTATGCTGAGTGATGTCCTGTTAACGGATCTCTACCTTTATGTCCTAACTGTAAAGACTGTCTAGTCTTAAAATGTCCTTTCGCCCTGTTCCTGAAGACCTAGCAACAGGGTGTTCAGGCTTTTGATGAGGAGACTCATATCATCCAGACATCGGACGACAAACCTTCATTACGCCATGCATTCTCTTCATCTCCCCTTCATTAACTCCCTCCCTCGCTCTGTCTCTCTCTGTCTCTCTCTTTTTCTCTCTTTCTCTCTCTTTCTCTCTCTGTCTCTCTCTGTAAAGATCCAGTGCTTTCTAAGACCAGTGAGTTCCCCCCCTCCCCCTCCCAAGATGGCCGCCGACTCCATGGAGATAGACGACTCCCTGTACAGGCAAGTCCTCTGATAAACCGGAAGCCATCAGACTGCCTGCCTTACACTGCTCCCAAACAGGCGGTCAGACTGTAGGAAAATGTTTTAATCCAATTGGTCAACCTGAACTGATAAATGTCACTCTTCAATGGGACTATTTACGTAGTTGTTCGGAGAATAAATGCCTCAAGTCGTCTGCAACCTAACTGAATGTCTCTCCTCAGCCGTCAGAGGTACGTGCTGGGGGACAGTGCCATGCAGCAGATGGCCCAGTCCTCTGTGTTCCTCAGTGGAATGGCGGGACTGGGAGTGGAGATCGGTAAGTGACATAGCAGGATGGCATAAACACGACGTCGCGAGACAGCTCGATAGCCGAACACAGCGCGTGACCAAAGTTGTGGTGAACATGTAATGTGTGTGTTACTTGTATTTCTTGAGGGAGTTGATGACTGACACAAAACCTCTGGTTGCTCTTTTCACAGCAAAGAACATCGTGTTAGCAGGCGTGAAGGTTAGTGGCGTGTCGTTGGTTATAATGATGTTGTTATGCTACGTCATTGGCCCCATGCAGGGGCACTCGGCTGTATTGACTGTGTGTGTGTGGTGTTGTTGTGTTTATAGGCAGTGACACTGCATGACACTAAGCAGTGTGAAACAAAGGACCTGGGCTGCAACTTCTTCATCAGACAGGATGATGTGCTGAATCACAGGAAAAGGTAACTCTATCAGACAGGATGATGTGCTGTGACAGGAACAGGTAACTCTATCAGACAGGATGAAGTGCTGTGTGACAGGAACAGGTAACTCTACCAGACAGGATGATGTGCTTAATCACAGGAACAGGTAACTCTACCAGACAGGATGATGTGCTTAATCACAGGAACAGGTAACTCTACCAGACAGGATGATGTGCTTAATCACAGGAACAGGTAACTCTATCAGACAGGATGATGTGCTTAATCACAGGAACAGGTAACTCTATCAGACAGGATGATGTGCTTAATCACAGGAACAGGTAACTCTATCAGATAGGATGATGTGCTGAGTGACAGGCATTTTAGCCTTTGTTGTCTTGGTAACACAGGAAAAGACCCTGCTTTAACTTTCCCCCGAAATGTTTGGATTTTGTTTTGTTTGGATTTGGTTTAATGGTTTGAATTGGTACCTCCCCCATCTGTCTCTCTCCTCCATCATCTCTCTCCCCCTCCTACCCTCCATCCTCCCCCAGGGTCGAGGCCGTCCACCCTAGGGTAGCAGAGCTGAACCCATATGTCCATGTGGACTCATCCTCCTTCCCTTTGGACCTTTCTACTGACCTCAACTTTCTCAGGAGATACCAGGTGACGAACAGCTACACACACACAAACGCGCGCACACACACACACACGTCATGCATACTGTTGACTGTTGTTGTTTATGTTGTTATTGTCTAGTGTGTGATTCTAACTGAGGCCCGGCTGAGTCTCCAGAAAAAAGTGGATGAGTTCTGTCACTCCCAACAGCCGCCCATCAGGGTAAGACCTGCAGGCTTGTCATCCAGAAAGACATCATCCCTGTCCTGGACAGGCTCCAGCCCACCAGTTGGTGGCAACAGGCTGGGATTTGATCGTACCAATTTTCAGTGGCGACATGAGTAGCATCTAATTCAGCCAATCACGGTGCTTCATTGAACAGCAGTTAAAACAAACGGAAGTATATGTGGGGCTCAAACCACTGAATCGACGTATAATCTGTACCTTGCAGTTCATTGGCTGTGATACGTACGGGATCTGTGCCCGGGTGTTCTGTGACTTCGGGGAGCACTTTGAGGTATCGGACCCCACGGGGGAGGAGGCCAAGGAGATCTTCATCCAGAACATCACTCTGGTACGCACGGGAACACACACACACACACACACGCGCGCGCACACACACTCGACATCACCCCCTCTGACCTGTGACCTCTGATCTGCAGGATGACCCTGGGGTGGTGACCTGTATGGATGGCAGGACCCATGGTCTGCAGACAGGACAGAGTATCTTGTTTAGAGAGGTCAATGGCATGGACCAACTCAATGGCACCGCACGACAGGTCACAGGTACTGCTACGACAGTCCTATGACAGGTTATAGATACTGCAATGAGCCTTAGTGCTGGTTATAGGTACTGCTATGTAATGCTTATAACAGGTCTTAGGTACAGGTATTTAATGCTTGTCACAGGTTGTAGTTACTGCTATGTAATGCTAAAAGTAGGTCATTGGTACTGCAATGTAATGCCTATAAAAGGACATAGGTTCTGCTATGTACTGCTTATAAGAGGACATGTTCTGCTATGACAGGCTTATGACATGTTACAGGTAGAAGAGGAAAAATGTACTAACTGTAAGTTTTAGATTATTGTTTATGTGTGTGTGTGTGTGTGTTTCCAGTTCTTTCCCCATACAGTTTTGCGATAGGGGACACGTCTGGTCTGCAGCCATATGCACATGGAGGCTTCTTCCTATTGGTTAAAACCCCCAGGACCTATAGCTTTGTAAGGACTGAAGTGTAACACAACCTTATCCTAGCAAAATGTTTACTCAACTTGAACGGACATTAAGAACCATGAACTTACAACAGCTGTTGTGTCCGGTTGACCCATGTGAGGAACGCACTGTGAGTTGTTCAGGAGGAAAATGAAAAGTGTATGTGTGTGTGTTCGTTCTTCAGGAAACAATGGAGCACCAGCTGTGTGAGCCTAAGGTTCTGACACCTGACTTCAGCAAGCCAGAGGTGAGAGGTCCTATGTTTGCCTTCAGTGTGTGGCCTGCTCTGTTATGTGTTAGATCCAGTTTCCTGTTTTGCCCATTGTGAATGTTTCCCTCAGGCTCCGCTGCAGATCCACGCCGCCATGTTGGCTCTAGATGACTTCCAGGAGGAGCACAACAGATTGCCGAACATCGGGTAAAAACACCTCACCAACAGCTCATACTCGCTAACCCATTGCCAGCTCCTAAAACCGTCTGCATCGACCTCTGACACGACCCTTTACAAATGTCTAGCTGACCCCTAAAACCATCAACCCAACGCAAAAAACAAAACTCACCCTATAACGTCCTGTCCTCCCTAGCCCTGATTGGTTCTGGTGGTTTTCTTCCAAGGTGCTGTCAGGATGCAGAGGTTCTGGTCAGGCTGACAGAGCGGGTCAACCACACCTTGACAAACAGAGTGAGTGTTTCTGCTAGAAAGAAAGACGTGCGCGCACACACACAGGAGTACCATCCTGACCTCCCCCTCTGACCTCCCCCTCTGACCTCCAGGCTCCATTGTGGCCTGAGCTGGCCCGTTGTCTCTCCAGAACAGCGCAGGGCTCTCTCCCACCATTGGCGGCGGCGGTCGGGGGCATGGCCAGTCAGGAGCTCCTCAAGGCACTCACAGGGAAGTTCGCCCCACTACAGCAATGGGTAGGTCCCCTGGCGGGTCGGTCCCCTGATGCTGTCAGCCTGGCCCTGGTCAAGATACCTCTGTCCTACATGTCTTCAGACCACAACTGGGTCGGCTTTTTATCCTTCTAGTTATTACACTCCCGGAGCAGGGTTGGGAGGGAGAGCCTACAGGGCTCCAGCTCTCCCGGAGCAGGGTTGGGAGGGAGAGCCTACAGGGCTCCAGCTCTCCCGGAGCAGGGTTGGGAGGGAGAGCCTACAGGGCTCCAGCACTCCCGGAGTAGGGTTGGGAGGGAGAGCCTACAGGGCTTCAGCTCTCCTGGAGCCGGGTTGGGAGGGAGAGCCTACAGGGCTCCAGCTCTCCAGGAGCCGGGTTGGGAGGGAGAGCCTACAGGGCTCCAGCTCTCCCGGAGCCGGGTTGGGAGGGAGAGCCTACAGGGCTCCAGCTCTCCCGGAGCAGGGTTGGCCAGCACTTATTTAATGCCTTTTATTTTCTGGTAATTTATGTCTCCCTAACCCTCATGCTCTCTATCACCATCGCTCTATTGTCTGTATTCTATCTCACCATCGCTCTATTCTCTCTGTTTCTAGTTTTATCTAGATGCTATTGAGGTAGTGAAGCCTCTCCAGTCTCTGTCTGCAGAGGAATTTATCCCCAGGTACAAACACACACACACATGCACGCACGCACACACACACACACACACACGTGCACACACACACACACAATGTGTTCTGTATCTTTAAGTGTATCTGTGTGTGTGTGTGCGTGTGTGTGCGCGTGTGTGCAGAGGGGATCGGTATGATGGACTGAGGGCCTGCATCGGGGAATCCATGTGCCTGGAGCTTCACAAGCTGAGGGTCTTTATGGTGAGATCAGAACGCCGGCATAAGAGAACCTTCTCTAGAAGAACCTTCTCTAGAAGAACCGTTTCTATAAGAACTCACATTGATGTGTATGTTTTGATGGAGGTCTGGTTTGGTCCTCCAGGTTGGATGTGGGGCCATTGGCTGTGAGATGCTGAAGAACTTGGCCCTGCTGGGCGTTGGATTGGCCCAGAACTCAGGGCAGGTAGGGATTGGTTGACAAGTTAAATGGGTGATTGTTTGATTCGTTTATCAGTTGATAGTCCCCGGCAGTGTAATTGATTGGTTAATTGATTGGTTGATTGTCTTTTTCCGCAGGTTTGTATGTCCGACCCAGACCTGATAGAGAAGTCCAACCTGAACCGACAGTTCCTCTTCAGGCCCCATCATATCCAGGTGAGGAACAACACACACCACACACGTAACACACACACGTAACACACACAGCATAATCCTCAGCCTTCCTTTCTCTACATTGTAGTAACTTACAGTGTCTGACACCCTCACTTTCCCCCCTCCTCTTACCCCCCGCCCCGCCCCATCAGAAACCGAAGAGCTCTACAGCTGCAGATGCCACCCTGGAGATCAACCCCGAGATGGAGATCGACGCTCACCTGAACAAGGTGTGTCCTGCCACAGAGAGCATCTACAATGACCTCTTCTACTCCCGTCTGCACCTGGTTGTCACGGCGCTGGACAACGTGGAGGCACGCCGATACGTAGACAGGTGAGGGGCGGGGTCATCTAGAGACATGATTGACGAGCTGAGTTTTGTGAAAGGTTTTGAACATCTCTGTGATTGGTTAACCCTTAGCCGCAGCGTATCCAATCAGAAGGCTCTCCTGGACTCGGGTACCATGGGAACCAAAGGACACACGGAGGTCATTGTGCCCAACCTGACAGAGTCGTACAACAGCCATGTACGTGTCTTTATTTGTGTCTGATCATCACTTGTTGTTGTTGATCACTGTGTGTTGACGGGGGCTTGTTGTTGTTGATCACTGTGTGTTTATGCGTGTTGACGGGGGCTTGTTGTTGTTGATCACTGTGTGTTTATGCGTGTTGACGGGGGCTTGTTGTTGTTGTTGATCACTGTGTGTTTATGCGTGTTGACGGGGGCTTGTTGTTGTTGTTGATCACTGTGTGTTTATGTGTGTTGACGGGGGGCTTGTTGTTGTTGATCACTGTGTGTTTATGCGTGTTGACGGGGGCTTGTTGTTGTTGATCACTGTGTGTTTATGTTGACGGGGGCTTGTTGTTGTTGATCACTGTGTGTTTATGCGTGTTGACGGGGGCTTGTTGTTGTTGATCACTGTGTGTTTATGCGTGTTGACGGGGGCTTGTTGTTGTTGATCACTGTGTGTTTATGCGTGTTGACGGAGGCTTGTTGTTGTTGATCACTGTGTGTTTATGCGTGTTGACGGGGTCTTGTTGTTGTTGATCACTGTGTGTTTATGCGTGTTGACGGGGGCTTGTTGTTGTTGATCACTGTGTGTTTATGCGTGTTGACGGGGGCTTGTTGTTGTTGATCACTGTGTGTTTATGTTGACAGAGGGGCTTGTTGTTGTTGATCACTGTGTGTTTATGTTGACAGAGGGACCCTCCAGAGGAGGAGATTCCATTCTGCACCCTCAAGTCTTTCCCAGCCATCATTGAACACACCATCCAGTGGGCACGGGACAAGGTGAGAACAAACCGACCTGGGAGTAGAACATGGGAACAAACCGACCTGGGAGTAGAACATGGGAACAAACTGACCGGGTAGTAGAACATGGGAACAAACTGACCAGGTAGTAGAACATGGGAACAAACTGACCAGGTAGTAGAACATGGGAACAAACTGACCAGGGAGTAGAACATGGGAACAAACTGACCAGGGAGTAGAACATGGGAACAAACTGACCAGGGAGTAGAACATGGGAACAAACTGACCGGGTAGTAGAACATGGGAACAAACTGACCAGGTAGTAGAACATGGGAACAAACTGACCAGGGAGTAGAACATGGGAACAAACTGACCAGGGAGTAGAACATGGGAACAAACTGGCCGGGTAGTAGAACATGGGAACAAACTGACCTGATTGTAGAACATGGGAACAAACTGACCAGGTAGTAGAACATGAACTGGAGGTTTTTGATCAAAGCAACAACTCATTCAATGGTAGCTTGTTATGAAGATATGTGGTGTTCGAAACAGAAATGTGATTCCTTTCTGGGGTTTTTTGTAGTTTGAAAGTGCGTTTGCCCACAAGCCCTCCATCTATAACATGTTCTGGGAGACCCACAGCTCAGCAGAATCTGTTCTGCAGGTAGGAACCACTCCTGATCATCTCAGTGTTTATATCAGGAATAATTTTGACAGGGAGGCATTTGAGGCCTGCTAGACAATCTGACTTTAAAAGAAAAATGGCAGGTTAATGAAAAGACGTTAAATAATGGTTTACCCTGGTGTCACCTGATACCGTAAAACGTATGTGTGTGTGTGTGTGTGTGTGTGTGTTTGTGTAGAGGATGCAGCGAAGAGAGAGTCTGGAGGGTGCGTTCCAGGTGGTCAAGTTGCTAAGTCGACGGCCCAGCCAATGGGAACACTGCATCACAATGGCACGCCTGAAATTCGACAAGTACTTCAAGAGAAAGGTGAGGTGGCCAGCGGGCGTGTGACCAATGGAAGAATATCAAACGCTTCCACACGATTGGCCAAATTATCAGCATGTCATCAATTCTCCGTCAGGCTGAATCCATGCTTCCAAACAGCTGGGGCCCCTGACGAGGTGCTGCCCCAGAGCAAGGCATTTCACTGGCTGCCTGTTTTTGGAAGGGGACAGTTGTTGACCAGTGGCAATGTTATACACCCACACACACACACACACACACACACACACGTGCGCACACATCCAAGATGATGTTTCATTGTGTGTTCTGTCATGTAGGCTCTACAGCTGCTGCACTCCTTCCCTCTGGACACTCGGTTAAAGGATGGCAGTAAGTAACACACACACACACACACGCTCCCCTCTGCCCTCACTCCTCACTGTTTCATCCTTCAGTGACATCAGAGGACACTGTGTGTAGTCTAGTCACTTGTGTCTCGTTCTGCAGGTTTGTTCTGGCAGTCTCCCAAACGCCCCCCGTCTCCAATAGAGTTTGACCTGACCGATGCATTGTGAGTTGCTCTACTTCCTGATTAGGGTGGACCGGGACTTTCTGTCTCTGAGCCTCCCCCCCAAGAGTCCCCCCCCCCCCCCCCCCACATGAATCCCACCCCCCCTGCATGAGTGTTCCCCACGGGTGAGTCCTGGCACAGTCCACACACCTTTCCCTTCAAATCTTTTTTTTCTTTTTTCTTTTTCTTCATCAGGCACTTCAGTTTTGTTGTCAGCGCGGCTCGGCTCTACGCACAGATATACAACATCCCCTATTCAGAGAAGGTACACACACACACACACACACACACACACACACACACACATTTTGTGTGTTTGAACAGCCACTCAGAAGTGGGCTATTGGTGATCAACTACTTAGAAACATCTGGTGTGGATTAGAGCTAACGTGTGTCTGTGTGTGTGTGTGTGTGTCTGTCTGTCTGTGTGTGTGTGTGTCTGTCTGTCTGTGTGTCTGTGTGTCTGTCTGTGTGTGTGTGTGTGTGTGTGTGTGTCTGTCTGTCTGTCTGTGTGTCTGTGTGTCTGTCTGTCTGTGTGTGTGTCTGTGTGTCTGTCTGTCTGTGTGTCTGTCTGTCTGTGTGTCTGTGTGTCTGTGTGTCTGTGTGTCTGTGTGTCTGTGTGTCTGTGTGTCTGTCTGTCTGTGTGTAGGATCTGTCACAACAAGCAGTGTCCAGGATTCTGTCAGAGATCACCATCCCAGAGTACCGGCCTGCAGAGAAGGTAAGACCACTGATGATAACCTTCGCTGAGTCATTGATTAACTGACTGACTGATTGGGTTAGGGACACCACTGTTATTACAGACCACACTGGGTTATTGATTGACTGATTGGGTTAGGGACACCACTGTTATTACAGACCACACTGGGTTATTGATTGACTGATTGGGTTAGGGACACCACTGTTATTACAGACCACACTGGGTTATTGATTGACTGATTGGGTTAGGGACACCACTGTTATTACAGACCACACTGGGTTATTGATTGACTGATTGGGTTAGGGACACCACTGTTATTACAGACCACACTGGGTTATTGATTGACTGATTGGGTTAGGGACACCACTGTTATTACAGACCACACTGGGTTATTGATTGACTGATTGGGTTAGGGACACCACTGTTATTACAGACCACACTGGGTTATTGATTGACTGATTGGGTTAGGGACACCACTGTTATTACAGACCACACTGGGTTATTGATTGACTGATTGGGTTAGGGACACCACTGTTATTACAGACCACACTGGGTTATTGATTGACTGATTGGGTTAGGGACACCACTGTTATTACAGACCACACTGGGTTATTGATTGACTGATTGGGTTAGGGACACCACTGTTATTACAGACCACACTGGGTTATTGATTGACTGATTGGGTTAGGGACACCACTGTTATTACAGACCACACTGGGTTATTGATTGACTGATTGGGTTAGGGACACCACTGTTATTACAGACCACACTGGGTTATTGATTGACTGATTGGGTTAGGGACACCACTGTTATTACAGACCACACTGGGTTATTGATTGACTGATTGGGTTAGGGACACCACTGTTATTACAGACCACACTGGGTTATTGATTGGCTGATTGGGTTAGGGACACCACTGTTATTACAGACCACACTGGGTTATTGATTGGCTGATTGGGTTAGGGACACCACTGTTATTACAGACCACACTGGGTTATTGATTGGCTGATTGGGTTAGGGACACCACTGTTATTACAGACCACACTGGGTTATTGATTGACTGATTGGGTTAGGGACACCACTGTTATTACAGACCACACTGGGTTATTGATTGACTGATTGGGTTAGGGACACCACTGTTATTACAGACCACACTGGGTTATTGATTGACTGATTGGGTTAGGGACACCACTGTTATTACAGACCACACTGGGTTATTGATTGACTGATTGGGTTAGGGACACCACTGTTATTACAGACCACACTGGGTTATTGATTGGCTGATTGGGTTAGGGACACCACTGTTATTACAGACCACACTGGGTTATTGATTGGCTGATTGGGTTAGGGACACCACTGTTATTACAGACCACACTGGGTTATTGATTGGCTGATTGGGTTAGGGACACCACTGTTATTACAGACCACACTGGGTTATTGATTGGCGGTTTTATTTTTTTGACTAATTCACATTGTTGATGGATTGGTTGATCAATGTTTTGATTTACGTACTGATGTCTGTATTGTTTTAACAGATTAGTTCTTTTTGCCATCAATCTACAAATAACCCCACATAATGACAAAGCTAAAATATCTGATGTACATAAGTATTCCCATCTGTGGGACGTCATGAGACTGTGAGGGGAGAAAACATGGGGACAAATAAAGAAAATGAAATGCCCTGTGAAATGGCCATTATTCTAAGTCCATGCTGAGGAAGATGAGCAGGTTAAGATTACTGAAGTGATGTTGATTAAAGATGATTGGTATTGGTATTGATGATTGGATTTATTGATGACTGTGTAAATATGTGTAGCGTATTGAGACCGATGAGAACGTGAAGAAGCCGGACCAGATGAAGCTGTCTGTGAGCAGCGAGGAGGAGAGGGAGGCCATCGCCCAGCTCGAGGAGGCCATCGCTGCAGACCATGTCACGCCAGGTACCCACACACACATCATCCCTCACCCATTTAGAGGAGACTCCACACACATCATCCCTCACCCATTTAGAGGAGACTCCACACACATCATCCCTCACCCATTTAGAGGAGACTCCACACACATAATCCCTCACCAAGATAGACTCCACACACATCATCCCTCACCAAGATAGAAGAGAATACGCACACATCATCCCTCACCAAGATAGACTCCACACATATCATCCCTCACCCATTTAGAGGAGACTCCACACATATCATCCCTCACCCATTTAGAGGAGACTCCACACATATCATCCCTCACCCATTTAGAGGAGACTCCACACATATCATCCCTCACCCATTTAGAGGAGACTCCACACATATCATCCCTCACCCATTTAGAGGAGACTCCACACATATCATCCCTCACCCATTTAGAGGAGACTCCGCACACATCATCCCTCACCCAGGTAGAGGAGACTCCACACACATCATCCCTCACCCAGGTAGAGGAGACTCCACACACATCATCCCTCACCCATTTAGAGGAGACTCCACACGCATCATCCCTCACCCATTTAGAGGAGACTCCACACGCATCATCCCTCACCCATTTAGAGGAGACTCCACACACATCACCCCTCACCCATTTAGAGGAGACTCCACACACATCACCCCTCACCCATTTAGAGGAGACTCCACACACATCACCCCTCACCCAGTAGAGGAGACTCCACACACATCATCCCTCACCCAGGTAGAGGAGACTCCACACACATCATCCCTCACCCAGGTAGAGGAGACTCCACACACATCATCCCTCACCCAGGTAGAGGAGACTCCACACACATCATCCCTCACCCAGGTAGAGGAGACTCCACACACATCATCCCTCACCCAGGTAGAGGAGACTCCACACACATCATCCCTCACCCAGGTAGAGGAGACTCCACACACATCACCCCTCACCCATTTAGAGGAGACTCCACACACATCACCCCTCACCCATTTAGAGGAGACTCCACACATATCACCCCTCACCCATTTAGAGGAGACTCCACACATATCACCCCTCACCCATTTAGAGGAGACTCCACACATATCACCCCTCACCCATTTAGAGGAGACTCCACACATATCATCCCTCACCCATTTAGAGGAGACTCCACACATATCATCCCTCACCCATTTAGAGGAGACTCCACACATATCATCCCTCACCCATTTAGAGGAGACTCCACACATATCATCCCTCACCCATTTAGAGGAGACTCCACACATATCATCCCTCACCCATTTAGAGGAGACTCCACACATATCATCCCTCACCCATTTAGAGGAGACTCCACACATATCATCCCTCACCCATTTAGAGGAGACTCCACACATATCATCCCTCACCCATTTAGAGGAGACTCCACACATATCATCCCTCACCCATTTAGAGGAGACTCCACACATATCATCCCTCACCCATTTAGAGGAGACTCCACACATATCATCCCTCACCCATTTAGAGGAGACTCCACACATATCATCCCTCACCCATTTAGAGGAGACTCCACACATATCATCCCTCACCCATTTAGAGGAGACTCCACACATATCATCCCTCACCCATTTAGAGGAGACTCCACACATATCATCCCTCACCCATTTAGAGGAGACTCCACACATATCATCCCTCACCCATTTAGAGGAGACTCCACACATATCATCCCTCACCCATTTAGAGGAGACTCCACACATATCATCCCTCACCCATTTAGAGGAGACTCCACACATATCATCCCTCACCCATTTAGAGGAGACTCCACACATATCATCCCTCACCCATTTAGAGGAGACTCCACACATATCATCCCTCACCCATTTAGAGGAGACTCCACACATATCATCCCTCACCCATTTAGAGGAGACTCCACACATATCATCCCTCACCCATTTAGAGGAGACTCCACACACATCATCCCTCACCCATTTAGAGGAGACTCCACACACATCACCCCTCACCCAGGTAGAGGAGACTCCCTACTGAAGCCTGAACTCCTGTGTCACAGAAAGGTTGCGGATGTCTCCACTGATATTTGAGAAGGATGATGATGCCAACGGCCACATGGATTTCGTGGCGGCCGCGTCGTCTCTCAGGGCCAGGATGTACGCCATCGAGGTGGCCGACCGCCTCAAGACCAAACGCATCGCCGGCAAGATTATCCCCGCAATCGCCACGGCAACCGCCGCCGTCGCTGGGCTGGTGAGCGCACCGATTACACAATGACGCCAGATGTGATTGTTTTGTGGTCTGGCAGACCACACTGCGCCCGCTACGCATTCTGTTGGGGGTTGTGGGTAAAACTGCCACACCAGTCTGTCTCACCCAGGGTTTTACTGAGGAAGACTGACCTCATATAACAGGAAGACTGACCTCATATAACAGGAAGACTGACCTCATATAACAGGAAGACTGACCTCATATAACAGGAGAACTGACCTCATATAACAGGAGAACTGACCTCATATAACAGGAGAACTGACCTCATATAACAGGAAGACTGACCTCATATAACAGGAAGACTGACCTCATATAACAGGAAGACTGACCTCATATAACAGGAGAACTGCGCTGTGTCTTGTATTGCACTGATGGGAAAATGCCTTATGAGGGTGAATTAACAGATTAGGTCTTAATAGAATTAGAGGTTATATGTTCATGAAATCAATGTGTTCATTGACAATCTGTGTTTTTGGCTCTGGAATATGTCAGTCACAGGATTTAAAGGGGTGATTTGTTTCAAATAAGATAATGAGGCCTTCTATTTTATTCCCCAAAGTCGGATTAGTTTGTGGATATCTTTGCTAAAATCCCAAACGAACCCTTTATCCCCGGGTCCAGCGCTATTTATTTCTGTGTTGAGTCATCTTTGAGTCGTCTGTGTTTCCCAGGTGTCCCTGGAGCTGGTGAAAGTGGCGGGGGGGTACGGGTTTGAGTCGTTCAACAACTGTTTCTTCAACCTGGCCATACCAGTGGTGGTCCTCACTGAGGCGGCACCTGTCAGGAAGACTCAGATCAGGTAGCGGAGAGACACG
Organism: Esox lucius; assembly: GCF_011004845.1. Classification (NCBI taxonomy): domain Eukaryota; kingdom Metazoa; phylum Chordata; class Actinopteri; order Esociformes; family Esocidae; genus Esox; species Esox lucius. Next base: position 20,612,591 of record NC_047593.1, read on the forward strand.
CCTGTTAATGGTGTAATCTACAGTGTGCTACTGATGAACACTCTTTCCAAGAGTTTTCTCCACTACATTAACATTTAGCCATATAATTATTATTAGTGTCTTATTATTACACCTGCCCCTTCTGGAGGAACTCTTTACTGCATCATTTAGGAAAGAGGATCCTTCATACTGGGAATGGATTTTAATGCTTGGTTTGAGTCTGCATCATGTCACAATCCTATTTTCATCATGGGATGTGTTTCTCTTGGTCTGCTCGAGAAGCATTTTGCATTTAAATATTATTCTTTCAAATTTTTATTATTTATATTTTTATTTGCCCGTTATATAAATATGCCTGTATTATCCCAGTTATTGAATTGTACTTCAGAGTCATTCAATTCAAATTTAACTTCCTGTGTCCAATTAACGTGAATTATTTCAATTTGAGTTCTGCACACACACACACACACACACACACACACCCTCTGCCCCTCTGTTGGTTCTGACTGTTGTTTCCCGGGTGTTTCTATCATGCTCAGGGAGGATATCTCTTTCTCTATCTGGGATCGCTGGGTTGTGTGTGGTCACCAAGACTTCACACTCTCCAACTTCATCAATGCAGTACGGGTGAGAGACACACACACACACACACACACAATGACCAGTTAATTAGCTACACTCATCAAGTGCCGGGTTGGACCCCTTAGCTTCCAGAACACCCTGCATTATTCTGGGATTCGGGAAACATTTCCCAGGGTTGTTGCTCCATGCGGATGGGATGACATCACAGTGATTGGACCGAGTCTCTTTCCTACTCACCAAATATTAGGCCTACTGGGTTGAGGTGTTTAAGACAGTGTTGACTGTGTTTAATCCATAGTGTTGAATGGTGTTTAACCCATAGTGTTGACTGTGTTGTATGGTGTTTAATCCATAGTGTTGACTGTGTTGTATGGTGTTTAATCCATAGTGTTGACTGTGTTGTATGGTGTTTAATACAGTGTTGACTGTGTTGTATGGTGTTTAACACAGTGTTGACTATGTTGTATGGTGTTTAATCCATAGTGTTGACTGTGTTGTATGGTGTTTAATACAGTGTTGACTGTGTTGTATGGTGTTTAATACATAGTGTTGACTATGTTGTATGGTGTTTAATCCATAGTGTTGACTGTGTTGTATGGTGTTTAATACAGTGTTGACTGTGTTGTATGGTGTTTAACCCATAGTGTTGACTGTGTTGTATGGTGTTTAATCCATAGTGTTGACTGTGTTGTATGGTGTTTAACCCATAGTGTTGACTGTGTTGTATGGTGTTTAACCCATAGTGTTGACTGTGTTGTATGGTGTTTAACCATAGTGTTGACTGTGTTGTATGGTGTTTAACCATAGTGTTGACTGTGTTTCAGGAGCAGTATGGAATTGAACCCACTATGGTGGTCCATGGAGTCAAGATGCTCTACGTTCCTGTGATGCCTGGACACAACAAGAGACTGAAACTGACGTGAGCAGCAAACACACACACACACACACACACGCGCACACATTGAATCAGCTGGAGTCTAAGTTCCTTCCTCCCTGCAGGATGCAGAAGTTGATCAAGCCGGCTGTGGACCGTCGTTATGTTGATCTGACCGTGTCGTTTGCCCCTGAGTCAGATGGAGACGAGGACCTCCCTGGACCCCCCGTTAGATACTACTTCACCCGCGACGGAGACGCACCACCCGACTCCCTTGGACTGTAATGACCCTAAGACCCAAGTAACTACCCAGCTGTACCCCCAAGTACAACCAACCTTTAGACATCAGACTGCACCCCCAAAATACAATCACCCCTGAGACACATCAGACAAGATTCAGCTAGAATGGGGCTGGTTCTAGAATGGGGCTGGCTCTAGAATGGGGCTGGCTCTAGAATGGGGCTGGCTCTAGAATGGGGCTGGCTCTAGAATGGGGCTGGCTCTAGAATGGGGGGAGGTTCTAAAACCCCTAGTCAAGGGCAGATGTGATTCATCTAGAACAGTGGTGACTCTAGGACAGGTTGTTTTAGAACGGGGGTGGTCCTAGAACAGGTTGTTTTAGAACGGGAGTGGGCCGAGAACAGGTTGTTTTAGAACGGGGGTGGGCCGAGAACAGGTTGTTTTAGAACGGGGGTGGTCCTAGAACAGTGTGGCCCCATGGACCACAGTCAGAGAGGGAGCATAGAGGTTGTCCTCTTTCTATCTCTGTGACGGACTGTAGCACTTGACTATGTACATAGGACCTCCTGTCTTTTGTGTTTTATATTCTGGTTTAAAGCACAGCCCTGACGGCTGGGACCACGCCTTAAATGAATACCTTGTTGTGTTTTGTCAACGTGGTGATGCTGTTGATCAGAAGTAAAACAAGTGGTTACACACTCACACTTTCCAGGGTTTATTTTTGTGGAGGAACAAAGGTGAGGTACAGGGAGCGAGGGGTCGGGGGGCGAGGGGTCGGGGGGCGAGGGGTCGGGGGGCGAGGGGTCGGGGGGCACGGGGGGCGAGGGGTCGGGGGGCGAGGGGTCGGGAGCACGGGGTCGGGAGCACGGGGTCGGGGGGCGAGGGGTCGGGAGTACGGGGTCGGGGGGCGAGGGGTCGGGGGGCGAGGGGTGAAGGATGAGGAGAGAAGCACTTAGGAACTAAATCTAAAAAGTCAGGTTCTGTTGTTGAAGCGGGGAGGACCATGATGGAGTAGCCCCATATCACTGCCTTCCTGCGGACAACGAGAGTTTTAAAAACACGTTTTTATCGTTTGGTTTAGTGATTTGTGGGTGTGAGTCGATCTGTCGTGTATATATTTGTCTGTCATTTAAAAAACGACATGCTGCAAAATCTGTGGAAGACCCTCTGCTGCCCTACGTTCAGAGCTACTAGCTGTTTTCATGTCCGAGACGAGGGCTGCATGGCAACAGTCTGATGAAACGTCACCTTGTCTCCTCGTCTCCTATTCAGTCTCCTTCCTTTGTGTTGGTATGAAGAAAGGAACTGGACAAGTGGAAGCTAACAAAGTGCTGATCTGTAGAATGTTTTTTGGTAAGTCCTTCTAATGAACAAAGTGGGTCCTGATCCTAAATCAGTCTCCCACCTCTGACTGGCCCGGAGTATAGCTCAGCCTCCCACTACACACCTGTCCTATGGATTCTTTCATTTCCAACTAAAAAATCTGAAATCCCGTTTGGAACACTCCTGTCAGCCGAAGGGAACAAACAGGAAACCTGGAAAAACCTTTGACCAGAATATGTCATTTTTCTTTTCTTTTTTTTTACTTTTGGGCAATTGTGTAACCCTAAAATGTTTTGAGCAGTTTGTTTCTTGATCCTGGGCTTAAGAGAACCTGTCATTCTGAGGCTGGTATAGTGTTTCTTCCTGTCATTCTGAGGCAGGTATAGTGTTTCTTCCTGTCATTCTGAGCCTGGTATAGTGTTTCTTCCTGTCATTCTGTGGCTGGTATAGTGTTTCTTCCTGTCTACACCTGCATCCCAAAAGGCAGCCTGTTCCCTACATAGTGACCTGTTCTTGACCAGAGAAATGTGGTCCACTACATAAGGAATAGGGTGCCCTTTTTGACACACCCTCTAAGTGAGCGCTTCTATTCGGAGCCAGCCATGTGTAGAGAGAAGTAAACAGATGTCTGAAATAGAATGGATATGTACCTTCTGTATCCTGTGATGTAGAAAACCTTCAGGCGTAGGCTGCAATTTAGGACAGCTGTCCCACGCAAACTTTCATTGCACAGGAAATATGTCATGATGTCGTTGATGATCCGCTATGATGTCAGAAGCATTACATGTTAAAGAGTAATAAAACACACAAAAATGTGATCATAATGTAAGTTGTTGTGACAGTAACTCAAGCAACGACCCAATAAAGTTTTCAGAACGTCTTATAGATTCACTGTTTTGTCTTTTGTTGCATAATTGGGAGATGTGACAGAACATATAAATTTTTATTATTAATTTACTTATTTAATAATTTACCTAATCTGTTTTCAGTATGTGACCCTTGTGTTCAACATTGGATGGTAGATGTAGTGGCTGACTCACATAGAAGACTTGGGTATTAGTGATATGAGATTAATACCAAAGACTTATATTACCTCTAAGATATTTCAGCTATGTTAGTTATGCAATGACTGAAGTGGTCGTACGAAATCACGAAATTGACCATTAATGATTTCATTGAGGGTGACCAGTCCTTCCCTACATCACTGGCAGTGTCTGTGTTTACATCACACCTACATTAGTAGAGAATGGACAGTCTCATTCCCTATTGATATTGTTTAAATGTAAAGCCAGTGGCACAAAGGCATTCTATTTGGATTTCGAGGGAGACAGACTGAAAAGAATCCAACTAAATTAGCTGGTGTCGGTTCAGTTACGTTGTAAGTCTACAGTTAACCACGTTGTTGGTCGCTCCGCACACAAGAAAAGTCACATCAACCTCGTGGTGGTCCATTGAAGGGAACATGTTTATAGTGATACAATTGGGCACACATGGGACGTGTTTTAAGATAGATGATCCCGTCCCTAGGCTATTGCGCATGTGAGCTTGTGACTGGTAAGATGTTACAGAAATAGTAACTCAAAAAACCCCAGGCCTGTTTTTATTGAATGCAGGTGAAGATCCGGCATTTATTTGGTGAGAAATTACGTTTTCTGCTGCTTGCTTTATTTTGACTTGTAACTGGATCAAGTTCATTAACCACTACCTTTCGTATAATGTTTTTTTTCTTTCTTGAGTGTCCCGTCTGCGCCTTGAGCGAGCGACTAGTGGGCGCGCACGTAGAAACGACGCTGCCGAGGCTTCAAGATGGCGGAAGTCCTGACTACTCAGGAGGAACTGGTAAGGGTTTGGTTAACGATGTTCTTCTTGCGGTCTTCCAACCGTGGACATTAACATGTCCTTTTAATTATGTGACTAATAATGACAGTGTGTGGGTTTACACATGTATACTGTCCACGTTCCCTTTGAGGATACTGTCTCGTTAATATGCATGGCCCGTTCAGTGTGACAGCCGCTAGCATGCTACCGCGAACTAAGTGGCTATAGCATGTTCGTCCGGATGCAATTCCCGGTAGACTGCTAGCGCCTAGCTGTGTGTCTAGCATGTAGCTTTGGCAGTGTTTGTCAAGTTGACATCTCACGGTTTTCATTGCATGTGTGTTTTCTGTTGTTTTGAAGAACGGAATACGAACTCAATTCTTTTTTTCCCTATTTGAGACATACTGTATTTTAGCGTGAACGCTAATGGCCAGTGTATCTAGTTAGCGACCGCTAACGTTAGCCCGAGGGGAAGAGAGAGTTGATCCACATCCTATTGGCTTACCACATGTAGCTCCCTAGCCATATAGTAAGAGAACATTGACATGTCATTTTTAGTTACAAACGATAACTATTCCGCACCAGAACATGCCAGTGCAGTGGCGCAATCTTTTTACGTTACACGTGGAGTAGTGTGACATGTTGTTTTCAATTTCCCTTGAATGCAGTGGCCTTCGTCATAACAATCACGTTAGCGAGATCAATTTTATGACAGCCAGTTCAGAGAATTCGTTCTCCTGTTCCTGGTAGTAGCTAGAGCTTTGTTGCCGTCATTCAACTCACTGCCCGTAGTAGTATCTGAAGAACTAGCGGTAGCTCTTACTGGTCTTCAGCGGTGGGGTTTTACTTTGAGGACTGTAGTTATGCCGATTGACCACTGTACGCTGTCAGTTGGAATGTTTAATTACCTGAAAAGTTAATGTATTTGACTACACAATGTATTAAACGAAGAATCGTCCAGTCCGCAGAACAGTACAGCGCTACATTATATCGACGACTCGCTCCGTCCTTATATCGCTGATAGATAGCTATGCTAATGTAGCTACTAAGTAGCTTTTGTGCAACACGCAATTTGATTTCTGACATAAATACTTCAGCCGTTATGAATCCTATTACCATTTCACGTCAAGTTGTAAAAAGTCACATTTTGAAGCTAAGTTATGACGCGCCGGAGTTTTCCTAGGTGCCAAAATGTGTGTGTTGGAATCACTGGAATAATCCGCTGTCAGATATCAGAAAGACCAAGCAAGTTGATGGTGATGTGAAAGTAATGCCCCAGGTTATTCCTGGTTTAGCAGATGAATGAAGCATAGCTTCCTTCCTACACCTGTCACTGCATGAGTATGCATCTCTGGATCAGACTGTCTGTCCATTAGCAAATCAATCTTCTCTGGATCTGTCTAACTGTCTGTCCATTAGCCAATCAATCGTCTCTGGGTCTGTCTGTCTGCCCATTAACTAATCGATCACAGTTCATTTAGCCAAACCAGAGGGATTGATTTAATAGAAAGGACTGGTCATTGTGGTTCCTTCTGGTAACCGTGGTGATGTTATTATGGCACTGTAAACACCACACCATAAACCACACATTTTAAACCAATCCCTCGACAACAACTCTCTCCTCTTCTGTCCTTGTGGCTTCCTCCACTCCCCGTGGTCTCCAGGCGGTGGAGGAGTTCCTCAGTGTGGTGCGTGGCAAGGAACAGCCTCACACAGCAGCCCTGGTCACCCAACCCACCGCCGTCAAGTTCCTCAGGGCCCGCAAGTTTGACGTCTCCCGGGCTGTAGACCTCTTCCAGGCATACAAGGTGCGGACAGAGACAAAACACTGAGGGGGGGGGGGGGTGCGTGCGTGCGCGCGCTATTTACCCCACTTAATGTACTAATGGTGACCTATGACCCAGTCTTTCTGTAATTGGTCCCTGACCCTGCCTTTCTGTTTACAATTGGTCCACTCAGAATACGAGGATCAAGGAGGGCATCTTTGACATTAACCCAGAGGAAGAGCCGCTCCGTTCTGAACTACTATGTGGGAAGTTCACAGTTCTGGTGAGGCCCGTCTGTTTGTCTGTTGGGTTCTCTCTCTGATTCTCTATGTTTGTGAGGTGAGATTGTGTCTCTATTCGTGTGTGTGTGTGTGTGTTTGTGTGTGTTTGTCAGGTAAGCTCAGCGCCAGTCAAGGGAAATTGGTTTAAAAATGGTTTGTCTGTCTCTGCCAAACTCTGTCTTTGTGTATATCTGCTTGTCCATCCGTGTCTGTGTGTGTGTATCTGTCTGTCCGTGTGTGTGTGTGTCCGTGTGTGTCCGTGTGTGTGTGTGTATCTGTCTGTCCGTGTGTGTGTGTGTATCTGTCTGTCCGTGTGTGTGTGTCTGTCCGTGTGTGTGTTGTAGCCTGGACGTGATTCCAAGGGTGCTGCTCTAGCTCTGTTCACTGCCCATCTCCACCGTCCTGACGTCACTACCCATAAGGCTGTGCTGCAGGCCATCATCTATCAGCTGGACAAAGCCATAGAGAGGTAACCTCCCATTTCTCATGATGTCATCCCTCTTATCTTGCCTTTCTGCATTCCTGTCCTACTGTCTCTTCTATTACCTCATAAGAAGTAAACCCCCCGTCCCCCCCCCCTCCTCCTCCCCTCCCCGCCCCCCCAGCCTAGACACTCAGAGGGACGGCCTGATATTCATCTATGACATGACCAGCTCCAGCTACATGAACTTTGACTATGAGCTCTGTGTCAAGATCCTCAATCTGCTCAAGGTAATGTGTGCTTAGGGTCCTATTTAGGATCTTCTCCTTTCTGTTTCATTCCTTAACTGTGTGTGTGTGTGTGTGTGTCCTAGGGTGCGTTCCCAGCGCGGCTCAAGTGTGTGTTCATCGTTTCATCTCCTCTCTGGTTCCGAGCTCCTTTTGCAGTCCTCCGCCTCTTCGTACGCGAGAAGCTGAGAGAGAGGGTACAACTCTGTGTGTGTGCGCGTGTGCGCGTGTGTGCGTGTGTGCGTGAGCGCGTGTGTGCGTGAGCGCGTGAGCGCGCACGCCGGTATGTATCTGTGTCTGTCTGACTGTATGTCCTGTGCCTGTGCTTAACAGCATGCTCTCCCTCCACCAGGTCTGTACAGTGAAGGCACATGAGCTGTCCAATCACATCCCAGTCTCCTCCCTCCCAGAACATCTGGGTGGGACTTGCAAGTACAACCATGTTGCCTGGATACAGTCCTGCGTCAACACTCACGTCGCCCCGGGGAACAACCACACAGACTCTCTTCTTCACGACACACACGACTGTGTTGGCAGCCTGCTACGCTCCTACAGTCTGCTGCCCCGCGATGTTAGCCCTGCTGCTACGCTAGCAGCTACACAAAGCTCCATAGACTCCCATTCAGATTCACCTCCAACATTAGCCTCCGAGCTAGCGTTATCCGCTACGACTAACTCCAACTGCTACGATGATAGCAATGCTAACCACTGTAGCAGGACTCAAAGCCAGACCCCGAACCGCTCCCAGTGCTCTGGACCGCAGGCGAACCACCACCACTGGAACGGCTCTGCCGGGGTCAGGACGGGGTCAGAGGTCAGCTGTGTTAGTGGTTCTGGGGTGGTCAGTGGTGTTAGCACCAATGCTAACAGTGTGAACGGCCGCCAGCCGCCTCCGCAGTCAGACACTCCCCCAGACACGCCCCTGCACCCGAAAGTAGGAGGGGCTCTGTCCGCTGACGGCTCGGAAGCCCCCGACCACGACACGGCGAACGAGGAAGAGGAGGTGGACGAGGAGGCTGTACACGAGGTTCCTCCTCTCCCCCAGAAGTCTCACCCTCGCCCCGCTATCTCGACGTCGTGGGGCGTGTCGGAGCAAGACGAGGAGCTCGGGGAGGCCCCGGCACCCCAGGAGGAGGCCACCATCCACATGCCTGATCAGGGAGGGATGACGCTGTTGGAGTTGGTGGAACACGTCAAGAGGCAGAAGAAGAAAGGCATCTACCAGGAGTACGAGGAGATACGCAAGGAGGCGCCCACCGGGAGCTTTGACTACAGCAAGTTAGTCTCCATCTCTACAACACTTTGCGTCTCATGCGCTGTCTTTTATCTCTGTATATCTCTCCTTGGTTCCATCTCTTTTAGAGCATTTCTTTCTCTAATACTCACTCTCTCTTTTCCTTGTTCTCTCTCTAACTCTTTAATATCGCCTCTGCTTCATCCTTCTGTAGAAAGCTGTCCAATCAGATCAAAAACAGGTATAGTGATGTCCTCTGTCTGGACCAATCACGTGTTAGACTCAGCCAGCTGTCCAACGACAAGGACGAGGTACGTCTTGTATGTAAAACATTCTTTTTCACAATGTGAGCGGGAGTATCTTTGAAATTGTGCCCTCAGGGACCCTAGCCACAGGTCAGGTCTGGATGAGGAAGTGTTGTGGATGCTGTGTAGATCAGCTGCCGGTTAGTGTTATTACTGGCGCCGACCGATAGGGGGCAGCAGAGTGTCTGGGCTTTCAATCAGTTGATATTTCCTGCCTCGTCTCCTACTTCAAACCTGTTGGATGAGAGGGTCAAAGTCATTTAAATCAGCTGTGTTTCTGAAGATCGTTCAGCGCCCTGACATAGTTTGCGGGATTGAAAACACTTGTGTTCTAGGCACTGGAGGTCTGTAGTAATCACCATGGGTGTTGTCTTACAGAACCAGATATTCTCTGTCCATTGAAACGCCCTCATTGCTGTGTGTGTGTCGGGCTGTCTGTGTGTGTGTGTCGGGCTGTCTGTGTGTGTGTGTCGGGCTGTCTGTGTGTGTGTGTCGGGCTGTCTGTGTGTGTGTGTCGGGCTGTCTGTGTGTGTGTGTCGGGCTGTCTGTGTGTGTGTGTCGGGCTGTCTGTGTGTGTGTGTCGGGCTGTCTGTGTGTGTGTGTCGGGCTGTCTGTGTGTGTGTGTCGGGCTGTCTGTGTGTGTGTGTCGGGCTGTCTGTGTGTGTGTGTCGGGCTGTCTGTGTGTGTGTGTCGGGCTGTCTGTGTGTGTGTGTCGGGCTGTCTGTGTGTGTGTGTCGGGCTGTCTGTGTGTGTGTGTCGGGCTGTCTGTGTGTGTGTGTCGGGCTGTCTGTGTGTGTGTGTCGGGCTGTCTGTGTGTGTGTGTCGGGCTGTCTGTGTGTGTGTGTCGGGCTGTCTGTGTGTGTGTGTCGGGCTGTGTGTGTGTGTGTGTGTGTCGGGCTGTGTGTGTGTGTGTGTGTGTGTCGGGCTGTGTGTGTGTGTGTGTGTGTGTGTCGGGCTGTGTGTGTGTGTGTGTTGTGTGTGTCGGGCTGTGTGTGTGTGTGTGTGTCGGGCTGTGTGTGTGTGTGTGTGTCGGGCTGTGTGTGTGTGTGTGTGTGTCGGGCTGTGTGTGTGTGTGTGTGTGTCGGGCTGTGTGTGTGTGTGTGTGTGTCGGGCTGTGTGTGTGTGTGTGTGTGTCGGGCTGTGTGTGTGTGTGTGTGTGTGTGTCGGGCTGTGTGTGTGTGTGTGTGTGTGTGTGTCGGGCTGTGTGTGTGTGTGTGTGTGTGTGTCGGGCTGTGTGTGTGTGTGTGTGTGTGTGTCGGGCTGTGTGTGTGTGTGTGTGTGTCGGGCTGTGTGTGTGTGTGTGTGTGTCGGGCTGTGTGTGTGTGTGTGTCGGGCTGTGTGTGTGTGTGTGTGTCGGGCTGTGTGTGTGTGTGTGTCGGGCTGTGTGTGTGTGTGTGTCGGGCTGTGTGTCAGTGTGTTTTGGGGTGTGTGTTTCGGGGTTCGTGTGTGTGTGTGTTTCGGGGTGTGTGTGTGTGTATATGTGTGTGTTCCTAGACGGCGGACTACATCAATGCTAGTTTTATGGACGGGTACAAGAGGAGCAACGCCTACATCGCTACTCAAGGTGAGGGTTGGCGTCTCCTCTCAGGGTTGGCCTCGTCGTCTTGGTGGTACGGTTTCACCGTGTGACGTTGTTGTTTGGTTTCCAGGTCCTCTGCCCAAGACGTTTGGGGATTTCTGGAGAATGGTATGGGAACAGATGGTCCTCATCATCGTCATGACTACCAGGTACACCTTTACTTCATCTGTTGTCATGGAGGCGGTGAATTGCTGTGGTTTTCAGATTTGAGTCTAAATGGCTGTGCGCGTGCACGTGTGCGTGCACAGGGTGGTGGAGCGGGGCAGGGTCAAGTGTGGTCAGTACTGGCCTCTGGAGGAAGGAAGGACAGAGCAGCAGGGTCTCTTCCTCATCAAGAACACACACATCCAGCTGTACCAGGACTTCAGGCTGTCTCACCTGGAACTGTACAACAGCCAGGTATGCGTCTGTGTGTAACTGGTGTGTGTGTAACTGGTGTGTGTGTAACTGGTGTGTGTGTAACTGGTGTGTGTCTGTGCCAGACAGGGGAGAAGAGAGAAGTCTTCCACTTCCTCTACCTCAGCTGGCCTGACTTCGGAGTGCCCAAGAGTGCGTCGGCCATGTTGGATTTCCGTGAGCACGTGCAGCAGCGGCAGGAGACGGCGCTGAGGAGTCTGGGAGCGGAGTGGGAGGGGCCACCAGGAGGACCACCACTGGTAGTACACTGCAGTGCAGGCATCGGACGCACTGGTGAGACTCCCTGTCTGTCTGTCTCTCCCTGTCTGTCTGTCTCTCCCTGTCTGTCTGTCTCTACCTGGTCCCCGTCTCACCCTCTGTCTGTCTCACCCTCTCTGTCTGTCTCTCCCTTTGCTCTCTGTCTGACTGTTTTGCATCCCTGTCTGTCCCCCAGGTACGTTCTGTACTCTAGACATCTGTCTGTCTCGGCTGGAGGACATTGGAAAAGTGGATGTGTGTGAGACAGTGAGGAGGATGAGGACTCAGAGGGCCTTCAGCATCCAGACCTGGGACCAGTACTACTTCTGTTACATGGCTGTTATAGAGTACGCTCAGCGACATGGGAAACTGACCCCGGTACAGTGGTCTGACTCTGACCTGGAGACGGACAGTGAATAGTGGGGGGACAGAGAAACACGTGGAGGGGTGGAGGGGTGAATGCAGGTAGAGATGGAAGGATGGATACATTTTCTGAAAGAAAAATAAATGGAGAGAAAATGGAAGAGGGCCCCCCTGGAATTACCATCCGAGGAGGAAGAAGAAAGGCTGAGCTGCATCAACATTTAAATGATTGGTTGATTGATCTGTCCTGCCATTTAGTATTTAGTGTGGTGACTTTGAGCCTGTTGCTGCCATAGAGCTAGCTAGAGGCTTCTGCTCCAGGTTTTTGCTCCCTTAGCGCTAGCTAGAGGCTCCTGCTCCAGTTTGTTGCGCCCTTTGAGCTAACTAGAGGCCCCTGCTCCAGTCATTTGCTCGTGTAGAGCTAGCTAGAGGACCCTGCTCTGGACTGTTTCTTCCATAGAGCTATCTAGAGGCCCCTGCTCTGTTGTGCTCAGGCCAGGCCTGTTGCTCCCGCAGAGCTACCTAGAGGCCCATGCTTTGCACATGTACTCCAAGGGCTTCTGTGACAGCATGGGCAGTGCCATCGAGGGCTATCCACATCTACGGTTGCTGCCAGAACACTCTTGCACAGGAGGACGAACGACAAACTAGAATTTGAACCCCCTACGCCTAGTGTCACGCCATCGTCAATGACCTTTGAACCCCTGACACCCTGTCCCGCCTGTTTCCCGCCTTGGCTGGTGGACTTTCTGAATGCAAAGGGGCGTGTGCTTGTGCTGGAGGGGCGCCTGTGTGGGTGGGGGCGTGTGCTTGGGAGAACATGGTCACGTTTGGTTGCATTGTGACATGGGGTTCCAAACCGATACCTGGTCAAAATGAGTCTGTTTCTCTTCTGTGTCATTTGTGCTTTTCTTCTGTGGTGCATCATTGTTGTTGATGACATTTTTTTAAGGTGCGTTTCCTGTCCGACTGTCCATATTGTAAAGTAACTAACCGTCCACAAACCAAAGCCTGACCCCTGAATGCTTGTATGTACTCCTTTATATTAAGGCAAGATTATTATCTACTATAGGCCGTGTATATTCTTGTAACATACGTTTATACAGTATATTGTGGATATAATAGTGCAGATGGTATTAATAATATTAACGATAATGTCTGTTAGAAGATCAATGACAGAAGCTTTGTTTTAATATAATTCACTCTAACCTTGAGGGACAAACATAGATATTAGTGGGCTGGAAAATGACGAGAGACGTTTTTTTGGTCAGGTTGCATGTTTTGTAACAGTTTGGGCATCCTGATTGGACAATTGGCCTTAATACTGTGTCACTGCCTCGAATCGTCCGTTGTTTTCATGATTTTAATTATGTTCCTTCCTTTGAGTGGCCCAAATGGGACCCTATTCTCTTTCCCCTAGTGCACTAAACTGTGATGTTCTACCCAGGAGGACTTGCAGTAGTGAGGGCATAATAACCAAACCCTCCATCAGGGACCATGCCTTTATCAAGTCAGCTACACCAGACTGGAAGTAGAGAACTACTTATTTATTATTAAAAAGTAGTGTACTATATAGGGAATAGGGTGTAATCTCTCCATAGGGCTCTGGTTAAAGTAGTGTACTATATAGGGAATAGGGTGTAATCTCTCCATAGGGCTCTGGTTAAAATAGTGTACTATATAGGGAATAGGGTGTCATCTCTCCATAGGGCTCTGGTTAAAGTAGTGTACTATATAGGGAATAGGGTGTAATCTCTCCATAGGGCTCTGGTTAAAATAGTGTACTATATAGGGAATAGGGTTTCATCTCTCCATAGGACTCTGGTTAAAGTAGTGTACTATATAGGGAATAGGGTGTCATCTCTCCATAGGGCTCTGGTTAAAGTAGTGTACTATATAGGGAATAGGGTGTCATCTCTCCATAGGGCTCTGGTTAAAGTAGTGTACTATAGTGTTCTGGTCTGGAGGTGTCGGACTGCCTCAGATATTTGTGCCTTCCAGCTTGCCGTAGCGTGTGACATTCAGTCCCAGGCTTAACAACCTACATGGTGTCATAGAGAAGTACAGAGGACTCATTCTTGTCCATTTCCCAGTTTGGCATCAAAGCTCCTGTGATGAGTTATGTAGGAGCTTCTGCCTTTTACTCAATGGCCTCTGTCTAAAATGCCCCCCTCACACTGGAGGGCCCTCATGTCTCCTGCAGGGCTCTGGTAATGATTGGTTAGTAGTTCACTATGTAGGGAACATGGTGCCCATTGGGATGCACTTGAAGGCTGTCCCCCATAATGCCTTGCTCCCTGTGTACTTCCCAATAGAAATAGTGTGCTATATGAATGGAGTTTGTCATTTGAGACTAGCGACAATAATAACATTGAAACTCAGGGGTTAACGTAAAAAGTGTTTTTGCCCAGCATCAAAGATCATATTTTCTGGGTTTCGCCTCTTGTGATCATCATTTTAAAGAAGTTTATCAATTTTATTTTGTTTTTTATATGGTATAATGCATTGTATCCTGTCATATTTATGTCTTTGTTAAAAAAACAAAACAGTATTGAAACTTGAATGTTGGTACGATCAATGCTTGTAAAGAAATAAATAACAAACTGATCTTAACGGTAATCTGGTGAGCTTAATGAATCAGCCCACAGGACAGATAAAATGTTTTAAATGTTTATGTTGACATGGTGAATACTGTTTGTAGATTAAGAGCATTGTTTTGAGAACAGATGTTGTCTTAGCGACGGCCTTATTCAGAGACTACGGAACAGATGGTTGTCTTAGCGACAGTTTTATTCAGAGACTATAAAACAGATGGTTGTCTTAGCAACGGGTTTATTCAGAGATTATGGAACAGATGGTTGTCTTAGCGACGGGTTTATTCAGAGACTATGGAACAGATGGTGGTTATTCCAGCTGAAATATTCCTGAATCCGTGGGGAATATATCATAAAATCTGGGCATCAAAAAGGTTGGGAACATGGCAAATATCCCTGGTCTGGTGTGTCTGTATTTCCGGCTGAACCTCCAGATGAAGTTCTGTTTTTCAGGCTGAACTCCGCTTCTGTGTTGTTAATTTGATTTCTGTACGCTGAGGTGAAATGTTTGTTAATAAACAGTTTGTATTTAACCGTGACTTCACAGAGGACAATGGTTGGTTGGTTTGAGCAGCCACAAATGTCAGAACAGCTGGTAGTAACCATGACGACAGCTATGGTTACGTACGGTTTCTGGGGCGCGTGTGTGAGGTCATCCCCCATGGAGGGGATTCTTGTGAACTGTGTGTGTTTGGGGGGCTTTGCGGCACGAGGCACAGCATGTTGTTCTGTAGTAGGGGTAAACACACAACCGAGCCTGGACCACCATCACACAGTTATAGTACTGGTCCTGACACGATGAATCTGGACGAGAAGGGAAGGAGAGGGAGAAACCAGAGGAGCATTAAAACACTGGTCACAATATGATGAGTCTACAGGAGAAGTCAGAGAGTTGGGTGGCGGGAGGTGGATGAAGAAGGGAGGAGTAGAGGGATGGAGGAGGAGACCTACCTGTGTCAGGCAGACATGGCTGAGTATTACACTCCTCTTGATTCTCTGGCATCAAACTGGATTCGCAAAGGTCACTAGGGGTCACAGAGTCGGTGAGGCAACGCACCTCTCGCACACGATACCCTCCGCCACAAGAGCGAGAACACTAAAGACAGACAGGTGGGCCGACAGACGGACAGGTGGGTGGAAAGACAGGTTGAGTGTTTCTGAACAGAACTCTGTCAGGTGACGAGACAGAGTTTCCTGGGACTCACCATGCTCCAGTCCGTGACATACCACTGCACACCACACCCCTTCAGGTGGCAGCGCTGAGAGGTCATTGGCCGAACCAGGTGGGAGCAGTTTGATTGGTCGACTACCTCCAGGAGACTGTCGTCACGGAGTAAACAGGCCACGCCTCGAGTTTGGGTTCCATTCCCGCATTCTGCTGAACACTGCAGTTCACGCAGACCCAATCAGTATTACAGTCAACAATAAAACACAATCAGTAATATACTCAACAATAAAAGACCCAATCAATAGTACAGTCAACAATAAAAGACCCAATCAGTAATACAGTCAACAATAAAAGACCCAATCAGTAATACACTCAACAATAAAAGACCCAATCAGTAATACAGTCAACAATAAAAGACTAAGTAATAAACTCAACAATAAAAGACACAATAAGTAATAAATTCAACAATAAAAGACTGAGTAATAAACTCAACAATAAAAGACACAATAAGTAATAAACTCAACAATAAAAGACACTAAATAATAAACTCAATAAAAGACAATAAGTAATACGCTCTACAATAAAAGACAATAAGTAACACACTAAACAATAAAAGACGCAATAAGTAACACACTAAACAAAATACACAATAAGTAACACACTAAACAATAAAAGACACAATAAGTAACACACTAAACAATAAAATACACAATAAGTAACACACTAAACAAAAGACACAATAACACACTAAACAATAAAATACACAATAAGTAACACACTAAACAATAAAAGAAATAATCAGATATTGTATGTGAAAATAAAACCGAATTAAAGAGGGATATTTCAAATGTTATATTATTAGCATTATTATACAATATATTTATATCTGTGTTTCACCATGTGGTGTGTGTTGCTATGTGTGTGTTTTGGCTTGTGTGTGTCTGTTGTGGTGTGTGTTGTGGTGTGTGTTGTGTTGTGATGGCATGTGTGTGTGTGGTAGTTTGTGAGTGTGTGTTGTCTGTGTTGTGTTCTGGTGTGTGTGTGTGTGGTGGTGTGTGTCTGTGGTGTGTTGTGCTGTGTGTGTTTTGTGGTGTGTTGTGGTGTGTGTGTTGCGTTGTAGTGTGTTGTGGTATGTGTGTTGTGTTGTGGTGTGTCTGTGTGTTTGTGTGTTGACCTGTCCCCAAGGTCCAGTGAACCACTCCAGGCGGTGGTGGCACGGCCCGGCATCACACGATGTCACTTCCTGTGGGCGTGTCCCTTCACAGCCATCCAATGGCAGGTTGCTCACATGATCCAGCAGGCACACTGCCGAGCGACTACGACTTCCCCGCCCACATTCTGCAGAGCACTGAAGAAACACACAGCAATGTTACACACAAATAGAAATGTTACATACACACAGCAATGTTACACACACATAGAAATGTTACATACACACAGCAATGTGAGACACACACAGAAATGTTACATAGACACAGCAATGTTACACACAAATAGAAATGTTACATACACACAGCAATGTTACACACACATAGAAATGTTACATACACACAGCAATGTGAGACACACACAGAAATGTTACATACACACAGCAATGTGAGACACACAGAAATGTTACATACACACAGCAATGTTACACACACACAGAAATGTTACATACACACAGCAATGTGAGACACACAGAAATGTTACATACACACAGCAATGTTACACACACACAGAAATGTTACATACACACAGCAATGTGAGACACACACAGAAATGTTACACACACAGAAATGTTAGACACACAGCATGTTACACACACACAGAAATGTTACGGACACAGAGCAATGTCACCCCCCCACTTCTGCGCCACACAGGCAGATACCTGGTCGCTCCACAGAGAGGTGAACCAGCTGTGAGCGCAGGGCCCCATGTCACAGTTCTGTAGGGCGACTGGTTTCACCCCAATGTTACACTCCTCCTCCTCTTCCTCGTCGCCGTGGTTACCGACGCACACCACGTTCCTGCTCCGCTGACCGATGCCACATGGCACAGAACACTGGGGGCGGGGTGGGGGGGGGGGCAGTTACTATTTGTGTGTGTGTGCATGTGTATTAATGTGTATGTGTGTGTGTGTGTGTCTCACTGGGTTCCACTCAGAGCGTATCTGCCACTCGCTGCAGATCTTAAGCTGACAGGAAGTTGTCGTCTCTGGCCGGTCAGAATCCCCACACAGTGCCACGTCCACAGGGATCAGTGTTGCCATGCTGTTGCTATGGTTGCCCGGAGCCTGGCGACAGATGACCTGCCGATGCTGTGAACCCGGGCCACAGGGTCTACTACACTCTGACCACTCCCCCAGGTCCCAACTAACCAATCCCAGAGGAGAGAAGTTACAAGGACTTTTATTGAGAACTAAAGTCCTCTCAAGTAGAGTAACAGAACAGTGTGTGTGTTTGTGCATGTGTGTGTGTTACTCTGTGTGTATTTCTCTCACAAGGCAGGGCAAGGGTGAGTATTACAATCAACTTCCTGGTTCAGAGGTCGTTGGGCGGGGCCACAGAGGTCATCTGACACTGTTGTCTTGCTTTCTGTTTCTTCACACACCCACTGCACTCGATGTCTACCTGACACACACACACACACACAGACACACGCACACAGACACACACAGACACACGCACACAGACACAGGACACCAAAAGGAAGGGAACGGTCACTAAATGTTAAAGGAATATTTAGGACAAATGGGTTTTAAAACAACCCTGTGTTTGATCTGTTAACTATTTTATCAACAGAAGATTTATATTTGATGATATGTAGCTAGTTTATAAACTTTGCTTAAAAATTTAATTGTTCATAACTTGTGTGTGTGTGTGTGTATGAGTGTGTGTGTATGTATCTCTGTGTGTGTGTGTGTGTGTATGAGTGTGTGTGTATGTATCTCTGTGTGTGTGCATGTGTATGTCTGTGGGTGTGTGTTTGGTTGTGTGTGTGAGTGTGTGTGTGTGTCTACGTGTGTTTGTGTGTCTGTGTGTGTGTGTGGTACTGTGTGTGTGTGGGGGGGGTTCCGTGTGTGTGTGTGTGTAGTTCCTAACCCCCGCCACAGGAGGCGCTGCATGTTGTGTGTCCGGTCTTCACCCAGCTGTAGGGAGGAGCCAAGCTGTAAGGGTTCACAGCAGGGTTAGATGTCACCTGGTTGGGATGGCTCCTCCCACGACTGACATCATCAACGGACACACCCATTCCATTGGTGACAGTGTCATCACTTCCTGAGTGGGTGGTCCCAACAATCTCAACTAGAGAGAGCAAAATAGACGAGAGAGGTTGGGAGAGACCAATAAAGAAAACTTGGATTATTAGCTTCAAACAACTCCAACATTGGTTTTTTGCTAAATTGAGTAATACACCCAAGTCATAAAACTTAATATAACTGTTTATATTAGAGCTGTTATGTATGCCAAAATAAAAACATTACATCATGGAAGAAGCTGATTTGGGGAAAACTGAGCCAAAATGTTTCCTGGCTGATGTTGACTATTGGCCATATCTAACTGCGCACACGCACGTGCACAGACAGACACACACACAGGGAATATTGCATGCCTTAAACTCTATTTGGGAGGTGAAGGACAATACAGAGAATGATAAACTCTGGTCACCTTCCTAAACAGATGTTACTGCGTGTGTGTGTGGTTGTGTGTGTGTGTGTGTGTACACTTACCCAGTGGCAGTGTGTTCTGGTGTGTGTATGTCTCTGGGTCGGTGTGTGTGTCGTTGTGTGGACGTCTGTACTCATACAGTACCCTGGGGTCTGGCTGCTGGTAGATCAACTGAGGAGGGAGGATGATGGATGAGTACCTTCAGGGTGGATATTTAATGTGTTCATGTATGTGTGTGTGTGTGTGTGTGTGTGTGTGTGTGTCTCACATATAGATGTAGCTCCTCCTTGGTGGGTCCCAGCGCGGTGATGGACTCTCCGGTTCTGGAACGGACTTCATTTGGTCGACGGTACATAAGCTGGGTTCCTGCGGCAACGATCATCCCTGGACGGTCGATAGCCCAGTTGCCGTTGACGATAGAGACACCGCCCCGAGTCCTCAGGGCTGTACGAGTCAACCAAAACACCAAGTGAGCAACATGTATCACAGCAACGTGTATCACAGCAACATGTATCACAGCAACGCGTATCACAGCAACATGTATCACAGCAACGCGTATCACAGCAACATGTATCACAGCAACTCATATCACAGCAACATGTATCACAGCAACTCATATCACAGCAACATGTATCACAGCAACGTGTATCATAGCAACATGTATCCCTGCAATGTGTATCACAGCAATGTGTATAGATAGAAAGACAGCTACTCGGACAGCACCGCTAGGGCCAACCAGGACTTTCTTTATTTCAAAATATAATATATCTTCTTTGACCACTTGTAAATTGAAATGGTATTGTGAGTGAATAAATGTGTGTGATTGTTTTGTACCCAGGTAGTTTTTGCTCTTCACAGTCTCCTGTATTCGGATGTTGGTGGCTCCAGCAGGGATCTCCAGGATCTTGTGGTAACCCACACTGAGCACTGGCCGAGAGAACATCCCTCTCACCACCTCATGGCCCTGATAACACACACACGGCCACACACACGGACACACACACACGGACACACCGACACACACGGACACACAAACATGCAGTTTTACAGCTCATTTCTTTTTCCATCCTTTTATAATTTATTGTTTTATTCTTTTTTATTGTTTTTATTTTATTACTCTTTATTATAATGGGTTTATTGTTGTGTAACATGTATGTGTTGTAAAGGATTTAAATCTTTGATTGATTATTAAAGATCATATTAAAGATTATTATTAAGTCCCATATCACACACACACACACACACACACGGCTACACACATACACACACACACATGGCTACACACACACACACATGGCTACACACACACACACAGACACACACACATGGCTACACAAACACACATACATACACACACATGGCTACACACACACACACACACATACATACACACACATGGCTACACACACACACACACACACACACACACACACACACACACACATACACACATGGCTACACAAACACACACACACATGGCTACACACACACAGACACATGGCTACATATGTACACACACACAGACACAGACACACACACACACACACACACACATTGCAACACACATACAGACACACTGACACACAGACACATGGCTACACATGTACACACACACAGACCCTATAACACCACTACACATTCACATGCCAACAAACAGATATTATTATGTTAATTTAGTGATAACTAGCATAGGGGTATATTTGGCACAAAAGAAAAGTTATTTTACTTCTTGCTTTTTCTGTTGTTATTGTTTTTTCTTTTAAATATTAACCAGCTAACTGCTAACTAACTCACTAGGTGCTCATTATCCAGCAAATACTGTCGTTTCATGACAGATTAGTGGTTCTATTGATGTTCATGTCGTTAGTTCACTAGAGATATCTACCCAGCTAGCTAACTACAGAAATAGATGGACAAATAACTAGATAACTAAATTACATACTAATTACATACCACACTAACTGAATTAACTTATTGTATAACTAAATTGTACACCAAATAAAGAAATTATTCAAAGATTATTCAAAGCAACACACAATCCAACACCACATGTCATAACCCTGCCTATTCATATTTACAGAGAAGACTAATGAAATATAATGAAGTCAGAGGATCAGTTTACACATTGGTATAAATTGCACATTAGTTCTAGAGGTTGCGTTCTTGCTAACTGGGAGTGTGGTTTTCTTACCTCTTTTGGGTAGCCTTCGGCATGTGTAGCCAAGGGAAGAGCACCTGAAAGCGGGTAGAGGAGGTCGAGAGACAGGGTGAATCTGAAGAGAACCAGCCCCAGCCAGGAAGAGACATACTGCTGATATGAGCTGGCCATGACTGACTGACCGACTGACTGACAGACTGACTGACAGACTGACTGGATGACTGACTGATTGACTGACTGGATGACTGACTGGATGACTGACTGATAGACTGACTGACTGGATGACTGACTGGATGACTGACTGATAGACTGACTGACTGGATGACTGGCTTACTGACCAGCTACACAACAAATGACATGAGTGGAGAGTGTGCATCTGTATGTGTGGCTGTCGAAGAGAGAGAGAGAGAGAGAGGATGGGAGAGAGAGAGAGGAAGAGAGAGAGAGGGGATGGGAGAGAGAGGGGAAGGTGACTGTGTCAAAAAGGAAGGGAGGGAAAGGAAAAGGGATAGATTCTTCCTCTGTGCTCTCTCACTTTATTCTCTCTCTCTTTTCTGCTCTTTCTCTCTTTTCTGGTCTTTCTCTCTGTTCTGGTCTTGCTCTCTTTTCTGGTCTTTCTCTCTTTTCTGGTCTTTCTCTCTTTTCTGGTCTTTCTCTCTGTTCTGGTCTTTCTCTCTTTTCTGGTCTTTCTCTCTTTTCTGATCTTTCTCTCTGTTCTGGTCTTTCTCTCTTTTCTGGTCTTTCTCTCTTTTCTGGTCTTTCTCTCTGTTCTGGTCTTTCTCTCTTTTCTGGTCTTTCTCTCTGTTCTGAGTTTGTTTTGCAGCCTTCTTTCAAGTCTAAGGAGGGTTACTCACACTGTGCCA
The DNA here is from genome assembly GCF_011004845.1 of Esox lucius. Classification (NCBI taxonomy): domain Eukaryota; kingdom Metazoa; phylum Chordata; class Actinopteri; order Esociformes; family Esocidae; genus Esox; species Esox lucius. The sequence continues at coordinate 20,634,727 of NC_047593.1, forward strand.
CCAAACTGTCACGGAAAACACCAGGGACTGATAGAACAGCGTGTAATTGGGTGTGAACATGTTTTACTGTACATGCCAGGTCCAGAGATCCTCACAGGCGCTAAAACCTAATCCGTTGTGGGGACGATATTCAACAGGTATTTTGAACGGGAGTACATGTTGTTTCCAGAAAGTAGTGAAACAAGGATGTGTGTGTCTTTCTCCCTGTCTCTTACCTCCTTCCTCCTCTTCATCTTTCTTCCCTTTTCTTCTGAAACAACGAGAAACCACTGGTCAACAATGATTCACAACCATCCGACTGGATGATTCACTTACAAAGATTCAACACATTTAATGATTCACCACTAGAGTGCTGCTGTATCAGAAACCAATTACAGTGAATCAGACTGATTCAGTGTTAAAGAAGGTTTTCTGGCAGGGAGTCGCAACATATGGTGCTGTTCTATACAGCGAACACGAACAAAGCATGTGTGTGTGTGTGTGTGTGTGTGTGGTTGTCTCACCTTACATGCTCTGTCTGGTGCTTTGCTTCTCTTGTTTATGTTTCATTAATCTGGACATAAATGATTGAATTAACTTTAAACACAGATGGAGGGAATATTTTTACAGCCCTTCTAACACACACACACACCATGACTGTGAGAGGTAACTGCAGAGGTTTCCAGACTTCCTGATTTGATATGACAGATGTAGAAATGTCGAGAGAAATTAGTTAAATAAATGTTTTTACTGTAGAGCCCTACTCTGGTGATGTTCCTGGTCCAATACTCTGGTGATGTTCCTGGTCCAATTCTTTGGTGATGTTCCTGGTCCAATACTCTGGTGATGTCCCTGGTTCAATACTCTGGTGATGTCCCTGGTCCAATACTCTGGTGATGTCCCTGGTCTAATACTCTGGTGATGTTCCTGGTCCAATACTCTGGTGATGTTCCTGGTCCAATACTCTGGTGATGTCCCTGGTCTAATACTCTGGTGATGTCCCTGGTCCAATACTCTGGTGATGTTCCTGGTCCAATATTCTGGTGATGTTCCTGGTCCAATACTCTAGTGATGTCCCTGGTCCAATACTCTGGTGATGTTCCTGGTCCAATTCTCTGGTGATGTTCCTGGTCCAATACTCTGGTGATGTCCCTGGTCCAATACTCTGGTGATGTTCCTGGTCCAATACTCTGGTGATGTTCCTGGTCCAATACTCTGGTGATGTTCCTGGTCCAATACTCTGGTGATGTTCCTGGTCCAATACTCTGGTGATGTTCCTGGTCCAATTCTCTCATCGGATTCTGGTCGAATTCTCTCACCAAGACATCATCTGTTTTTTGTTCCAGGGCACCCTCACCAAGACATCATCTGTTTTTTGTTCCAGGGCACCCTCACCAAGACATCATCTGTTTTTCAGCTACACTGTCAGTAGAGGCTCTACAGATAATCCTTCTATCAACAAACTATCAAAACTAAATGCTGCTATGGTTCAGATTAGGTTCGGAATAAGTGTTAGGGAAAGGCTTAAGGTTAGTTTTAGTAGATAGTTAATTGAAATGTTAATCTGTAGATTTGGCTTTGAAGTTCGCTTGAGAGTGCTGGTCAGTCTAAATCACCCATGAGTCTAAAATATACATGGAATTACAGTTAATTTACAACATTTTAAAGTTTTGTTTACGTAATGCTATCTGGGTGCAAAGAGAAGAGCAGAGTTTTAGGTGAACTGGATTGAAGCTTTTCAGTTAATATCTAACAGCTTGGTGGGGTTAATCTAGTCCTTCAGTCTCTGCTGAACAGATGGTTTGTTACTGAGGACCACGGCACAGGGAAAGAAAGAGGAGAAATGGAAATAAAGAGAGATAGAAAGAGGGAGAGAGTGAAAGAGAGAGCTGGACCAGTGATCAGACAGAGAACAGAGTCATTAGTCAACAGCTGTTTGAACACCTTTTTATTTAATGTCCATTTTATTGGTCTGAGACAATGAGTGACAGAGGCATGCTGGGACCTGGAGGGTAGAAACTCTTCTGGTTTTCATTGTCTCCGTCTAATCAGATGCTAGGTCAGATCTGTGACACCAGGTGAGTTTTATTAACTCTTGTGGAAACACTAACTCCTCCTGGTATCTGTCACATTCCTGCAACGTTCATACAGCCTTTAGGAAGCCTTATGCTTCATGGGAACCCAGGGTCCTTTTCTCCCAGGTGGGAGACAACAACCTCCTGAACTGGGTGGGGTGCCAGATGGGAGACAACAAACCCCTGAATTGGGTGGGGTGCCAGGTGGGAGACAACAACCTCCTGAACTGGGTGGGGTGCCAGGTGGGAGACAACAACCTCCTGAACTGGGTGGGGTGCCAGGTGGGAGACAACAACCTCCTGAACTGGGTGGGGTGCCAGGTGGGAGACAACAACCTCCTGAACTGGGTGGGGTGCCAGGTGGGAGACAACAACCTCCTGAACAGGGTGGGGTGCCAGGTGGGAGACAACAACCTCCTGAACTGGGTGGGGTGCCAGGTGGGAGACAACAACCTCCTGAACTGGGTGGGGTGCCAGGTGGGAGACAACAACCTCCTGCAGAGCTAAAAACCAGGCATTCTGGAAGACTCGGGAGGACTGCTTAGGAATGTTGGGAATTCCAACTGGACAACAGATCTAAAACCAGAATGCCTGTGTTCCATATTGGACTAAGCATGTGTGTGTGTGTGTGTGTGTGTGTGTGTACTTACGTGTTTATGCCAAAACATGTGGCCAGTTATGAGCACAGATACTCTAAACTAACTAATAACACCCACACATACACACATCATACACACCACACACAGTTTGACTTTGTGTCTGCCAATATTTCAAACGTTAATGGTTTTGTTTCAAGGGCCTTTTTTGTATCAGCAGAGACAGAATACAGAGAGACAGAGCAAAGGGAGAGAAAGGGGGAATATTTAAAGAAAGAGAAAGAGGAGAAAGAAAAAGCAGTTGAGGGAAAGAGAGAGAGTGGCAGAGAAGGAGAGAAGATAGAGAATAGGGAGGAGGGAGGAGGGAAGAGAATGACTGGGAGGGGGGCTGTGTGTGTTTCATAACTCTGTGTTCATCAGACCTCCTCAGAGTTTTACAGTTTAACAGTCAATACAGAGAGAACTTCCTGTTGACAGCTAGAATGTTGCTGGAAGACATGAATCACAAGAAGATATACATGTAATGAACAGACAGACTGACAGCCAATCAGACAGACCGCCAATCAGACAGACCGCCAATCAGACTGACAGCCAATCAGACTGACAGCCAATCAGACAGACAGCCAATCAGACAGACAGCCAATCAGACAGACAGCCAATCAGACATGCTAGCACTTCTTATGACCTGGCACTACATGTGTCCCTCCTTGCCCACACCACTTTTATATATATATCCCTTTCATTTGTTTATTCAAATTCTCTCTACCTTTCTGGTCGAGTGTGTTTGTCCAGCTGTGTGGAGTCTTTGTCACGGCGACCTAACCAAGGGTTCGGTTGCCTGGGCGACACCTGGCGTGGCCCTAAAGACCACGTGAAGTAGGAAGGTTGACCGATCAATCAGCGTGACCTTCAACACATTTAAGACAATGACTGGATGTCTGTTCTGTAGGGCATTCAAATGAGTTCTATCATGACCTTTAGGTTCTGAACATCATGACCTTTAGGTTCTGAACATCATGACCTTTAGGTTCTGAACATCATGACCTTTAGGTTCTGAACATCATGAGCTTTAGGTTCTGAACATCATGACCTTTAGATGAATCCTCTAAGCACAGTCCTAATGGTCCGACTACAAGAACACATTTCAGCAGATGAAACTGCAGGGGATTTTGGAGGTAGCCCAGACCGGGACTCCAGCCCATTTCCAGCAGTCATCCAGACTGAAACCAGCATAGGAGTCAAATAGAAGTGTCTCTTTCTATTCCCCGGTCTGGGACATGACCTTATTCTCCTAAAGGTTGAGGGTTTCTGATCATAGATCTGGAATGACACAAGCATGAGTCATTGTGTCGAAGAAGACATACTGGATATAAAGGAACCGAAGAAACTGCAGGTACACTGCATTCTGATGCACCCAACAGATCCCATGTTTACAGAACAAATCTGAACCTTTACATTGCTTTTATAATCTAGAAATCCTCTTGAAAGTACTCAGATTCAGACTCCTGGAGGATAAAAACAAACGTTTGCTTGGCATAGCCTTGGGACTGAACAAGTTGTTCAGTTTGGTAGGGCATATTAACATTTCCCTTAGAAGTGCATTCTGGGATTTTTGGACGCTGCCTGTTTAAGTGTGGCTGTGGAGGAAAAACTGGTCCCCAAAGATTGTGTATGCATAAGTTATGTTGCCATTTTAAGACGTTACAAATAAACAAAATAATATACCTCCTACATTAAATGTTAAATTGCTAATTAGTTTTTTTCCATTCAAAAATGTAGGAGGGTTTGTAAATGTGAATTTCATTACCATCTTTTTGAATAAAAGTTAAGAATGAATTGCATCATTCAAGTCGCAGGTGTGCCCCAGAATTTAAGCGTTTTATTAAACCCCTGAGGCTGGAGTAAGTCCCCCTTGGAGTTATGTCAGAAACACGCCACTCTTAAATGCACTCCGGGCATGTGCGTAAAGCGCGGGGGTTAGTTTGGGTTTTGCAGAAAATCAATTTTTGTAAAATCGTTGGTAGTACTATGACTGACCGATAGATGGAGACAGGAGAAAGTCTTACTTTGGTTCGCTAAAACCGGAAGAAGGAAATGTCGTCACAGTGGTGGTAAATTCAAACTTCTGCAACAAAACGTCATTGGAAGTGGTCGCGTAGATTTACTTACTAAAGGATCTCTATTAAATGTTTTTTTCATTTATAACATTTGGTTTGCTGACAAGATCCACGTTTGTATTCAAGGTTAGTTTAAAACCATTAGCAAAACATAACTTGTATACACTTAGCAAAATAAATGTAGTCAATTCGGTTAACACCCCTTGTCAATCTAACCGCTAGTCAGTCACAGTAACTTGCTATGTTTGTAATTTAACCTATTTAATTAAATACCTGGTTTGAATAAATACGTCTTGTCACAATTTAACATTGTATTAAATTGTGTGCATGATGGTCGCATTTTTTTTTATGCGATCATCATGCTCAGAAACCAAGGATGTCAGCTGACTGGCTACTAATTTTAAATGTGTACAATTGTTGCGTTTTAGTTCAGGTTTTAGCTAATTTAGTGAGCGAAATGTTCTGCTACTACTGACTCAACCTAAACATAACTCGCCAGGTTACATCCAGAACTAGCTAGTATAGATCTTTTATTTTTTTAAAGGTGCAGTCGTTTTTCCGTAGCGGAAAACCCGTAGTTCAGTGACATGGCCATGGACAGCGCAGCGGAACTCCTTAAGAACTATGAAGTCTACGAAACCATTGGCTCGGGTGAGATGTCCCAACCCACACTTAAAATCGGGAGATTTTTGTTTTGTGTGTGTGTGTGTGTATGCGCGCGCGTGTGCGCGTGTGTTAACTCACTCGTGTGTCTCTGTCAGGAGGCTTCGCTAAGGTCAAGCTCGGTCGCCACATACTGACGGGAGAGAAAGTGGCCATTAAGATCATGGATAAGAAAGATCTGGGGGTGAGTCGCTGTCCCCCGTGTCCAGGTAGACCCAACCCAGTGATAGCCCAGTCGTCCATACTGAATGCTTCCTCTCTTCTCTCCCTCGTTTCTTTGCCTGTGCAGGACGACCTTCCCCGTGTGAAGTTGGAGATCGAGGCGATGAAGAGTCTCAGTCATCAGCATGTGTGCAGACTGTATCATGTCATAGAGACTAACACACAGATATTTATGGTGTTGGAGGTATGACAAGCGCACACACACACAACAACACTCTCACAGGCCTACACAAAGGCATAAAAAGACATACACAAACACACACTCTGTCCATTTGTCTGAGAGTGACTCTGAGTCTCTCTGCCTGTCTGTCGGTCTCTCTGCCTGTCTGTCGGTCTCTCTGCCTGTCTGTCGGCCTCTCTGCCTGTCTGTCGGCCTCTCTGCCTGTCTGTCGGCCTCTCTGCCTGTCTGTCGGCCTCTCTGCCTGTCTGTCTTCCTCAGTATTGTCCTGGCGGGGAGTTGTTTGACTACATCATAGCTAAAGACCGTCTGTCGGAGGAGGAAACCAGAGTGTTTTTCCGTCAGATTGTTTCGGCGATGGCCTACGTCCACAGCCAGGGTTACGCCCATCGAGACCTTAAACCGGTAGGATGACCTCTAAACACGTTGTCATCATCCAGTGGATGATGCCCAGGTGGCGTGCACAGGGTTTTTCCTGGTTGTCATCCAGTGGATGATGCCCAGGTGGTGTCTCGGTATACAGTGCTGCATTATATCAGCTAACATGTGACACTTCTGTGGACCAATCATCCAATCCACGAGCACCTAGATGGTGACCCCAGTTGTCTAAAATTCTGCATCTTCGATGTCCTCTGATTGGGATATTTAACACGTGTATGAAAATACTGATCATGTCCTTCCCTTTCTCAGGAGAATCTCCTGATAGATGAGGATCACAATCTGAAACTGATCGACTTTGGCCTCTGTGCCAAACCAAAGGTAACCACACACACACACAGAAACGGTCATGTTTTTGTTACGCTCTCCAGGAAAACATTTCAGAGGTGTGTGGATAAATGCCTGCCCCCGTTTAAGGAGTTCTCTTGGGTCTGTGTGTTGCAGGGTGGTCTGAGCTATGAGTTGATGACGTGTTGTGGTAGTCCAGCCTACGCTGCTCCAGAACTCATCCAGGGGAAAGCCTACATCGGCTCTGAGGTCTGACACAAGGAATGTGTGTGTGTTACCAAGTGTGGAGTTTGGTGGTTCGGCAGTTCATCCTGATGTGTGGTTAAATAATGTTATATGTTGTGTGTTTTCAGGCTGGTGCGTGGTTATGTAATGTGTGTTTTAAGGCTGATGCGTGGTTATGTAATGTGTGTTTTCAGGCTGGTGCATGGTTATGTAATGTGTGTTTTCAGGCTGATGCGTGGTTATGTAATGTGTGTTTTAAGGTTGATGCGTGGTTATGTAATGTGTGTTTTCAGGCTGATGCGTGGTTATGTAATGTGTGTTTTCAGGCTGATGCGTGGTTATGTAATGTGTGTTTTCAGGCTGATGCGTGGTTATGTAATGTGTGTTTTAAGGTTGATGCGTGGTTATGTAATGTGTGTTTTCAGGCTGATGCGTGGTTATGTAATGTGTGTTTTCAGGCTGATGCGTGGTTATGTAATGTGTGTTTTCAGGCTGATGCGTGGTTATGTAATGTGTGTTTTCAGGCTGATGCGTGGTTATGTAATGTGTGTTTTCAGGCTGATGCGTGGTTATGTAATGTGTGTTTTCAGGCTGATGCGTGGTTATGTAATGTGTGTTTTCAGGCTGATGCGTGGTTATGTAATGTGTGTTTTCAGGCTGATGCGTGGTTATGTAATGTGTGTTTTCAGGCTGATGCGTGGTTATGTAATGTGTGTTTTCAGGCTGATGCGTGGTTATGTAATGTGTGTTTTCAGGCTGATGCGTGGTTATGTAATGTGTGTTTTCAGGCTGATGTGTGGTTATGTAATGTGTGTTTTCAGGCTGATGTGTGGAGTATGGGGGTTCTGCTGTTTGCTCTGCTGTGTGGTTATGTAATGTGTGTTTTCAGGCTGATGCGTGGTTATGTAATGTGTGTTTTCAGGCTGATGTGTGGAGTATGGGGGTTCTGCTGTTTGCTCTGCTGTGTGGTTATGTAATGTGTGTTTTCAGGCTGATGTGTGGAGTATGGGGGTTCTGCTGTTTGCTCTGCTGTGTGGTTATGTAATGTGTGTTTTCAGGCTGATGCGTGGTTATGTAATGTGTGTTTTCAGGCTGATGTGTGGTTATGTAATGTGTGTTTTCAGGCTGATGCGTGGTTATGTAATGTGTGTTTTCAGGCTGATGTGTGGAGTATGGGGGTTCTGCTGTTTGCTCTGCTGTGTGGTTATGTAATGTGTGTTTTCAGGCTGATGTGTGGAGTATGGGGGTTCTGCTGTTTGCTCTGCTGTGTGGTTATGTAATGTGTGTTTTCAGGCTGGTGCGTGGTTATGTAATGTGTGTTTTCAGGCTGATGCGTGGTTATGTAATGTGTGTTTTCAGGCTGATGCGTGGTTATGTAATGTGTGTTTTCAGGCTGATGCGTGGTTATGTAATGTGTGTTTTCAGGCTGATGCGTGGTTATGTAATGTGTGTTTTCAGGCTGATGCGTGGTTATGTAATGTGTGTTTTCAGGCTGATGTGTGGAGTATGGGGGTTCTGCTGTTTGCTCTGCTGTGTGGTTATGTAATGTGTGTTTTCAGGCTGATGCGTGGTTATGTAATGTGTGTTTTCAGGCTGATGCGTGGTTATGTAATGTGTGTTTTCAGGCTGATGTGTGGAGTATGGGGGTTCTGCTGTTTGCTCTGCTGTGTGGTTATGTAATGTGTGTTTTCAGGCTGATGCGTGGTTATGTAATGTGTGTTTTCAGGCTGATGCGTGGTTATGTAATGTGTGTTTTCAGGCTGATGTGTGGAGTATGGGGGTTCTGCTGTTTGCTCTGCTGTGTGGTTACTTGCCCTTTGATGATGACAACTGCATGGCCCTTTACAGGAAGATCACGGTAATAACATGATCTGTATACCTTTCTGCTACGGCAGTTCAGCTCTATGTGAGTGTTACACGGTTTCTGGACCAGAATGTAGAACCCCTGATGAAGACTAACCTAGATGATGATGATGTTTCAGAAAGGTGTATTTGACAACCCTCGGTGGCTTTCTCCTGGGAGCATCCTACTTCTAAACCAGATGATGCAGGTATTCACATGAGTACACACACACACACTTTCTCTTTTCATGTCTCTTAACTTTAAAAGGGAAATAACTAAAGTGTAATATGTACTTTATAACAACTAACATTATAATTATAATAATGTCTACTACTGCTATAGGGTACATACAGGGTACATACATGGTCTCTCTCTGTCTGTCTCTCAGTTTCAATTCAATAGGTGCTTAATTGGCATGAATGGATGTTTGCCACTGTTTCCAAAGCAAACATGTTTAGGTAGCAATAGTGTCAGTCTTTTTCTGTTTTTGTGTGTCTGTGTATATGTCTGTCTGTCTGTCTGTGTGTGTCTGTGTATATGTCTGTCTGTCTGTCTGTCTGTGTCTGTCTGTCTGTCTGCGTGTCTGTCTGTCTGCGTGTGTGTGTGTGTGTGTGTGTGTGTGTGTGTGTGTGTGTGTGTGTGTGTAGGTGAATCCTAGACATCGTGTGACTGTCAGACAGCTCCTAGATCATCCATGGATGATGACTGGATATGGGAGTCCTGTGGAATGGCACAGCAAGCGACCTGTAAGAACACACCTCACACACACCAAACACACACATACCACACAGACACACACACACACACCTCACTCACACCAAACACACATACCTCACACACACATACCTGACACACACATACCTGACACACACATACCTCACACACACATACCTGACACACACATACCACACAGACACACACACATACCTCACACACACCTCACACACACACCTCACACACCACACACACACATACCTCACACACACACACACCTCACACACACATACCTCACACACACATACTTCACACACACACATACCTCACACACCACACATCTCACTTAACATACACTCGCACAGACACGCAAATCTAACTACACACACACACACACACACACACACACACACACACACACACACACATGGTCTCTCTCCCCTGAAGAAATGTCTTCTGTGTCCAGCTGGGTTATATCGATGAGGACTGTATCACTGAGATGGCTGTCAGCCTGCAGCACTCCAGGAACACAACCCGCCAGATGGTCAGCCAGGTACTGGACCCATGACTGGAGTTACCACCCACACCACTAGATGGCAGTAGAACACAGTCCTTCAACCCGGACTCCATTGCCCACGTGCATTCACAGTTTTCAATTAGCAGATGCCGTTACTCATGGCTGTTTTTATGTGTTTATGTACATGTGTATTGTGTGTGTGTGTAGTGGAGGTATGACCATACCACCGCCATCTACCTGTTGCTGCTCTCTAAGAAACAGAGAGGAAAACCAGTCCGAATCCGACATCTTCCTGTCTCTGATGTCACATCCTGTTCACCTCACCATCTCGTAGTACAGGTCAGATTCTAAAAGCCCTCAGCTCTTTCTCTCCATCTAAATCTCTGGCTCCTTTACATTGTCTCAGGCTCGCTGAGGGGAGGATCCCTGCTGACGATGGGGTTCTGCCCCCTGGGTTGTGATTGTCTCCATGGAGACCTCAGCCAGTAACCTCTGTAGAGCTTGTAGGTGCCCAACCTGCCCCACGGAGTCCCCAAAGTGCCCCAGACCAAGGCAGCCATGTCTGACCTCTATCACACCAGCCCCCCGTCCTCTCTCATGTCTGACCTCTATCACACCAGCCCCTCTGTCCTCTCTCATGTCTGACCTCTATCACACCAGCCCCTCTGTCCTCTCTCATGTCTGACCTCTATCACACCAGCCCCTCTGTCCTCTCTCATGTCTGACCTCTATCACACCAGCCCCTCTGTCCTCTCTCATGTCTGACCTCTATCACACCAGCCCCTCTGTCCTCTCTCATGTCTGACCTCTATCACACCAGCCCCCCGTCCTCTCTCATGTCTGACCTCTATCACACCAGCCCCCTCTGTCCTCTCTCATGTCTGACCTCTATCACACCAGCCCCCCCTGTTGGTACCAGGCATCAAGACATGCCTTAGTGGTTTTATGTGCTGGGAAACCTGTCTCTCATGTCATCCCCTCTCCCTTGTCATCCCCTCTCCCTTGTCATCCCCTCTCCCATGTCATCCCCTCTCCCATGTCATCCCCTCTCCCATGTCATCCCCTCTCCCATGTCATCCCCTCTCTCATGTCATGTCCTCTCTCTCTCTAACCTTCTTCCTCAGGTCTTTCTTTCTCTCTCGTCAGGATAGTTTTATTGACTTCATGCTGCTGTTCTCTTTCTCCTACTCCATCTCGGTCCAGTCTCAGAAGACTCTCCTTTTCACTGACGATGATGATGACGATGATGATGATGATGCAGAGGACTTTTGCTATGACGATGATCTGCCCTGGCTCACACCGCAACAAAAGGTCAGGGGTCAACACTGTGTTCATGTGTGTGTGTGTGTGTGTGTGTGTGTGTGTAAATGTATTTTTGCCGAACCGCATCAGCGGAGCCGCCCAAGACGAGCGAATGTGTCTCACCGACCGACGCTTGTTAAATAGCGTGGTGGTTAGAGACCCAGCCTCTCACGCAGGCGACCGGTGTTCAATTCTCACCACGGCCCCAACAAATTAGGCATTACGATTGTTTTAATTTATAGGTGCTGTACAGCTGCTACCTCGCCATCCCCAACAGCGTAGGGGTTCGAGTCACGGACCAGTTAGGCATTAGGATTTATTTATATTGCTCTCATTTCGGTTTACACAGCGTAGTTCATGTGGTGTAGTGTTTCGCTATTCAGCGGTCTATTTGTTTTCTACAGAAGCAAACCAGCCATGGAGTGATTTGAGTCCTTGTTTTCATTATAGCTAGCCATCTACAGTAATCTCTTTCTAATTTAACGTGTTGAATGTGGTGTAGCGATCCTGTTATGACTGGGTTTTGTTTGGATGTTTACTAATGTAGGGAACCATGGAGTTTCAACTAATTGGTTTGACAAGTAAACAGACACCACACGCATCACGTGCAACAGCACGCACTGTTGAAACAGCGTCGTGGTTAAAGACCCAGTCTGTCACATAGTAAACCATGGATGGAATCCAGCCTGGCAACAACATGCATCCCTTCTAATGGTGAGCCGGCCGGACTAGGCTGACCTGGTTCCTTCTCTTGTTTTATCAGCCCCTTTCTTTCTGTCTTCTTAAAGAGATTGACATGTCTGTCAGCTGAGAAGGGGCGGGACCAAACAAACCACGCCCCCACTCCAGAGAGACGACCAGTCACACCCCACAGTCGCCAAGAGAGGCGGGACCGAGGCCGGGAACAAAGCAATAAGAACAAAGAGAACGTTGCTGTGGCCAGTAAGGACTCCGATATATTTGCTCTGCCCGCACCAAGATCTCCGCTACCCAGCAGGAAAACCACAACGACCAATAAGAACGTCTTGACCACGCCCACACATAACATCATGAATCACTCTGGACGCAGGGCAGACACACCCAAAGGTAAGACCACACACACATTCACATACAACCACACACAACCACACAATCAGGGGGAAATCAGTTAGCATACTGTTTTCCCCCTGATTACAGATCCTAACAAATCATGTTCTGAAATCAGGGGAAAGTACCCACACACACACACACACACACAAACACACACACCTAAATCAAACTACCATTCAGTATTTCATGACATGACTGTTTCGGTGGTGAAGTCGTTAGCGAGCTGTGGTGGGATCTTTAGGGGAAGGGCTCTAGTGACCCCTAGTGGTGGCATGGAGGCACATGTTCAGAAAGAGTGCGTTTCCTTAGGCGCACAAGGACTATGGTGGACGTGATAAGAACCAGAGCAACACAGGATGTGCTTTGGAAGACACGCATCTCAACATCGACTGTCCCGAGTTGGGAGTTGCCACAATGAAGCAGGGTCTTAACCACGAATGGGATGACACTTTTGGTCGTGTTGCTAATCCTCATGACTCATAACAAAACTCTCTCTCTCTCTAACTCTCTCTCTCTCTCTCTCTCTCTCTCTCTCTCTAACTCTCTCTCTCTGTAACTCTCTCTAACTCTCTCTCTCTCTAACTCTCTCTCTCTCTAACTCTCTCTCTAACTCTCTCTCTCTCTCTCTCTAACTCTCTCTCTCTCTCTAACTCTCTCTCTCTCTCTAACTCTCTCTCTCTCTCTCTAACTCTCTCTCTCACTCTCTCTAACTCTCACTCTCTCTAACTCTCACTCTCTCTAACTCTCACTCTCTCTAACTCTCACTCTCTCTAACTCTCACTCTCTCTAACTCTCTCTCTCTAACTCTCTCTCTCTAACTCTCTCTCTCTCTAACTCTCTCTCTCTCTAACTCTCTCTCTCTCTCTAACTCTCACTCTCTCTAACTCTCACTCTCTCTAACTCTCACTCTCTCTAACTCTCACTCTCTCTAACTCTCTCTCTCTCTAACTCTCTCTCTCTCTCTCTCTCTCTCTCTCTCTAACTCTCTCTCTCTCTCTAACTCTCTCTCTCTCTCTAACTCTCTCTCTCTCTCTAACTCTCTCTAACTCTCTCTCTCTCTCTCTCTCTCTCTAACTCTCACTCTCTCTAACTCTCACTCTCTCTAACTCTCACTCTTTCTAACTCTCTCTCTCTCTAACTCTCTCTCTCTCTCTAACTCTCTCTCTCTCTCTAACTCTCTCTCTAACTCTCACTCTCTCTAACTCTCACTCTCTCTAACTCTCACTCTCTCTAACTCTCTCTCTCTCTAACTCTCACTCTCTCTAACTCTCACTCTCTCTAACTCTCTTTCTCTAACTCTTCATATCTTTCCCTCATCTACTGTACATCCCACCTTTCTGGCCTTCTACGGCTGACAGCTGTGTCCAGCCCAGCCCCCAGGGATGTGTGCGTGTCCGTCCCCTGGCGTGTTCTGTGACAGGTGTAGCTGTCTCTGTCTCTTCCTCACTGTCCCCTGTGGTGTGTACTGACATGAGTTACACTCCTCTCTCGTGTGTGTGTGTGTGTGTGTGTGTGTTGCAGCCGGAGGCGGTACTCTTCAAGACCCGTCGTCGAGGAAAAGAGAGAGAGAAGAAAGGAAGGCTGAAGGAGTGGTGGAGATACTGACCTTTAGCCCAGAGAGACGGTATGATGGGGGGGGGGGGGCGGGGGGGTCGGAGACTTGATGTCTCCATCCTGACCCAGATGTAGTCCTGTGGTCGCGCTGTTGTCTTTGGACGGTTCTAGAAGTCGTTCTAGAACCGTGGTGTCGTTGTGTCTGAGATAAGCCCCTCCCCTTCCGCCCCCCAGGTCGCGGTCCCTGGACATGGCGGGGGCGGCGGGGGCTGACAGTGGTCCCAAGAGGAGGGGGGGCAAGGTGTTCGGCAGTCTGGAGAGGGGGCTGGATAAAGTCATCACCCTGCTGACACCTGGCAGGAGACGGGGGGGACGGGACGGCCCCCGCAGGATCAAGGTACACAGACACACACACACACACACACACTCTCACACACAGACAGACACACACACACACACACTCTCACACACAGACAGACACACAGACAGACACACACGCACAGACACACACGCACAGACACACACGCACAGACACACACGCACAGAGACACACACGCACAGACACACACACACACAGACACACACAGACATGCACAGACACACACACGCACAGACACACACACACATGCACAGACACACACACGCACAGACACACACACGCACAGACACACACACGCACAGACACACACACGCACAGACACACAGACATGCACGGACACACACACACACACAGACACACACACAGACACACTGACTACGCACCAACACTCTTTAATAAACCCTCCTCTTTCCTTCTGTCTCCTGTTCCTGTCTTTCTCCCTCTCTCCTCCAGGCCCAATATAACGTAACATTGACCAGTCAGACGAGTCCCGACCAGGTGTTGAATCAGCTCCTCTCCATTCTACCAGAGAAAAACGTGGACTTCTTACAGAAGGGGTAAGTACAAACACACCTAAATCAAACCACCTTCACTCAGATCCCCTGCTGTTCCAGCATTTTTTGAATGCCATCTTTCTCCTTCAGCTTGACGTTTTCTTGCTTGAATCTAGATCAGAATCTCCATTACTTAGTTACTACATTAACAAGATCACCATTGTATTCTAGCAGGAGGACTTGTACATCAAGTTGGCTGCTGACATGATCTAACAATTAACAAACGCCTAGACTGGACCAGTCTACTCTAATGTCTCTGTCTTCTACTACCAGCTACTCTAATGTCTCTGTCTTCTACTACCAGCTACTCTAATGTTTCTGTCTTCTACTACCAGCTACTCTAATGTTTCTGTCTTCTACTACCAGCTACTCTAATGTCTCTGTCTTCTACTACCAGCTACTCTAATGTCTCTGTCTTCTACTACCAGCTACTCTAATGTTTCTGTCTTCTACTACCAGCTACTCTAATGTCTCTGTCTTCTACTACCAGCTACTCTAATGTCTCTGTCTTCTACTACCAGCTACACTCTGAAGTGTCGTACCCAGGGGGACTTTGGAAAGGTGACGATGGCCTTTGAGCTGGAGGTGTGTCTGCTTCATAGGCCTGAGGTACTGTACACAATGATTAATGATCATGTGATTAATGACTACAGATCATGTGATTAATGACTACTGATCATGTGATTAATGACTACTGGCAATGTCGTCAATGACTACTGATCGTGTCATAATTAATGAGGTGATTATTAATTGATTGATTTTGTTACTATGTTGTAGGTGGTGTGTGTAAGGAGGCAGAGGCTGAAGGGAGACTCCTGGGTTTACAAGAAACTGGTGGAGGACATCCTGTCTACATTCAGCATCTAGGCTTCCTGTGGATGTCATATCCTGTCCAGCTACATCGTGCTCATAACACATCCTGACTGTCCCTCTCAGCATATAGAAATGACTACTTCCTGTTGATGTCAGATCTTGCATCTAGACATTCTAATGATGATGTCACATCCTGTCTACATCCTGCATCACAGCCTTTTAGAGGATCTCTGTATTTTAGCACAGAATTTGGATTTAACCAGTATTACATGTTACTAGTGAGTGGCAGATGGCCTGGTTGTTGTAGGATACAGTGAGTTGATAATGAGTTGATAGTTTCAATTCCCTGATTGGACAATGTAAATAAATTAATCTTATGGTCTTTAGCAAGGCGCTTAATCCTTATTGTTCTTGTAAGTAGCTCTGCTGAATGAATGTGTCGTATTACTTATCTACAATAGTATATATTCAACTTGTGTAGTGTAATTTATGTGGAGGAAATAAGGAAACTGGGCAGAATAAAGAAATTGCTGTTTCTGATGTCTGGACCCTTCAACTCCCCTGACTAACACTTTACTGAATGCATCCTTTTCTGTTTGACTTCTTTTATTCTTGTACTGTACGTTTTGCTATTATTTTCCTGTTATTCTGGCGTCCTTTCTATTGGTCCATCCATGTCTCATCTGTGAGATGATTTATTTCAATATCAATGAACAAAATAAATGGAGTTTCTAGTATTTCTTTGTTCAGTTTATTGTGAATTGCATGACTCCACAAAACTGCATGACTTCCTGTAGAGATATATTACACTAGATCAGACTCAGTAGGTGTAGAGATACATTACACTATATTAGACTCAGTAGGTGTAGAGATATATTACACTAGATCAGACACAGTAGGTTTAGAGATATATAACACTAGAACTGAAATCCTGGCTTCTTTGCAAAACTCTTTTAGTCTGGGATCCTGCTTGGTCTCAGTGAGATGAGTGATGGCATGAGAGGAGGGTGAGGAGGGAGAACCTTAATGTGAGGGTGAGGAGGGAGAACCTTAATGTGAGGGTGAAACTAATGGGAACCACACATGACCGAAGGGCCCAGATGATGCAACCCTTCCCTATCTGTCTCCAGACTCTATCTCTATGGGGTCTTTGTTTTCTCTGCCCTACCTATCTCTATGTGCTCTATCTCTGTGTTCTTTATTCGCTTTGCATTATCTCTATGTGCTCTATCTCTGTGTTCTTTATTCGCTTTGCATTATCTCTATGTGCTCTATCTATCTCTGTGTTCTTTATTCGCTTTGCATTATCTCTATGTGCTCTATCTATCTCTATGTGCTCTATCTATCTCTATGTGCTCAATATATCTCTATGTGTTCTTTATTCTCTTTGCATTACCTCTATGGGTTCTTCTTTTTCTCGGATCTATCTGCATGCTCTTCATGCGCTATATACTCTTGCAGGCTCTTTGTTGTCTTTACTCTCCAGTCCAGCAGGTGGTGTTGGGAGTCACATGTTGCCCACCAACAAAGAAGACCAACCACCCAATCAGGGATATTTTCTTGACAGGTGCAAACAGTTATGTTGAATGATGCGCCCCATTAGTCTGGCTTTCTCATGCTCAGTTCCAGACCAGGGCTGTAAAGGAAGACAGATAAAGGCAGTTGCTTCATTTCAAGTCTACGGTGTGAACCAGGAAGTGCCCTTCCAACAGATCCCATTGTAAGAGCAGTTTGTAGGTATTCTTTCCTCCCTGTGTGGTCAGCTGACCTACGGGCTGACTGTTCTTTTTTCAGGGTTACTGGGGGAAACTATTGGACTGTTCTGTGTATTTCAGAACATTTGGGAAAATCATACAATGTCCTAAGTCTTGTTAACCTATGTATATTTGCAGGTTTATGTAATATATAGTCTCAGTAAACAATAAGAAAGTGAAATTTCACATGAAAATTGAGAAATTACTACAAATAGCATTTTAGTACACTCGAAATAAGGTCTTAATCTGTTTCAAACATAATACATTAGGAGTAAATTTATAGAATATCCAATTATGAATTCAAACCCTTAATGACAATCACAGAGGTCAGACGTTTCTTGTAGTTGGCCACCAGGTTTGCACACATCTCAGGAGGGATTTTGTCCCAGGCCTCTTCTTCATGTCATTAAGGTTTTGAGGCTGTCGTTTGGCAACTCAAACCTTCAGCTCCCTCCACAGATTTTCTATGGGATTAAGGTCTGGAGACTGGCTAGGCCACTCCAGGACCTTAACGTGCTTTTTCTTGAGCCACTCCTTTGTTGCCCTTGGCTGTGTGTTTTGAGTCATTGTCATGCTGGAATACCCATCCACGACCCATTTTCAATGCCCTGGCTGAGGGAAGGAGGTTCTCACCCAAGATTTGAGGGTACATGGACCCGTCCATCGTCCCTTTGATGAGGTGAAGTTGTCCTGTCCCCTTAGCAGAAAGACCCCCCCCAAAACATAATGTTTCCACCTCCATGTTTGATGGTGGGGATGGTGTTCTTGGGGTCAGAGGCAGCATTCCTCCTCCTCCAAACATGGTGAGTTGAGGCCAAAGATCTTGGATCTTGGTCTCATCTGACCACAACACTTTCTCCTCCTAGTTCTCCTCTGAATTATTCAGAAGTTCATTGGCAAACTTCAGACGGGCCTGTACATGTGCTTCCTTGAGCAGGAGGACCTTCCTGGCACTTCAGGATTTCAGAAAAAAAATAATATTGGTGAGTATGGTCCCAGCTGCCTTGAGATCATTGACAAGATCCTCCTGTGTAGTTCTGGGCTGATTCCTCACCGTTCTCATGATCATTGTAACTCCACGAGGTGAGATCTTGCCTGGAGCCCCAGAACAAGGGAGATTGACAGTTCTTTTGTGTTTCTACCATTTGCAAATAATCGCATCAACTGTTGTCACCTTCTCACCAAGCTGATTGGCGATGGAATTGTAGCCCATTCCAGCCTTCTACAATCTTGTTCCTGACATCCTTGGACAGCTTGTTGGTCTTGGCCATGGTGGAGAGTTTGGAATCTGATTGATTGCTTCAGTGGACAGGTGTCTTTTATACAGGTAACAAGCTGAGATTAGGAGCACTCCCTTTAAGTGTGTGCCCCTAATCTCAGCTTGTTACCTGTATAAATGAGGGGATCAAATACTTAATTCACTCATTAAAATGCAAATCAATTTATACAATTTTTGACATGCATTTTTCTGGATTCTTTTGTTGTTATTCTCTCACTGTTATAAACCTACCATTAAACTTATAGACTGATCATTTCTTTGTCAGTGGGCAAACGTACAAAATCAGCATGGAATCAAATAATTATTTCCCTCACTGTATAATACTATTTATTACTGTAGAAACAGTCCTTCAATTCTATTATAATACTTTTTATTACTATAGAAACCATACTTAAACACTATTATAATACTATTTAGTGTCCTGAAGTACAACATGAATGGTCTCTAAAAAATACACTAAGTGTACAATTGTTATGGCTTGGGCAGGAAGCGGAGCGGTTTTGCAACCAGTTTTAAAGCACAGGGTTGAGGACCCTTTATGGACGACTAATATTAAAACCTGTCAGAAGGGTTGAGGACCCTTTATGGACGACTAATATTAAAACCTGTCAGAAGGGTTGAGGACCCTTTATGGACGACTAATATTAAAACCTGTCAGAAGGGTTGAGGACCCTTTATGGACGACTAATATTAAAACCTGTCAGAAGGGTTGAGGACCCTTTATGGACGACTAATATTAAAACCTGTCAGAAGGGTTGAGGACCCTTTATGGACGACTAATATTAAAACCTGTCAGAAGGGTTGAGGACCCTTTATGGACGACTAATATTAAAACCTGTCAGAAGGGTTGAGGACCCTTTATGGACGACTAATATTAAAACCTGTCAGAAGGGTTGAGGACCCTTTATGGACGACTAATATTAAAACCTGTCAGAAGGGTTGAGGACCCTTTATGGACGACTAATATTAAAATCTGTCAGAAGGGTTGAGGACCCTTTATGGACTACTAATATTAAAACCTGTCAGAAGGGTTGAGGACCCTTTATGGACGACTAATATTAAAACCTGTCAGAAGGGTTGAGGACCCTTTATGGACGACTAATATTAAAACCTGTCAGAAGGGTTGAGGACCCTTTATGGACTACTAATATTAAAACCTGTCAGAAGGGTTGAGGACCCTTTATGGACGACTAATATTAAAACCTGTCAGAAGGGTTGAGGACCCTTTATGGACGACTAATATTAAAATGCATTTCTTCCGCTGATGGCAGGTTGGGGAAGTGTGAGGCGAGATGAGACGTGTCCTGGCCCTGACACTCTTTCTTCTCTATCTCTGTGAGTACATCCACATCACATACTATGGCACCATATAGAGTAGGCAGACGTTCCCAGGGAGGTTCTGTTCAACCTGATCAGTACTGCACCCAACTGGAGAGGAGTGCAGTAGGAACGGGGAATAGGGTTCCGTTTGGTTCTTACGTTCCATTATGTTCCCTCCAGCTGGTGAGATGAGAACGGTTCTTCCCCATAAGGACAGCCTAAAACACTAGTTCATTTTCTATAGTCAGAAACAACACAGAGCTGTCCCAGTGAGATGATCAGAACCTCCTTTATTCTTTAAATACATTTCCACACAGCCACCATTATCCTGGGTGTTATGGGTCAGCTAGTGGTAGACAACATACAGGGACAGAACACACGACATGTCGACATACGGGGACAGAACACACGACATGTCGACATACGGGGACAGAACACACGACATGTCGACATACGGGGACAGAACACACGACATGTCGACATACGGGGACAGAACACACGACATGTCGACATACGGGGACAGAACACACGACACGTAGTCACGCAGAATCTCCACGAAGTGTTAAAACCGTTTCCACAGGCAGTCGCACTCGTCCATTCAAATAACTTGATTTCCCGACCTGTGTGGCAATACTTAGCCCTATTTGTGGAACAAAATAACCAAAGATTCAAGTGTCTTCAACGGTATCTATGGACAACAGAGTCAAGTTTGGCGATGGAACACATACAGCTTATGTCTGAATCATCACAGTCCAACTGCTCTTTAAATCCCAAATTAAAAGACAACCATCAGTTGTGTAACAATGGACTGAATGAGGAAGTGCAAATCCTTTCTAAAGCTTGTCTGTATTTTGTTGATTTATAGTGAAATGTGTACTGGAGCTGTGTTACGATGACCAAGACGCTGGTTGGGATCCACATATTTACAAAGATTAGATCTCCATAGGTCTGCAGAGAACAGACCACTCCATTGGTTTCACGTTTACTAGAGTATCTGATTTCCTTACAATGTGATTTCATTACTAGTTTGTTGAAGTGGCCGGTTGTTAGTTAAGTGCTGGTTATGTCAAATCCATTTGTGTCTCATGATACAAGTTCCACTTCTTTATTCTTATTTAGAACTGGTGGATCTTTAAGCCTGACCAACTGAAAGCTACACTGGTAGCATCATTTCCGTTTCTGTCCACTGTGAATGATTTGGTGTGTCGTTAGGTGATGCATTAGACTGAAACTCTTTCCGCATTGGGAGCAGTGGAATGGTCTCTCTCCTGTGTGAATGCGCTGGTGTGTTCTGAGATTACTCCCTTGATTGAAGCTTTTGTTACACTGGGAGCAGTGGAATGGCTTCTCTCCTGTGTGAATGCGCTGGTGTTTTCTGAGATTACCCTCTTGACAGAAGCTCTTCCCACACTGAGTGCAGTGGTACTGCTTCACTCCTGTGTGAATAAGCTTGTGTCTGCTGAGACTCTGTCCCGCTGTGAAACACTTTCCACACTGGGAGCAGCAGAAAGACTTCTCTCCTGTGTGAACAAGCTGGTGTTTCCTAAGATTACCTTCTTGGCTGAAGCTCTTCCCACACTGAGAACAGTGGTATCGCTTCTCTCCTGTGTGAGTGAGCTTATGCCTGCTGAGACTCTGCCCTGTAGTGAATTTCTTCCCACATTGGGAGCAGTGGAATGACTTCTCTCCTGTGTGAGAATGCTGATGTGTTCTGAGATTACCCTCTTGACTGAAGCACTTCCCACATTGAGAACATTGGTACTGCTTCTCTCCTGTGTGAGTTAGCTGGTGCCTGTTGAGATTCTGCCCGGTAGTGAAACCCTTCCCACACTGGGAGCAGTGGTGAGGTCTTGGCTTGTTCGTCCGTCTCTGTTTCCGGTTAGCAGGCGGGATGGAGGAACCAGAGATGGTTAGTTGTTTTAGTGAGCTGCTGGGGGACATGAGACCCTCTGATCGAGTCTCTCCACTCCTCAATAGTCTAATGTAGTCTTCATGGTGGGATCGCTTTATGTGCTTGTGAAGGTAGACTTGGAAGGTGAAGGACAACGGACAGCTGAGACACGAAAAGATCTGGGACGAGTCATTTGCACCTGCAAAAGATGGAGAACAATTGAGGGACCGGGTGAATTAGCATGACATTCCACAACACTACATGGGGGGGCTCCTTCTGGTGTAGACTGAAACATTTAAATAGAGGTCTTCAAATAATTTACAATCTTAGATGACTTAAACGTTACTATATTAAACATTTTCACTAATGTTTAATACAATCATTTGTACTGGGGCTGACCACATTAAGCTGGAACTTTGGTTAACAAATATTTCCATGTAGCCTGAGGCCCATGTGTCACCGCGGACAC
This sequence comes from Esox lucius, assembly GCF_011004845.1. Classification (NCBI taxonomy): domain Eukaryota; kingdom Metazoa; phylum Chordata; class Actinopteri; order Esociformes; family Esocidae; genus Esox; species Esox lucius. The sequence goes on from NC_047593.1 coordinate 20,656,986, forward strand.
ATCCAGTCCCGAGGCAATGTATTTTTAAAAGAATGGTTGAGCAAAACCTGATTTTGTTGGATTATATTTGGCTACTGTGACCATGTACTGTATGTCATTTGTCAATTGCAATGTAAAGTCTGAAAATGCCAACCAGAAACACCAAAAGTCATTAGAGACTGGCACCACAAAATAAATAAGAAAGGCAGCCGGTAAAGTCTGTCTGAACGTTATTTTATTCAACATTCTGGCTGGTAGAGACCTCTTATCCATGGCAACACTGATATTATGTAACCATGCAAACTTCCCCCAGTCAAACGGGTGCTTTCCTGGGTCTGCATAAATCAGACTAAATCTACAAGTGCTCTCAAGGGTTTGGGGAAAAGGGTTCATTCATTTTTTAAGATTGTACTCACTGTTGGAGCTGACCAAATCCCCAATATCCTCTTCATCAACTTCTTTTATTGAGAGAATCTCATCATCATCTTCCTTGATCTCATCTTTCATTCCAAAATTGTAATCTTCCTTCGCTGAAACAGCCTCCTCTTCTTTCACCGTTAAAGCATATTTTTCTTCTTGTTTGACGGTGACGGTCATCGCCGCCTCCTCTTTCTTCACCACAAAAGCAGCACCCTCTACTGTAACGTCTTCTTTCGACAATGTGACACATCTCTCCTCTTCCTCCTCTTTTATTCCAAACGTTTCGATTATTTCTTCTTTCACTGTAACAGTATTTTCCTCCGTTTCTTCTTTCAGTACGTCCTTCCGGCCAAGGGGTCCGCTCATCTTAATTAGTCACGGGGGGAACAGTGTTCACCAGTCCAGTCTCTCCTCATACACGAACACTCTGGGGTTCCGCCCTGAAGGACACATGACAAGAATGAACATAGTAGAGACACTAGCATTACAACGCCAACATAGACCCCGGATTAAGACACGATGAGTAAAGCTAACACGTATTGTCCAATAGTCTAGCTGCATAAGATAGTCACCTAATCTTACACATTTAACTACCTTATTAGGAACCCGGAATAATGACCAATTTAAAATGCCTTAAACGTAAACCAAGTAGGCCACCGACAACTCCAATATCTATGTGTAACTAGTTTATAACCTGCATGCGCTGGCTTGCGTACAGCTGCACCTTAGCGAGTCTGACATTGAGCTGTTTTGGAGACTAGCTGGACGAAGTTACGGCTGTAACTGGGTTGGCTATGATACCTAGTGTTTTAGTTTATTTTTTAACTCACCTCGTCAGACGGATCGTCTTTGCTTGTCGTCCCGAGTTCTTCACCTCTCAGGGCATTAACTTTGTTAGGGCTAGTCGAAATATAGCCCTAACAAAGTAATTTTAACAAAATCATTTTAACTACTTATTAGATTAACATTTTGCACAAAAAACATATTTTACAATATATGTTACACATTAGATAGACGCAACCTGAACCACAGATGATAAAACAAGCCAAGATGGCTCACAGGATGCGTAAAACAGAAGCTTCCGGTTCACCGTTTCTTTTCCCACGGGCGGAGAAAGCCCGTTGATTGGCCAGTGACTGGAGTGAATTTAGGACAACCGGGAACATCACTGTGACGGTCTTCTCACAGATGAAGTATAGTTCATTTGGATCTTCATTTGCGTCCGCCAAAGCAGCTGCTGATGTTCTTTGAGTCCCCCGGAAACATAAGAATACACAGACAGTGATGCACAAATGGGTTATCCATCAAAAACAACACATTCAGTTAATATGCATTGCATATGCGGTAATTTGTCTGCATTTCATTTTCAGTACAGTTTATGGGTGGGGGGTGTTAGACTTTCAGTGGCCGTTTGCTTTTACAGTAAGATTTTAATAACATTTTAATAAATAAAAAAGTGCATCTAGAGCAGAGCTGCCTTTCTATTTGGTCCTGTTAGTATCAATAAAGTAATTACCCCACACACACAGAGTATGTGGTAATATGGAGCCCACTAATTAACCCGAGTGACCTCTTCATTTCTCTTTGTCGCTCTCTGTCTCCCTCCTGCTATGCTTCATTCTCAAAGGGCTTCAGAGTGCCCAGAGGTCAGAGGTCACCCAACAAGGAAGTGTTTGTAATCAGGTGAGTTGGCAATTCACTGAAAACATTATGTTGTGTGCATGGCCATTGACTTTAGGAGGACAGGAGCGTTCGTTAGAGGGTGGGAACCACTTATGGAGGTGAGGGACTGTGGAGAAGAGGGGTGAGATGGAAGTAACTGTGACTCTGTTTATTTCCAGCAGGACTCGTCTCTGAGTTTGAAAACGGCTTCTCTCCTCCTTTCCCCCCTCTCTCTCTACTCTTGGCTTGTCTCCACACTGGTGAACTTCCTTTTCTCCCCCCTCTCTCTCCACTCTTGGCTGGTCTCCACGTTGGTGAACCTCCTCTTCTCTGCACTGACCCTGGTCCTCTCCTCTATATACTACACTGTCCTGCTCATTCTGGCGGTGCCTTGTTGTGTTGCCACCTGGTGGTCATCTGCAGTAATGTGCTATATCTGTGGGGCACTCTACATGGTTCACCTGGGGCTGGTGTTCTGTGCTCTGACAGTTCTCGCCATTGCTAGACACAAAATGGCCGAAGAAACTGAAGCTCTCAGACTCCGACCTGGCCTGGGGTCTATGTTAGGACGCTAGGCCTCAGAGAATAACTCTGACTGGAACTTTGTCTTTAAAACCGACCCGTTATTAGTGTTCTGTGTTGTTAAACAATAAATTTAATTTTCCAGCTTTATGACTGTCAATTAATCTGTCTCATTCCTTTCATATTCTCTTTTTTTCTGTCCCTCTCTCCCTCGGCTGGAGCACCGACACCTGTTTGTCCTTCCCTAGTGTATCCCGTTGGTCAGTGTTTAGTTTTGAGTCCTATGGAGAGATGACACCCTATTCCCTATATAGTACACTACTTTAACCAGAGACCTATGGAGAGATGACACCCTATTCCCTATATAGTACATTACTTTAACCAGAGTCCTATGGAGAGATGACACCCTATTCCCTATATAGTACACTACTATAACCAGAGTCCTATGGAGAGATGGTACCCTATTCCCTATATAGTACACTACTTTAACCAGAGCCCTATGGAGAGATGACACCCTATAGTAATTATTATTAGAAAAAGGAAACTCCTGTTGCATTGAAGAGGTTAACAGAGCTCTTCCAGAATCCTCTGAACTGAAATGTACCTGTTTCAGTGCGTTAGTCAAGGCCTCCTTACACAAGCAGAGTGTGTGAGTGTGTAAGCGGATACAAGTTGATCTGTGTGTGTGTGTGTGTGTGCGTGTGTGTGTGTGTGTGTGTCATAGATTCCTCATTAGCATAAAGGCCAGACCAGAGCTGCTCAAGCAGAGAATTAAAAAACCTTAATGTGCTGTCAACCCTCCTCTCCATTTCACTCTCTCCTGCTCTCCCTCTCTACCTCACCCTATCTCTCTCACCCTCCCTCTCTGCCTCTCTACCTCACCCTATCTCTCTCACCCTCCCTCTCTACCTCACCCTATCTCTCTCACCCTCCCTCTCTACCTCACCCTATCTCTCTCACCCTCCCTCTCTGCCTCTCTACCTCACCCTATCTCTCTCGCCCTCCCTCTCTACCTCACCCTATCTCTCTCACCCTCCCTCTCTGCCTCTCTACCTCACCCTATCTCTCTCACCCTCCCTCTCTACCTCACCCTATCTCTCTCACCCTCCCTCTCTACCTCACCCTATCTCTCTCACCCTCCCTCTCTACCTCACCCTATCTCTCTCACCCTCCCTCTCTACCTCACCCTATCTCTCTCACCCTCCCTCTCTACCTCACCCTATCTCTCTCACCCTCCCTCAGTATTTCTCTGCCTCTCTGTCTGTTTCTCTTCTTACCAACGAAGTACAGTCGTTTTCATGTGTAGTTGGAAGAACAGAATCCAGATCTCCAGGAGAAGGATGTGGAGGGATGGATGAGGACGAGAGGAATGAAGAGAAAGGAGAGATGACTGAGGGGTGACGTGAGGAGAGAGGAACGAGGAGGCGAGGATACTGAGAGGGGGATGAGGGGAAAGCAAAAGGATTGGGAGCTGTTGGAGGAGGAGAGAAGGGGAGTGATGTGTATATAGGAGAGATGAAGAAACATGAAGATCTGATGTAAACTGTGTGTGTGTGTGGAGGTTGTGCGTGTGTGTGTGTGTGTGGAGGTTGTGCGTGTGTGTGTGTGTGTGGAGGTTGTGCGTGTGTGTGTGTGTGTGGAGGTTGTGCGTGTGTGTGTGTGTGTGGAGGTTGTGTGTGTGTGTGTGTGTGTGTGTGTGGAGGTTGTGTGTGTGTGTGTGTGTGTGTGGAGGTTATATTGTGTGTGGTGTGTGTGCTGTCAAGGCTTTGGTTGCTAGCAGATGAGGTTAAAAGACTAAGGCCTTTCACACAGACTCTCGTTCAGGACTGACAGCACTGACACACACACACACACACACAATATAACCTCCACACACACACACGCACACACTCCCTGAAATTCACTGTCTCTGAGTTTTCCCACAAACAAACATTTCAGACCTTTGTCTTTCCTCACTTGCTTTCCCTCTCTCCATCTTTCTCTCTGTTCTTCCTTCTTCATCCTCTTCTTCTCTCTCTCCATCTCTCTTTGCTATTTTTCTTGACTTCCACCCCCCCTCTTCTAATTGGCGAAGGTTTGTTCAGACAGCCCCATTCATCATAACCCTCTGAGAGGGGGGAGAGAGGGGAGAGAGGGGAGAGAGGGAGTCAGACTGGAGGACAGGGAGCCTGTCATCTTTCTCTTCAACTCCTTTTCTGTTCTCTGCTCATGGATGTCAGTTTAACGGGGCTGGGGGGGCGGTCAGGGGGTTTAACGGGGCTGGGGGGGCGGTCAGGGGGTTTAACGGGGCTGGGGGGGCGGTCCGGGGGTTTAACGGGGCTGGGGGGGCGGTCAGGGGGTTTAACGGGGCTGGGGGGGCGGTCAGGTGGTTTAACGGGGCTGGGGGGGCGGTCAGGTGGTTTAACGGGGCTGGGGGGGCGGTCAGGGGGTTTAACGGGGCTGGGGGGGGTGGTCAGGGGGTTTAACGGGGCTGGGGGGGGTGGTCAGGGGGTTTAACGGGGCTGGGGGGGTGGTCAGGTGGTTTAACGGGGCTGGGGGGGTGGTCAGGGGGTTTAACGGGGCTGGGGGGGTGGTCAGGGGGTTTAACGGGGCTGGGGGGGTGGTCAGGGGGTTTAATGGGGCTGGGGGGGTGGTCAGGGGGTTTAACGGGGCTGGGGAGGGTGGTCAGGGGGTTTAACGGGGCTGGGGGGGGTGGTCAGGGGGTTTAACGGGGCTGGGGGGGTGGTCAGGTGGTTTAACGGGGCTGGGGGGGTGGTCAGGGGGTTTAACGGGGCTGGGGGGGTGGTCAGGGGGTTTAACGGGGCTGGGGGGGTGGTCAGGGGGTTTAACGGGGCTGGGGGGGGTGGTCAGGGGGTTTAACGGGGCTGGGGGGGTGGTCAGGGGGTTTAACGGGGCTGGGGGGGTGGTCAGGGGGTTTAACGGGGCTGGGGGGTGGTCAGGGGGTTTAACGGGGCTGGGGGGGGTGGTCAGGGGGTTAGATGCATTAGTTCTCCTATTAGTTCAACAAGCTTCCTCTATTCTATTGTCAGTAGTTTAGCACACACACACACACGCACTGATGTTTGACATTTGCAATATGTATTATTTGCAAGTGTGTGTGTGTGTGTGTGTGAGAGAGACACTGAGTGACAGACTGCCTCAGAAAAAAAACTCAACATGGAACTACATGTCATCCGTCGTGTCCAGGGGGATTGTAATGAGTGCAACACAACTCCTAACACATGTCTTGAATCATTACTGTTCAACCACAGTAGTGTGTGTGGGTGTGTGTGTGTGTGTATGTGTGTGTGTAAAGGTCATTATGGACCATGTTATTCTTTCCCCTATCAAGTCTAAATGTCAGCAGTTAAGAGGTAGAAGTTGTTGTTGAGTAACTGGATTGAAAGCTCAAATACCAGTTAAAGAATGAGAAGACTTGATTTCCTTCACAAAACTAATTCCTGCACACTTTAACTGTAGGTCCTTTCTTGCCTTTTCCCTTCCCAGTTAAAAACAGCTTCTATTAAGTCAAAAGGTCTCTTTCTGTCCACTGAATGCCTCTTTCTCTCCTCTCTCTCTCCATTTCACCCCTCCCTCTTTGCCCCTCTTTCTGTTCTCCTTCTCACACCGTCCCTCTCTTTACTAATCAACCAACCCAATTAACCAGATGCCCAAGCACCACCTCTCTATGGGAGCTCTGCAGGGCCAAGAAGCACCAGCAGTGACTGACGCTAATTTGCATGACTTTATGCCCTCTTTTCAACAACCCCTCTCCTCCTCTCCTCGGCTCTCCTTCTCTCCTCCCCTCCTCTCTCTTTCTCTCCTCAGCTCCCCTATTCTCCTCCCCAGTGGAACAAGACTGCTACATGTTATGTAACTGGAGGACGGAAGGAGCTGAGAGAGGAGCGGTACGATGGGAGCGTTGACAGAGGTAAAGAGGGTGGGGGCAGTCAGGCCATGGACTTGATTGGCTAACTAAGTGGCTCACTTTGACCTTTAACCCTGGTGTGATGTGTTGGGAGGAAGAGATGGCCTGTGGGTGGACTGGAGAGAGAGGGGGAAGAGAGATAAGAAATAATGGATGGGAGGAGAGAGTTGTGGAGAGATGTTTGATCATGGGAACGAGGTGTAGCACTGGTTAGATGACAGGCGAGTCCTGGTATCGCCTTGGGGGTTTCTGTCTGTTGGCAGAGACCCATAACCCCCCCCACACACACACACACACACACACATCCCAGCATTCTGGGGTCCTGGGCATTCACCCAAGCCTTGGGCAGTGTAGCGTGTGTGTCAAGCTGTGTGTGCGTGTGTGTGTGGTCAGGACATCATATGTGGCCAGCTGAGTGTGTTCTGTTCTGCGTGTGTGTGGCGTGTTGTCTTCCATGTCACCGTTTGTGTTCCATTAGCACCCCCCCCCACCCCCGCACCCGCTTGGACTGGGCCACCAGCCAACAGAGCTGTGTCAGGATGCACCCGAACAGGGGGGTGTGAGTGTGTGTGTGTGTGTGTGTGTGCAGGTGGGGACTGGAGGGATGTGGAACTCTTGTCTTCCTGGTGGTTGATTGATTAATGACCCTGATTGATCCAACTCCAGTCTGGTGATTGTTTGTCTGAATCCCTGCTTAGAAAAACTGTGTGTGTGCGTGTGCGTGTGCGTGCGCGTGTGGATCTCATGAGCAGCCGAGACAAATAACCTTTAAAACATCCTTTTTTGTACTTTTATTCATGAAGAACCCAATAAAATTATGGCAAATATTTACAAATAATTACTTCGTATCTTCACGGTACATAAAGACTCACAGACAACACACACTCTGGTGGACAGCAGGACAGACGTTCATGTAAGGGTTAAAACCGCACGCTAATCCCCCCGTCAGTACTGGTCTGTAGAAGCCCCCTGTCAGTACTGGTCTGTAGAAGCCCCCTGTCAGTACTGGTCTGTAGAAGCCCCCTGTCAGTACTGGAGCAAGGTTGTTATTCAGAACATGGGAAGACCGTGTGACAGACTCCCCAAGCAAACTGCAAGTCAACATTTACAGAATTAAATCAACCTATTAAATAAAATAATAATAATAATATCACTATTAACAGTGACCATACAGTTATAAAAAATAAGCATAATATCAAAGTCACTATTTATATTCAGTTTTAAGAATTGTCTCACATAAAAAAAAAAAATGGAAACAAACAAACGATAACGTAAAATGAGAGAAATTAAGTGACATGATATCTTTGGCAAATTGGCAGAAAAATACATTCAAATATTAATAAGAAGACTTCACAACACTCAGACAAGGAGCAAGACACACCCAGGTTTTGTTTTTGCAACTACTAGAAAATTGGATTAAAAAACATACATATTTTCTTTTAAATAAGCATTTCTTTCAGTTCACATCGTCCACAATATTGAAGGCATTTTCATTTTTTCTGTTATTTGTGTTTTATTATTATTTGTGTGTAACTTGTTTTTTTTTTTTTTTACATTTTCTTACGTTGAAAACTAGACGTGTATCTCTAGTTTCAAACAGGCTTTGGTGGAGGGATACAGATATGTTTTAATTCTCAGCTCTGGAGGGTTTTGTCTTATGTTAAATGGAAGAAGACAAATTATAACACAACTGGATGTTGAAACCATATTTTTGCTTTTCACATTTTCCCGTTGCGGTGACTCCTGTTTTCCTTTGACTAATATGTAAAAGGTAAAACATGTTGAAGCTTAAGGAGCAATTGGAAAATTATGAGGCCAAAATGGCACCCGATTCCTTCTGTAGTGAACTACTTCAGACCAGACCCCATGGAGTTCCACAGAGCCCTGGTTAAACTAGTGCACTATGCCATTTGGACCACGTAATTATAGTCATCTAGAGTAATAAAGGCTCCTGAAGGCTGAACCATATAACCCTGTTATAACCCTGTTATAACCCTGTTTTAACCCTGTTCCCTCTTCATAGATAAATTGATATTATATTATAAAAGCATATTTTGCCAGTTAATGTGTTACCGATAATGTTTGTTGTGAAGGGGTGTTTAAAGGCAGTATTCTTTAATCTCTATCATTTTAAACTGAGATATCATAAATACAATTTAAAAAGAAAAATGAAAGAAAAAAATAAATACACTGTAAATAAATAACCATAAAAATGTCCATCTGAATTGCAGATACCTTTAGCAAAACATTTTGGTTTGATTCTTCATTAGGAAGTGAGGTCACATCTCAAACAGACATATAAAGAAATACATAACAGAGGGTTAGGGTTAGACGAGACACAGACACTGAGGTTGGAGAACCCACTGTATGTCTCCAAGATGCATTTGAAGCTGTGATTTAAAATGTGGGGGGTTGAATATGAGTGTGTCAGAACGAAGTTTGCCTTTGGAATGACCTCACTGGTCATCACCAAGAAGGCTGGGAGTGAGTCCCAAACCGTACACTGTTTCTTAAATAGTGCCCTACTTTTGATCAGGGAGGCAGGACCCAGACATAGGATGTGTAGGATACAAACATGGAAGCTAAAAGCCTCAACTGTTTGATACAGAACTGTGGACATTAAGAAAATATAAAGATAGTATTTTGACAGTAATAACATTTTAGGATTTTATTAATTAAGATATTATTCTGTAATATCTTCAGGGAGACGTAGAGGGGGAGAGAGGGAGACGGAGAGTGGGAGAGAGATGGTGAAGTAGAGGGGGAGAGGTTGTGATGGCACAGCAGGTTGTGTCTCCCCTGGGAACAGGAGTTTCAACGCTCTGCAGAGGACAAAGGGAAAGAGAGTGTGTGTGCGTGTGTGTGTGTGTGTGTGTGTGTGTGTGTCATGCACAACTGTGGAACAACCACTATGACAAACCCCACCTTGCAGAGCTCAATGTCACGACTGTCAATCAAATATACCCTCAGCGAATAAGAACCCTCCCTCTCTCCCAATAAGCCAATGAGATCAGGCTAATGGCAGAAGACACAATGTTCACGGGGATATAGTGGCTGCACCCCAAGTCAGACCAGATCCTTTAAGTACAGTGCTGCTACTGAGGAAACCAGTTACAACAGTGAACTGTAATAGTTAACTACTGAGGGGATAGGCTGCCAGCTGCGGACAAAGTCATTATGTTGGTTTCACTATCAGCAGTAAACAACTATCACTGTGTCACTATGAACAGTCAGCTACTGTCACTGTGTCACTATGAACAGTCAGCTACTGTCACTGTGTCACTTTGAACAGTCAACTACAGTCACTGTGTCACTATGAACAGTCAACTACTGTCACTGTGTCACTATGAACAGTCCGCTACAGTCACTGTGTCACTATGAACAGTTAGCTACTGTCACTGTGTCACTATGAACAGTCAGCTACTGTCACTGTGTCACTATGAACAGTCAGCTACTGTCACTGTGTCACTATGAACAGTCAGCTACTGTCACTGTGTCACTATGAACAGTCAGCTACTGTCACTGTGTCAATATGAACAGTCAGCTACTGTCACTGTGTCACTATGAACAGTCAGCTACTGTCACTGTGTCACTATGAACAGTCAGCTACTGTCACTGTGTCACTATGAACAGTCAGCTACTGTCACTGTGTCACTATGAACAGTCAGCTACTGTCACTGTGTCAATATGAACAGTCAGCTACTGTCACTGTGTCAATATGAACAGTTAGCTACTGTCACTGTGTCAATATGAACAGTTAGCTACTGTCACTGTGTCACTATGAAGAGTCAGCTACTGTCACTGTGTCACTATGAACAGTCAGCTACAGTCACTGTGTCACTAATATTAACCAAGGAATTCAGGGCAGACTTTGCTACACAGACTGTAAGATTAAAACATAAAGCTCAGTGAGGATCACACAACTGTGTCCAGGAAATCTTCCCATAAGGTTTAATGTCAACTGAAGACCAGTGTCATCCTGAGGAGTAGCTGGGACACAAAAAACACAGACAGACACATAGACAGACAGACAGTTGGCCTGTGGCTGTACAAATGATACAGTAGACAGACAGACACATAGTCAGACAGACAGTTGGCCTGTTGCTGTACAAATGATACAGTAGTTGTATTCGCTTCCTCAAGGGGAAAATCTCTCTAACAGTCAAATTGACACTAGTGGTGTGGGTTTCCATCTCTGTGTGTGTGTGTGTGTGTGTGTGTGTGTGTGTATGTCTCTGTCTCTCTGTGTGTACATGTTTATGTGACTGTGTCTGTGTTTGAAATACAGAGAAAAGAGAAAGAAAGAAAAAAGAAAGGTTACAGTGAAACACTGGCATCCTGTTCAATACTTGAAAGGGAACAATTATCTGAAACTAAATAGATTCAGTTCAGTAGTTCAGTAGTAAAAATGTATCTGATTGAAGAGATTATTTTTAGTCATTCAAAGGGCAGTGTTTTGATGATACAGTGAACAATATGAGAGCCTGTCTCTGTTTGGGGGTTTCACTGCTTCATTAAGTAGAGTTTTTCTCTTGCCGTTGTTAAGCAAATTGTTCTCTAAAATTCTCCCAAAACAGAAAGAAAATACATGAGAAACGTGTAAAACAAACAAATACATGACTTTACAAAAATGGCCAAATAATATGTCCATTTCAAATGTCTTCCAAATACATTTACAAATATGTTATACATTAAAATGACTTAAAACAATGCCAAAAGAATACATCATTTGACAATTGTTTTTATATTTTTCATTTGTATCCTAAAATACATCCCAAAATATAATATATAACTCACTTCCTGTTTATCATCCAATGGGATTGTGTCATGGTGACTTTTTGACCCCAGCTCAGAGATCATGGGTGTGTGGAAATGGAGTGTTTGTTGGGATGGTTTTGCTCCATTTAGGCTCCAACAAAGGTATCCATTTTGGGTCTTTGTGGCTCACTGGCGCTGACACCAGACTCTGGGTTGTTGGACTTGTTTTAGTGACACAGAGTCGGGGGGGGGGTTCCGGTATAAAACTAAAGGCACCTTGTTTTGGCTGGTGTGTTTCAGGTTCTAATGCCTCAGAATCAGGAGAGAGAACAATAAGGACGGGTTCCACCGGAGCACAGCAGGCCACCGTAAGGTTCACAACAATCACCACCTACACCCTTCTACTGATTCTAGAACCGCCAGTTCTTGATGTTCTGCAATTTCGGTTCTAGAAACTCTAATTCCTCAGGCAGGCCCATATATAGAGGCTGGGTGAAGAAGAGTAGCAGGGGTGTTCTTTAGAGTTGCATATGCACAACTTTTTAATAAGGTCAACATGTCTAAAGGTTAGTCAAGCATCATTTTCTATCACTATTTTACAACAGAGATTATAAACACACAGCTTTGTTCCGTGGTTCCCATAGATACAGTATATGTTATGTCATTTATATGTTCTGTTTGGTTCCTTTCAACCTGGCAAGTACTACTACATGGTAGCGACAACACGCTACAGTCACGCATACACACACGCACGCACGCACGCGCACACACACACACACAGAGAAAGAATCCAAATCAATAACAAATGTCACTCTCAGACCAACGAGAAAAACAACACCGTACCTTTCACGTTTTTTTTTAACTAAAATCTAAATTTTAAATATTATGAATACTTGAAGTCGACATCAAGATGTCTCGTTCTTTTGTGAACTGTACAACTCCCATACACACGCCAGGACCACAGGAATCCACCAGGTGTGGAAACAGCTCCTAACCACAGATCCAAGACCAGTTTAACCTCCCGGATCCTGTCCTTAACTGGGGGAGATAACTGACCCGGGACCAGTTTAACCTCCCGGATCCTGTCCTTGACTGGGGGAGATAACTGACCCAGAACCAGTTTAACCTCCCAGATCCTGTCCTTGACTGAGGGAGATAATTGACCCAGAACCAGTTTAACCTCCCAGATCCTGTCCTTGTCTGGGGGAGATAACTGACCTGGGACCAGTTTAATCTCCTGGATCCTGTCCTTGACTGGGGGAGATAACTGACCCAGGACCAGTTTAATCTCCTGGATCCTGTCCTTGACTGGGGGAGATAACTGACCCAGGACCAGCGAGCGGCTCGTCCAGACGGTCCCCGCGTGGGGGTAAGGCCTGGCCTTGGCTCATGCATTGTCACAGCGCATTACACTCAGAGAAGAAGTCAAAATGGCATCTGAAAAGGTGATTGGGTCACATTGTGCTTCTTTTAGTCAGTCAGCCCCACCACTGGGGAGCTCTACTTGCTTTGGGGAGTTTAGAGAGAGAGAGATAGAGAGAGAGAGTGATGGATGGGTGTGGAAACCACCACTACTTCCTGGTTACTTCTTAGCATATTCAGGAAGGGCCTAGCAACGTATATCAACCCCTCTATAACTAGTAAGACCACAGCAATAGTCTTATTTCAGTGCACTGAAGTGGGGTTTACATATTTTACTTTGTCTCTCTCTCCTTTCATAAACTTCAGTGTTCGTTCACCAGAGACTCTGAAGACCTCCCTTCCCTCGTTCGAATACCACTTTCTGCCTGTTCATTGAAGATTGTTCACTATTTCCTCGCAAAGAGTTGGTCACTGGAGACGGAGCTTTGGGGAAGTGGACGAGTCTTGCACATTAAAGTAATATGCTGAATAGAAAGTCAGTTTTGGATATTGGGAGGCAGTGACAAATGAATCTGTTAACCCAGAACTAAAGTCTTCAGTAATTGGTCAAACACTCTGGGTCAACATGGGTTGAGGGATAAGATTCTTCACCAGTATAAAGATCTCCACGCTCCGTGTAGAATGGGAGACGCTTCCTGTGAATGAAATCAAAACGCTAACACCGCCACCACTGGAGCTGCTCGTGGTCTCACCGCAGCTCCAGGTAGGTTCTACAGAGCCATTTGGTATACATCCTCTTTCCACGAGGGGTTCATGAAACTGCATCTTTCTAAATGTCAAGTAAATAATTCTTCCTCTTACCAACATTCTGGTGTATAATTTTTGGTGACATCAAAACGAGGGGTGTGGTTCATAACAACGTTTAGTGATTGAATAATCTCCAACCAATCAGAGAATCAAGGCCCATGTGTCGTTTGGGCTTAGCCCCACCTCTCAGTTTCTGGGACCAATCAGAACAGTTAAAATCTGTTGGCATTCTAGAACTAGTCAGGGCAGGGAGTCAGATCCAGACTCATTGCTCAAATAATTTTTTGTGCGTGGAGTGAATTTGTCCAATAGGAACGCTGTTTGACCAAACGTTTTGCATCCAAAAAAGTTTGTTTGACCGAATGAACACAACCCAGGGCTGCTGGCTGTCCCCTGATTAAAGGACCAGAATCCCAACCAGCAGAGCAACAGACCTCAGTACAACGACCCATAAGTATGTTCATTAGGTGCACATTGTAGTAAAAAAAATGTGCAATGGCAACATACGTTTCTATTTGACAACTTCAGTTAGATTATTTTTAATTCTGTGGCGTTTGGTTCTGATTCAGGACTCCCCTGGTTCCTCATAACATCCCCAGTAACTCAAACCCTGGTAATAACAGTTCATAACATCCCCAGTAACTCAAACCCTGGTAATAACAATTCATAACCTGACTCATGGTGGTCATGGATGCTCAAATGTCCAGACTGACCTTGGATTGCTATTCCTGTCCCATGTCCTGACAGGTGGTAATAAGAGCTAATAACTGGTGTAATAGCACTTTCTCTGTCTCAACTCAGCAGGGATTGGACGGCTAGAGTGTCAATCAAAAGCATGTTGGTGTACGAAGTGGTCTTCCTCCCTCCTCTCTGCATTCTTTAGGCGTTCTCTTATGGGACGGTGCTGGTGCTGTCTCTCATCCTCTTCTCCACCAACCTCCACTTCCTAGTAGGGGTGGGGTCAGTGGCGATCGTAGGCGGAGGCTGTTGCCGTAGCAGCTGGTCCCGCCCCTCGCGATGCTGCACTGTAATAGTATGGGGACCCTACACATGTGCACACACACACACACACACACACAGTGTCCAGTTGAGAACATAGAGAATTGAAGCTGTCATATATATTATTAATATGGGTTGTAAGAGGAAGAACAAGAGGGAGGAGAACTTGAAGGAGGAACAGATTGAGGAGGAATAGGAGCTGGGGGAGGAGAGGATGGTATTTCTGGTTCTATTTGAGATGAACATGGCAGACGTCTCTAACACATCTCTAATGCACCTCTAACGTATCTCTAATGCATCTCTAACATATCTCTAACACATCTCAAACACATCTCTAACACATCTCTAACACATCTCAAACACATCTCTAACATATCTCTAACACATCTCTAATGCATCTCTAACATATCTCTAACACATCTCTAATGCATCTCTAACATATCTCTAACACTCCCGCTGTAAGACACATTCTGGTTCCTCCTCTGAACCAGGCAGTATATAATGACTTAGAGACTCACTATCACACACACACACACACAACCATTCATGTTGATACTGTCTCAGCAGCACGTCTGTGTCTGTTCCTATCTGTGACTGTCCCTGTCTGTGACTTTCCCTGTCTGTGACTGTCCCTGTCTGTGACTTTCCCTGTCTGTGACGGCCCCTGTCTGTGATGGTCCCTGTCTGTGACTGTCCCTCTCTGTAATTTTTACGGTCTGTGACTGCCCCTGTCTGTAATTTTTACGGTCTGTGACTGTCCCTGTCTGTAATTTTTACGGTCTGTGACTGTCCCTGTTCTTTAATTTTTACGGTCTGTGACTGTCCCTGTCTGCTAGACTTTCTGGAATCACCACCCTGAACATCTGGAATGACGGCTATAGATACAGTTTGGAATGGAAGAAATCTTAACCTTGCATCTGCCCGGCCTGACTGGTGCTGAAGAGACCAGAGGAACAGCCGATCTCTGACCCCAGGAGCGACCCGTAGTCCTGTTGAAACACTGACACCACAACAGGTTAATGAACCCTGACCTCTGACCCCAGGAGAGATTCATAGTCCTGTTGTAGCACTGACATGCAACCCAACAGGTAAAAAAGTATTGATTGTTTTTCTCCAGTTCTGATTATTAATTTGCTTGATTTGGTTAAATAGCTTAGTGGTCAGATGCATGGTGGGCAGGTGTGTAGTTGTCAGGTGCATGGTGGTCAGGTGCGTGGTGGTCAGGTGCATGGTGGTCAGCTGTGTATTGGGCAGGTGTGTAGTGGTCAGGTGCTTAGTGGTCAGGTGTGTAGTGGTCAGGTGTGTAGTGGTCAGGTGCTTAGTGGTCAGGTGAGTAGTGGTCAGGTTCATGGTGGTCAGGTGTGTAGTAGTCAGGTGTGTAATGGTCAAGTGCGTAGTGGTCAGGTGCGTAGTGGTCAGGTGTGTGGTGGTCAGGTTCATGGTGGTCAGGTGCGTAGTGGTCAGGTGCGTAGTGGTCAGGTGCATAGTGGTCAGGTGTTTAGTGGTCAGGTTCATGGTGGTCAGGTGCGTAGTGGTCAGGTGCGTAGTGGTCAGGTGCGTAGTGGTCAGGTGTGTAGTGGTCAGGTGTGTAGTGGTCAGGTTCATGGTGGTCAGGTTCATGGTGGTCAGGTGCGTAGTGGTCAGGTGCGTATTGGTCAGGTGCGTAGTGGTCAGGTGCGTAGTGGTCTTACCTAACAAGCTGGGGTTGGAAAATCTCCAGGACTCGTTATATGTGGAGTATTGAGGGTGGGAATATGGGCTTCCGGAAAAATCTCCTCCTGAAAAAGAAAACATACCAGTCATGAAGTAGCTCCCTTGGATTCTTCTCTCTGTCTTTTTCTATTGTCTCACCCCCATTCCTTCTCCCCCTTTTCTATCTCTCTCTCTCTTCTCCCTCCCTCTTGTGTTTTCGTTCTATCATTGCCATGTCCTGTCGGTGGAGTACAGTCCTGCCATCACCCTCACGTCAAAACAACATTCTCTCCTCTCCTCTCCTTTTCTCTTTTCATCCATCTCTCGCTCTCTTTTCTTGTCTTTTATTCGGAACCTTTACTCCTCCTCAGGGACGCTTCTCCCTTAGCTGACAGTCACAGACCCGGCACCCCCTCCTCCATCGCCCCATCCCTCCCTCCTCCATCGCCCCATCCCTCCCTCCCTTCCTTGGGCCCGTCTCTCTCGCTCGTTCTGTCCGTTCTGCCTCAGTGATCCTCTACAACTCCCCTAAGTGTCAGCCCCCCTGCCGGAGAGAAAGAAAGAGAGGTGGAGAGACAGAAAAAGAAAGAAAGAGAAGTGGAGAGACAAAAAAATAAAGAAAGAGAGGTGGAGAGACAGAAAAAGAAAGAAAGAGAAGTGGAGAGACAAAAAAATAAAGAAAGAGAGGTGGAGCGAGAAACATAAAGAAAGAGAGGTGGAGAGAGAAACATAAAGAAAGAGAGGTGGAGAGAGAGAAACATAAAGAAAGAGAAGTGGAGAGACAGAAAAATAAAGGTACAGAGAGAGGAAACAGAGAGAACATTTCTTTATAAGGAACTGATAAAGTACAAACAGAACAGAAGATAAATTAAGAAGAAAGGTGTTAAAGAGATGTTGAAGAGATTATAGTTATATATTGTGGGATGATGAGATGTTGAAGAAGTGTTAAATAAATGTTCAAGAGATATGAGATGTCGAGGAGGTGTTGAGAAGATGTTAAATGAATGTTGATGACATATGAGATGTTGAGATCCTGGGCAGAAGTAGAGCTCTGAAGTAGGGACTAGTGACAAGATTAGTCTTCGCATCATTTCAGAGATTCTGAATGAGATATTCCTGAACTCTACACACTGAAAACACGGCTGAATGTTGTGGTACTATAATAACCTTCAGCATCTGGCTTCCTGTGTGTGTGTCTTTCTGTGTTTGTGTGTGCGTGCGTGTGTGTGTGTGTGTGTTTGTGTGTGTGTGTGTCTGTGTGAATGTGGGATTCTGTCAGGTGGGGTCGTGACGTGGTCTCTCCAGCTTTCTCCGGGTGCTAACATCCTCGCCTTGTCATCACCACGGTGACGGCACCACGTCAGGTTGGGGTGGGGGCTGTTGGGGTGGGGGCTAAGGGAAAGGGGGTCCCCTAGTGTGCAGCTATATGTCAAGGTCACACACACTGTCAAACACACACACACACACACACACACGCACACATGAAGACACACGCAGAGACGCTGTCAAACCTGGGGACAGGGTTCGCCATCGGCAGACGAGCTGTTCTACAAGTGTATGAAGAGGTGTGTGTGTGGGGGGGGGTTTGTGTGCGTGTGTGTGTGTGTGTTTCTTTACTTATCAACAACAAAAACAACAGAACTATCTTCCATCTCCGTCTGTCCATCTCTCAGCTTTCCCAGCTCTCTCTTTCTTTCATTTCTCCCTTCTTCACAAAGCGTGTGAGTGTGTGTGTGTGTGTGTGTGTGTCTACGTGTGTATGTAAGTGTGTGTGTGCAGGCAGAATTGAAACACTACAGCCAGTTTGAGACAGAGAGACAGACAGAAGATGGGAATGAATGCATTAGTCCTGGGTCACTGCTGACTCTCATTAAAACCCCATTACTGAAGACAGCTGGGCTACACTGTGTCTGTGTCTGTGTGTCTGTGTGTCTGTGTGTCTGTGTGTCAGTGTGTCAGTGTGTCAGTGTGTCAGTGTGTCAGTGTGTCAGTGTGTCTGTGTGTCAGTGTGTCAGTGTGTCAGTGTGTCAGTGTGTCAGTGTGTCAGTGTGTCTGTGTGTCTGTGTGTCTGTGCGTCTGTGCGTCTGTGCGTCTGTGCGTCAGTGTCTGTCAGTGTCTGTCTGTGCGTCAGTGTCTGTCAGTGTCTGTCTGTGTCTGTCTGTGTCTGTCTGTGTCTGTCTGTGGGTCTGTGTCTGTCTGTGTGTCTGTGGGTCTGTGTCTGTCTGTGTCTATCTGTCTGTGTCTGTCTGTGTCTGTCTGTGTGTCAGTGTGTCTGTGGGTCTGTGGGTCTGTGTCTGTCTGTGTCTGTCTGTGTCTGTCTGTGTGTATCCGTGTGTATCTGTGTGTGTCTGTGTGTGTCTGTGTGTTAGTGTTTGTATCTGTATCTGTGTGTGTGTGTATGTTAGTGTTTGTATCTGTTTCTATGTGTGTGTGTGTGTGTGTATCTGTGTGTGTGTGTGTGTGTGTGTGTGTGTGTATCTGTGTGTATCTGTGTGTGTCTGTGTGTTAGTGTTTGTATCTGTTTCTATGTGTGTGTGTGTGTGTGTGTGTATCTGTGTGTGTGTGTGTGTGTGTGTGTGTATCCGTGTGTATCTGTGTGTGTCTGTGTGTTAGTGTTTGTATCTGTTTCTATGTGTGTGTGTGTGTGTATCTGTGTGTGTGTGTGTGTGTGTGTGTGTGTATCTGTGTGTGTGTGTGTGTGTGTGTGTGTGAACTCACCAGGCACCATGCCGGTCAGGGAGGCGGTGGAGTAGCTGCCCTGGCCGGTGGGGGGGACGTGGGGGGGGTAGCCCGGTAACGTGGTGCTGGACAAGTCCCGACCTGCACACACAGGAAGCACACGCTAAAAACATGCCATGAACACGCCCCCGACGCCTGACAACACGCCTCCCATTCCTCCTCATCATCATCATAAACACACCTCCCATTCCTCCTCATCATCATCATAAACACACCTCCCATTCCTCCTCATCATCATCATAAACACGCCTCCCATTCCTCCTCATCATCATCATAAACACACCTCCCATTCCTCCTCATCATCATCATAAACACGCCTCCCATTCCTCTGACTTAAAGGAGAACTGGTTAAGAACACGGGTGACATATACTGACTGTGAAGAACCTCCCTCTGGCCCTCCTCTCTCCTCCCTCCTCCTCTCTCCTCCCTCCTCCCCTCCCTCCTCCCCCTCTCCTCCCCTCCCTCCTCCCCTCCCTCCGGCCCTCCTCTCTCCTCCCTCCTCCCCCTCCCCTCCCTCCTCCTCCTCTCCTCCAGTCTATCAGGGAACAGTGAGGATCTATGAGTATATTATGCAACATGACAGGGTGTCAGACTAAATCATTCCTCTGTGTTTGGAGGGGAGGAGTAGCGTCCATTCATCATCATCATCATAAACACACGTCCCATTCCTCCTCATCATCATCATAAACACACGTCCCATTCCTCCTCCTCCTCCTCCTCCTCATCATACAGGGCTGAAACACTAACATCATCAGTCCCTATCACCTCCTCGCCACTAAACCACTGTTAACTGACTGGAAGACAGGAAAAAGGAGGGAGGGGAGAGGAGAGGAGGGTGAGGAACGGATGAGCCATTGAGACGGTGGTGGGGGGGGTGTGGTCCAGGCAATGAGGTATTAAGGTGGACAGTCTACTCCTCCTCTGTGGGTCAGCAGACATGGCAGGGAGGGAGGCAGAGAGGCCCAGATCCTCTGAGGTGTGTGTGTTTGTTTGAGTGTGTGTGTGTGTCTGTCTGTGTGTGTTTGTTTGAGTGTGTGTGTGTGTGTGTAACGTAAGCCTCCATGTTAGTGGACTGATGGTGTATCTCAACCTGTAGAGGGAGCCACTGAGACTGAACCATGCAGTGCATAAACTGCCTGTGTGTGTGCGTGTGTGTGTGCGTGTGTGTCTGTGTGTGTGTCTGTGTGTTTGTGTCTGTGTGTGTGTGTGGGTGTGTCCCATGGGTTGTGAGCAGGTAATATTCCCGGTGGGTAATTCCCAGATTCCCTGTTTCATGATTCCCTAATTAGAATTGGGAGCACCAGGGAACTCTGGGAAAGCAGGGGCCTTGTGCGAACGCTCCTCCTCAGTCTACTAATTAACTGCCTGCTGTCAATGGAGGAGATCCAGGAGAGGAGGGCTGAAAACTTTAAATGAGGGAGATCCAGGAGAGGAGGGCTGGAGACTTTAAATGAGGGAGATCTTGGAGAGGAGGACTGAAAACTTTAAATGAGGGAGATCCAGGAGAGGAGGACTGGAGATTTTAAAAGAGGGAGATCCAGGAGAGGAGGGCTGAAAACTTTAAATAAATGAGATCCAGTAGAGGAGGGCTGGAGACTTTAAATGAGGGAGATCCAGGAGAGGAGGGCTGAAAACTTTAAATGAGGGAGATCCAGGAGAGGAGGACTGGAGATTTTAAATTAGGGAGATCCAGGAGAGGAGGGCTGGAGACCTCAAATGAGGGAAATCCAGGAGAGGAGGGCTGGAGACTTTAAATGAGGGAGATCCAGGAGAGGAGGACTGAAAACTTTAAATGAGGGAGATCCAGGAGAGGAGGACTGGAGACTTTCAAACGTTACCTGTTGGAAAGTAAGTCTGAGTTCATGCGAGACAATTGTAGGCGTGGCGGAAGTGGGTGTGTTTTACCTGACACTAGCGGATAGGACTGTGGACCTGGAACACTGGCACCTAGCTCCGCCCCTGACCCGGGATTGGCCAGACTGCTCTTCATCTCCTCCAGTCCACCGGCTAGTGATGCCATGGCTGAATATTCTGATGTCTGGAGAGAGACAAAGACACAGAGAGACAGACACAGAGAGAGACACAGAGAGAGACAGAGAGACAGAGAGACAGAGAGAGAGAGAGAGAGAGATATATTAATATATGGATAGAACAGGCAACATACAGTTAGGTCCAATTTGACACTGACACATGTTTTGTTATTTTGTCTGTTTACCCAAATATATTCAAATTATAGTTAAATAATGAATATGGGCTTAAAGTCTCTGCAGTCTCTCAGCTTTAATGTGAGGGTATTCACATCTAAATTGGAGGAAGGGTTTAGGAGTTACAGCTCTTTAATATGTAGCCCCTCTTTTTCAAGGGACCAAAAGTAATTGGACAGTTAACTCAAAAACTGTTTCGTGTACAGGTGTGGGCTTTTCCTTTGTTACTTCTTCATCAGTTAAGTAGGTAAAAGGTCTGGGGTTGATTCCAGGTGTGGCATTTGCATTTGGAAGCTGTTGCTGTGAACCCACAACATGCGAAGTCAAAGGAGCTCTCAATGCAAATGAAACAGGCCATCCTTAGGCTGCAAAAAAAACAGTTTGGTACATTCTGAGAAAAAAAGAACCCACTGGTGAGCTCTGCAACAAAAGAAAGCCTGGACGTCCACAGAAGACAGCAGTGGTGGATGATCATAGGATCCTTTCCATGGTTAAAACAAACCCCTTCACAACATCCAGCCAAGTGAAGAACCCTCTCCAGGAGGCATATCATTATCCAAGTCTACCACAAAGAGAAGACTTCACAAGAGCAAAAACAGAGGGTTCAACACAGTACAAACCATTCATAATCCTCAAGAATAGAAAGGCCAGATCAGACATTACCAAAAAACATCAAAAAAAGCCAGCCCAGTTCTGGAACAGCATTCTTTGGACAGATGAAACTAAGATCAACCTGTACCAGAACGATGGGAAGAAAAATGTATGTAGACAGCTTGGAACGGCTCATGATCCGAAGCATACCACATCATCTGTAAAACACGGTGGAGCAGTGTGATGGCATGGGCATGCATGGCTTCCAATGGCACTGGGTCACTAGTGTTTATTGATGATGAGACAGAAGACAGAAGCAGCTGGATGAATTCTGAAGTGTACTGGGATATATTGTCTGCCCAGATTCAGCCAAATTCAGCAAAGTTGATTGGACGACACTTCACTTAACAAATGGACAATGACCCAAAACATACTGACATTCTGCAATGGCAGAGTCAATCACCTGATCTCAACCCGATTGAGCATGCATTTCACATGCTGAAGACAAAGCTTAAGGCAGAAAGACCCATGAACAAACAACAATTGAAGACAGCTGCAGTAAAGGCCTGGCAAAGCATCACAAAGAAGGAAACCCAGCGTTTGGTGATGTCCATACGTTCCAGACTTCAAGCAGACATTGCCTGCAAAATATTCTCAACAAAGTATTAAAAACGAACATTTTATTTTTGATTGTGGTAAATTGTCCAATTTCATTTGAGCCCCTGAAATAGGAGCACTGTGTGTGAAAATGGTTGCAATTCCTAAACGTTTCATACAATATTTTTGTTCAACCCCTTGAATTAAAGCTGAACGTCTGCATCTCAACTGCATCTCGGTTGTTTCATTGCAAAACCATTGTGGTGGCGTTTCAGAGCCAACATTATGAACATTGTGTCAGTGTCCAAATATTTCCGGTCCTAAGTGAAGTTTCAGTGCTAGTTTAAAACCTGCTACCAAAAAGGATGTCCGCAGAACATTGTGTTATGCGACTCTGGATAAACACTTAATAGGTCAAAAAGATAACTAAAATACATAATATACAGACAGTCCTTATAAGTGATAAGACTAAAAAGCACAAAGCTCAGATTAAAAGGTATGTCTCAAAAATCAGTAAAAAATGGTTAGACAAGGACAAAAACATACTGTGATACATACACACACAGACACACTCATTCAGAGTCTCTAGTGGAGTAGAGGATACAAGCTTTTATTGATCTGTTGATTTACTTCAACCCCAGGATCAGAACATACACACACGCACACACAAACACACACCCACACACAAACACACACGCACACACAAACACACACGCACACACAAAGACGTTTGAGCTGGAAAATACAGAACAGTACAGTTCATACAAAGCCCCCCCCCCCGGGCAGCAGCTAGCAGCTCTCCTTCTCCCGCCACCAGCTCCCTCTCTCCTCCATTCCCTCCATAAATCCCCCACCACTTAAAAATATAGAAAGCAGAGAGAGAGATGGAGGTGTTAACGTTGTTCATGAGCGTTTCCCCTTAACGTTTCTGCGTTGCTAGGGACACAACCAAACACCACCAGTGTTTGGGTTCATGTTCCTTTTACCCTGCAGTGCAAGAGAGCCAACAAACAGAAGAGACACATGGGCGTGTTTTGGTCAAGCACAGCAAAACATTGGTTTAAAAACTCTGTATGAAATCATGGTGTCCTGCTGTGTTGATGCCTGTATATGTCCCTCTGAGTGGGAGGAGCAGTTACTCTCTATATCTCTCTGATTGGCTGACGGGAGGAGCAGTTACTCGCTATATCTCTCTGACTGGCGGAGTAGTTACTCTCTATATCTCTCTGATTGGCTGATGGGAGGAGCATATATTCTCTATATCTCTCTTAGACTGGCTGACGAGAAGAGCAGTTACTCTCTTTATCTCTCTGATTGGCTGATGGGAGGAGCAGTTACTCTCTATATCTCTCTGATTGGCTGACGGGAGGAGCAGTTACTCGCTATATCTCTCTGATTGGCTGACGGGAGGAGCAGTTACTCGCTATATCTCTCTGACCGGGAGAGTAGTTACCCTCTATATCTCTCTGATTGGCTGACGAGAGAAGCAGGTACTCTCTTTATCTCTCTGATTGGCTGACTGGGAGAACAGTGACTGTCTTTATCTCTCTGATTGGCTGACTGGGGGAACAGTGACTGTCTTTATCTCTCTGATTGGCTGACTGGGGGAACAGTGACTGTCTTTATCTCTCTGATTGGCTGACTGGGGGAACAGTGACTGTCTTTATCTCTCTGATTGGCTGACTGGGGGAACAGTGACTGTGAGAGAGTAGGTAACTCCTCATTTTCCTTATCCCACTCCTCCTCCTCCTCTTCCTCATCCCACTCCTCATCCTCCTCTTCCTCATCCCACTCCTCATCCTCCTCTTCCTCATCCCACTCCTCCTCCTCCTCTTCCTCATCCCACTCCTCCTCCTCCTCCCCTTCCTTATTCCACTCCTCCTCCTCCTCTTCCTAATCTCACTCCAACTCTTCCTCTCGTGTGTGTGTGTGTGTGTGTGTGTGAGAGAGAGTCGCCTCCAAAGTGACAGTGCGGATGAGAAGCTATAAAGGTAACGACTGCAGGGATAAATGTTCAGGTCTTCTGGATCATGATGTTGTAAATGACTGTTCCGCTCGTGTGTGTGTGTGTGTGTGTGTGTTCACTGACCTCTTAAACACCCCTGTGTTCGTCAACACAACGCAGCCACTGGACTGTAACCTGCCAAATAGGAGCTTACCCTGTCCTCCCCCACTCCCCTGTCCTCCCCCACTCCCCTGTCCTCCCCCACTCCCCTGTACACCCCCACTCCCCTGTCCTCACCCACTCCCCTGTCCTCCCCCACTCCCCTGTCCTCCCCCACTCCCCATGTACAACCCCACTCCCCTGTCCTCCCCCTCCCCTCCCCTGTCCTCCCCCTTCCCTCTCTGCCTGTCTTACCCTGTACACCCCCACTCCCCCTCTCGCTCCTTCCCTGTCTCTCTCTGTCTCTCCTTCCCTGTCTCTCTCTCTGTCTCTCCTTCCCTGTCTCTCTCTCTGTCTCTCCTTCCCTGTCTATATCTCTCCCTCTGTCCCCCCTAACTCATTTTCATGTCTGTTCTCTAATAGTTGGCGTGTGTGTGTGTAAGTGTGTGTGTGTGTGTGTCAGTAGGTAATTGGTGATGATGAGGTCTTGGCTCAGCTTAGTGACAGCTGACTAAGGAAGATGGATTATTCTCATTCTCAGTCTTTAAATGACTGACACACAGACACACACACACGTGCACATAAACTCACACTGACACAAACGCGCTAAGTGCTCACACACACACAGACACACACACACAGACACACACACACACACACACACACATACAGACACTCCCATTCTGCCCATTCTCCCATTCTGCCCAGTAAATGTTGTAAATTTCCCAAGTCATAGTCCTATCAACCCTGTTTAAAGAAAGATGCAGCTGGGAGAAACACACACACATATACACACACGCACACACACACACACACACATACAGAAACACAAACACGTTTGTTTTACTAGTGAAACAGTTTTGGGATTTCTATTAAAAAATCTACCCATTCTAACCCTAACCTTAACTACTAAAACCCTGATTTAACCCAAACTTAACACCAAGCCTAAAAAAGCTATGTACATAAGTGAGGAGCGGCAAAATGTCCTCCCTAGCATGATTCACCATGAGATGCATCTGTCCCCAGACTGCCCCTGATCAACAGAAACATGGGAAAGTAAACCTATTTCAACCACAAACGTAGACTGTGTGTAGGGAGTTCACCTGTATTAGAATTACGTGTGAGGGACAAGAAAATGAGGAGGACCAGAGAGGATGGGAGGTAGAGAGAGGGAGGCTGGAGGAGGAGGTGGAGGACCAGAGAGGATGGGAGGTAGAGAGAGGGAGGCTGGAGGAGGAGGATCGGAGGAGAGGAACTTCTGTTTCCTTCCACAGCTGTCACCTCTACGGCCACCCCTCCCTCCCTCCCTCCCTCCTTCCCTCTCCCATTTCCTCTCACTCCTTCTCCCTCTGCCTCCCACCTTCTCTCCCTCCCTGCTTTTCTCTCCCTCTCTCACATGCTCTCTCCCTCCACCCCTCTCTCTCTCCCTTTATCTCCCTCTCTCTCTCTGTCTCTCTCTTCTGTGATTTATCACCTTAGTAATGGAAAGCGATTGAAGGGAAATTTTAATGAACTTGGTTTGACAATCACACCCAAACACACACATTAACACAGACATACACACACAAACAGAGAGAGAAAGACACACACACACACACAAACACACACACACTATACACAGAATGATACACTAATTAATACAGGGGTTTAATAGACTAGAGAGATGGAGGTGGAGATGGGAGTGCAGACAGGAGAGTGGGGGGAGATGGGGGGAGATGGGGAGGACAGGAGATTAGAGGGAGATGGGGGAGAACAGGAGAGTGGGGGGAGATGGGGGAGAAAAGGAGAGTGGAGGGAGACGGGGGAGGACAGGAGAGTGGAGGGAGACGGGGGAGGACAGGAGAGTGGAGGGAGATGGGGGGAGATGGGGCGGACAGGAGAGTGGAAGGAGATGGGGAGGGCAGGAGAGTGGAGGGAGATGGGGGAGAACAGGAGAGTGGAGGGAGATGGGGGAGAACAGGAGAGTGGAGGGAGACGGGGGAGGACAGGAGAGTGGAGGGAGACGGGGGAGGACAGGAGAGTGGAGGGAGACGGGGGAGGACAGGAGAGTGGAGGGAGACGGGGGAGGACAGGAGAATGGAGGGAGACGGGGGAGGACAGGAGAGTGGAGGGAGACGGGGGAGGACAGGAGAGTGGAGGGAGACGGGGGAGGACAGGAGAGTGGAGGGAGATGGATATGCAACCAAAAGTATACAATGCTATACAATTGTGACTATTAACAAAATATATTAGCGCTTATCTCTTTCTACCCAGCCTGCCCTTTGTCTGTTAGTCCTCTACCTCTAATTAGTCTCATTAGTCCTTCATCTCTACCCAGTCTCTATTAGTCCTTTATCTCTACACATCCTTCCTAAAACATTTATCTCTACACAGTCTCTGTATGTCCTTTATCTCTACACAGTCTCTGTATGTCCTTTATCTCTACACAGTCTCTGGATGTCCTTTATCTTTACTCAGTCTCCGTATGTCCTTTATCTTTACTCAGTCTCTGTATGTCCTTTATCTTTACTCAGTCTCTGTATGTCCTTTATCTTTACTCAGCTTCTGTATGTCCTTTCTCATTACAAAGGCTTTGTTTGATCTCCAGCCCTAAACAGCCCTATTATCCCACAATGCATCAGTAGGTAACCCACTGGGGGTATTGACTTCCTGTCCCAGCAGGAAGTAAGATGATAATGAGCTGACAGGCAGGTCAATAGTCTCCCATCTTCTCATTATCCCCTGCTGGGACATATTAAGGTTATGTTTTAGGATTACCACTTTAAATTGCAACAATTACTTTTTATGGGAATACATTATGGTCCAAGACAAGCATCTCACAGTAATATGTGTGTGTGTGTGTGTGTGTGTGTGGGTGTGTGTGTGTGTGTGTGTGGGTGTGGGTGTGTGTGCACGTGCCTGCATGTGTATATTGTAATTGAGATATTTGACCAGGGATTCAACTGGTTTCAGGACCCATATTTAACCAGTTATCTAATATTAGCATCAATAATATGTTTTCTTTTCTTTCAAAATGTTGGAAAACCATTTATGTCCTATCCACCCTAAACCCACCCCACCCCACCCTAAACCCACCCCACCCCACCCTAAACCCAACCCACCCTAAACCCACCCCACCCCACCCTAAACCCAGCCTACCCCCCCCCACCACCCTAAACCCACCCCACCCCCACCACCATCCCACCCCCCACCCCACCCTAAACCCAGCCTACCCCCCCCACCACCCTAAACCCAGCCTACCCCCCCCACCACCCTAAACCCACCCCACCCCCACCACCATCCCACCCCCCACCCCACCCTAAACCCAGCCTACCCCCCCCACCACCCTAAACAAACCCCACCCCCACCACCACCCCACCAACCTCCCCCACACTAAACACACCCTACCACCACCACCCCCCCCCCACCCCCACCGTCCTAAACCACCTCTAGCAGGTGTGGTTGTCACCCTGGTCCACTTCCAGACACACAGCCATTGGTTGATGCAACATGACATCTGCAATGTAGCTGGCCAGGAATGTGGCCTTTACCTTGTCAGGGGCAGGGCCAGGGGTGAAATACAGGGCAGGGATTGGGCAGGAGGGCTGTCTGTCAAACAGAAGGTCCAATACCTCGATCTGCTGTTGTGAGAACAGCTCCCCTCTCATCTGCTTCCTCAGGAAGTCCCGCCCACCTGGACCATGCCCATTGGCTAGAGGAGACTCCTGCAAGGCTATATGGAGAGAAACAGAAAGGGATGTTAAAGATGGAGAGATAGAGGTAGAGAAAGAAGAAAATGGACAGAACAGAAGAAGAGGCCAGGGTAAGAGAGCAAAGGGAGAGTGAAGAGAGAAACGGAGAGAAGAAAGAGAGGAGGAAATAGAAAAAGGACAGATAGAAGGATGAATAGACAGGAAAACATGTCTGCCAAGCATTGTTATAATGGTGGAGTGTACTATAGTACTGAAAAGACCTGTATGACTACAGTCCAACATCTCTCTTTCTCTTGCACACACACACAAACACACACACACACACACACAAACACACACACACTGGGGTATGTGGCCTGTCTGGCGTGTACATTAGAGTGGCAGCAGTGGTCATCTGCAGTGATTGGACAGCTAAAGGTTCTGAACGAGACAATTACAAGAACTCTGGAGAGTCCCCCGGCTGCAAATGATTAGATGGAGAGAACGAAAGAAAGAGATAAAGAGAGGCCGGGATGGAGGTGAAATCCCTCTGATATGGAACCAATTCGCTGTTCTGAAGGCAGGCGCTACTCACAACCCATTTCAGTCCTGGGGGTCAGAGACACTGTGTGTGTGTTAGTTGTGTGTTTGTGTGTATGGGTGTGCGTGGTCTTAGTGTGTGTGTGTGTCTGTGTGTGTGTTTCAGATAACAAGCTGAGGAGCCATCCAAAAATATTTTTGTTTCGGGGTGAAGTAAAAGATCTAGTTTAGCCAGACTATCACCTCTACTGTCCATCAGAGGGAGGGGGGGAGAGGGAGAGAAGAGGGGGAGAGAGGAAAGAGGGAGAGAGGAAAGAGGGAGAGAGGAAAGAGGGAGAGAGGAGGGGGAGAGTGGAGGGGGAGAGAGGAGGGGGAGAGAGGAAAGAGGGAGAGAGGAGGGGGAGAGAGGAAAGAGGGAGAGAGGAGGGGGAGAGAGGAGGGGGAGAGTGGAGGGGGAGAGTGGAAAGAGGGAGAGAGGAAAGAGGGAGAGAGGAGGGGGAGAAAGGAGGGGGAGAGATGAAAGAGGGAGAGAGGAGGGGGAGAGTGGAGGGGGAGAGAGGAGGGGGAGAGAGGAGGGGGAGAGAGGAAAGAGGGAGAGAGGAGGGGGAGAGAGGAAAGAGGGAGAGAGGAGGGGGAGAGAGGAGGGGGAGAGAGGAGGGGGAAAGTGGAGGGGGAGAGTGGAGGGGGAGAGAGGAGGGGAGAGTGGAAAGAGGGAGAGAGGAAAGAGGGAGAGAGGAGGGGGAGAGAGGAGGGGGAGAGTGGAAAGACTGAGAAAGAAGAGAATAAAATAGTGTGAGAACAGTCATCTATACGTTCATAATTTTTCAATTCATTTTGAAACAGACTGAAAATAATATTTTACATTTAAAACCATCAACACACTCAAGCCAACACACACACACTGCTCTCAGAAAGTGTATGATCTTGGTCCCTGGTGACAGACCAATCAGCAGTGAGATAAAGCCGATGATGCTTTGGCTTCGTAACCCACGGCGACCCACTTAATCCCTACGGCGACCAGGCCTGATGGAATTCAATTGATCAATCATGTAGCTTTGATGGCACCATTTCTACTGGCTTATTGCTTTCTCTATGACTCTGGCACACACACACCCACACTGTCTCAAAGACTGACCCCAGCCACTCAGGACACTCACAATGGGGGGAGAAAGAGAGAGGAAGAGGAAGATGGGGGGGACATACAAACACAATGAATTGGAAAACAAATCAAACATTGATAAACTCCCATATCTGTTTGGTGAAAAACAGCCATGAAATACTGCCATGTGCCATCAAAGCCGATGCCATGACCAAATGGAAGCCACTGACCACAAACGGAAGCCACTGACCAAACGGAAGCCACTGACCAAACGGCAGCCACTGACCAAACGGCAGCCACTGACCAAATGGAAGCCACTGACAAAACGGCAGCCACTGACCAAACGGCAGCCACTGACCAAACGGCAGCCACTGACCAAACGGCAGCCACTGACCAAATGGAAGCCACTGACCAAACGGAAGCCACTGACAAAACGGCAGCCACTGACCTAACGGCAGCCACTGACCAAACGGCAGCCACTGAAGCACCAACAACATGTAAACATAATATTTATCCACTTATTTATTTTCCCTTGTCATTCATACTTAAACTATTTGTACATTCCTATAACACATGAACAGAGCAAATAGTATAACATTTGAAATAATCAGTCTAATCTGAGCTAACCTTAAAACCTAACCTAACATACCTTAACAAAATCCTAAGTAACATCCTAAATAAACCTAACTAACATCCTAAATAAACCTAACTTCCTTCCTAAATAAACCTAACTAACTTCCTAAATAAACCTAAGTAACTTCCTAAATAAACCTAACTTCCTTCCTAAATAAACCTAACTAACATCCTAAATAAACCTAACTAACTTCCTAAATAAACCTAACTAACTTCCTAAATAAACCTAAGTAACATCCTAAATAAACCTAACTAACTTCCTAAATAAACCTAAGTAACTTCCTAAATAAACCTAAGTAACATCCTAAATAAACCTAAGTAACATCCTAAATAAACCTAAGTAACATCCTAAATAAACCTAACTAACTTCAACTCAAAACCGACCTAAGATGTAACATTTTGCAGGAATCTAAACCTTAAATCGTAAATAGCCTTTGTCCGCACAAAACGCAAACCCACATTAACATACTATAAAGATTTAATTCTTACAAATATTCTCAAAACAATTTACTAAATGATGTGTATAGTTATAAGTATATATATATATATTATATGTAAAGTCTCTCCCCCTCTCTCTCTCTCTGTCTCTCTGGGTTTTGTGAATGACGGAGAGACCTGATCCCTTTGCACTTGACATAGATTATCAAGCTGATAGAGCAACGGTCATAACCCTAACCCCTGTGTGTGTGTGTGTGTGTGTGGGTGTGTGTGTGTGTGTGGGTGGGTGGGTGTGTGTGTGTGTGTGTGTGTGTGTGGGTGTGTGTGTGTGGGTGGGTGTGTGTGTGTGTGTGTGCGCATGTGTGTGTGTTTGTCTGTATGTTTGTGTGTGTTTGTGTGTGTGCATGTGTATGTGTTTGCGTGTGGGGTGAACAACAAACTCCTCAGATCAAAGTAAAGAACTGAGCCATGACCCCTTCCTTTGACCCCTGCCTCCTTCTCTTTCTCTCCTAAGCCCTCTGTGTCACAATAGGGTTAAAGGACAATGTTGCATTCTGGGAGATATTTTACCCGACAAATATACTTTATATAGTCAGTTGAGAATGTTATCTCACAAATGTACTTCATATATTATACAAGTTAAACTCCACTCAAAGAATATAGTTTGAATAGGATCTTCCTGACAGGCAGGGAACTCCAAGGACCTACAAGATGTTGGCACCCAGGGTGTTGGTAAAGACGTTGGCACCCAGGATGTTGGAAAGATGTTGGCACCCAGGATGTTGGAAAGATGTTGGCACCCAGGGTGTTGGAAAGATGTTGGCACCCAGGATGTTGTAAAGACGTTGGCACCCAGGATGTTGGTAAAGACGTTGGCACCCAGGATGTTGTAAAGACGTTGGCACCCAGGATGTTGGTAAAGACGTTGGCACCCAGGATGTTGTAAAGACGTTGGCACACAGGATATTGTAAAGACGTTGGCACCCAGGATGTTGTAAAGACGTTGGCACCCAGGATGTTGTAAAGACGTTGGCACCAAGGATGTTGTAAAGACGTTGGCACCAAGGATGTTGTAAAGACGTTGGCACACAGGATGTTGTAAAGACGTTGGCACCAAGGATGTTGTAAAGACGTTGGCACACAGGATATTGTAAAGACGTTGGCACCAAGGATGTTGTAAAGACGTTGGCACACAGGATATTGTAAAGACGTTGGCACACAGGATGTTGTAAAGACGTTGGCACCAAGGATGTTGTAAAGACGTTGGCACCAAGGATGTTGTAAAGACGTTGGCACCAAGGATGTTGTAAAGACGTTGGCACACAGGATGTTGTAAAGACGTTGGCACCAAGGATGTTGTAAAGACGTTGGCACAAAGGATGTGGGAAAAGCTTCAGGAGCACACAAACTAAAACAGGATGTTGGGATCTGAAAATGGAATAACCATGACTCCCTCACACTGGGACTGAACCTGAGACATATGTAATGTACACCCATTCATCATCCCTGACCACACCAGCCAATCAGACCACCATCCCTGACCACACCACCCAATCAAACCACCAGCCCTGATCACACCACCCAATCAAACCACCAGCTCTGATCACACCAGCCAATCAAACCACCAACCAACTAATCCACACACAGCATAGACATAGACATACACACACACACACACACACACACATAGACACACACGCACACACACACATAGACACACAAGCACACATAGAAACACACAAACATAGACACACACTAACATTGACACACCCACACACACTCATAGACACACACATAAAGGAACACACACACACATAAAGGAACGCACACACACACACACACACACACACACAGAGAATAGCTGAAGACACAACAGTCAGCACCAGTCAAGTTGTCCCATTGACATCCATTCAACCATGGTCCTCCCATCTCAACTCTCATCTATTCACATCCACTTCCCCCTCTGCTTTAGGCTGGGTCAGAGGTCACGGCATGGCTTCACACACGCACAGTACTGGTCCACCCTCCTCTAATTCCCACCACTTTACACAGCTGCCATCTCCACACACACACACACACACACACACTAAAGAGGCAAGCAGAGGTCTGAAGATGGTGATTGTGTCACTGTCTGCCTGCATTCCGTCTGTCTGCCTGCCTGCGTTTCATCTGTCTGTCTGCCTGCTTTTCATCTGTCTGTCTGCCAGCATTTCATCTGTTTGTCTGCCTGTCTATTTGTTTCTGACTGTCTGTGTGTGTGTGTGTGTGTCCTGGCTGTTATTCTGTCGTTTCTTGTTGTGTGTCTGAGGCCATTAGGCAGTGATGTGTGGGTGTAAGATGACCCAGCAGGGGTTGAGCTAATTGCTGCTGTGATTAGCAAAGCTGTTAATGAGACAATGGACCCCGCCCGCTGACACTCTGTCACAGAAATATGATCCATTACAATACACATAGAAATACCATTAGTAGAATGGGCATGGTGTCTCTTAAAATACTAGAAATTTAATTAGAAGAAAAGTTGAGGTTTCTTCCATAAAATCCTAGAAATATAATTAGTACAATTCCATGGTTTTTGTATTAAAAACCTAGAAATATAATTAGTAGAACAGTCATGGTTTGCTCTTCAAATCCTAGAAATATAATTACAAGAACAGAGAACATCTAAAAATCCCACGTGTGAAATGTTCTAGCTGTGTTGACGGGAGGTGGGGGGCATCAGAGCGTAACGGAACGCTCAAAACACTCCAGGGGGTCAGCGGAGTTCTGTGGAACGTTTAGGAGTCGAGGGAACGTGTGTGTGCGTGTGTGTGTGTGTGGCATTAAAAAGCCATCTTATAGACAGTCCCCTGCAGTAAATGGGACGGGACCAGATGTCAGAACGAGAGGGGGGTGACAGAACGCCGCTGGACTCCGTGCACGCCACACACACACATATACACACACACACACACATATACACACACACACATATATACACACACACACATGTACACACATACATATACACACACATATACATACACACACACACACACACATAAACACACACACAAACACACACACAGCCAGGGTTCTAGTAAAAACAGGTTTCACTAAAGGTATTTAATTTTTAACTACCAGTTGTTCGATACATACTCCCTTATGCTCAACACACACACACACACATGCTCACACACACACGCACACACACGCTCACACACACTCACACGCTCACACACATCTCTGTCACTGGTGCTGATGTGTCTTCCCTCCATCTGCTCAACCCTCACCGGGGGGGGGGGGGGGGGGGCTGGGGGGCTGGGTGGATGGGGGGGGTCCGGAGATAGTCTATCATGCTCTGGTGTGCCGTTTGGTGAGTGTGTTTGTGTGTGTTTGAGTGTGTGTTTTTGTAGATCTTTTGTTAATATCTGCTCAGTGGTCCACCAGTTCTGACTGTAACCCTCACTAACAATGCCTAACCCTAAAATTGACCCCAATGCTAACACTTCCCTAAACCTAACCCTAAACCTAACCCTAACCCTAAACCTAACCCCTGGGCAGGATCTCACATTTCCCTAGTTGGGACCTGCCAAAAACCTTCTAGGGACTGATTTCTCAGGTTTCAAAAAATGTTTTGGTGAAACTTTAGGTCCCCACATTTACACAAAGATGTGGATCACACATTCACACACACACTCACCGTCCTCCCTCTTCCTTTTCCCGTCACCGGCTGAGCTGATTCCCAGAATGCCACTGATAGAGTAGGAGGAGCCAGCCGAGTCACTGGTCACTGCTGACACCTGCGTTGACGCCACAGACGAGGCTGGAGACAGATGAATATCCAAGGTCACAACTTCAAAGATATTTGGAAACTTTTGTTCATGCTCATTTAACCTGGTCAGGAATAAATGTTTCAATTTCAAAATAATTTGGTTGATTCTTATTCAACATGAAATACATTTATCTTTCAAGACATAAATGGCAAGTTCCAACAGGGTCAAAAATAGAACCTGTTTGTAAGTATTAATGTATTTTAAAGATGACCTGGTTTGAATCACAGATAACATGTTGAATACTGGGAGAAAAGGTCTAGATAAGAAGAAGGTAAGGCT
Organism: Esox lucius; assembly: GCF_011004845.1. NCBI lineage: Eukaryota > Metazoa > Chordata > Actinopteri > Esociformes > Esocidae > Esox > Esox lucius. Next base: position 20,691,802 of record NC_047593.1, read on the forward strand.
GTCGTAAAGCTGTCATAAGGCTGTCATAAAGTTGTTCAATATAAGATTCAATATAGTCATAAGATTGTTGTTAGACCGTAATAAAAGGTAATTCACTTGACATTACAAGTCATCATTCATAAGTTATCATAGACACATCGCAAGCTGTCTTAGTGGCAACACTACTAGCGACAATGTTGGCTGGTTCGGACCCCATTGTTGTAGTTGCTGAAACGTGGGAGTAGTCTGTGGATCCAGTCCCAGTTGGACCCAGACCAAATTCCCCTTCAGTAACGAGACGCTCACTCATTATGTAATAATTTAATGAGGATTGAAAGTCAGTGTCCCATCAGAGCCTGGTCAGAACAGACAGAACAGACAGAGTAGACAGAACAGACAGAACAGACAGAGTAGACAGAACAGACAGAACAGACAGAGATCGGGGGGTTACGGATGCACTATCTACACACTGGTGGTGTTGTTGGGAACGCAGCGTTTTTGTCAATGGCCCATTGTGGTCGCTCACACACACCGCCCTGTTATCTCCCTGTCTGTGTGTCTGTGTGTGTGTGTGTGTGTGTGTGTGTGTGAGTGACAGCCGGTCGCCCTGGGAGGGACAAGAGGGAAGGAGATGTTGTCTATAATCCCTCTCTCTGGAGATAGTAAGAACAGAACGATAAAACGCAAGAAAGATAGAAAAAAAAAGATACAGATAAACAGAATGCAAGAGTGTGAAGAAAAAAAAACAGAAACAAAGAAAAGAGACAGAAGAGAAAGGGAGAATAAAAGAAAGAAAGAGAAGGACAACCTCTATTTAGAAGGGAGGATAAAAGTCGTTGGATGGCAATGTGGAAATGTAATGAATGCATATCCATTCATTCTCCTTCTCCTGATTTATCACTTCA